>NC_136920.1:94257933-94878920 GCF_949752795.1 Hyperoodon ampullatus
GCTACCAGAAGAGGATGGGTGCTACTGACGTCAGCAGCCCTGCACCTGTGCCTGGGGCCCCGGGCCTCCATGTTGGCGTTTTGGCACTGCTGTGTGCTTGGGAGTGTGTCTGGCTGTAGGAGGTGGGGCGTGGGTGGCCGGTGAGTCAGACCTTGGAGTGACCGTCTTCTCTCCCTTGATTGCAGTCTGCCCACCGGACAGACCAGGGACTCAATCCCCACCGTCAAAGGTGTGGGGTCTGAGACGCACCAGAGCATCTTCATCCTGGGGTTGGTGGGGACGGGACGGGGCCAACATCAAGGAGGATTTCTATTTGTCGTGAAGCGCCTACTGCGTGCCAGGCCCCTGCTTGGCACACGTGATGGAGATGAAGGATGAGCATCCTCACTCCTCCTCTTGCCCGGGAGAGAGGGAGAGGGCAGGGCAGAGGGAATGTAGGAGATGGGGAAGTAGCAGGAGAACGGACTGGGGCAGAGGGCAGCGGGGGAAAGGCAAACTTGGAGCCACAGATTTGTTTGGGTTCAAGGGGGTCTGCCAGTGGGTGTAGGGGGAGTCAGCTAGAGTTAGCTACCCCTCCTGAGTAGCTCACTCTCCCCTGCACGGCTCCGCAGCTGGATCCCTGGCCATGGAGGCCAATGCTGGGACTTCATTCCATCTCATTCCTGGGCTGCCAGCAGTGGCTGAGACACAGCCAGGAGACAGGGATGAAGGCTCGAGCCCCACACCTGCCCTTATGGGCCATGTGACATGGGGCAGTGGCTTCACTCACCTCCTGAGCCTCAGTTTCCTTATCTGTCACCTGGGCATCTTCATATCAGCCCAAGGGTTGATGCACACATCAAACAAGAAATGAAACTCAGTAGCACCTTGTAAACTGCAAAGTGGCTTGCACACGTCTTCCTCACAGGGGCCAGTCCCAGGGAGGGTGGATGGCCCACCACACAGACCCTCTCTCACCCCCCAGGAGCTCAGGGCCAGAGGGGATGCTGGGCAGGGGGCCACCTTCTCCAAGGTTGGGGACCTCGCCTCTCCCTGGGACAGAGGGGCTATGGGCTGCCTCAGCGACACCCTCAGTGGCTCAGCTCATCCTCCCCACCTGCCCCTCTGCTGACCCGACCTCTCTGCTTCCCAGAGAATGACCATCGCTACGTGAACAACTACAGTAACAGCTACACCAGCGAGTGGAATGCTCCAGACACCGTGAAGAAGTACTCCATGTACCTCACATCCAAGGGTAAGGGAAGGGAGCAGATCTTCCGCTGAGGGGATGGTCCAGGAGAGATGCAGCCAGGTTCCCCTGGGGAGTGACCCCCGCGGACAGGCCTATTTCCCGGTGTAAGTAGCAGCACCTCCTCTCGCCCTCCGTCTGGCACCTGCCCCTCAGCTTCCCTGCCCTGTGCCCACCCCTCCCACCCCCGCGCCTCCAGCCCACACCCTCCTTCTCTTTCCTTCCGGAGGGGCTCCTGGCTGCTGGCCTCAGCCACTCCCATCCACCGGGCTGAGCTGGGTTTTGCTTCTGCTGAGGTTTCCGTGGTCCTGAGGGAGGGCTGGCTTCTCCAGAGCCATCCCGCTCCTCCAGGCAGGGGGGTGACGGCTGCTCTTTTAAGTTCCTCACCCCCCACCCCATGCACGCCAGCCCCTCAGCCCTCCATCCCAGGCCCTGGCGAGGCGCCGCCTGAGGAGCGGCAGCCCAGCTGGGCGTGGGTAGAGACCAGCGCCTGGCTGGCCTTGCCCTGCTGTAGCCCGTCACATTCTTTGGCACCAGCAACAAACCACAGCGATGCCCGTGACGTAAGGGTGGTTGTGCCCGGTGGACAGAGGGGTGTGTGCATGTGTGTGTGTTGTGAGGGGCCGGGGGTCAGGACAGGAGAGGGTGTGCAGGGAAGGGGGAGAAAGGAGACGTGGGGAAGACGCCAGGGCCTGGAGCGGGGAGCCTCGAGGCCCTGGGCACTGATCCACAGGCCTCAGATGCGCACACACCGACTCGGTGGGAGGGGCCCAGGGGAGATGAGCTCAGCAGAGAGGAACCTTGGCCACCCCACCCAACTTGAAAACAACACCTGGGCTTCTGGCAAAGAAGCTGGACCTGAGTACCTGGCCCTACATTCCTGGCCGGGGGGGTGTTCCGGTCCCTTCCCTCCCCCGGGGCGCTCTCCTTTGGGTCTAGTCCTGTGAGAGGGTGAGCTGCAATAACCAGCCCCATTCCAGCATCACTGGCCCTGACCCAGACCCTTCTGGCTCCCCAGCTTCTGAGGATCAGACCCTGGGGTGGTATCAAGTCCCCCGACTGGCCCCTGCTTGGCTGGCCTGCTCTGTAGAAGGCGGAGGGGAGCGGAGCAATAATGGGGGATTGAGGAAAGAGCATGGACCCGCCCAGATGTCACCCGAGAGCCCGGGCCTGGTGACCTTGGGCCGGTCACTGCCCCCTCAGTATCCTCATCTGAGAAGGAGCTTGGACTCAGCTGTTAGGAGAGCGTCCAGCTCTGTTACCGTGAGACAGGCTGTGACATTTGTAAGGAGAAGAAACAGGTTCCTCCTCTGCGACGGGAGGGAGGAAATCTGGGAGCCCTGGGCTCAGGGTAGAGGCAGGGGCGGGGCCAAGGGAGTCAGCAAGGAGATCAGGAAGCAAGGCCACCAACGGATAGTGGCCTGAGTCTGGGAGCTTTGGGGCAGTGGGACTGGGCAGTGAGACTTCCGGGAGAGATTAGTTTCCAGGCTCCCTGCAAGAGGGGCCAGGGGCTCGGTAGAGAGGGCGTGGCTGTGATGGACAGAGGGCGCAGGGCGAGAGGGATGGACTGCAGGGGTGCGGGTTCAGAGAAGGACCAGCTGGTGCTCGGCCAGAACAGGAGTGGGGCTGGTTAGGCGGGAGGGCAGAAGCCGATGGAGGACTCTGACCCATGCAGACGCACGTGGGGAACGCGTTGTCTTCATCTGTGAAGTAGCGGTGCGGAGCCCGTTCTGTCTGCCTTCCTCCCAAGACTGTTGTGGAGCCCGAATGGGGGAGGGAGGGAAACACCTGTGCCATTTAGAGCTCGTCCCTGGGGAAAGCATCCCTGTAGTGGGGGAGGTATTTGTGGCACAAGCTCATCAGGCCCCTCCAGGTGGCAGCCCTCATTCGGTCAAGGGCCCTACACCTCTGCCCCATGGTGGCCATGGCCTAGCTTCCTCACGGGCACCCCATTTCCCAGCCTCTGGGGTCTCAGTCACACAGGGCCTGGCTCAGGAAGGCTCTGGTGACCCTCAAAGCCCCTAATTAGGGCAACCATACATCTTAGTCTATCTAGGACTCTCCAGGTTTACACCTGGTACCCTCAGCATAACTATTCATAGCACCCTTTCACGCTCAGAACCATTCTGATTGGAAAGGTAACTTACGTGGTCACCTTATCCTAGACCCAAGGGAGCTGTCTTGGTGGGGGAACAGGCCCTGGCACAGGCAGAGGCCGCTGTCTGGGGGGCAAGGAACCCTGCAGTACACCCCTCAGGTCAGAGCCACAGGCCCCCGACTGAGCCAGGTCCCCCTTTCTGCAATGACAGCCCCTCCTCGTGTGCTTCACAGGTGGGGCCAGGACGTCGTACCAGCCGGCGTCCCCCAACCGCCTCTCCAAGGAGAAGACCTTCAACAATCTGTATGGCCCCAAAGGTAGGAGGCGGCTCAGCTGGGGGGTGGGCAGGAGGGGCTGTGGGCTGGGTCATGGGCAGGGGGTCTGGGCTCCCCACGTGAGGTGAATGTGGGGAGCTGGGGTGGGGTTGGGGACCCAGAGACGGGTGACGAGGGGTCCTAGTGGGCTTAGGGCATGTGCACGTGTATGCGCGTGTACGGGCGTGTGTGTGCGTGTGTACGCATGTGTGTGATGTCGTTAGGCTGAGGAAAGGCAGCCGGGCACCTCGGCATCCCTGGAAATCCCTGAGTCCATAGGATCTTCTCCCTGAAGGCTGAGTCAGGGGGAAGTAAACACCAGGGTTAGGTGTGGGGACTTCCCTCAGCAGATGTCGGGGCAGGGGACCACAGAGGACCTCTCCTGATTTGTGTACTCCTGGGTCGGAAAGTCATACAGTGGTTAAGACAAACTAGGGGAGCAGGAAATGAGAAGTCAGGCATGCTATGAAATGGGCCGTCCCTGGAAACCCAGGAGGTATTGTTGCCAGGGAGGTGTGTGGGCGACTCATCCTTAAGACCCGGGAGGGGTGGGATGGGGGTCGAGACACGGCTTCCCCAGGGAGAGCTGCTGAGCGCAGGGTCCCCTCTGCCCACAGTGCTGAGGGCACCACTGCGCCGAGGGCAGGGCCGACCCTCGATGAGCCCAGCTTCTGGGGGCTCCTACGGGGGGGTGCCACATGCAGTGGGGGAGGGGACCAGGCCAGCTCTGCCAGAGCCCCCCTCGGACACAGCACCGAGACATCTGAAGAGACGAGGAAGGGAGTCGGGGCTCGGTAGTGAGGACCAGGCCCCCGGAGATCTGGAAGGTCGGGGCACCGTGGGCAGGGCCGTGCCCAGGCCTCTAGGTGCAGGACTGGGTTCACCACCAAGCACCGGAGACTGTGAGCTCCGCGAGGGCAGACGCTGGGTCTGCCCTGTTCCCCACTGCGACCCCAGGGTCCAGAAGAAGGCAGGGCTCAGCAAACATTTGTTGAATGAGAGGAAGAGGGCACTAATGAATGGGCGAAGGAAAGGGCAAGGCGGATGGCCCCTTGGAGCCTTGGCAGGCGTGCTCAGTGAGGGCCTTGCTGCAGAGTCTGTCCAAGATCGCTATGGGAGGGGGTCCACGACGGGGCAGGCCACCCGCCCCAACCCCATGTGACCGCTGACCCGGCTCCACCCCGCAGGCAGCAGCAGGAGAAGATCGCCAGGGCTGGTGGGCTCCGCTGTGGAGTGAGCTCAACCAAGGGGGGAGTCCCCCACGCTCCGGGCTGCTGAGAGGGTGCACTGCCCACAGGGGCTCTCGAAGGCCCTCGCGGTGCCCCTGCTGTCCCTGCCACACCGTCCCCATGGCCTCTTTTTGTCCACCTGCAAATGGACACTTGCAGCCTGTTCAACCTGGCAAACAGAATTTCAGGACTTGTATCAGCTGCTTCCGCCTCCAAGTTTTCGCCTGTGTTTGTATTTATTTGTTCCTTTACTCATTCACCCATCCATCAGCTGTACAGTGAGCACCTTCCAGGAAGCAGGCTGGGTGCCAGGCACTGGGTGTGATGCTGGGCCAGACGGGCATTCCACCTGCCCCCACAGAGCCCAGTGGGGGACGTGGACCATGAAACGTGCAGTTACAACGCCATACGGGGCGTGGGGCTGAGACACATGCAGACTTGGGGGAGGTGACACGGAAGCTGATACCTGAAGACCCGACACCTGAATTTGCTAAGCATGGGGGAGCAGATGGGCTATTCTAGGCAGAGGATCTGGGCTGTGCAAAAAGCCTGGGGCAAACGAGAGCCCGGTGTGCGTCAAGAGCTCAGAGTGCAGCCTGGTTGGAGCGTTGAGTGCTGGAGGCCCACCTGCAGGCGAAGGCAGAACGTGGAGACCGTGGGTAGGGGGGAGGGCCTCATGAAAGGGCTGAGGGCCGTGCTAAAGACTTTGTACCTTAATCTGAGGGCAGCGGGCTGTTAGGTAGGGCAAGGACCTGACAACACTTTATAGTTTAGAAGGACAGCTTGATGGCAGGAAGGATTGGCCAGAAGTGTGACGAGGGCCCAGCAGTGTCCTGGCTGGAGACGTGCGGGGGCTGGAGGGATTCACAGAAATGGCC
This sequence comes from Hyperoodon ampullatus, assembly GCF_949752795.1. NCBI lineage: Eukaryota > Metazoa > Chordata > Mammalia > Artiodactyla > Ziphiidae > Hyperoodon > Hyperoodon ampullatus. Next base: position 94,263,681 of record NC_136920.1, read on the forward strand.
ATGTCCCGGCCTCCGTCCCCCATGCCAAGCTGTCCAGGGCTGATGCCTCTTCCTTCCCCCACCAGGTAACTACACCTCCCGGGTCTGGGAATACTCCTCCCCCGTCCAGAGCTCCGATGACCTGCCTGCCGTGCAAGGCAGCTCTTCCTTCTCCCTGAAAGGTGAGCCCACCCCATCCAGAGTGCCTTGGACTCTACTCACAAGTTCTTACCTTGTAAGAATCTGAGCCCAGCCTCCACGTCTCTGCTGTCAGGAGGGCTGGGCCACCACACGCCGGTACCTCAGGATGTGCTGTGGTACAGGCCTCGGTGTCATGGAGGTGCGGACACATGACACCCTCTACAACCCCCACCCCAGGCATCCCCAGGGTGCTTCCATCAGGCACCGAGTCTTCTTACTGCAGAAAGTTTATTTAACTCAGTCACCCAGTGACTCCCGGCCTTGGTTGACTCTAGAACCCTGGGACCACATAGCACCTGTCAGCATCCCATGGAGCCAGAGTCCTGCCGAGTCCCTGCTGGGAGAGGCAGATGAGATGATCTCTAAGGCCTCCCAAGTCTGATTCTGCCCCCCAGAGCTCTTTGACAAGGCTGAGCAGCCGATGCCTCCTGTCCCCTGGGGATGGGATCATCCTGAGGGGCAGGCCTGAGCCAGGCCCCAGCTCACAGTGGGGCCCACGGCCCTCCCATCTCTTCTGAAAGGTGCATGGGGCAGCTCTGCTGGGCTGAGGTGGGAGCAGGCCTGCCTGCCTTCTGGCTTGGAGACATCTGGCCTGGGAGACAGGATAAGCAGGCTGGGTGGGCTCAGGCGGAGGGGGTGCGAAAGGGGCAGGCGGACCTCCAGGCAGTGGCCTCGGATGGTGGCTTTATCATCCAGCATTCCCTTCCGGGCTGGATCCCAGCCTATACCCAGGGCTGGGATTCTTGGATCTACCAGCAAGGAGATATGACTAGAGGGTCCCAGCCTGCAGGACCCCCATGCCTGGGGAGTTCTGGGACTTGCCTTGGTCTGTCTGGCTTCCAACAGATCATCCCTGCTCTCTGGTCAAGCTTGGATCAAAGGCCACCCGGCAGGGAAGATGGCCACCCTTAGGTGTGATTTGGAGCTTTCACACTCCCTAGCATCTCCCCGTTGGCCTGCAGTCTCCCCAGGCGAAGGCCTTGTCCTAGGAGAGCCTCTCCTCAAAAACACCAGGACCTCAGGACACCTGTTGTCACCTTCATGCAGATCAGCTCCCCAGATCTGCTGGGAATGGCCTATATGGGGGTTCTGGGCAGGGGCTGCCTGCCTGCCTGGGAGGACTGACTCCTCCTGCTCTGGGGCGGGGGAGGCAGGGAGTACACTCAGGCTGCCAGGGAGGACTGAGCGAGGGCTTTGAGAGCGGCCGTGCCCGTGGGACGTGTGACTCCCTCTGGGCCCTCCTGGGACCAGTGCTAATGGCTCTCTCTCCCAGCAGGCACTAGAAAAGTCCCCTATCAGTTCACCACCTTGGGACAGGCTACCACAGAGTTTTCCAAACCACTGGACGGCAGTGGGCTGTTTAAATATCATCCTGGTACCTGCCTGTTTTACATCCCCCCCACCTTTTCCCTCCCACAGCAGGGCAAATGGGACACCCTATGGGGCTCTCTGCCACTTCTAGGGTGTCCTGGTCCCTCCTCCCCAGAGCCCCCTGGAAGAGGATGCATGCCCCTCGTCCCCTGCCATCCCTAGCCCACCTGCCCCTGGATGCTGCCTGCTATACAGGCTGGTCTCCTGGACCACACCCCTGCCGCATCCCCATCCCCACCTCTCTCATGGCTGGCTTGGGATTTTCTTTCTGGGAACTGAGAAGTGCGACCTGAATTCCCCCCTCTCAACCTCCCACTCAGGACCTGAGGAACCCTCTCTTTCCAAGGCTGCCCCCATCCCCAGATGCAGGGAGACAGCCAGGTTCTCTGCTCTGTTTCCAACCCCTTGCCAACCCGGGGAAGGGCCGGCCTCGCTGGCAGCCTGGCAGTGCTACAGGTGGTTTCTGGGCCTGACCAGCTCATCTGCCTTTGAGCAGGCCAGCTTGCCCAGGGCTGCCAGCCTGCAGGGCTCCAGCCTGCCCCTGCCAAGGACAGACCCTGTTTATTTCTTGAGCTCCTCCATGTCCGGGTCACAGCCTCTTCCTTGCCAGGCACCACCGCCAGTCCCTGCAGGCTGAGGGCTGACGCTGAGAGCACTTTTCACAGTTCTGTGGACTGCAGCTCCTTACAGACCCGCTGGGCTGAGGGGGAGGGGTGGGGAGGTGGGCTTGGACAGCGCTGCCCAGGACCAGCGCCTCGAGGACCCCAGGCCCAGATGGCGCCCATGTGCTCCAGCCCCCCTTGGGCTCGCTGTTTTAACCCTGGACCGCAGCCACATTGCTGCCCCTCTCTGGGCCCCAGCCTCCTGCTCGTGAAGCAGGGAAGGGGAAGCCAAACTAGGCAGACAGAACACGAGGATGGGTTTTGGAGTCCAGCAAACCTGGGTTCTAATTCTGACCATTGATTATTAGCTGTGCAGCTCAGGGCAACAGAAACAGGGAAGACCTATGCGAGTCCCAGCACAGTGTCTGGCACGAGTGGAGCCAATACATGGGGATCCTCGTCCACACAGTTGGCGGGCAGGGCTGGGGGCGGGGGGCAGTTGGGATGAGTGCCTAATGGTGGAAATCCTGGCAGGTCGTGCTCATAAAGTGGCTTCCCTGGGCTTTGGGGAGGCGAGGGGTCTGTGGGGTGAGCCTTCAGGGTGGGTGGGGGAAATCCCAGCAAGTGGTGTAATCCTGACCTGGATTTGGGGTGACACTCCCCTGCCGCTTGGCCCAGCCCACCTGGCCCGTTCCTCCTCCTTCTGTCTGCCTTGGGGCCCCCTCCCTTTGGCCCACCTCCTCAGGATTTTCCATTGCAACCCTCCTGGCTCCTGCATGCCTCCTCAGGGTTGGCTGCACTTGGTCATGGGCTGGATGGAGCTTGGCAGTCACTTTGGAGATGGCGTCTGTGCTGCTCCGGCCCTGGGCCCCTGACTGCCAGCCCGTGCTCCCTCTGACCAGAGCCTCTTGTCTCCCCAGGCTATCCTTCCCTCCTCAGGAACCAGAGCCCCAAGGCCCAGGCCCAGACTTGGAAATCCAGCAAGCAGAATTATCTGGTGAGTGAGGAGAGCCTGCCTGGGCATGAGCATGTGCAGAATGGGCACTGAATGGGGCTCCCAGGAGCAACTGGTCAGGGCCTGTGGGAGGATGGTGACGTCTCTGAGCCATGGGATGGAGGTGGCAGTGGCCTGAATACCTGCGTACAGCAAAGGGTAGTAAAGAAAGGCCCAGGGCTAATAGGCAGGGGGCCTGGGTAAAGCTATACTTTTTGGGCCTCAGTTTTCTAATCTGTAAAGTGGGCAGCCCAGGATGTTTTTTTATGTGCAAATGGTTGTTTGCTGCCTATGCTTGTTGAATGATGGTCAAAATGCTGAGTCCAGGGGACGGGCATCCTAGAGATGAGTGTCGCTTCCCTGGGGGCCAGCTCTGACAGCATAGAAGCCATTTGGATGATAGCGTGGGTAAAGCAGAGGCTGCAAAGTTAGGAATAGATATATTTAGGGTTCGATAGCTAATGACCCTGAGCTGGGGCATCAAAGAGCAGCACGAGAGGAAGCATGGTCTTGGGATCCAGCCACCTGCTGACCGTGGGGTCCTGAGTGAGTCAGAGCCCTCTCCGGGACTCTATAATGCGGTGCTGAGATGGGGTTGAACTCTAATACCTGTAGACCTGACATGCCTGAGCCCTGCCTGAGACCTCAGCGATCAGGGGTTGTCCTTCATGTGCTGTGCCTTCACTTCCCCGCATGGGCCTTCTCCTCCAAGGCCCATGCCAGGCCCTGCTGAAGGAGTCAGCCAGCTGCCTTGGGATGGGGGTGGCATCTGCTGGGCCCAGGGGCTGGAACCCCCGGCTCCCTTCTGTCTTTGCATTTGGAGGTCAGAGCATGGAGGGGTGATTTGCTTCAGGTCACAAAGAGTGACTGGGGCTGGATTAATTGGAGAGAATCTTTAATTTGCTGGCGATGGAGCTAAGTGATGGTGTGTGTAATCTGAGCCAGGCCCAGGGCCACGGCAACAGCAGGGCTGCAAAAAGCAGATATGGAGAGAAAAAGGAAGCTTTCTCTTCCTGGACTCGGTCCTTCTCCTCCCTCCCGCTATTTTTCCTCCCTCCCAGAGCCCTGATCCCAGCAGAGGAGGCTCATCATCACCTTGAGATGCCTGGCAGGGCAGGGTTCTGGGGTCCCCAGCTGGCACCCAGCACTGGGGGAATGGAGGCAGGTGCTAGTGTAGGAAGAGGCTGGCCTGGGGTCTGGCCCCAGTCCTCTCACCAGCTTGCCATGCGAGTCATTCTTCCCCTGTGCCTCAGTCTCCACATCTGTAACATAAGGCAGATGGCCTGGATGCTTTCATAGCTCTTCCAACTTTCATGTGCTGTCACCCTGAGCCAGGGAGGGAACGGGGCAGGGGATAGGGGTGTGTGTGTGCAGGGAGCACCCTGCCCAGGTACTCTGCTTGTGCCCGCCTACCACCCTGGACTCTTGACAAGACAGCGCCATTCACTGACCTGTGATCCATTTGACTGACCCAACTTTCCTGTAAGAAAGGCTTCAGCCATTTCTGGGTCTATTCACTTTGCCTTACTGACTCCTTTGGGGTCCAGGCTGGTACCTGGGGATTAGGAGACCTGGTCCAGGCCCTGCTCTGCCACTGAGTAACTTTGGCTATGTCTTTCCCCGCCCTGGGTCTCCATCTCTTCCGTTGTTTAATAAGTGTTTTAACCAAGGCCTGAGCTAAGTTCCCTCAGCCCCCGCATTCCACAGGCCCCCAGTCCTGCTGTGGACCAGATGTAGGCAAGGAGCTACTGTAGATACAGGTTTCCAGGCAGGCAGGGCCAGGGCAGGGGCTGGGATCACCCTTGGTGTCTCCTGTACTGGGGTCATTGGGGTGTGAGGCGGGCCCAGGCTCTGACCCAGCTCAAGGGTGAAGCCACTTCTGGAGGCCCTCTAGGGGCCAAGGGTGCTCGCAGGGGCAAGCAGCGGCTAAAATGTGCTCTTCATTGCAGGCTGGAGGGCGATTTCTCAGGGCCCTGATGAAGTGATTGGGAAGAGAAGGGAGTGCTGATTTTGTGAAATTGCTGCGGGATGTAATACACAGGCTGGCAAGAAAGTTGTCTCCGGCTCTGTCCTGAGAGATGCTCCCTGAATCCCTATGAGGGTTCTGGGATGAGAGAGGCAGAAGGTCTGGGATGGGAGGCTCCCAGTCTGTGTTGGGCTGGGGCGGTGGTTTGCCCTCTCTGCACCCCTTCTGTCGGGGAGAATTATGCAGAGAGATCAGAGACCAAGTCTTGAGACTCAGAAGAGGTGCATTGACATGAGTGGGGCTGGGGGTTGAGCCCTGGAGCCGGGTTGCCGGGTCTCGAATCCCAGCTCCTCTGCTTGCCAGCTGGGTGACCTTGGGCAAGTTGCTTAGCCTCTCTGTGCCTCGGTTTGTTCATGTATAAAATGGGTATGATAAGAGTAACCCACTTAATTGGGTAGTTGTGAAAATTCAGTGAGTCCGTCTGTGGAAAGCCCTCGTCCCAGTTCTGTAGAGTAGAGAACACCGTATTAATGGGAGCTACGCTGGTGCTGGGAGGGGCTTCCTGGGCGTGGAGAGACCGGTTGACAAGGCTGAAGTTCAAGCTCACCAGTCGACTGATGGAGTGAATTCTAATTAGGATGTGAACCCAGAGACTCTGATAATACTGGGGCCCAACTCCAATCCCAGGGTAGATGGAGCTTGCGGGTTAGGCCACAGGCCCCTAGAATTATTGGGGTTCAGACCACTGCTGCTTCCTGGCGGAGGTTAGGGGGTGGGCGTCTGGCTGGTAAGCTCGAGTGCCCTCCGACCTCCCTGACTACTCTTGTTTCCCCTGCAGTCGAACTACCGGCCCTTCTGCGTCAACAAAGGCAACGGGATCAGGTCCAGCGAGGCCCCGTGAGTGCCAGGCAGGCAGGAATGAGGCACCGCCACCCCTGCCCTCCCCCACCAGCACTGCTGTTTTTGTTGCTCTTCTCATCTGGGTGGGAGGGGTCCTGGCCCTCCCCCCACCCCGCCCTCCCCTGCTCTCTCAGGGCCGCCTGGCCTCCCTCCGCTCCCCATCAGCCACGCCCCATCCAAGCCCCCTCCTGCTTTGTGACTAAGGGTCACCATCTTTCCTGTGCTCAGAGGCCAACCCTCATGCGGGTGAGAGATAAGGCTTTTCTCCCCTAACACGCCACGTTCCCCCTTTTGGGTGGGATCCTTGGGGCCGGTAGAGGGTGCCCACACGGTACCAGCCTGCTTCCCCCGCCCAGGCCCCTGCTGTCTTCAGGCCTGTTGGCCATTTCTCTCCAAGGCCCCTTACCCCGTGATGCTGTCAGTAGGTGTCTGGCCATGACAGCGGCCCATGTCCCCCACACACGGGCCCACTTCTTCCCAGCAGCCTAGCCCCCTAGGAGAAGACTGGCTCCATGTGCCCTGCTCTGGTCCTACCTACCCAGGCTCAGCCTGGCGGGGCCTGCAGCCCTTGGCCACCACAGAGGGAAATCTCTCAGTGTCTTGGCATCACCCTGGCCGGCCTTGGGTCTCCCCACATCCACCGCGCATCTGTGGTCCCTGAGGACGGGCTCTCCTGGCTGGCAGGATGATCTTCACCAAGATATTCCTTTCTCCTACCTGCTGAGATAAGCGAGTCCCTTGATGTGATATACTCCACCCATGAAAATAGCTACCGGCCCAGCTGCTCCGAGGGAAATGTTTCATTGGTTTCATAATTGTGTTTCTCCCTGACAATGGGAAGCGAGCAGGCTGGTGAAAGTGTGGCTGGGCTGGTAGCCACGGGTGCTTAGTTACAATGTGCCTTATACCCTGCCCGCACCCCCATCTACTGCCCCCACTAGAGTCTCCCTCTTCCCTCTGACTACCCTCCACGTTACATGTTGTCATGGGGCCCAGGGCCTGGAGAGGCGCTCACACCAGCAGCACCAAGGTGGGGTCATCCCTCCTCTCGCCGTCCCCCTCCCAAGGGCCTGTGGGGGCTACGGGGAGAGGGGCCAGCTGTCAGGGGTGGGAGAGGGAGGGAGGGAGGGAGGGAGGGAGGGAGGCATTCGGCTTGGGCTTTCCCGTCCTGAATAAACCATTGATCACTCGCTTCTTTGTATTGAACAAGCGTTTCCCTGAGGGTCACCAGAGGGGCTGGCTGCAGTTCTTCTGAACACACTTTTTCCACCTCTGATGAGTATGTGGTCGTCTCCCCTCTTTCCTCCAGAAGACGTGGTTCCTTTGGGTCTCCCTCCCACCCCTCCCCACGTCCACCTGAGTCACTGGTGGGCAGTGCAGGACGCTGGACCTTCCTGAAGCGGCCTTGGTTAGCAGTGAGCAGAAGGGAGGATGGTGCAGGTGGGGCCCGGGGGTCACCTGAACACCCCGAGGGCTGTGAGAGCTCAGAGCCCCCGGCCAGCCTACCCCAGAGTCCCCAGAGGGGAGCCAGGCCCAGGAATGGCTACCCACAGGCTGGGGTGGAGGCCAAGCAGAGGCTTCAGACCTGAGAGCCTTCTTAGTAGGGGGAGGGCTTCCTGGGCAGGGGAGCCCACAGCCGCGGCCAGGCAGGGGAGCCCCGCTCCCGCGGGCAGCGCCATCCTGAATTTGGGCTATAGGGAAAGGAGATGAGGCCTTGCAGTCCCTGGGAACCCAGAGAGGCCTGGAGAGGCAGTCAGGGAAGGCTCCCTGGAAGAGGCAAGCAAAACAGAAGGAAGCATGACTTGGGAGGGAGAGAAAGAGGGTGCAAGAAAATTACACCCCTGCCCCGGTGTGGCTGGGACGCGCCCCCCCGAGGCCCCTCCATTCTCATGTCCTTCTTTGCTCCCCACCAGGGGCCAAATGATCCCAGGGGAGCAGCCCCACGCACCTCAGTAAAAGAACCTCAGTGAGCTCACTGCTGGTCCATCGTCGAGGGGCAACACCCTCCTCTTCCCCTCCCTGCCCTGCTGGGCCGGGAAGCTGTGGGATGCCAGCCAGCAGCCAGACTTCCCAGAAGGGGGCTCCTTGGAATCAGGAGAGATGGATAAGAGGATGACCGGGAGGAAAGAGGGGAAGGAAGGAAGGGAAGGTGAAGGGAGAAGCTTCTGCCGTCATCAGGAAGCAGAGTCGACTGCGCGTGGGACGCTCTGCCACCTTGGTGCCCTCCCTTGAGGTCTGGGAGCAGTGTCCTCGGCCTTGGCTGCGGCTCCCCGCAGCCCCGGGTGCTGGTTCCATGAGCAATGTCCTCTGAGGAGTGTTCCCCTCCCAGCAGGCCCATCTCAGTGACACCCAGTGCCCCGTGGCCTCCCCCACCTTCTTTAGGACCTGCAGTCTCTGTGGCTGTCATGGTGAAGAGGGCCACCACCCCCGCCCCCGGGCTCCAGGGGCACCCAGATGCTCTGAGAAAGGGCCTGTCTGCCCACATTTTGGGCCCTTCCCCAAGCCCGCCAGCTTGAGGAGGGGAAATGGACCCCGGTCCTGCTGAATTCTCTGGGCTGAGAGCCATGGGGGCAGCTGGGCCCCTGCCTGTCTGAGGCCTGGGCCTCCCCAGGAGCGGCCACCTGCAGCCTGGAGGTCCTGGGCCCTCTGCTGGGACCTGGGTGGGGACGTCCCCCAAGCACGGTGCTCCCACATCCATCCCCACCAGTTCCATTACCGCCAGAGCTGTGATTATAAAACAATCAAGGGAATCCTTTCTTCCCACTTCTTAGAAAGCCTCCCTCCTCAGTGTGAATGAAAACATTGGGACTATCGCAGGCCCCAAATGGCTCAGGGAATGAGAGGGGAGATGTCCCTCCCCAGAACGGGAGAGAAAGGAGAGAAGCAAGACTCCATTTCTATTCTAGTTTCCCTCAGATCCATGCTCCCCTGTGCCTTGTCCTCACCAGCTCTGTGCCTTAGGCGATTCCGGGGGTGCTGTGGGTAGCCTGCCGGCACAGGGCTGGAGGAGGCAGCGCAGCAGAGCTGGGGCTCAGCAGGGAGCTGGGCCAGGGAGTTGGGATTTCTTTTCCTGACTCCATCACTTTGGGCTGTGTGATCTGCTTGCCCTCTCTGGTCCCGAACTTCCCCATCTAAAAAATGAGGTGTTTTCACTGGATCATTCCTGGGGTCCTTTCCCAGCTCTGTGCAGCAAAGATCATAGCGTGAGTGGTTGGAAGGGACTGAAGAATGGAGCTTGGTACCAGGTTAGGGCTTTGATCAGGATCTGGTCGAGAGCCAGGTGGACGGGACTCCTGACTCCCCGCGCCTCCCCGTACCCACCCAGCTGCCCCACCTCACCTTTAGACCCCGACAGTGTGGGACTTGGGCCTCCCCTGAGGAGATGGCTTTCCTGGTCAGGAGTGGGGAGGCGGGGGCCTCAGAAGCGTGGAGCTCTGCTCTGGACCTGGATCTTCAGGACCCACTGGAATATGGACTCTGTGGTATCAGGGGTTACTCTGTTTTGTTCTCCTAGAGGAAAGTGGGCATGTGGACAGGACTTACAGGCTGAGAAGCATTTATCTGGGGGGAGGCAGTGGCAGCGGGGAGATGAAAGAAAAAAAAAGGGGAGTTGGGGAGAGGTCCAGTGAGGGGCTATCTGGGACATTCCACTGGGTGGGGAACCGAAACGTGGGCTTCGGAGTTTGGAGTACAGAGTCTGGAGCCAGACTGCCTGAGCGAGCCCCGACTGTACTCAGCAGCTGTGTGACCTTGGTGAGCTCCCTGGCCTATAGGAGGGTAAATTCCGTAAAGGCATCATACGGGATTGTTGGGAATGTGTGAAAAGCACCTGGCACAGCAAGCGCCCATTAATTGATACATGATAATATGACTGTTGTGAAATCAACATCCAAACCTGAGAGCAAGCTCGGTTTTCTGGTCCTTTCAACCTTCTGCAATTGGACAGGGGGTACTGGCAGGCTGCTGCTGGGCAGTTTCTGGTCTCCTGACCAGCCCCAGGGCTCCCTGCAGTTCTGAGATATGGCCAGGAGGTGACAGCATTTCACCACAGTTAATGGGCACTAAGCCTCCCTCCCCTAGCCCTGCAGTCAGGAACAGCCCCTCAAAGGGAGCCCCTTTCTTCCCTCTTTCTACATTAGCTAAATAGACCCTGAGGTCCTAGGCTGTGCAATGCATCACGACAGCTGAGCAGGAAGGAGGGGCTTGCTGTTCACCCCATGAAACCCTGTCCAGCCTGGCATGAAGGTTGCAGCGTGGTGCATGCGGAGGGTCCCCTCCACGTGGGCACTGCTGCCCTTGCACTGTTTTTGTGGGCCTGAGGAAGGGGGCTGGGTGGGCTGGTCAGGGTCACTTCTGCAGTCCCCGAAGGCGGGACTCTGTACAAGGCAGACCCCCAAGTGAAGTGCGAGATGGAAAGTCAGAGCCCTTGAAATCCAAAGTGAGAAAAAACCGAGGGGCTGCAAACTGCAGAGCCCATTGATGTCTGTCATCCTCAGATCTCCTGCCCACATGGAATGGGGGGATCTTGTACATTCTTCCTGATCAACTATGTGGGGAGGGCAGAGGCCTCAGGAATAACTCTGGGGAGGGGTGGGGGCTTGGAGGCAAAGACGCGGGCTGAGCTCCTACCCTGTCCTCGTCTTCCCACCAAACCCTCACGTCACCTCCCAGGAGTGACCCAGGCAGGTTTACCTTTCTGAGTGTTGACTGTTAAGTTTGAAAATGAACTATTGTCCAGCCACACGATCAAGAGAGATAAATGCTAATTGCTGGATGGATGTGCTAACTCCTGGCTCCTAATTCGTCACCTTGCCTAGGCTGAGGCTGAGAGGCAAGGGAAGAAGGAGGCGCTGGGGCCAGGACCCTGGGAGCCACTAGACCCTCTTGCAAGAGGATGTGGCAGTGGGTGGGTGAGCCAGGACCCCCTCCCCAGGGGACGAGAAAGATGCCCTGGGTCCCTGAGTCTCTCCAGGGAGGACAAGGAGCCAGGTGAGGAAGGATGGGGAGGTCTTCGGCTAGCTCATGCTTATTAAGAAATTAATCCCAAGTAGACTGATAATTTGTTTCCCCACTGGCCTTGCGGTTGGCCTTGGGGAGCAAACTATTTCTCTGAGGTTGGTTGCATCCTCATGTTAAGATGCTCAGTGGACTGCAAAACCCATGACTGATTGGCAACTTGCTGAAGGCAGATCTGGAAGTGGAAGGTGTGGGACTCACGATTATTCCTCGAGAGGTGAGGTTGTGGGTCTTTGGTGGCTTAGGTGGGGACGTGCCTAGAGTAGGATCTGGACTAGATGACCTGGTGCAGATCCAGGTGAGAGCAGAGGGGCGGGAACGGGGATTCATGTGGCAGCAGGACTGGTGGGAGCTCCTTCGCTCATTCCCAGGATTCGTGGCATCTCAAGATCCTGACCCTCAGTTTTCTCATCTGCAAAATGGGGGTAGTAATCGCAACCACCTGTGTGTTTTGTGAGACTTAAATGAAAGGAAGTAAGTAAAGTGTTGCCACAGTCCCTGGCACCTTATCACTCGAGAAATAAATGTTCGGTGAGTGGGTGTCGGGCTTCGCTGTTCTCTTCTGACCCTGCTTTTGCCGCTGGTGGTGGCAGAATCCAACCTCACCATTCCAGGAGAAGGCCTGCCCATCCCTTAAGACCACCCACTCTGGTTTCTAGGGACGAGATGAGTCTGGGCCCCTCCTTCCCCACCTGGGCATGCAGCCATGGGTCCTCTGGCTGCATCTGGCAGGGGAGGCAACCGCGCACGGGAAGGATGGAGGCTAGTGCGTCTCCTCCCAGCATGCAGGGCCGGCCTCTACATGCATGAGTGGCCGGGGTAATTAATTTACACATTTCATCCTGCTTAAACTAATAAGCTTCTATATCCTTCTTCTCCACTGAGCCTGAGCCTGAGCCTTCATGCCGGGCTGTCATCCTGGCCCCAGGGAAGCTGTCACATTCCCCACTGCCGTCCCGTGGGCTGGGCCCAAGGCTTGGAGGCCCTGTGTCTATGCTTCTGAGTGTGCTGGTCCAGGTCAGCCTCAGAGGCCGTCTCAAGGTGCCCAAGCAACCTCAGACCTGTCTGGGAGTGAAGGGAGAACTGGGAGTCCATCCTTGCAGCCCCCAGCCCCGCAGGTTCCCGTTCCTGAAGCTGCGGGATCTGGTACAAAGATGACTGGGGACATGAAGACATCCTCTGGGCAAGGATAAGAAATAGCCTCCAAGAAAGGTGGTGAAGTGAAGATAGAGTAGGGAGGATAACGTGTATCCTATCCTGTTCTGTTAAGAAAGGGAGAGAAGCATGTGCGTGTTTGCTTGCAGGATAAAGCCTGGATGGGTACACAGGAGACTGGCTGCCCCCCGGGAGGAGCTGGGCTGCGAGGCAGGCGGAGGGAGACTTTCTCCCTTATCCTTCTGTACCGCTTGAGTCTTGAGCACTGTGAATGCATCACATATTCAAAAAGCGTCAGCTGTTCAACAACAAATACAAATGTAATGTAAAAACCCCGTTTGTATCCAGCATGTTTGTTGGATACTCCGGTGTGCCTGGTGGTGAGGCTGCAGGAGGGTAAGTCATGACGCTCCCTTCAAAGATGGGGTGGGGAGCAAGGAAAGTCCTGGGTGATAATGACCGTGGTGAATGGAATGCCTGAAAGCCCTTGGGCTCACGGACGAACCCCAGTGGGTAGTTCAGGAGCTGCCTGGAGGAGGGGGTCTTGGGCCATTTTGAAGGTAGTGTAGGAGTCCACCAGATGGAGAGGAGAGAGAAGGGCTGGACGGGCTTGAAGTGTGAGTTCCTATTTTGACGGCAAAACCCTGGGGTGCATTCGGGCCCTAGCGTTCCCATCAGTAACATGGGAAGAATCCACTCAGGGAGCCAGTAAGGAAAGCGATTCCAGCCCCTAGAACTTCAGTGATCACCAACGCCTCGTGGTCCTGGAGTGGAGGCTGTAGGATCCGGTCTGTGCTTCACAGAGGGTCTTTCTCCTTAGCTGAGGAAGGCGGTCCAGCTCCTTCTGGCGGCTTCCTCCTACTTAACGGATTCCACTTGTACGCTCCGATTCCAAATCCTGAAGGATTTAATATCCACTCTGTAATCTACTAGCACCAACAGGCATTATGTAACTGAACCTTAAATTGAAAATGTTAGGCTTCCATTTTCCCCACGCTGCCGGGAGAAGTCGGGGCTCTGCTCGTCCGACGTGATTGACTCTTGCACTAATTAAAGTGCTGTCCGTGCAGGCACACAGCTTGCTCCTGGCACACCCCACAACACAGCCTGGGGTGACTAGCGAAGGTAGGGTACTGGGCCGGCCATCCTAGTGGCTGCAAGATTGGCCCTGTGTCTACCCCAAATATCACTTGCTTTTGTGTGTGTGTGTGTGTGGTACGTGGGCCTCTCACTGTTGTGGCCTCTCCCATTGCAGAGCACAGGCTCTGGACACGCAGGCTCAGCGGCCATGGCTCACGGGCCCAGCTGCTCCACGGCATGTGGGATCTTCCCGGACCGGGGCACGAACCCGTGTCCCCTGCATCGGCAGGTGGACTCTCAACCACTGCGCCACCAGGGAAGCCCAAAATATCACTTGCTTTAAGCCCATTTCATTTCCAGCTCACTGGCTGTAATGGCCATTCACTCATTCACTCACTCACTCATGCATTTATTACGCACTCATGGCAGGCACGGAAGTAAAAGATGCTAACACATAGTCAGGCTCTTCTCACCTCCTTCCCTCTTTTGCTGTGACAGCTTCATATAATGCCAATTCCCAGGCCATACCAGTTCACAGAGGAACCCAGGGGAACGGAGAGCAAGAATAGCTAATGTTATAGATGCTATTCTTCTACAGATATCTTCTTCATGAGATAACTCTCTTTTCAAAAAAGTAAACTTTTAATTTTGAGATGCCTGTAGTTTCACATGCACTTGTAAGAAATAACACAGAGAGAGCCCGTGTATCCTGTGTCCAGTTCCCCCCATCTTGCACAACCTTAGTACAGTATATCACACCCGGGATACTGACAGGGATACGGGCAACCTACAGAGCATTTCCATCAGCAAAAGGGTCTTTTCTGTTGCCCTTTATAGGCACCCTAACCTCCCCCTTCCTCCCTCTTTCCTGGTCCCTGCCAACCACTGATCTGTTCTCCATTTCTATCATTTTGGTATCAAGAAGGCCAAATGAATAGAATCGTAGGGTGTGTAATCTTGTGGGATGGGCTTGAAGGACTCATTTAATCCTCACAACACCTCAGCAAAGTAAGCATCCCTATCCCCATTTCATAGAAATGCAAGCTGAGGCCAGGGAAGTAACTTGCAGAGGCACAATTCAAGCTTGGGTCATCCTGACCCCCAAGCCAGCCTCTCAGCTAACACGGAGCTGCAGGAATTGTTGGAAACAATAGCCCTGGGGTCTGCCCATGTCAGGGGAGCTCCCTCCGCATCCAGGACACAGCTAGAGGTCCTGGCCCTGGATTGCTGGGGGTTATGGTCCTAGCCTGTCTAGCGCAGCCTGAATTCTCAAGAGCAGGCATAAGGGAACCCCACCCCAGGACCCCTGCTGTGGTGAAGAGACAGAGGTGGGGCTCCCGCCTTGTCTGGAGGGGCTGACAGAGGGGCTCAGGTACGCTGTCCCGACTGACGGCACGACAGGCTGATTGCGCTCCTCGGGGGATTGTTGCAGGGTGGGGGGGCTCCTGCACTGAAGTCCACCCCTGCTGCCCCCCAGGCCTCCCAGCCCAAGACTGGGTCTCACAGCCCACTGGTTGGGTCAGCCTTGGGGCCACAACAGGTCAGCTCCGAAGCAACGTCACTTGCAGAGCTAACCAAGCATGGGATTGCTCAGATTGCTGGAATGAGCAGCTCCCCGTGTACACCCCTCCCACCAGCCAGCCACAGGCTCCTCCGGCCCTCGCCTGGCTCTCGCTCCTGCCTTCCCCCAACCTGGTCTCAAAGCCACATGGCTCCCACATCACAGTTGACAAGGGCCTCATTTCCCTGTGGAGGTTCCTGGGGAGGGGAATCTGGCGCTCTCTGTATCCAGTGGGAGGGCCGGATGGGCCAGTGGGAGTGGTCACTCCCCAGACTCCACCCTGGAGCGTGGTCGGCAGGGCAGGGCTGGGGCTCGTGCATGAATGTGGGACAGAGGGGACCTCTTCTGGACCAGGGTTGGAGTTAGCAGCCGTGATCCAAGCCCCTGAACATCAGGAGTCTGCTAGAGGGCAGAGCCAGGGCCAGTGGGAGAGGTTATGATGAGGGAGGCAAGCTTTGCTCAAGGAAGGAAAGAATTTGCAGTAACTAGGAATGTCCGAAAGTAGAGCAGACGACTTGGTGAGTGGTGAGGTCCCCGTCAGTGAAGGCACGCATTCACTCATTCATTTAACCCCTGTCGATTGTCTGCCTTGGGAATGCAATACACCGCTGTGGCTCTCAGCACTAGAGTCCCCCAGACGTGGGGTCTCCCCGCTCCGCCACTCCACAGTCTTTAGCAAGTTCTCTGTGCCTGTGTTGCCTCCCCTGCAAAACAGGAATAATAACAGTTCCTTACCTATCTCAGCGGGAGAACTGTAAAGGCTCTCAGCCCACGCCTAGCACCAGCTAAACACGAGCAGAGCGTGTTATTTCCCAGGTGCCGTTACCACTATTCTACAGATGAGTTCGATAAATTCTCTGTGACTCAGTGCCTGAGTGGGGATTTGAACCCCAGCTGGTCTCATTTCAGAGCCCATGGTCCTCCCCCTCGACCATAAGCCTATGCCAGTAGGTAGGTGTTAAAATCTGAGACTAAGGGACTTATAGCGAGAGTATATAAAGAACACTTACAACTCCATGATAAAAAGACAACCCAATTAAAAAGCGGACAAAGTATCAGAATACATATTTCTCCAAGGAATTACACAGGCCAATAAGCACAGGAAAAGATGCTCAACACCGTTCGTCATCGGGGAAACGCAAATCAAAACCGCAGTGAGGGGCTTCCCTGGTGGTGCAGTGGTTGAGAGTCCACCTGCCGATGCAGGGGACGCGGGTTCATGCCCTGGTCTGGGAGGATCCCACGTGCCGCGGAGTGGCTGGGCCCGTGAGCCATGGCCTCTGAGCCTGCACATCCGGAGCTTGTGCTCCACAACGGGAGAGGCCACAACAGTGAGAGGCCCGCATACCGGAAAAAAAAAAAAAACGACGATGAGATACTACTTCACATCCAGTAGGTTGGTGATAATCGAGAAGACAGATAATAGCAAGTGTTGTCAAGGATGTGGAGAAATTAGAACCTCATACACTGCTGGTAAGAGTGTGAAATGGTGCAGCCACTTTGGAAACCAGTCTGGCAGTTCCTCAAATGGTTAAACATAGTTACCGTATAACCCAGCACGTCCACTCTTAGGTATATACTCAGGAGAATAGAAAACACACATCCACACAGAACCTTGTATGCCAACGTTTATAGCAGCTTTCTTCATTATAGCCAAAAGGTACAAACAAGCCAGTTGTTCACCAAGTGATGAATGGGTGACCAAAATATGTGTATCCACACAATATCATCCAGCCGTGAAAGGAATGGAATCCTGACACATGCTACCATGTGGATGAACATCGAAAACCTTAGGTGGAAGAAGTCAGTCCCAGAAGTCCACCTAGTATGCAATTCTGTTCCTACAGAAGTCCAGAATGAGCAAATCTGTGGGGACAGAAAGTGGGTTAATGGTTGCTTAGGGACTTGAGTGGGGCTGGGGGGATGGAGGGGTGATGGCTGAAAGGTATGGGGTTTTTTTTAGAGATGATGAAAATGTGCTAAAGCGAACTGTGGTGGTGCTTGCACACGTTTGTGAATAAACTAAAAATCTTTCAATTGTAGACTTTAAATAGGTGAATTATAGGGTATTTGGGTTGTATCTCAATGAAGCTGTTCAAAAAAGAGAAATAAGTTCATAGAAAAATACTGAGACTGAGGGGCGAGGTATGGGTGGAGACAGAGGCTGGGGATTTGCTAATGGAGAGCTTGGTGGTGGGGGGATGACCTTGCTCAGGAAGCATTTCCCAAGGGATGGGTGATGGACCCTGAGGGAATGCCTTCCTGGAGGAAGAGGTGTCACTCAGGCGGGTGAACCCCTGGGAAGTGCCGGGGCAGGCAGAGGGCTGAACCGGTGACCTCTGGCGGCCCTCAAACCCTCCAGCAGGAGAGGGCTGGTCGGTATTGGGTAGGGGAGCTGGGGTTCTGATGAGGTGCCTGCAGCTCCAAGGAACAGTGGCCCTGCCCACCCATCTGCCTCCAGCTGGAGGTCATCACACCACTGATGTGACCTTGTGCAGAGGGAAAGAACTTGACCCAGTCAGTGTCCCCACGGGTGAAGCTCAAATGATGGGAGCTTGAGTTTGGAGGCAGAGGACCTCTCTGACCTCAGGCTCCTTGTCAGTAGTCTGGGGTGGTCATTTCCCCCTCCATGGGTTGCCCTGCATGAAATTAGATGCTGTGTTGAAAGCACCTGGTAGGAGTTCCAGTGATGGGTGAAAACTGATCTCAGTTGGTCTTGGCATCAACCCTGTGAGTAGATGGGGCGGGTATTACACGAGGTATCACAGAGGTCCCATGTCTTGGTGACTCGTCGAAGGACACATTGCCGAGAGGGAGAACAGAACTGGACCCTGCCTCTGGGATGTCTTGCACCTGACAACGCAGCAGGGCTGACATCTCGCAAAGCACTGTGGGCAAATACTCTCATTTCACCTTCAAGAAAAGCTTCTGTGTAAGTAGGATGGGTATCACTAGCCCCGTCTTACAGGTGAGAAAAATGAGAGTCAGGGATGTGTCTCCAAACATTATTCAGAGCACCCGGACTCCTGCTGGCTTTAGAGCAATCACAGCCATGATTCTGGAGGCTTCTAGACTCTAAGATGCAGTGGATTAAAGGCCTTGCAATGAAGGTGGAGCCGGGGGGAGGTGCTGAGGATGGAAGAGGCCGAGAGGTGGGTCTGTGCTAGGCCAAGTGTGGGTAGCTCTGGCAGCCCCTTCCGTGGACCTGTCCGCCTCTCCCTGTTCTGGCGGGAGGGAGGAGACAGGAGGCTTCTGTGCACAGGGAAGGTGGCTGCATGTTCAACGGGAATCACACAAGCACTCTTGATAAACAGCAGGTAGCCCCGCTCCCGCTCCTAACAGGATTAATCTAAATGCACACAGACGCAGCTGGGCAAAATCAAAACACAGAACCCAAGCTAAATTACACCACTTAGTGGCGGGGCCCTCAGAGCCTCCGAACGTGTCACCTGACTCACTCACCTGCGGCAGGAAGAGGCCACGTGTGATGCTCATGTGCGGCACAGGCATCAGGTGGACCCTGGAGGAGGGCCGGGGACCAGGGCGCTCAGGCAGGGCCGTCTCCGAGGGTCCATAGCCTCAGGTGGGTGGTACATCCTGGAAGGCTGGGGCAGCTGCCAGGCCTGAAGAAAATGGAGAGGCCAGGATGCTCCTGTGACCAGCATCCCACCTGCTGGTCCTGCCTGATGAGAGTCCTGCCTCCCAGGGAACCTGACCCCAGGATGTCCACACAGAGAGTGTCGGGTAGCTCTGCCCAGTGGTCTGGCATCCTAGGCTTTATTCTGGCCTCCACAGTGAGGGAAGGGAGAGGGAGGGGAACTCAACCATGGTAACCACATTCAATCCCCACTATGGCTATTATAACCCCACTTTACAGATAAAGAAACTGAGGCAGAGTTAGGTTTCAGATCTGTTAGGATCCAGAGCCCATGCTCTCGCACTGCCCCAAGCTTCTTCCCCAGTCAGAGCTTTGATGAAGGACAAATCTACCCGGGGTCTGCCTTGGGCTCAGGTGGGCTCCAAGCCCAAGGTCAGGGCAGAAGCTGCTTAACTCCCCAGGGTCTGGAGCCCTGTTTCCTTCGCTTTAGCTTAGGACACCTTGGTAATGTCCTCTGGCTGTGGGCATCTAAGCCCTAAAAGCTGCACAGGGAGGGGACTCTAGGGGAAAATGAGAAAGGCCGTGAAAATGACTCTCTGGGCCCCTCCCCCTGGGAGAGAACTGGGGGGTCATTATGTCCACCTCTTGGCCAATGAGTGGCAGGCAGACCAGCAGGGCAAACCCCCCTTCCCTTAAATCTTAGGAATGATAAATCCATTGCTCACGTCAATTGAGCACGTACTCTCTGCTAGGAGCTTTGCTAAGCCCTTGAATCCATTCTCTCTCCTAATGCGCCCAGCAACCCTAGGGTGTGGGTATTATCTTCATTATAACAAGGAAGTGGCACAGACACCAACGTCCTGTGATCTCTCTCCTTCCCAGGATTCGGTCACCTTAACCGGGTTCTCCCCTGTGACCCACAGAAAGGGCAAGGTTGGGGTGTAGTTCCTGCTCCCCGCAGCTACCTGGTTCCATGGCCCCGGGCAGCTCAGGGCTTCTTTGAACTGGGAATTCCTGGCTTGTGAAACAAGGAGAAACGCCCTCCACCCTACCTGCATTCCTACCTTATTGTGGGAATCACAGGAGAGAAATACACCCTGGTTTTCATGCTGTGAGGTGCTACATAAACATTAGTTATTGTTCCACACCCCAGAGCAGGCCTGTCCCAGAGCTCCGCATGAGGTTGTTTTTTTTTAAAATTAATACTGTTAGGAATGAGAATTACTACTAATAAGCCCATTGCTTGTCCACGTACCTCTGCGTGGGGACCTCGATGTCCCCAGGACACAGTCTCTGCCCAGGGTCTAAGAGGAGGGGATCGTGCTCCCCATTCTGCAGTGGGGTAAACGGACGCCCCCGGCAAGAACAAAGGGCGGCCCCCGGTGCCCAGGCCTCCAGGGGAATGGAGATTTCACTCGGGATCTGGGATTTCCGGTCTTCTCCCTCCCGCTGTGAGGGCTCCCAGGCCTCTCCGAGAGTGATTTGTGGCAGCAATGCGCACAGCCAGTGCTGCGTCAACGCCTCCCTCCCCTCCTGCCTCCCACTCTGGTCTTCCCCAACCCGCATTTCAGCTTCTCACCTGTTTCTCCCAATGCTGCCTCTCACCTCTCACTGGTTCTCCCCTCCCTGAGTGAGTTGCCCGAGGCTGAACTGGGCCTACTTTCAACTCCTTTCTGGGCTGAGCTGTCCTTAGCGGCTGAGAGATCTGAGGGTGGGGGAAGTGCTAATGAGGAGCTCCCCCTGCCCTGCCCCACCCCACCCGTGGTCCCAGAAGAGCTGCCCTGAGGCCCTTGGTGGAAAAGGAGGGAAGGGGGCCTGGAGCCTTCGGTTCCTGTCACCTGTTCAGTGACAGGACCAGCTCTGAGCCTCCGTCTGTGGGACTCCAAGGCTTACGTTTTCCCCATCTCCAGGGCTGAAAAAGCCTGGACACTGGGACTGGGGGCATAGCTGTCCCCTCAAGGCCATGCAGACCCCTGTGCGGAGGTCCTGGTGTTTTGCCACCAATTGCAAGGCACTGGCTGCCGCAATGCAGATTCTAGATCCTGTGGGGAAGGAAAATCCAGGGGGAGTGAGCTTCTAGACTGAGGAGTCAGGGGATGAGGCTAGAAGCAGACACTGAATCCTTCTTTCCACGCTCTTATCAGAGCTAGTGAAGCAGGAGACCAAGGGCTTCTGGGAAGGCAAACAGGGCTCATGAGGGGGTACTGCCCAGAAAAACATCCAGATCATTAAATAGTTAAAAACAATAGAACATTTATGAAAACCCGGAATTTAGTGTATTGTTAACTCATTTTCTAACATGGAGAAAATGGAAACTCAGAGAGGTTCTTTAACTTGCCCAAGGTCACACAGCTAATGGATTCAGAAATTACAGCTCTAGGCTGGTGGGTTCTCCGTCCTGTGCACAGAAGCTAGGGTGTGGACCAAGCTCTGGCCAGTCCCTGGCTACACTCTCCCTGCTGCCCTTGCTCCTTCCAGCATCCCCAACTTCAGGAGGCCTGCTTTGCCCTCAGCTTCTGAGCTGGGTCAAATTCAGAGTGACCCCACCAAAGGCCTCCCTGGGGTTTAGGACTACACACTGCTCCTCCCTCCATGTCCAGGACCTGGGTGGGCCTGGGGAGGCTGGGGAGGGCCTGGCCTTGCTATCATAACTCTCACTTCTGGGACCCAGAGGGTCAAGTAGGCATTTTGGAGGCAGTGATTGGTAGGGAAGGAACAAAAAGAGGATGCTGATGACTTAAGGGGGTAAAGGGGGCTGTCCTCCCAGGCGCAGCTGGTATCTTTGGGGGCTAGCTCCTGCCTCTCAACCCCTCCCTTGGCCCCTAGCTCATTTCTGGGAAACACTAGTGCATTGGGCCAGGGGGCCAGACACTCCACCTAATTCCCTTTGGCCTGATCCCCACATGCTGACTTCATGACGAGCCCAACCAAAGAGGCTGGCCCTGTCACATCTTCCATCCTGTGGACAAACTTGTTATTTACGTTGATTGGTGCATGATTAACAGCTAATTTGTTAATCAACCATAGCCTATGCAACTTAGGTGTGGCTGTCTCTCCATGGAGATCCACCAAGGTCCCACGCTGAGAGGCTAGCCTGGCAGCTGGGGGAGCAGGTGGTGGCAATGGGGGTGTGGGCTTGAGGGTCCCTCCCATCCACAGCCTCTATCGACCCTCCCTGCCCTTGTATGAAACTTCTTCTGGCTCTCTGGGGTTTCCACCATCCTCCCCTCACCTCATACCAGACACCCAAGGCCACCCTCGCTCAAGGCCATCAGCTTCCAGGTGCCTTGGGCAAATCACCTCACCCCTCTGAGCCTCAGTTTCCCCATTTCTGGTCTCCCAGTTGAGAAGATGGGTGATTTCTGTGAAAGCACCATACAGTCAGTAGGGTGCCAGAGCTGGCTGGTATCGACTCACAAGGGTCAGTTGTTAAACTTCCAGTGATTTTTGCCAGCTGGTTGATAAACATGGCCATTATTAAAAATTAAACTATATAAACTTACAATTCAATAAGTTACGTTAAACACAAAGGTAATAAATACTCAAAACTCATGACTTCCTAATTACTTTACTATTATCTGTGCTCTTGAGGTTATTTACGTCCCTTGTATCTGTATGTTGGAAATGCTGGGTAATGACTCACTGCTAAGCATCTCTTTCCAACTCCACATTCAATGACATCACCTTGGTAGCTTGAAATCAGCCAGAGTAGAGGCATTCGCAACATGGAAATTGGCAAATGCCGTGAAGTCAGGACTTCATTTGTTGTTTTGTTATTTGTTTAGACTTAAAAACAGTGATGGAGAAAATCTTAATGATGCAGATTAAACCTAAAAGTATGTGGTGTGTGTAGCTATTACATTGTAAATAGCACAAAAAAATTGAGGAAATATTCTTGCAGTAATTGAAAACTATTATCTGATGCAGCAAAGAAGTCACATCATTGAAGAAGGAGGTTCCCACAAATGTCTTTGTCATTTCACTTTCTTTTTACCCATTAATGTAAATGCAAATACTAACCAACATTCATGTGAGAACTACACTCGTTTGTCAGTTGCAGACATAGGTTGGCTACGGATAGAAGAGTTCTGCAAAAATCAGCAGAAGCATTCTGTGAAAACCAATTGGATATGTGGAATTTACAATAAAGAGTGTTGTATATTTTATTATTTTTGTAAAATATATGCAATGCACCCTTTATATCAGTAAAATCACAAACACCCACTTTCACACACTTTTCTTTTTTCCTGGAGAGCCGGTTGTTAAACCTTTACCAGCACACCACTGACTGTACTTATGGGAGAGAGCCTCATCCCCTTCCTATATGCCCCTCAGTCTGGCTCTAGGACTTGTATGGTGTCATCAGCCTTTAATGGCTGCACCAGATGTGGAGGAAGGGGCGAGAACTTGGCTGTCTCATCCTCCTCCACAGCCCCTTCCAAAGAAGGTGGATTCCTAGTTGTGCCCCAGGAGAGAAGATGTCCTTGGGACGCATCCCTGGGCAGAGAGCGGAAGGACCCAAGACCCTGGAACTTGCCTGCTCTGCTTTCAGGGGTGTCTCCACCTGTTGGCTGACTCCATCCAGAATCAGACCTCTGACACTACCTTGGGAGGGGCCACCATCATCTTTGTCTGGATTTTGACAAGAGCCTCCTAACTGGTCTCCCCATTTCTATCCTTGCCCCCTTTACAGTCTGTTCTCAACAGACAGCCAGAGGGATCTTGTTAAAAAACAAAATCAGATCATGTCCTCCTCTACCAGAAGCCCTGCCGTGGCTTCCCTTCCAATCTCTACAACAGCCCTGCATGACCCAGCCTCCTGCCACCTCGTCCCTGTCTCCTGCCGCTCTGCCCTTCTTTACTCTCTCTCCGAGGCAGCCGAGCTAGCCTCTTTGCGGTTCCTTGTGCCCACCAGGCAACTCGCCTCTTAGGGACTTCACACTGGCTGTTTCCTGTTTGGAATGCTCTTCCTTCAAACATCTGCTTGGCTTGTTCCTTCACCTCCTTCAGATCCACTCCAATCTCACCTCCCCATCAAGGCCATCCTTGATTCAACACTCTCGCTCCCACTCCAATGCACCTGATCCCCCTCCCCTTGATCAATTTTTAATTTTTTCATAGTGTTTCCCACCTTGTAATATACTAATTTCCTGATTACATCTGCAATGGAAACTGAGTGTCACGAGGGCAGGGATCTTTGCTTCATTCACTGACATACTCACACTCCCTAAACAGTGCCTGCCACAAGGCAGGGGTAAGTAAATATTTTTGAAGAAATTCTTTGTGGGAGGGAGGGCAGCTTCTCAAAGGAGTCTGTGCAAGAGCAGACAACCCTTCCTTTCTCGATTGAAGTGGGGATGGGAGGCCTCCTGCCTCAGTCCAGCCCAGTTTTCCAGCTCATCTCCTAAATCAGAGCCTGTCTGAAAGCAGTCAGATTCTCCAGAGAAACAGAACCAAAAGATACAGGCATAGCTATAGCTATAGAGATACAGAAGGAGAGTTATTATAAGTAATTGGCTCATGTGATTATGGAGGCTGACAAGTCCCAAGACCTGCAGTCAGCAAGCTGGGGACCCAGGGGAGCTGGTGGTGCAGTTCCAGTCTGAAAGCCAGCAGGCTTAAGACCTAGGAAGAGCCGATGTTTCCATTCAAGTTCAGAGGCAGGAAAAAAATGAATGTCCCTGTTCAACAGCCATGCAGCAGGGGTTCCCTCTTACTCAGCCTTTTTGTTCTATTCAGGTCTTCATCTGATTAGATGAGGCCCACCCACACCAGGGAGGGCAATCTGCTTTATTCAGTCTGCAGGTTCAGATGTTCATCTCATCCAGAAACACCCTCACAGACACACCCATAATAATCTTCGGCCAAATATCTGGGCACTCCATGGCCCAGTCAAGTTGACCCATAAAATTAACCATCACAGGCCCTTCATCTCACAGAGCAGAGGAGAACAGGATGCAGCAGGCTGAGTAACACACAACCTTCTACCAGCTGGGCAGTGCTGCAATTAACATGGCCTGTTAGTACCACCATTTCTCTTCTCCTGCTCTCCAGGGACCTAGAACCTGGGTAATGAGGAGAGGAAAGGAGGCTTAGAGCAACATTTGTGGCCTCGGCCTAGCCTCTGTTTTCTCATCTGTAATATGGACTTATACTGTATTACGCATCTCACAGCTGTAAGGCTCAAATGAGAAAACGCTGTGTCAAATATAAAGCCTTTTGCAAGCCCAAGGTATTCATTTTGCAAACTCACTCCTACTCATCTCTGACAAGTCCCTATCCCTGTCAAGGGAAGGCTTAAGCCCGCCTTTTTTTTTTAATTGTTTCTCGTGTCCTAAGAGGAAAGTGCACGGGACAAGGCATAAGTAGGGCCAGGGTCTTTGGAAACAGCAGCAGTAACAGCACATGTATTTGAGAGGCTAAGTTGAGAATTGGTGCTTTCTCCATCCTGTGGCAGGAGAGAATCATCAGACTGTTGGTTTTCTCCACTCCTGTGCCACTGCCCATTGGGAAGGACTGCAGTTCTGAATGTGGCTGATGAGACATGTTATCAGAGGAGCTTTCTGTCTGGGGGCCGTGGAGGAACAGGTCTGTCCTGGGTGAGTTGTGTGCAGGCAAGCCTGGCAGCAAGGGGATGAATGGGAGATCTGAGTTCCTATCTGCCCAAAGAATGTCTCCTCTTATTGGTGTTTCCCCACCACCATTAGCACATCCCTTTCCCTTGGTCCTATATGGTTGGGAATCAGGCATGAGAAGGCACTTTCCTTTGCCTAGATCTCCATTCAGTCACTGGCAGAGCCAAAGTTCAGGTAGAAACTTGTCTGGCTGCATTGCCAAGATTGCCGCAGCCATCCACTGCCTGGCTCTGACAGCTGTTTGGCAAGATGGAACATGGATGCCAGTGCTATGGTAATGGGTGCTGAGTGGCACAGGGTATTCCCAGCACAGGGGTCTATCAGGGAGACATGTGCCTGATGGGAAACTCTCATTGGGATGGGATAAAGTAAATATCCAGGAGACAGGAAGGCAGGCAGTCTTTGCTCTCCTGTCCCCTGCTGACAGCAGAGAACATGGGCATACCTCACCCTTGCCCTCTGGGAGTGCCATGCCCCGATGCCCACCACTGGATACTCTCTATGTTTGGGGCTTCAGGTCAGGAGGTGGATATGGAGCTGATTGGTTTCATGACACAGTTACGGTGGAGCTGATTCATTCATTCATTCAACCATTCACTTATTCAATAGATATTTATTGAGAGCCTCTTCTCTGCCTGTATGCTGGCACTGTTTTATTTTTTTGTTTTATTTATTTATTTTTTAAAATATTTATTTTCTTTATTTTTTTGGCTGCGTCAGGTCTTACTTCTGGCATGTGGGATCTTTCGTTGCAGCGCGGGTTCTTCATTGTGGCACACGGGCTTCTCTCTGGTTGGGGTGTGCGGGTTTTCTCTCTCTAGTTATGGTGCACAGGCTCCAGAGCGCGTGGGCTCTGTAGTTTGCGGCACGTGGGCTCTTTCGGTGAAGCATGCGAGTTCAGTAGTTGTGGTGTGCGGCCTTAGTTGCCCCAAGGCTTGTGGGATCTTAATTCCCCGACCAGGGATCAAACCTGCATCCCCTGCATTGGAAGGCGGATTCTTTACCACTGGACCACCAGGGAAAGCCTCTGGCACTGTTTTAGATGTGAGAATCGAGGTCCCTTGTGTCATGGAGCTTACAATCTAGTTGGAGAGGCAAGGACATACATATGAACAAGTGTAAAGAGGAAAACTGGATAGATCTGGGTCTGAGCCTTGGACGTGTCAAATACTAGCTGTGTGACCTTGGGCAAGTTACTTAACTGTGTTGAACTGCAGTTTTCTCATCTTTAGAGTCAAGATGATGATAATACTGATTTCATAGGGCTGTGAAGATGACTTGAAAGAAAGTATATGAAGTACGCAATGGAGTACTGATTCATGGTGGATGTACCCATGTATGCATTATTGTTATTGTTATTGTGAATATTACACATTTAGAAATAGAAGCAGGAAACCTTTCTTTCAGCAAAGTGACACCCTGGAAGAGGTGATTCCAAAGCTGTATCTGTACTGCGTCACAACATTTAGTTGGTAAAAGATCAATTCAGTCAACTCCTTGAGTGTTTGGTCAACAAAGGCTCTAACAACTGACATTTATTTTTTTCATTGGTGGGAACAGGTGGTTGTTTGAATTGAAGTAACCAATTGGTTGTTCTAATTGGATGAATCAATTCATTGTTCCGGCATCCTGGTGACCCAATCTAAGAATGGTCGTGATTTTATCCAAGGCCCTGGGTGCTTTCTCTTTCACAAGTGAACTTTTGGCCTGATTTTGTCTTCATTTTATAACTGTTAAAAACATGTGATTGAGCGTGAAGACACATATACAGACACACAGAAGCCAAGCCAGCTCATGATTATTCCTGCTGAGCTGGGACCAAGAGAACCCGAACTTTATGTTTTGCCAACAGCTTTTACCTCTTCTCAGCCAGTTCTTTTCCACAGCAGACGCCAAAGAGCCAAATGGCATAGTCTGAGCTTGGTCCCTTTCCTGCCAGTCATTGGGCAAGGCTCTGGCTGTTGGCACTCTACTCTGCTGTCCATTGTGAGGTCTCATCCACTCCACCTGGCACGGGAAGGGGAGAGCTGGCATTGTCCAGCAGGTAGGTGCTTGAGGCAGGAGGCCGAGGAGGCTGGTTCCTGGCAGGCAAACCTATTGCCACTAAAACTTGGCATGTCTGGGCGGCTTTAGCAGTCCAGACAGAGAATTAGCACAGAGGAAGTGCCTGTTCCTCAATGCCGGTCTGGCTCCTTGGTACTCCCCGTGGAAAGCACCCATGGTGCTACCCATGCTCTCTTCCTTGGTCGCAAATTTATGTGAAGTGGGGTAAAGAGAATCCCAGCATGACTATGACCCCAATCATCTGGGAGTTTCCTCCTGAGACATTTTGCCGAGTGCGTGGGGATCCTACACTTTTCTGAGCTTTTCCAGCAGAGGTAATGAATGCCATTTCTGAACTTTTGGAAATTGGCGAGCTGGTGATGCCTTAAGGATGTTTCTTGCCTTCTCCAGGAGTACTGTCTCCCATTGTCACCCCAAGCCCTTGATGGAGTCCTTGGCTGGGACACAGACTGCTCAGCCAGGTGCCTTTCTTTCTACCTGCTGACAGATGGAGGGCACTGCGTGTGGAGCCAGGAGACAGGCATCCCAGGGCAGCACTGCCTGGCACAAACCGTGTGGAATGTGGACAAGCTGCTTAACTTCCCCGGGCCTCAGTTTCCACAGGCCTTATCTATCGTCGTGAGGATTGAATGCGGTGGTGCAGGTGAAGGCAAACTATACACTGAGAAAACTCAAACAAAAGCAAGGCATAGATGATGCTCTCCACATGCAGCCTTCCACCAGACTAGCTCCCTGTGATCATTTTTCTCATTCGATTTTGTTAGAAAGCTGCTTACTTGGATAAAACCCTCAGGAGGAGCAAGAAGTCCATCCCTGGGGAACCCTACTGCTTCCTGGCCCGTCTGTCTTGATTCATAGGTTTCTGTGCACTCTGAAGCTCTCAGCCACCTCCAAAGCAGTCCCTGGGCAGGCACGGACTTGACGAGAGGAAGGGTGCGCGGGAACAGCCACAGAAATGAAAGATTATGGATTCTCTTTCTATTCCTTTCTTGATTTCCTGTTCTGAGATGGATGAAGCAGCCTGATTTATTTTTGACAAACGTATCTGCATTATGAATTATGTTGGGGATGGAATTGTTACATTAAATCAATGTTAATTTTTGACTTCTGTTCAAGGCGCCATAAATAATCAACTCCAGGGTGAGGTTATGGACTGAAGTCGCCCAAATTATGCTAATGAGGATGATTAAATTTTTGAATTCTAAGTTTCTGTAAGAATAACAATCAGTTAGCATTTACATTTCTGCCATGCCCTAGGATTTGCAGCTTTTTCTGAAGCTGCTATTAAATATAAATAACAATACCAGTTTTAAAGCCAAGTTGGGCCCTTTGGGGCATATTCTATTCTCTTTCCTGGTGCTGTGCTTCTGAGGCTATGGAGAGAGGCTTAGGCTCTGTGTCTGAGGCTAGCAGAGACGGAAGGGAGGATGCCACAGAGTGCCACAGGAGCTGGGCAACTTGCATTTGACTTGGAACTGCAAAGGCACGTTCAAGTTCTAAAAGAGATAATAATTCAGTTTTGCATTGGTCCATTTGGTGAGGAATGCCGGGAAGCCCCAGTGGGCTTTAGAAGTGCTACCCCCAGTGAGCAATGATTTCGGAAGGATCTGAACTTAGGATGGGGGACCAGTGCTCAGACTTTCCTGCCTGTGTGCTGTGGGTCTTTGGGGCTACTCCATTAGCTTTCTGTGCTTTGTTGTCCCTCCACAGGCTCTAGGGGCCTTTCCTAGGATGCCACTCGATCCCCTAGTTTAGCTCAAGAAGGGCAAAAAGAGCTAGTTGATTTCCAGCCTCCTGTTTAGCCACCTGTTATGAAAGCTGCCCAGAGATGCTCATCTCCTGATGTCTGCGTGAGGCCCAGGTGGCTACCATCGTAATGACAGGTCAGCTCTGAGGTTAGGCTGCTGGCTGAGTGGCTATTGTTTATCCCAGTTTCAATTTCATTGTCATGGCAACCCACGCAAGTCACTGTCGGAGCCCATGCCTCTCGTGAAGGTATGTGAGAAACGATCCTCTGGCTCGTCCCGTCTGTGGACCAGGACCCATCTCAGCATTCGGGGGGCGGCTCCTTCCTTTCCTCCATGTATTCAGGGTGATCTTATTTTCTCCACCACTTACCCAGAAATTGCTTTTGAAAAGTGTCTCATTTCAACAGAATTTGGTCTAGAGCGATTGGGAACACTGCTTGGCAGGGTTTGTTGCCCAACCCTCCCTCCACGTGAGGATTCTCACCGGCATCCTTATTCCCATGGGTTTCTAGAACTTCTGTGGCCACTGGTGGGAGGGGTGTTGGCGGTGGGTGGGAAGTCTGCCCGCTTGACACTCATGGCATCAGCGGGAAGGCCTCTTGAAAGTTCTGTCCCATAACCTGGTGTGATGTATCTCAGATGTGAAACCTGACTCAATGCATCTTCCCAGCTAAGGGGTGCCCCCTCCTTGATAATTTCAAGAGACAGATGGCTGGAGCTTCTGTTGTGCGCTATTGCTCTGAGAAATCCTTATGTCTGTGTGGGGCTGTTTAGGCACCAGCTCTGGATGTTAAGGCCTCGAAAGAACTGCCTTGGCGGAATGGGACTGTCTGGTGAATTTCTCTTCTGGGTCTACAAGTACTTTATGATTCTGAAAGCATACACGTCTTTGACTGAGACTCAAAGAGGGGCTCTTCTTTGAGCTGGCTCTGTGGTGAGTGTGTGGGGAGGAGGCCTTGGCCAGGGCTGCCCACTGCGAGGGTTATGAGGGAGGCCCAGCACCAAGGAGGAATGTTGCCTCCCCATCAAGCCCTCTGCTGGGTGTGCCTCAGGATCACCTGTTTTGGCCAAACCAATGGCTTATTTCCCTAAGTAAAATAGCGAGGGATTTTCTCTCTTTCTTTCTCCCTTTCTTTCTCCCTTTCTTTCTCCCTTTCTTTCTTCCTTCCTTCCTTTCTTTCTTTCTTTCTTTCTTTCTTTCTTTCTTTCTTTCTCCCTTCCTATCCTCCCTCTCTTTCTCGCTCCCTCCCCTTCCTCCCTTCCTTCCTTCCTTCCTTCTTTCTCTCTCTCTTTCATTCTCCCTCTCTCTCTCTTAGATATTGGGGTTTCTCTGCCTGAAACAGAGAGGCGATGAGGGACTGGAGAGCTAATTAAAAGTCTCCAAATCGGGCTTCCCTGGTGGCGCAGTGGTTGGGGGTCCGCCTGCCGATGCAGGGGACACGGGTTCGTGCCCTGGTGCGGGAAGATCCCACACGCCGCGGAGCGGCTGGGCCCGTGAGCCATGGCCGCTGAGCCTGCGCGTCCGGAGCCCGTGCTCCGCAACGGGAGAGGCCACGACAGTGAGAGGCCCGCGTACCGCAAAAAAAATAAAAATAAAAGTCTCCAAATCAAGGAAGATTGTTATAGACACAAGTGAATCCACTGCTCTGGGAAATGTTGAGGTTACTTCCACACGTCTTGGTCCCTCTGTTGTCATCGGCATGGGTCAAAGTTGAGCCAGGCAATGGGAGAGGGCAGAAGGCAGGTAGGGAAGTCAAGAGCCAGGGCTGAGCCAAGCAAGCCTAGGGCAGGCGTCCTGTTAGAAGGTGGTGGGATTGGGGGCCCAATAGTCTCCACCTTCTTCCCTTTCATTCATTCCACAAACCGATTTGGAGTGTTTACGATGTGTCTGGCTCTATTCTAGCTCCTCATGAGCCAGTGGTGAGTGAAACAGACAAAAATGCCAACGCTGCTAGAGCTTTACTTTCTACTGGGGGCCCCAGATAGTAAGCAGATCATTGAAGCACTTGGTGTGTCAGATAGTAATAAGGGCTACATTAGGAGAGGGGCAGACGGAGTGTGGAGGTGCTGCAGTTTAAGACAGGTGGGCAGGGCAGGCTTTTGATGATGCTTCAGTGAAAAAGTGAAGGAGTGAGGGCTGGAGCCATGGGGATGCTTGGGAGAGGAAGACCCAGGCAGAGGGAACAGCAAGCACAGAGACCGTGGGCCTGGTGTGCTGGGAGAACGGGGGTGGGGGTCTGCAACCCTGGAATGGGGTGAAGAAGGGGAGAACTGCAGAGGACGAGGTCCAGGAAGTAACCAGGAGCCTGATCGCCCTGGGCTTTGCGGCCACTGTAGGAGTTTTCTGGGTGCAATGGGAAGGCATGGGGAGGTTTGACAGGGGAGGGATATACTCTGTAGGCTTTTACAGGATCCCTCTGGCTGCTGTGTTGAGAATATTTTAAATTTCAGACCTTGTCTCCTTAGGTTAGGTCCTCACTCAGTCCTTGTCACTGGACTGGAGACGGTCTGCATGATAATCAGATTAAACTCTACTAGAACTGGAATATTTCTAGGAAAACAGTGAATTGAATATGTCACAAATTTGTACCAATGAACAAAGTTAAAGAGAGACCGATTTGGCCCAATCTGGATTGGCCATGTGGGTTTCAATGCTATGAGAGGGGCTGGGCCCACATGACCCAGGATCCGTCCCCTTATAGCATTAAATGCATATGCATAATGTCACTCATTGGTGACCAGTGAATGGGAACTCACTCTCCTGCTTTACAGGGACGGGTCCGGAGATGTATTTAGGGATGCTCCTAACTGCATTTCTTCCACACCACTGATGTCAAGGCTTTGTGAGTTACCGACTGAGGAGAGATCTGAGCTGGCAGAATCAAAGGCAGTGGGTTTAGGAAAGGGTCCAAATTACATTGAGGAAGATCTCACTGCTGTTCCAAGCACTCTAATGCTGCCTTTTGGTTGAATAGGCTTGTTATTAAAAATGCATTTAAAAAAATGAAATCGAAACAAATCCCTTCAAATATGATTTCAGCCTTGTCTCAAATCCAGGGGTTTATTTGGAAGTTCTATCTTCTCACACTCTGTACAGAGCTGTGTTGGAAAGATCATAGCCTCCGGTGCCCTGAGCGTGATGAATCAGGAAGGTAGATATCAATCAGGTTTCCCGAGATGGCTGTGCAATGTCCCTTTGTTGCTTATTTTCTGGGCTACTTACATGGGGCAGGTGGTCACTTGAACTGTGCTAAATGTCGCTCCACCCAAATTCCTCATTTCCCTAGAGGGCTGAACCTGAGTAGATTTGGAATCTGTGACTCAGGACTAGTTTCCTATTAACTCCCACCCCCAGGAGGCTTCTGCTCCACTGTCTACTTCCTCCCCTAAACTCGGGCCACATTGTTGCTTCCTGCATGTCGGCCAGATTGGGGACCTCCCCACTAAGCTACATTCATAGGAAGCTATTCTTTATTGTATTAGGAAAAACACCACACTGCTTCCCTATGACCTGTCCCCTCTCTTAATCTGCTACCCCGTGAAAGAAAGGGATGGAGCCAGGGGGGTATGCCAGCCAGGACGGTGTTAACTTTAATCCTACTTAATTCTAATTCGATGATGAAAGGTTCACTTTGAGACTTGATTGAGGTGACTTTCGGTCAGATAAGAGGAGGTTTCATTCGGCTCCACAGTCATTTATTCATCAAACAATTGGAGCCAGGCTCAGAGCTTGGGGCCGGGGGTCAGAGGAACCATACTTGGTCCCTGCCCTTTAGGGAGACAAACAGAAACAAATAGGAAATAACAAGATGTGCCATCAGTTCTGAAGTAAATGTATGTACCGATGCTGCAGAGAACAGATGAGAGCCCGCTGGGACTCTGGGGCAGGGGATCAGGGACGAAACTGACTCTTACGTTGGGTTTTGAAGGCTGAGTAATACACTCATGGAGATAGAATTATGGAACTCATTACCTCCTGGAGAGATTACTAGCAGGAATTGTACATGGATTCTGATAGATGGGAGAGCATATGTGGTTATTATGAGAGGGAAGCCTAGACTTGATGCCTGGAGGTGAGTGTCCAGGATGTGATACCTGGTAAGTTACTCAACATCTCTGTGCCTCAACTTCCTCATTTATAAAATGGGAAATGTAATAACAATGCCTGTCCTGCCGACCTCATGGGGTTGCTGGGAGGATCAAAAGTACCGCTGCAGGGCTTCCCTGGTGGCACAGTTGTTGAGAGTCTGCCTGCTGATGCAGGGGACACGGGTTCAGACCCCGGTCCAGGAAGGTCCCACATGCCGCGGAGCGGCTGGGCCCATGAGCCATGGCCGCTGAGCCTGTGCATCCGGAACCTGTGCTCCGCAGCGGGAGAGGCCACAACAGTGAGAGGCCCACGTAACACACACACACACACACACACACACACACACACACACACACACACACACACACACACACAAAGTACCAGTGCATGTGAGCATGCCAGAAAACGGTCAAGTGCAAAACTAAAAATCGCACAAAGAACATCTATATACACTGTACCCAGATTTACCTATTGTTTACAGTTTACCCCATCTACTTTATGATGTATTTTCTCTCTCATACACAGTTATATATGTTTTTACATAAGTTTTTTCTGAACATTGCAATAAGTTATATACATCAGAGCTCTTTATCCCTAAACACTTCAGTGTGTATTTCCTAAGAATAGGAATATTCTCTTACATACCACAGTAGAGTTATCAGCTTGATTGATTTACATTATCTAAACTATCAGCCATATTATAATTTTTTCACTCGATCTAATAAGAGAAGTTTTCGCTCCAGTGTAGGATCCAGTCTAGGGTTAGGTATAGCATTTTGATTTCATGTCTCTTTAGCCTCCTTTAATCTGAAACATTCCCACAGCCTTTCCTTTGTCTTATACGATATTGATATTTTTGAAGAATACAGTGCTCCATTTTTAAAATAGGATGTTTCTCATTTTGTGTTTGTGTGATGTTTCTTTATGATTAGAGTGGGGTTATGCATTCTCAGTAACAATACAACGTAGGTGATGATGTATACTTCTTGGGGTATCACATCTGGAGGCATGTAACGTCCATCTGTCCCTCGCAGGTGATCTTAATTTAGTTTGTGCAGTCAAGGTGTCACCGGCTTTCCCCACTATTAATTACCATTTCCCCCCTCCGCTGCAACTAGTAAGCAGTTTGTGGGGAGACAGGTTACCATTTGTCATCAAAATTTTCTGCGAGATTTAATATCCATTGATGATTCTTGATGGACCCAATCTTTACCATGATGCTAATCTCCCGACTCCAGCATTTACCAGTTTGCCCTCAGCATTCTACTAAGCAAGAACCCTCCTTTCATATCTGTTTATCTATCTATCAACTATCTACTTATCTATCTATCTAAATATATATTTTTGATATGGGCTCATAAATTCCTATTTTTTCAGTGGTTTATAATCCATTATTCTAGCTCATTATTTTGTTGTTCAAATTATCCCAGATTGGGCCATTGGAACCCCTTCAGTGTGGTTCCTCTGTTCTGTGACATGCCCCATTATTATTATCATTATTATTATTGGAGCAATCCTTTACTTTGTGGCATAAGATGTTCCAGGCTTGTCTTGTAGCTACTCTGCCCTCATCCTGGAATCAGACACTTCTCTGGGGAGTCCTGGTTCCTTTTAGTGGAAAATAGTATTAGAGATCAAGATCAAGGGGCTAGGTGTGCTCATTGCTACAGGGGTATCTTTGCTTCTTGGCTATTTCAGTGGTTGAACTAGGAAATATATGCATGTGTATACAAATGCACATACACACGTATGCATATACAAATGCATCTGCACACACATACCTAGATTATACACGTGCATGTGAACATTCATATATGTACATACTTTAGAAATCATGAGTTCACACCAATACTTCCAATTCAAGTCTATTCCCACGGGGTTCTTGCCTTACCCCTTCCGTATTTGCACATCCCTTTTTCATTAGTAAGAACCCTGCAGTTCATGCCGCTACAATAAACAAATCTTCTCTAAAGAATTCAGGATTTGTCTGCACTTCCTCCCCTCCCACCCTTCCCCTCACTCCAATACACGCATACACATATACACTACCTATCTTGCCCCAGACTGAGGGCATGTGGTCAAATACTACTTTCCTAAGTCACTTGGAGTAGTTCTTTCCCTCCCCCACTTCTGTGTGGTTATAATTCTCACTTGAAATATATAGTTTCATTTGTTTCAGTTTGCTTTCCATCTTTTCTCTGTCTCCAGTCTTACCAATTGAAGTTGTTTTTAGAATTTGTAGACTATTGACTTGCTTACAAAAGTCAAAATTATTTTAAAAAGATATACTCAGAGAAGTACCACTTCTTCACATATCCTCTCCACCCCATGTATCCCTGTCTGTTCAGGTTACTATAACAAAATAGCATAGGTTGAGTGGCTTATAAACAATAGAAATTTATTTCTCACAATTCTGGAGGCTAGAAGTCCAAGATCAAGGCCCTGGCAGATTCAGTGTCTGCTGAGGGCCTGCTTCCTGGTTCACAGAAAACTTTCTTTTGGCTGTAATGTCACGTGGAAGAAGGGGAAAAGTGAGCTCTGTAGGGCCTGTTATAAGGGCACTAACCCCATTCATGAAGGCTCCACCCTCATGACCTAATTACCCCCCACAGGCCCTCCACTTCCAAATACTACTCCGTTAGAGATTAGATTTCAACATATGAATTTGAGGGGACACAAATAGTCAGTGTATACCAATTTACCCTTGACCCCCCAAATTCATTTCATTCTCACAAGCAAAATACATTCATTCCATCCCAACAGCCCCCAAAGTCTTAACTCCTTCCAGTATCAACTGTAAAGTCTGAGTCCAAAGTCTCCCCTAAGTATCATCTAAGTCAGATATGGGTGAGACTCGAGGTACAATTCATCCTGAGGCAAATTGCTCTCCAGCTGTGAACCTGTGAACCCGAACAGGTTATAGCCTTCCAAAGTACAATGGTGGGACAGGACAGACATTCCTATTCCAAAACAGAGAGGTAGGAAAGAAGGAAGGAGTGACTGGTCCTGAGCAAGTCCAAAACCCAACAGGGAAAACCCCATTAGCCCTTAAGGCATGAGAACATTCTACTGCACACACTGGGGCAGGGGTCCTGCCTCTGCAGCTTTGCTGGACAGGGGTTCAGCACCTGATGTTCTGGGTAGCCCTGCCCCACTGCTCCACTGGGCATTGCCCTTGTCCCTTCAGTGGTTCTCTGTCTGGACCCTGATCCTGCAGGCTGGGGTCCCAAGCAGTGGCTCTCCTGGGGTGGGGTCCTGAACCTATGGCTCTGCCAGGTAACCTTAGAAATCTAGGTGGGGGAAGCCAAGCCCCCATGGTTCGTGTACTCAGTGTGTAGGCCCCAGATGGTCCTGTAGAGAATCCACCAAACTCTGTATCTAGTGCCCTCCAAGAAGTGCAGCCACCAAGGCTGAGCTGTACCAGGGCCTAAATCACCCTGGAGGTTAGGGGGTTTATTCTTCCACCATCCTGAGCTGACTAATCTCCTTATCAAATGGTCATTTGGCCACCTTCTTAGTGTTCTCTCCCTAACAGGCTTTCTCATTCTTTTCAGTATGGCTAGGCTGAGGATATTACACATCTTTAAATTCTGCTTACATTTTGATTAACAAACGGATGTCTTTTTTCTTTCTTTTTTTAATTGAGATATAATTGACATATAACAGTGTATTAGTTTTAGGTGTATAACATAATAATTTGCTATATGTATATATTATGAAACGATTACCAAAATAAATTTAGTTTACATCCATCGCCACTTATAGGTACAATGTTTTTTTCTTGTGATGAGAACTTTTAAGATCTACTGTCTTAGCCACTTTCAAATGTGCACTACAGTATTATCAACTATAGTCACTTCACATACATACATATGTATGTAACATCCCCAGGACTTATAACTGGAAGTTTGTACCTCTGGCAGCCACCAATCTGTTCTTGGTATCTGTGGGTTTGGTTTTTGTTTTGTTTTTGTTTTTTAAGAATCCATATGTAAGTGAGATCATACAGTACTTGTTTTTCTCTGTCTGACTTATTTCACTTTGCATAATGCCCTCAAGGTCCACCCATGTTGCAAATAGCAGGATTTCCTTCTTTTTTTTATGCTTGAATAATGTCCCATTTGTGTGTGTATGTGTATAAATAATATAGATAATAGTTTCTCTTTTTTTATATTTCACGGTAAGCGGCAACGAGGAACCAGGCTGTTCCTTCAACATTTTGCTTAGATGTTGCCTCAGCCAGATATCCAATTTCATTGCTCACAAGTTCTGCCTTCCACAGAACACAATTCAGCCAAGTTCTTTGCCACTTTATAACAAGGATCTCTTTTCCTCTATTGTGCAAGAACATGTTCCTCATTTCCTTCTGGGACCTCATGAGAATGGCCTTTACCGGCCGTGTTTCTACCAACACTCTGCTCAGGGTTACTTAGGTATTCTCTAGAAGATTGAGGCTTTCTCTATAGCTCTCCTCTTTTCTTTCTGAGCTCCTGCCAGAATGAGTCTCTAATGGTCCATTTACGACAATGCAGGCTTTTTTTCAGCATGTGCTTCAAACTCTCACAGCCTCTACCCTTTACCCAGTTCCAAAGCCACGTCAACATTGAAAAGTGTGTTTGTTACAGCAGCACCCCCACATCTGGGTACCAATTTCCATCCCCGTCTGTTTGGGCTCCCATAACAAAGCACCATAGGCTATGTGGCTTATAAACAACAGAAATATATTTCTCACAGTTCTGGAGGCTGGGAAGTCCAAGTGCCCTGGCAGAGTTTGATGTCTGGAGAGAACCCACTTCCTGGTTCATAGACTGCAATTTTTTTCTTATGTCCTCACATAACAGAGGGACGAGGGAGCTCTCTGGGGCCTCTGTTATAAGGGCACTGATCCCAATCATGAGGGCTCCACCCTCGTGACCTAATTACCCAAAGGCCTTACTTCCCAGCACCATCACATTGGATTTAAACATATGAATTCTGGGGGGATACAAATATTCCAGTCTAAAGCACCATTTCTTCCTACTCCTTGTAGATAACCATCATTATTTTCTGCTTTATCTTTCCTGTGTTTCTATTTGTAATCACAAGCTGATATAGGTACATTTTCTTATTTTCCCTTATTTCTTACACAAAAGATAACATGCCATCTATGCTCTTTTGTACTTGCCTTTTTCACTTAATAACATCTGGAAATCATTCCATATCAGTTCACAGTGACTTCCTCTTTTTTTTTTATAGTTGCATAGTACTGCGTGTATGTACCAGAGTATGTTGAACCAATTGCTTCTAAGGATATTTTATTTTTCATTGACACTTTCTCCACCTTTGCAAGCTAAGTGCACATTATGTGCCACAGGACATTCTGAGCATCTTGGTATAAGCTAGGACTCAGTCCCACCACCCCTCATATTAAGGTCGGGTGTTTCTGCCAATTGGAGTTGTTGAGCAGTGTGTATGCTGATTTGCATGAGGAACAGGGAGCTGTCTGGAATTAAAGGACAAACCTTGGGTACTGTTGGGGCGTAGACATGTCTGATGGAGGGGTTCCCGCTGGAGGGAGCAGTGGGTGGGATGAGAGCCAAAGGAAAGCAGATAACATGGGAGAATGATGAGGGCACACAAAATGCATTCACCTAAGTGAGAATGGTGTCTAGCATAGGAAACCTGGCCCAGTCACTGACTTCACTCTTCATAAGGGAGTGTTTGCACCCCATCTTCCTGTCCCAGCCCCTTGGTGACTTGTGTGGTTTGAGATAAAGGGGCTTTGTGTGCCTGTGAATTGAAAAATCTGGAACATGTGGCTAATCAAAACTCCTTGCTGTGTGACACCCTTGTCTGCGAGAGATGAAGCATTCTCCTGGGTTGTAAAGTCAGATTTGCCCTTGGGGTAGAAGCAGGGGGTGGTTCATTGGAGTCTGGGCTGTGAAAGCTCTGGTCATGGTGGAGGCCCACCCCCAGCCTGTCTGGGGGAGGAGAAGAGCTGTTGACCAACTGAATAGCATTTCAGGTACCAGCCTTTTTTTCACTCTCTGTGCTCTGAGCATTTCCCTTTTACTCTGCAAGAGCGACAATACCAGTAGTGGCAAACTCATAGGCAGCCTTCCCAGTCACTGACTTTGGGCTTCACTATAGAGTCAAGGACCTGGCAGTGGCAAAATACTGGCAGTACAATGAGGTCCTAGAAGTGATACATCAGGGATGCTGTTGGGCCTGGGACTTGGGTGGTGGGAGTCAACAACAGGGCAGGGAAGCTTTGTGTCACCTGGGACCTCCCTGAAGCATCTCAGGAATAGACAGGAGAAGTTACTCCCTAAAAAACTGGACTTCTTGCCATCACACAGCTGGGCACTTGCAGCACCAATTTTAGGCACAAAGGTTAGTGGGACCAGCTTTTCACCTTCCAGCTGGGGAAGCCTGGGACACTCAGGATGTACTTGTGATAGAACTGCTGTAGAGACCACTGCTGCTCCCTCTGGCCCCAGCAGCCTGCCTGACAGATGGTCAGTGTGCTTCATGCTAATTGTCATTTGTTCTGTTTCTGTGTGCATGCCTCGTGCCCTTTCTAGTGTGCTCACCCCATACCCCTGAAGGCAGTGGCTGTCTCTTCACTGTCCCTGTGTCCCCACACTGCGCCTCTAAACTAGGAGACAGGCCCTTTTTGCTCATCACTCCGAGTGACGGGTGCTCAGATCTGGCCTGACACCTGAGCTGGGGAGGTAGGAAATGGGGTACTGGGCTCCTAGTTCCCTCCTTACAGAGACCTGCCCTGACCACCCCCCCATCGAAACAGCACCCCTGGTGCCATCCACCTTCTTAGCTGACTTAGGTTTCTCCATAGCACTTTTCACTCCCATATTTTCCTGTTTGTTTATGATCTCTCTCCCCCATTAGCACTGAGCTCTACAAAGGCAGGAGTTTCTGTTTTGTTCACTCCGAGTTGTCCATGCCCAGAACAGTGCCAGGCATATAACAGGCCCTCAACAGGTAATTGTTGAATAAATAGAACACTGGTGCCGTTGATAACGATGCTGATGATGAAAGATTCCTGAGTCGTTTTAGGCCCTCGCTGCCAGAAACAAAGAAATACAGGCATATGGCCTTCTCAGTCTTCAAAAAATCAATCCAAAAGTTGTTCTGTGATTTGAAATTCACTGGGAAGATGTCCCTCCTCCTGTTCTCACCCAGGTCCGACTCTCAGGAGGAGGGGCTTCTTAAGAGGCCACGTGGTTGTCAAATCTGGGACCTCACCTGGAACTCTGCGCGCTTCAGTGCTCTCAACAGTGTTCTTGAGAAGAGAGACCCAGTGCGACCTGGACGGTTCTGGCTCCAGGCCTCAGCATCTCTCCAAGTCCTGACACGGCCCCCTCTCAGATGAATCCTGACCCCAGCTGGAGGGAATTAATAGTTCCACCTTGGTGCCCAGGGATTCTGCTTCAAGTTATGCTGGCTGCCAATGAGGCCCTAGACTGCCCCTCAGATCTGAGAACCAGGCACTTGCTGTGGCATGTGTTCAAATCTCATGCTTGGCGTGGCTCATGGAGTCATGCCAGTCTCACTCTTTCCATGACC
This sequence comes from Hyperoodon ampullatus, assembly GCF_949752795.1. Taxonomy (NCBI): domain Eukaryota; kingdom Metazoa; phylum Chordata; class Mammalia; order Artiodactyla; family Ziphiidae; genus Hyperoodon; species Hyperoodon ampullatus. The sequence goes on from NC_136920.1 coordinate 94,304,207, forward strand.
CAGTCACGGTGCCTGGCCCCTGGAGGCCACCTCTGAGTCCCAGTGCCCGGGCTGGACTACAGGGTAGCATAGGAGCTGGTGTTGGAGGCTCTGTGGTGAAGTGGCAAGGCCATGAGTTCAAATCCCACCTCTCTAGCTGAGAGACCTTAGACAAATATTAATTAACTTCCTGAGCTCATCTTGAAGAGTTGTCGGGGACATAAAAAGAGAAACATTGGAAAAAAAAAAAGCTAAACAGTAGCTTTTGTTATTGACAATGGCTGGCTTCCTTGACACTGGACTGCTTGCTTGTCCCACTTGTCTCCTGGGTGCCATGTCCCATCAAAGCCCCCTCCCCCACCCTCAGCCACCAACCCTTCTGTGTGTCTCCACTGCTCCTCACCTACCACTTTGGGATCCTCAGCCCAAATCAGGGCTCTTGCCCTCCCAAGGCTCTTTTGATTTCTAACAAAAACTCACTCAAGCTCCTGCCAGATTGTATACCGTCATTTCTAATGCACGTTGCTGCGGTTATTCACCTTGGCTAATAAAGAAGGGCAATTAACCATCAGCTCATACCTATAATGTGAGTATTACCATTTAAAACAAAGTACAAACAACACATGCGTTTTGGTTGGCAAGACCTGAAAATTAGAGTGTTTTGGGTCCTTGTGTGCCCAAACTTTGTCTTCCAGAGGAAGATAAAGCAGTTGAGCCAAAAATAGTTAGGTCCTCGCATCTAATGAGGGGATTAAAGGGCAAAAAACTGTGGTGTGGTAGGGTGGGGCAGTGGTAGTGGTCATCCCAGATGCCGGCAATAGGATGCATGCTGTCTGCAGAGAATTTAGAAACACCAACACCGACTAAAAATCAGTCAGCTTTCTAGTACCAACACGCAGTGGAAATTCTAAACATTGGTGTTAAAATACTCCCTGGAAAGTCTCCTGTTAGCCTAAGTTCTAAATAGTTACAAAAGTTACTTTTGAGTGTTAATAATGTATATGTAAGCCTCAGAGTAGCCAAAGCGATCTTGAGAAAGAAGAACAAAGCTAGAGGCATCATACTTTCTGATTTCAAGCTATATTACAATGCTATAGTAATCAAAACAGTATTGTATTGTCATAAAAACAGACATATAGATTAATGAAACATCATAAAGAGCCCAGAAATAAACCCACGTGTATATGGTCAATTAATTTATGACAAAAAAAGCCAAGAATATACAATGGGGAAAGGATAGTCTCTTCAATAAATGGTGTTGGGAAAACTGGATAGTCATATGTAAAAGAATGAAACTGGGTCACTCTCTTAAACCATACACAAAATTTAACTCAAAATGGGTTAAAGACTTGAATCTAATATCTGAGACCATAAAGACTTGAACATAAGATCTGAGACCATAAAACTCTTAGGAAAAAACATACAGGGTAAGCTCTTTGACATAGGTCTTGGCAATGATTTTGGGGGTTTGACACCAAAAACAAAGGCAACAAAAGCAAAAATAAACAAGTGGGACTACACCAAACTGAAAAGCTTCTGCACAGCAAAGGGAATCATCAACAAAATGAAAAGGCAGCTATGGAATGGGAGAAAATATTTGCAAACTATATATCCGATAAGCAGTTAATACCCAAAATATATAAATAACTCTTACAACTCAATAGCAAAAAAAAAAAAAAAAAAAAAAAAACCTGATTAAAAATTGGGCAGAGGATCCGAATAGACATTTTTCCAAAGAAGACATTCAAATGGCCAACAGATACACGTAAAGGTGCTCAACATCACTAATCATCAGGGAAATGCAAATCAAAACCACAATGAGATATCACCTCACACCTGTTAGAATGGCCTTTATTAAAAAGACAAGAAATAACAAGTGTTGGTGAAGATATGGAGTAAAGGAAGCCCTTGTGCACTGTGGGTGGGAATATAAAACAATATGGAGGTTCCTCAAAAAATTAAAAATAGAACTACCACATGATACAGCAATTCCATTTCGGGCTGTTTACCTGATGGAAGTGAAATCACTATCTCAAAAAGATATCTGCACTCCTATATTCATTGCAGCACTATTTACAACAGCTAGACATGGAAACAAGTGTTCATTTATGGATGATTGAGTTTAAAAAGTATAAACATGTATTATTCATATATATATTATCAGCCATTACAAAAGGAGAGAAATCCTGCCCTTTGCTACAACATGAATGGATCTTGAGAACATTATGTTAAGTGAAATAAGTCAGACAGAAAAAGAGAAATACTGTATGATCTTACTTATAAATGGAATCTGAAAAAAATGAACTCATAGAAATAAAGAACAGACTGGTGATTATCAGAGTCTTGGGGTTGGGGGTGGACAAAATGGGTGAAGGTGGTCAAAAAGTATGAACTTTCAGATATAAGATAAATAAATCTGGGGATGTAATGTACAACATGGTGTCCATAATTAACAATACTGTATTGCATATTTGAAAGTTGCTAAGAGAGTAGATCTTAAAAGTTTCCCCAACAAGAAAAAAATTTACAACTATGTGTGGTGATGGATGTTAATTCAACTTATTCTGATAATCATTTTGCAATATATATATATATATATATATGCATCAATTCATTATGTTGTACACCTATAACTAATACTCTGTTATATCTAAATAAATAAATAAGTGTAAGCTTCAAATTAGCACAATTTTATGACTTATTCTTTAATAAACATTGTATGCACGTGGAAGTTAATTTGGAGAATTTCTAGCGTTCAGTCACCTCTTGACACACATGGACTCAGTTTCACAAGTCAGTTCATAATTGTTTGGGATTGAGTTTGCTTCAGGTGGTGTTTGTCTCCAACCCCTGGGGTATGACATATTCCTGCATTTAGACAGTAGACTCTCAATCAACAGTGACAGCACAGCAATTTTACAGAAGAGCCCGGATCTTGAGTTATTTCAGTTTATGTGACCACTTGGAATTTTTATTTGCGTTTAAAATTTAAAACAATGAAACAAAGTGCAAGTCATGAATTGTAATGTTTTTGTTTGGCTAAGTGCAAATTTTCATTCACATGTGAAATATTTTGCTTAATTTAAATAATATCTTTAAAATTAAAATTCATTATTCTTTTAAAAGTACTAGTTGTTTTAACGCTAAAGAATGATTCCAAGAGATAAAATATAATATCATTGGTGCAATTTAATATTGCCTAAATTGTGCCATTTGCAAATGCTTGGGTTTTATTAAAATTCATTTATTAATCATTAGAAAATTATTTACCTAAAATATTATTTTTTATTTTTTTATTGGCATGCTTATATATATGAGGTTTAAGAAAAGAACATTTTCACTGTGTTTCTTTTCTGGCCATTATTATTATTTGGTTATTTCATGATTATTACTGAAAATAACGTTGTTGAATAGAGGAAAGGACTTTTTAAAAAATACACTCTGAGTGTGGAATATGCTAGGATGCCACCGCATAAGCCAGTGGGAGTCAGCACCTGCTTCTGATGTCCTGCCCCTCAGAACAAGCACCTGTGAGGTGCAGGACCTGCTCTCATGGACAGGAGGGATGTGTGGGAATCTTCTAGAGGGGTGGGGTTGAGCCTTGCCATAAAGTGGGACAACTGTGCTGAACATACCCTTGGTTGAAAATTGTACTAAAACCCTACAGTTAAGATATGGATTCAGCTGCAGTAATGCTATAACAAAATCCAAAATAATAGTGGCTTATACAAAATAGTTTATTTCTCTCTCCTGCAACTGGACTGGAATAGTAGCTCCATGGTATAGGAACCCAGGCCCCTCTACCTTGTTGCTCTGGCATTGCTGGAGTTGTCCTTCATGATGGTTAATTTTATGTGTCAACTTGACTGGGCCATGGGGTGCCCAGATATTCGGTCAACAATATTCTCGGTGTTTCTGTGGCAGTTCTTTGCATGAGTTTAGCATTTAATTCGATAGACCGAGTAAAGCCGATTGCTCTCCCAAATGTGTGTGGGCTTCATCTAACCAGTTGAAGGCTTGACTAGAACAAAAGGGCTGACCCTCCCCCAAATAAGAGGGAATTCCTCCTGCCTGACTGCCTTCAAGCTGGAACATTGGTCTTTTCCTACCTTCAGATTTGACCTGGGCCTTGAACTTGCTGGCCTTTGGACTAGAATTACACCATTGGCTCTCCTAGTTCTCAGGCCTTCAGATTTGAACTGGAACTGTACTGTCAGCTCTCCTGGGTCTCCAGCTTGCCAACTGCAGATCTTCAGACTTGTCAACATCCATAGTAGTGTGTCAATTCCTTATATCTCTGTATATATAAGGGTGAGTATGTAAATATATAAAATAAATATATAACATATACATATCACACACACACACACACACACACACACACATCCTATTGGTTCTGTTTCTCTGGAGAAACCTTGTTGGTGTGGTCCAAGATGTCTCACCACCAGTTCTGCATTCCAACGAGTATAGAAAGGGAAAAAGAGGGCAGAAAGGGCACACGCCTTTTCCATAAGCCCTGATCTATAAATTGTGTACACTACTTTTGCTCACATACCATTGGTCACAACTTAGTCACATGGACACATCTAGCTGCAAGGGAGGCTGCAAAATACATTCTTTATTTTGGGCTGCTATGTGTCCAGCTAAAAATTCTATTACCACAGAAGAAGAGAAAAATGAATATCTGGAAACAGCCAGGGTTAATGCAGTGGTTTCTACCACTGAAGATGATAGCTCAGCAGGAGCTAATTCAAGGTCCTGGAAGTGTCACTAATATCATATCTATCCTGAGGGAAACTGTTCCAACTGTTAGAATATCTTATCTTGGGGCTGGGATGAATGGAGGGGATAAGAAGTTTGTGTAACTGCCTTTTTTGCCTGGCTGTACCCCAAAATGGGCATTTTCCCTCTTTTTTTTAAGCAATGTGGTGCTGCATATTCAACTCACCTGATTCACACAGAAGGAACAAGGAGGATGGGAGTAAACCAGGGTCTCCTTAACTTGCCATAAGTCCACCCTGGGTATTTGTAAAAAGTGCATATCCTGGCCCACCCTGGAGACACAGATTAGGTGGTCTGGGAAGGAACCCAGGGGTCTGTAGGTTTAACAAACTGCCTGTGTGATTTTTAATCAGGTAAATTTAGGACACACTGTGCTGTTTCCCCAGCTTCTCAAGAGCCTGTCCAGAACATGGAGATTTATTGAGAGGATATTCATGATTACATCTCAGGACAGAAGCTGTGGCATGGGGCTTAGACAGGAAGATGGGGTGAGGTGGGGGTCCGAGCTCTCAGGATGTGGTTCTCCAAGGACCCACAGCAGCCAGCATTTGTGACTCTTCCCTCCAGACTCTACCACCAACAGGACTCATCTGCCTTCTCTTCTTCTCTTCTGTGGCTTCTTACTTCTCCTGTGCCTGCCAGGGGCTTTATTCTTTCCTTTTCCAAAAAAAGAGAGAGCCTGATTGGTTGAGCTAATTGCTTTCTGTACCTGGCCATTTCACAGGCCTCTGGTCAGCCTATGAACTGGTTGCCCTTGTCTGGTGCCCACCCCCATGTTCAACCAGGTCATGTGGTTCGAAAGAGGGGACAGCCTGAGACCAAGCCCCAGCCCATTCTATCCTGACTCCAGTCCCCCAGCTTACCATCTTGCCTTCCAGACCCGTCAGCATCTCAGCTGCCCATCACATAGCCCTGGGAGGTGGGGGACAGGGGTGGGAGTTGCTCCCCCCTTTCTGAAGTCAGGCAGCTGGGGACACAGCCCACCACGCAGCCCTCCGAGCACCCATGCCAATGCTGAGATTGGCAACAAGTAGCAGACCCTTCCTCTGGTCAGGATCTGTCTTTCCCAGTGCATTAACGTGGCACATGCAGAGCAAGGTTAATGGAACTGAGACGAAGCTGCCAGGAGGGGGACAGCCCGTGGCGACCATGCAGACTACCTCCTGTCACTCAGCCTACACTTTCCTCCTTCTCACCTCGGGGCGCCTCCGGGGAATGTGTCCACCTGGGCACCTCTGCTTCAGAGAGACATAGGGGAGGAGGGCAAAGGGGCACAGAGGCGAGGGGGTTAACATTCTCTACACTCTTACCCACGGGGCCCTGAGGGACGGCCGCCGCCACCTCAGTTAAGGGAGTCATTCATTAGGAGAGAAAATCCATGTTGATGCTCATAGGCAGGGTGGCGTGATTAAACTGTGGGTGCGTACAGAGGCAGGTTGCAAATCTCAGAGCGCTGGAGCCTCTGTGTGTGCTAGGTGGGGTCCTGAAAGGGCGAGAGAGAAGGAGCACGACCCCACCCCCTCCCTGGGGTGAGTGCTGTTCCCACCAGCCCAACTCCTTGGAACCGTCATGAACTCTTAAGTGGAAGGAAATGGCTTCAAGAGATGCAGATGGGTCTGAGGTCTGCCAGCATATCAGATGCACATTAAATTGGAGGGAGGAGGTGAGAAAGTTCCCCATCTTCAGGGAGGATATGAGGTCAGTGGGTGCAAATTTCACAGGTAAAAATGACACATTTCATAACCCAAGTTCTGGGTGGATTTTCACACCCATTGATTTGAAGAACAGTCAAAGCTGCTCAGATGACCTTCCTTCTGATGAGGGAACTGGAGAGACGTTTCTGGCAGTCTGGCTCCACTCTATGACTTTTGGGGCAATGGGGGTGCTCCCAGAATCCTGCCTTCCTCCACCTCACCAAGCTCAGGTCCACTTACAACTTAAACTGTAGCTGTTTCAGAAAGAACACAGGTGGAGGTAAGGAAGGACTTGGCAAGCAGCTGTGAGACAAGGGCAGCTGTTCCTGGGGGGAGCAGCAGGATTCTTTTTCCTGAAGACATTTGCAAATGGGACTGTTACTGACACCATTTGAGAGCTTCCACTACATCTCACCTTTGCATAGGAGCTGGCAGGTTAAAGGCATTTTCAATCCATTCCCATTTGTTCCAGTAAGGTATCAGATTCCATTTTACTCATTGTACAGGCAAGGGAATGAAGCTCATTGGTTAAGTGACTTGACCACGGTCACACAGCCAGTAACTGGGGAGTTGGAGCCACAACTCAGTTCTCTGGACCCCATTTCCTCTCCATCTACCTCATGCTGTGTCTGGCATTGCACGTGAAACGCTGCTGTGGATGCTTCTGGAAGGTTCTGCCCAGCAGAGAGGATGGGAAACCTGTCTCAGAGCTCCCCCACCTCCTTTGGATCTATATTCTTAGCCCAGGGCCCTCCCACCGAAACCAAAATTAAACCCAAACTCAAGAGGTAGGCCTGGAGCCAGCTAAAAGAGGATGCTGCTGGCTTCCTAGGGCAGGAGGGGCACTTTGTCCCTGTCCTGCTGGTCCTGGCAAATTCTTCCTAGACTCCTTTTTGGGCCATTTCCCAGCAGATGCTAAATGGAGAAGGTGGAAAAGTGTTCCCTAACTCTTGATTCATGGGAGTATTTCAGTCTTCAGGGCTTGGAGAGGTATTGAAACCAGTGGGGTGGTGTATGTATATGTTCATGTACGTATGTGTGTGGTTTGGGAACAAGCAACTTCTCCTTCATAATGAAAAAATAAAAGCTTGAAAGGGATTTGTTAAATCAACTAAAAGGGGGCCCTGGGATCTCTATCTCTCTTATGCACAAACCCTTTCCCAATGTACAAATGAATCAGGACCACATGGATCAGATTTCACTCAGAAACTGTGCTGGTTTATAAAATCCAGAGAGGAAAATCATCAAAGGCCACGTTTGTTTTCGTCTCTCTGTCCACACGCTCCCAGAGGCTTGTTCTGGTCTCTCCACCCTCTGGGGAGATAAGATGTTTGCCTGTTTGGGTAGGAGGAACACGGAGAGAGGTTCTCATCATGCATTTCTTGAGCCCAGACCAGGTGAGCTCCTGGAAAAACCGCAACTAGGGGCTGTGGGTCCTGCTTTTGAGACACAAAAATTCAGCCTGGAAAATGGAGGGGAACAGATGTTTACATCCTCGTTGAAGGGGCTCAGCGAAGATGGGAGAGTGTCTTTGTTCTCTTTTCTGTCTCTCCAGGTCTTTCTCTAAGGGCCTGCTTACCAAGGTGGTGTGCAGGATGGGGCTGGCCAGAAAACAGCCCACTCGAAGGAAGCCAGGGGTCTGTGGAGTGGCCCACAGATGTGCATTGGGGAGATCTTGGAGAAACCCAAGCTCAGCCCACACTTGGTCCTCCCTCTAAGGACTGCAGGGTGATGATGCTGCAAGTTGCCTGTGGTATAATAAAAATACACATCTGATCTTTGTCCCAGGTTCTTAGCAAAGTGTTCCTAAAACCCAGAGTATCTCCTGAGTGATGAGTGTCTTTTGCGTGCTAATTGAATGACTCTAGTTGGGGTGGATGTGGGGTGGGGAGGGGGACAGATAGCTTCAGGATGAGGGTAGGTGGCCAGAAATACCCAGTCTGTATCATCAGATTAGAACTTTCAGTTCTATCCTGATAACCTCCAGGGAGGAGAGAGGGGATGGTAATTAAACTCAATCACCAATATCCAATGATTTCATCAACAGCTCCTAGATAATGAAGTCTCCATCAAAACCTTTCTCGCCCCAGAGTGCTGAGAACAAATCACTGTGAAGCAAGGACTCCTTGGCGTTGTTGTCACTGACTTACAGGGGGTGGTTGGGAGCTGTGTAATGGGCTGGGGTCTGACTGGGCCTCTTCTTGGTCTGCAGGGACTGTAAGGGGAGGGCTCGCTCACCCCATGTAGCAAAGGGTCTCTGCCACCCAGGGGGAAACAAGCATACCCTCAGCTTAGTTTCCAGGTGTCCAGACTACCCTGCCCTGAGCAAACCTTCTGATTTGGGGGAGAGAAGCCTTGGTGACCATCTTCCCCTGTAGACTCCATCCCCGTTTCTCAAGCCCTATTCCAAGGGCTCCCAAATTGAAGCCCAGACAAGCCACGCAGCTTGCCCAAGATCACACAGCATATAGTGGCTGTTTCTGGGCACAGATGCAGGTCTCCTATTTCCTGGAAAAGTGTTGAAGCCAAAGGCCAGGCTGCTTCTCCCCTCTTTAGGGGAACATGGGTTGTCCTGGCACCTCCACTGCTTCTCATTTCCCCAGCTGCTTGGGTGTCTGGGTCCTCTGAACTTTTCAAGGAATTACTTGGCCTCATGATACCGAAAGAAAACTCCAAAATCAAAATTAATAAATGTTTGATTACATGTCTGTAGAACATGTCAACTAGCCAAGTGCCACTTAATTTAACTCCTAGTTATATCTAAATTATAGTTCATGTAAAATGTGTATGCAATTTAAGATGATTGATGTTCTGTGTGGCCCCCAACTATCAGACTGAATAGAGTATGGTGGTCATAGAGTGACCCTGTCCTTCCCCATCTCTGCTTGTGAATCAGAAAGCTGAAGAGGGGCAGGAGACAGGGAGCTCCCGGGGCAGGAGCCCAGCTCTGCTCTTGACTCAGGGGCTCCTGGACCAAGGAGGGGAAATCTAGTACATGGCCCTCCCCCTCCATTAAACTTTAAATAGCTCCCCATTTTCCATCTTCTTGGACAACAGAGCTATATAGTTAATTCAAAATGAAGGCCAATCCAAACATCACTTGAGGTTGGCTTAGGGCAGTATCACACCGAATACCCCTGGGTTGGATCCCTAACTTTCTTGGACTCAGTCCACCTGCAAATGACTGGGGGTACCAGTGGGGTGGTGAATAGTCCATATTTATTCAAAAGGTTCAATAAATTCTTGTGCCAGGCATTATGTCAAAAGCAGGGTGTGCAGAAGTGAGCAAAACAGACCCCCTTCTCTCGTGGAGGTTAGTGTCTAACGGGTAACAATTGCCAGTTTTGTACCATAATCTTTTCTCATTTGATTCTTGAAAAAGCCCTAGGAACAGTCAGGGCAGGATTAGTTTGGTTTTATCACCTTTTTTAGTTGAGAAAACTGGCACTCATAGAAGCCAGTCAAGGTGTTTAAGGCGGCAGCGACAAAGCCTGGACTGAATCCCTCAGAGGCTGTTTCCAGATGCCTAGTTCTTTCCCTAATGCCACCAGGCCTCCCAGTGATGGCCATGGGGGCCGTCCAGACAGCTAAGGAGCAGCTGCAGTCTGCGCAGGCTGCTGTCTGAGGCTTCTGGCTTTGGGACTGACTCTGGGGCTGAGCCCGATGACACCCTGCACCCGGGAGAGGGCCTGTCCAGCAGCGGCGAGGTGGCTGCGTGCCCGCCGCGCTGCTCCGCGCGCTCTCTGAGCTTCCGATGCTATTTGGAATCAATTAGCCATTTATTTCAGCCAATTCATTATGTTCTCTTTGAACCACCTTTCCTTTTCCCGGAGAAAAGCTGCCTTGGAACTTGTTTGAATGTTGCGGGCAAAATGTGCTCGCGGGCTTGCATTCCGGAGCCAGCTCCGCACATCTCCACGCTGGCGCTGCGCCCTCGGCCGGGATGGATGGGCTCAGCCCCGCGGCTCCGTCCCCCGAAGCACCGGTCCTGCCGCTCCGGTTTTCCAAGGTGCTAAATCACCCCTCCGCCCCCGCTCCCGGGGCCGCGGCCGGCTATCTCCTGCATCGAAGTGTCCCCCGTGCTCCATCAGGCTCTCGGCTCTGCAGCAAATCCTTCGTCTCTGGCTTCAATCCCTCCCGAGCCGCCGTTCAATCACCCCTCAGCGCCCGGCTTAGCGCTGCTCTAGCCCTCCCCGTGGGCTCTTTCACCCGCCCTCACCCTGCCCTGATCATGCCATCTGCTGCCCCAGCCCCCCCCCCCCCACCACCGCAGCCATCCCAGGGGAACATCGACTGCCTGCTGTCACTCCCGCTGGTCTCTTTCCCCACCCGCCCGCTCTCACATCAGATTTTGCCACCCAGCGTGATTGGCTGGCCCATCCTAGCCACTATCTGACTCTGGGTGAGGACAGGAGGTCAGGGTAGTGGGAAGGTGGGAGGGGTGGGCGGGGAGGCTTTCTTCCTTTCAGCTCCAGACTCTCCTCAGGTGCTGGTCACGGTGGGGTGAGCTCAGCAAAGCAAGCTGGGCAAATCCCCAGGAGCCTTGGGTCACCGTGGCCTGCCGCTCCTCCCAGCCTCTCCCCAGCCTCAAACAGTCAAAACCCCAAAGAGTATGGTTTCAGTCTAGGACACTGTCTCCTGATAAATGCAGTAGCCTCACCTTGGGGCTGTGCCATCTGGCCTTGGGAGAAACAGAGCCGTCTTGAGAACGTATGTCGTCAGCAGCTCCCCCAAGATCACCGCGGGGGGCCCCCATGCGCCCTGCCAGGGAATCTGGTTGCTATGGCAACAGGAAGGCAGCCCCCACAGGTGCAGAGGGACGTAACACTTGACTGCCGTGGCTGTCTGTGTTGTGCTTTCCTCCCCCATCTAAGGGAAGTGGCCCTCCAGGAGCACAGGTGGGCACGTGTCCTGCGGGGGCTGGGAGTGGGGGGCGAAGGATGCTGCCTTGTGGCAGAACTGGCAAGGGAGCGGTAGAGGGGTGCCACTGCAAATTCGGCCCGTCGTCCTGGGGGATTTGGGGGACCCATGGGATGTGGAGCACAGAAATAGAAGAATTATCCTCTAAGTCCAAACCCGTGATACATCTGTCTGCCCAGAGCTCGCCTGTGACAGTTTTTCCCAGACCACTTCACGGGAAAGGCTTTATCCTAGAAGCTATCAACATTAGAGTCATGTCCCAACACCTGCCACTTCCCTAACAGCCCGTTGAGAGCTAGCCTTCATGAGTGTCCTAAACCCTTCCCTAACCTATTTATATTTTCATACTGTGACACTTCTTAGGGAAATGAGCTCCCTGAATTTATTCCCAGCTGGTCTGAGGAGCGTTCCCCTCTGATCTGCCCTGTAACCATCTGACATAGGTGTCAAAGGGATCTCCCAGGTTCAGGATTTGGAGATTTGGTGAGCTACTCTTCATCCCACCCTTCCAACCCTCATGGTATTATATACTTTAATTTCAAAGATGAATATTTCGGAGTGCTTGCCGTGTTCCAGGTGACTTTAAAATATTTCCTTATTTATTCCTCAAGACCTTATGTTGTAGGAGTTATAATCCTCATTTCAAAGATGAGAAAACCGGAGGGCTTCCCTGGTGGCGCAGTGGTTGAGAGTCCGCCTGCCGATGCAGGGGACGCGGGTTCGTGCCCCGATCCGGGAGGATCCCACATGCCGCGGAGCGTCTGGGTCCGTGAGCCATGGCCGCTGAGCCTGCGCGTCCGGAGCCCGTGCTCCGCAACGGGAGAGGCCACAACAGTGAGGGGCCCGCGTAAAAGCAAAAAAAAAAAAAAAAAAAAAAAAAAAAAAAAAGATGAGAAAACCAACGCAGAGACAAGAGTCGACTTGTCCACCAGTTAGCACAAGGCAGAGGTGGATTGGAACAGGTCTGACGAGGCGGTCAGCGTTTTTCCCATGAGGACCCAGCTACTTTTGAGCCCATTGGTCCTGGAAGGGTGAATATAAATTAAACTAAGAGATTTAATCCTCTTAAGGGAATTAAGGGAGGAGAGAGACATCCTTCCCCCTCCTTTTAATTTCAGATTTTTTTTCTCTGTCCTGTTCAAATGTACATAAATCTTTATAATGGTTAAGTAAGTTTCTAACCAGTCTCACAAGCAGGTATTTCCTCAAGGACCGAAGACCAGAGAGATAGCGCCCTCTGTCCCAGTTCCCATGGGAGGGTAAGCACCTCATTTCGGTGGGAGCCCTTCTCCCATTGGCAAAACTTCCTCCTGTCATAGTTATGAGTTTGTTTTTCCTCTACATAAAGCCAGTAAGCTAAAGCAGATGTCACCCCAGTTGCCAGGTAAAGGCAGGATGAACTATGTGTGACAAATGGTGCTGACAAGACCTCTCAGGGAAGGACTAGCTCTTGCTTATCTTGATGTACAAACAATGGCTATGTCTGTAATGGATTATATCCGCTTGGCTATCAAAGGCGGGGCCAGAATATGTCACCCCAAAATATGCCTTTTTGGCATATGGATCATTTTTGAGCTGAAAGCCTTCGAGGAACAACAGATGCAGGAAAAGCTCTAAAAACAGAGCATAGGTTTCCCTTTTGTCAAGGCAATTTCCATTTGTAAAAGCGTCTCCCTCCAGTAGCAAGGAAGAGGAGACTTGACAGCTCTTATCGAAGGAGAAGGCACTGACTTAAATCTACATAACAGATCTTACTAAACAACCCTAGTTTACCCTACTTTCACTTGTCACCTTCCCATAACTTTCACCTCCACGCCCCCCAACCCCAAACCCCTTTTCCTTTTTCTAGCCTCAGATAATATATAAGCCCCTAAATTCTGGCTCCTCCTTAAGCCACACTTTCTTGGTGCGTTTCTGTGCGTGTGTATGTCATTAAAGCTTTTTTCTCTTGTTACTCTGTCTCTTATCAGTTTGATTCTCAGGCCCCAGCCATTGAACCTAGGAGGGTAGAGGGAAGGAGGGTTATCTCCCGTCCTCTGTGTAAGGGGGTGAGAGTTCATTCTGTCTTTGCCGTCTCTTAGCAGATTGCCTATGATGCTCATCGCATTCTGGTTTAATGCTCATCCAATAAGAAAACTGTTTTCTGTCTCTACTACCTTTGTGGAGAGGTTTTCTGGGTTGGGAGAAGATCCCTTTTTCTAATTCTATTTTCCCAACAGCCCCCTTGCCTTGCCTGGTCTTTCCAATCATAGATTTCTGCCTTTTGACTCCATTCTTCTCACCCCTGACTCCTCCAAGACTCCAGACTCCCACTGACCCCCACTTTCCATTCTGTGGGGTGTGGCCTCTGATCTGAGTTAAGACTTGCTGGTGTGTTAATAGATGTCAGACCACAGCTAAGGGTGATCCCACCGGGCCTTCTTAGGGAACCGTTAGGCCAGTCCACATTTTAAGGGAGGTTTCAGCAGCTATAGCTTTAGCACCCCAGAGCTGCCCCCACTGATGTTACTTAAAAACATTTGAGGTCTAGGAGGTAAAGTCACAACTTAGTCATGTAAGGACCCCAGAGACCTACTCAAGCCTACCTTTCCTGCCATACCTTCTGCTGCTCTTCCAGTTTTATCGCTCGGATCCTCCGCCCCGCAACCCCCATAGTCCACTCAACAATGCATTCATTAAACTGACCTCATTCCCTCTGGCCTGAAATGCTTCCTCTCTACTTTCCACCCAGGCAAAGTCTGTCTATCCTTCAAGGACCTCTACTGCACATCTCCCACTGCACCAAGCCCAGGGCCATACCTGGCTGCATGAATGAACTTCCAGGCAGCCTCAGCCTTGGTGGGTCCTACAATCTCAGGTCTTGGGCTGCACGGTGCAGGGTGCCCAAAGAGGAGTTGTTAAGGGAGTTACATTTGTTCCTCTGCATTCTGAGGGTCACTGACTCTTTCTCAGCTAATCAGCGGGTGGCAGTGTAGCCATCCCACCTGGGCCACCCAGCGCACAAGACCTTCTTGCTCCCCTTCTCTCTCCAGAGTAATAAACAGAGTCGTTACCAGGTGCCTCTTGCAGCCTCCTGTGTTGGCAGGTTATTTATATGTAAATTTGCCTGTCAGTGGTTGTGGCGGTTCAGAAACAAGATAACAGAAGCCTCTGTAGGGGCTGGTATGCGAGGGAGGAGGGGAGAGGCCCTGTAGCTTCTTGGGGAGAGTTAATATGAGATTAGCTACAACCAATTAGATGGTATCAAACCCAAAAGGATATAGCTGTTTAGCTAAACTGAAGATCCGCTGAAGGAGGGGGCTGTGGCTATCAGGAAGGCATCCGGCATTGGCAGAGCCATCCCCCAGGAAGCCAGGCTTTGGGGCAGAGCCCAGGCCTCTTGGGAAGGGGCTAGGGGCGGAAAGGCATCACCTTGACCTTACACTGGTCCTGGCATCCACAGGTTGTTGGGGGTGTGTGTGGGAGGGGAAGCATCCCTGCCCAGGAGGTGCAAAGGCATTCATTCAGCCCATTCAGGCTGCATGCTGTCACGCTCAGGGACCTTCACACACACTGACCCCTACTCTGCCTGGTAGACTGCAACTCATCCTCTGGGACCCCCTGGGATGTCACTTCTCCTGGAAAGCCTTGCTTAGCCTGTCCCTGCTCTGAGGTCCTGCGAGACTTTGTACATGACTGGAGTACCGCTCATCACACTGTTCAGTTTATGTGTCTGTCTCCCGTCCAGCCTGCAGGTGCTTGAAGGGCACACATAGCTTCATGGTCTTTGACTCCCCAGGGATGGAACAGTGTTTGGCACAAAGTAGATGGTCAATAAATAGATTTTGAGAGACTGGAAGGGAAATACAAAGAAAGCCAAGGATATTTGGGCTTAAATGCTGACTTGTGGTTGAATATACCACCTCATAATATGCCTCTTTGGCATAGGGATTATTAAAGAGTTAAGATCCATTGAGAATCAGCAGATGCAGGAAAAACTCTAGAAACAGGGAACAAGTTTTCCTTTTGGAAAGGAAATTTTCACTTGTAAAAATGTCTCCCTCTCCTATAGCAGGAAGAGGAGACTTAACAGCTCTTATCAGTGGAGAAGGCACTGACTTACTGCATCACTAACGTCACTAAACAACTCTGCTTACCATATTGTTGCTGGCCACCTTCCCATAACTTGCCTCCTCCCACTCCCCCTGAAGCCCCCTTTTCCTTTGTGTAACCTAAGGTGGTATAGAAGCCCAAGTTCTAATCACCCCTGAGGGTTACTCATCGTTGGGTGCTCCCATGTATGCATGCATATTGTACACATTAATTCACTTGTTTGTTTTTCTCTTGTCAACCTGTCTTTGACCAGTCTAATTACAGGGACCCAGCAGCTGGAGAACTAATGGGTAGAGAAACGTATTTTTTTCTTTCCTACATACTGCTTTTGTGATCTTGGGCAAGTTATTTCACTCTTTGAGACTCAGTTTCCTCATCTGTAAAATGGGGATAACAGTCCCTCATATGCTATCCTATGTATGGAGATTGTAAAGCCTGGCCCTTGAGAGTTTGCTCAAAAGTTAGTTACATTTCTCTTGCCATTAACTGCTTCCCTTCCCATCCCTCCAGGGTGTCAGACCACAGGTCAAATAGTCTCTTTTCTCTCAGGGGAGTTCAGTCCCTGGGGAAGGTAATCAGAAAAGAATTCAGCAATCAGGAAAGCAAAGACTTGTGGATAATAGAGCAGGGAGGGAGAGGAGAATTGGTTGGGAAAGGGAACGGAAAATGAGCCACAGCCTCTGAAAGTGACTTTTTATTGTAAAGGTATCCCTGAGAAGTGGCAGGAAGCATGGAAGAAGCTGTGGGCTCAGAGTAAGGCGTAGTAACACTGGTCTGCTTTCTGCGCCAGTCAGCGAGCAGGAACTAGAGCCTGCCCCATGCCAGGCAGCCTTCCTACACCCAGCAGAGGAGAGGAAGGAGGCAGTGGAGAGAATGGAGGCTGCCCTCAATTTACTTACAACCCAGGGACCCATGGCCAGGCTTCAAGCTCGCTCTCTAGGAATCCTTCCCTGCTGACCCTGGGAGCTGGGGGTGGGGGTGGGGTGTCTGGCCACGTCCCCAGGCAGCTCTGTGTGTTCTGCTCCGTGACGATGCATTCTGCTCCATCTGTCACTGGAGCAGCCACACAGCCTCACAGAATGTGCCAGCCAGAAGGAGCTGCATGGAACATCAGGTCCAAAGCACTTGTCTTACCAACGAGGAGAAGGAGGCCTGAGAGCCCATGGGATGCGCTCCATCTCACACTGCACCTGAGTCCCAGGTCAGAGCTCTCTCGGCTGTTTCCCATTGGTGCAAGGAGGGGTCAGCTCCCTTCAGCACTGGCCCTGGAGATCCTCTTACTGGTCAATGCCCTGCCCAGGCAGGAGAAACCAACAGGGCCGTAGACAGCAGGGCAGCCACGAGATTTCCTCCCTCCCCAGGGCTGTCAGCTCCCAGTTGAAGTGGGAGTCTAGGCTCTGTGCTTGTCACCAAATGCAAGTTCATGTGTCCAATGCACAGTGTGGCCAAACAAAATGAAATGTTGGAGTTTGGAGCAGAGAAAGGTTGATTGCAGGGCCAAGCAAGGAGAATGGGTGGCTTGTGTTCCAAAAATGCGAACTCCCTGATGGTTTTCAGGGAAAAGTTTTTACAGGCAAAATTTGGGGTGAGGGCTGCAAAGTGTGTGACTTTCTTCTGATTGGTTGGTGGTGAGGTCACAGGGAGGTGCTCCAGGAATCTTGTGCTTAGCCTGAAGTTACCATCCTCCACTTAGGGGGGGAACTTTGTTCCTGTAGAAGAACTCAAAGATATTGTTATGTATATCCCTTGATGAGGTACCAGGATCCTGCTTTAATTCCCTGCACTGTAGTTTATGGATTGTTCCTTCTTTGTTTCTGCATTCCCTTATTTCCTTGATTAGCAACTGTTTGAATCTGCTCTTTGGGACTCAGAGAGGTCTAAGAAGCTGAAGATTTTATCCTTCAAATAAGAACCAGGGGACACAGAAAGGCTTTTGTTCCCAGGAGGGCCCCACAGGGTCCTGCTCAGTTATATGCTTACAGCTGTTTGCTGCCCAGATCTTTGGGGATACCCTCCTCTCCACTCAGTGACTAATCCCACCATCCATCTTCCTATTAGTCCTGTTGGAATCCTGGGAGACTGTCGTGGTTCCATCCTCTCCTAGCCCCCATATCCAAGGGCTAGAGACCTCGGCTTCTCTGGAAGACCCCACACATCCCATAACTTCTCTGAATCTAGTCGTTTCCCTCCTTAACTCTCAGCACAACCTCGACATTCCCTGGCTTGACCAAAGCCTTCTAAAACAAAGAGGCAGATTGGCCTGGCAACCTTTTTTTTTGCCATAAAACACACAGATATTGTCAGTTCTCCCTGTGCTTATGAAAAGCCCAGGCCTCAAAGGTACGATGACTTGGCTTCCCTGCTGGGGTGGGAGTGAGGAGGAAGAGGGGTGGAAATACCTTTCATTCTTTACCAAGGAGCCTACAATGGAGAAAACAAGACACAGCTAGTCTCTCAATAGGCTATTCTGCCACATTACATTCTTAACAAATCACCCTGCTACATTTCTAAGACAAATCTGATCATGTCTCCTCTCTGCTTAAAATCTTTCAGTGGCTCCCCACCGCCCTCTGGATAAAACCCAAGCCTCCCCCACCACATAAGAACATCACGATCTTGGCTAGATCTTACTTCTCCAGCTGGTACTACAGCTCTCCTCCCCGCTCCGCTGTGGCCAGACTGATCTAAAATTTGACTGCGTGTTTAACCCTGCTGGCCTGGCCTAGAATGTTCTCTCTCACTTGGTTCCTTGGACCTGCTGTTCCTTCAGCCTGGAGCATCTTCCCCAGCTTCCTTTATTCCTCTTCATCCTCCAAGATTCAGCGGGTGGGCCTGGTGCAGAGTGGATGCTCACTAAGTGTTAAGTGAATCCCACCCTCTGAGATGCCCCCAAAATTCAGGATCGGCCACACAAATGTATCCAAGGTATCATATGGCTAGTTTATACTTGAAGTTTTTAGTCAATTCAGAGGCAGCTGGGTCTGTAGCCTTTGTCCCTAGTGAGGAGGTGGGTGGATGCCCGCATTACTGTCTCTAGTGAGAAACATCATCCAAGCCCAGGGGCTCTCTTAACTCCCAAGGGAGGCCTCCCCAGCATCCACAGTCCACTGCAGTCCCCGGCTCTGGAGAGCACCGGGTCTAGCCTGAGGCCAGGCCCGGGTTTGCTGGGAACATGGTGTTCCTGCTTCCTGGCGCCCAGATTCATCCAGGTCCAAGGGAACAGTTTCCCAAATTCTTTTCATCATCTTTGTCTTGCATTCCAACCCCATCCAACCCATGAGGGCCCTGAGAGAGAAGCAGACATGGAGCATCTCCAGGGAGGGCGCTGAGGGGCAGTCCTGTTTCACGTAGTCAATAAGCCAAGTGGACCAGAATCCTGCAGGGAGGCCCTTGGGGGTAGGGCACAGTGGAGGGTCATTATTTAGTTACACTGTTGCTATTGAGATCAGCATCCTCCTTCCTCAAGTGCTTAAAGAAATCCATTAAATTCTCTTTCTTTAATGCATTTCTTGATGCTGGGAGGTGGGCAAGAGATGAAGGCCATGTCCATGGCTGAGTATGGTGCCAGCAAATGCTGACTGTCAGCCGTGTGTGGTTGCCTTGGAGATGAGCTGCACTGTGGCCCTGCTGTGTCCTGCTTCAATGCCAGTTGACAGAACCTTTGCTGCTGGCCACATCACAGAGCTGACCCTGCATGGGAAGGAGCAGCTCATTTTGCCCTCAGTGACAACCTCATAGCCCCCGTGCACCAGATTAAAGTAGTTTGGCTGGTCAGAGGGTCTTTAGTACACCATCCATCCAGTCATGAACACATCCTTGGCGCTGCAGGGAAGGGGGGTGTGGCACTATGAACTGGAGAGCTCATATGCCTAGGTGTGTGGGAGGAGCCTGGGATAGAAGACCAGGCACTTTGGGATTGCCATTCTCACAACACCTTCTCCAGAAAGCATTCCTGGACAACCCCACCAGACACGCTTTACCCATCAGAACCTCACCCAACAGTGGTCTTAATAGCACTTCCCTTCTCCCAGCTTCCAGGGCCCAAAACCTTGGAGTCAATTTTCTCTTCTTTTCCATGTCTCCATATTGAGTTGGTCACTGGGTCATTTCCATTTCTCCTACGCAATGTGTTTGAGGCCATTCTTACTCTGGTCAACCTGGTCTGGGTTTACATCCTAGTGGGCCTTCAGACTTCAGGCTCTGGTCCCTCTAATCCACTTTACATACAAATGTCCAAACGAATCTTCTTTGCATTAAGCTGTCATCCATGCCTCCCCTATTATTAATCTTCCATGGATCCCTCTTTCCTAGTACATAGAAGCCAGTGTATTATCTAATCCAGACTTCCTTAGGACTATTCCATCCCATTTCTCCTCCTACCTCCCCTCAATTCCTGCCCAGTTTCTCAGATCGTTCCTGCTTCTCTTCTTTCTGTCCAACTCTTAAATATTGATGTTTCCCAATTTTCCATCCTTGGCGCTTTCATCTCTCTCCACGTCCATACTCTCCTTATGTGATTTGATCCAACTGCAGCGCTTCAGCCACTACCTATTTGTTGTTGATTTATAAATCTAGATCTTTAGTCTAGACTGGTGGCCTGCAAGAAGCTATGTGCTACATGATCTCTTGAGGTATAAGAAGAAAATATTGTTTTAATTTTTATCTAAAAAGTAAGAAAGAAAATAAGCTTTATAAGTATATAATATACATATTGACATGCATGCTAATTATATATGTTACTACATAATTTTGAAAAAAAATTATGTACAAATACAGATATATTGGGGGGTATGTGCTCAAAAATGTTTTACTAATGGGGTATGTGGCAGAGATTCCTAGCCATCCAAGAATATATGTTTCTCCCTTCTTCCATAGTAACAATAAACTGTGCACACGGCTGCCTGGAATAATATGTTGCTCAGCCTCCCTTTAACCCTGATGCGGGACCAGTTTCTGGGATGTGAGCAGAGTCATGTGTGCATCTCTCAGGGTTATGTCCCTAAAAGGAAGGGGCTTGCCCTCCCCTTGCCTAGTGCCCCTTTTCTGCTGGCTGGAATGCAGATGGTAGTGAGTCATCTTAGACAATGCACATGCAACAAGACAGGGGGAGCCGGGTCCCTGACCCCTTCGAGCTCCACATCAGCCCTGGATTGCTTAGGCTTATGAGAGAGAGTGAAACCTTATCCTATTTAAGCCACTTTTATTTTGGGTTTCGTAACAGTAGTTGAATCTGTATCCTATCAAATATAAGGTATTTGGTCTAGATTTCTCTTCTGAGCTCCAAACCTGTACATGCACCTGGCATCTATGGCATGGTGAGCTCAAGAAGTCTGAGCCAGAACACATTAGATCCCCCTCTTACCACCATCTACTCCTCCCCTTCCCTGTTTGGGTCCATGCACCTCTGTGACCTGGCGCAGGGCTCCCAGGCCACTCCAGGCTAGGTACAGTGCTCAGCTACTTATATGCTTGGAGGACTGGGGTCCCTGGGGATGTTAATTCTCCTTAAGCTTTTTGTTTTTATGCTAATAGTGGATGAGAGAAGTTCTTTTTAAAAATGAGCCTTCAGGGAGCTTGAGGGGACAAGTGGAAGGAGGTGATTGGGACAATTGTGGGGAGGATGGGTTAGTGGGAGTGGGAACTGGGATGGCGAGAGGGCTGAGGGCTGAGGCCTGAGGCTGAGGGAGCTGCTTCCATAAGCACAATGGTTTTTGAAGGAGCAAACCCTGCTCCGGGGTCTCAAAGATGGATGGTGGGGAGCATCAGGAGATTGATCTTTGTGTGGACATTGGTGCTCTCATGATGGGGACCACTGGTAGGGCCAACTAGGAAGGGGCCTATGGCAGAAACGATGCTATAAAGGCACCCAGTGGGACTCCATGTCCCAGCTCCCTAGCAGGTGATACCATTTTTCTAAGAATGTGGACAGAGTGATGTGCTCCACTCCTAGGTCTCACCTCCCTCTCATTAAATTTAGTTTCTACACTCTCTTTCCTCTGCTGACTGGACGATGCTGGGGTGACTGTGGAGCCACAGAATGGTGGCAGCATACGGCCACAGCTCACCACTAAGAGGAGAACCTCCCAGGAGAGCTGCCCAATCGGGAACATCCCAAATACGTGTGGTGAGCAGAAAGTAATTTTTATTATGTAAAGACACTGGGATTTGGAAGTTGTTTGTTCTAGGAGCAACCATTAATTAACCTAGCTAACAGAGTTCTCTAGTGGCTTTGTGAGTGAAGGACACTGACAAAGGGCAAGTGAAGACCAAGAGAGGAAACAGGGACATTGTATATGACTGGAGGTGGCAGACAGATGTCGAAGTGTGCGCGTGATGCCCTTTACAGGGACATCAGGGAGGTGAGAGTTTATTAACCTTTAAGTCCAGACAATCTTTCCCATAATCCTTTTCTACTTTCCGTCACTTTGGAAATTGCAGAAACCCATGCATACTTCTGTCTTTGTGTATGCATGTGTGTGTGTGTATAACCATAGACATTATATACATATATATATACACACATATACAGATAATTTACACATTTTAAAAAGCCCATATAACCTTTGGAGTTTGCACTATGAAATTATAAACAGCTTGGGATTTTAAAAAATTAATTTTTTTATTCTGAGATAATTGTACATTCACATGCAGTGATAAGAAATAACACAGAGAGATCCTATGTACCCTTGTCCCCTTTACCTGGGTTCCCCTGATGGTAACATCTTATGAAACTGTAGTACAGTGTCATACCCAGAACGCTGACACTGATTCCATCACCACAAATATCCCTCATGTTGTCACTCAGCATAATTCTCCAGGTTGTCACGTGAACCCAGTTTGTTCTGTTTAGTGTTGAGTAGTGTTCCATGGTATGGATATGACACAGCTCATTTAACCTTTCACTGGTTGAAGGACATTTGCAGTGTTCAGTTTTGGACTATTGTGAATAAAGTGGCTATAGCATCCATATACAAGGTTTTGTGTGGGCTTAAATCTTTATTCTCTGAGATAAATGCCCAGGAATGCAACTGTTGGGTCATGTGGTAATTAACTGCATGTTTAATTTTTTTTTTTTTTTTTACAAAACTGACAAACTGTTTTCCAGAATGGCAATATCATTTTCAATCCCACCAGAAATATATAAGTGATCCAGTTTCTCTGTATTCTTGTAAACATCTGGTATTTTCACTATTTTTTATTTTAGCCATTCTGATAGGTGTGTAGTAAGTCGTATCTTATTGTTATTGGCTCTAATTTGCATTTTCCTAGGGGCTAATGATGTTGACCATCTTTTCATGTGCTTATATGTCATGTGCTTATATGTTAACTGTAGATCTTCTTTGGTGAAATGTCTCTTCATGTCTTTGTCCATGTTCTAGTTCGATTGTTTGCTTTTTCATTGTTGAGTTTTGAGAGTTCTTTATGTAGTCTAGAAACAAGTCCTCTGTCAGATATGTGGTATATCTAATAGTAAATATTTGCAAATATTTTCTCCCACTCTGTAGCTTGTCTTTTCATCCTCTTAACAGTATCTTTCACGGAGCAAAAATTCCTAATTTTGATGAAGATCAGTTTATCAATTTCTTTTTAATAGGTTGTACTTCTGATATCAAGTCTTCAATCTCTGCTTAGGCATAGATCCTAAAGATTTCTGTCTATGATATTTTCTGAAAGGTTTATATTTTTACATTTTATATTTCGGTCCATGATACATTTTGAGTTGATTTTTGTATAAGGTGTGAGACTTAGGTCAATGTTCAGTTTTTTGCCTATGGATGCCATTTGCTCTAGTACCACTTGTTGAAAGGTTATTCTTTCTCTATTTAATTGCTCTCACATTTTTGTCAAAATCAGTTGGAGATAATTGTGTAGGTCTAATTCTGGCTTCTCTATTCTGTTCCATTGATCTATGTGTCTATCCCTTTGCTAGTATCACAAAGTCTTAATTATTATAGCTATATAGCAATTCTTGTTATTGGGTACAATGATTCTTTCCACTTTATTTTTTCTGAATATTGTTTTTGGGGAGAACTGACATCTTTATTATGTTGAGTCTTCCAACTCATGAATATAGTATGTCTTTCCATTTAGTTGGATCTTTGATTTCTTTCATCAGTGTTGTGTAGTTTTCAGCATACAAGTCCCGTGCATGTTTTGTTAGATTTACAGGTAAGTAATTTTTTTGAGTTATTGTAAATAGTATTGTATTTAAAAATTTGATGTCTACATGTGTATTGCTAGTATACAGAAATACAGTTGATTTTTTGGTATGTTTTTCTTATATCCTGCAATATTTCTAAATTCATTTATTAGTTCTAGGAGGTGTTTTTGGTAGATACCTTGGGACTTTCTACATAGACAATCAGGTCACTTGCTAATGGGGATAGTTTTATTTCTTTCTTTCTGATCTTATTCTTTTCATTTACTTATCTCATTGCATTGGCTAGCTCTTCCAGTGCTGTGTTGAGCAAGGGTGGTGAGAAACCACAAGCTTGCCTTTTTCCCAGTTCTAGGGAGAAAGCATTCAGTCTTCTATGGTTAAGTATAATGTCAGCTGTAGGTTTTTTTGGGGTTTTTTTGGCTGTGTTGGGTCTTTGTTCCTGCTCGTGGGCTTTCTCTAGTTGTGGTGAGCGGGGGCTATCCTTCGTTGCAGTGCGCAGGCTTCTCATTGCGGTGGCTTCTCTTGTTGTGGAGCACAGGCTCTAGGTGTGTGGGCTTCAGTAGTTGCAGCACATGGGCTCAGTAGTTGTGGCGCACGGGCTTAGTTGCTCCACAGCATGTGGGATCTTCCTGGACAAAGGATCGAACCCATGTCCCATGCATTGGCAGGCGGATTCTTAACCACTGCGCCACCAGGGAAGTCCCAGCTGTAGGTTTTTTGTAGATGCTCTTTATCAAGTTGATTAATATGTCACCTGATTTTTCTTTTTTATTCTGTTAATATGGTCAATCACATTAATTTTCAAACATTGAACCAGCTTTGCTCCCTCTAAAATATCCCCAATTAGATCAGCTCAGTGCTTTGTGACCACCTAGAGGGGTGGGATAGGGAGGGTGGGAGGGAGACGCAAGAGGGAGGAGATATGAGGATATATGTATATGTATGGCTGATTCACTTTGTTATACAGCAGAAACTAACACACCATTGTAAAGCAATTATACTCCAATAAAGATGTTAAAATAAATAAATAAAGAAATAAAATATCCCCAATTTATGGCAATTCCTTTTATTTATTGCTGAATTCTATTTGCTAATATTTTGTTAAGGATTTTTATGTCTGTACTCATGACCAATATTGGTCTATAGTTTTCTTTCTTTCTTTTTTCTTTTTTGGTATGGTTTTTGCCTGATTTCAGGATAATATTAGCTTCAAAAAATAAATTGGAAAGTATTTTCTCCTCATCTATTTTCTGGAAGAGATTCTATGAAATTGGTATTAATTCTTCTTTAAGTATTTGGTAGAATTCTCCCATGAAGCCATCTAGACCTAGATATTTAATTTTTTGGAGTTTTAAAATTATGAATTCAGTTTTCTCAGTAGTTACAGGGCTATTCAATGAAATTCTACTTCATACTGAGTAAATAGTGGTAGTTTGTCCTTTTCAAGGAATTGGTCCATTCTGCTTAAGTTGTCAAATTTATGTGTGTAGAGTTGTTCATAATATTCCCTTATTATCTTTTTGAGGTCTGTAGGACCTGCAATGATATCGCCTGTTTCATTCCTGATGTTGGTAATTTGTGATTTCTCTCTCTCTCTCGTAATATGACAGTCTTACTAGAGGTCTGTCAATTTTATTGATCTTTCCAAAATACTTTTTGTTTTGTTGACTTTGTCTATTATTTCTCTCTTTTCAGTGTTATTGACTTCTGCTCTTATCTGAATTATTTCCTCTCTTCTTGTTTACGGTTTATTTTGCTTTCCTTTTTCTAGATTCGTGAGGTGGGGGCTTAGACTATTGATTGAGATTTTTCCTCTTTTCTAATGTATGCATTTTAGTGGTATAAATTTCCCTCTCAGACTGCTTTAGCTGCATTTCATAAATTTTTCTATGTTGTATTTACAGTTTTCATACAGCTCAATATACTTTTAAAATTAGCTTTGAGACTTCCTCCATTGTTTAGAAGTGTGTTGTTTAGTTTCCATCTGTTTGGTGATGTTCCTGCTCTCTTTCTGTTGTTGATTTCTATTTTGATTCCAGTGTTGTTGGAGAACACATTGTATGATTTCAATTCTCTTAAATTATGTTTAAGAGAATTGAAATCATATTCTGTTAACTTTGTCTTATGGCCTAAGATATGGTCTATCTTGGTATATGTTCTATGGGCACTTGAAAAAAAATATGTTTTCTGCTCTTGTTGGGTGGAATGCTCTATAAATGTAGATTTACATCACTTTACCCTCTCCCATTTATAGTATAATTGTCTTAAATATTTTATTTACATACATGCAGAACCACATCAGTGTTATAATTTTTGCTTCAACCATAAAACAATTTAGAAAACTCAAGAAAAAAAGGAAAGCCTACCCATGTCTACCCATGCTTATCATGTTCTTTCTTTTTTCCTGATCTTCCAAGGTTCCTTCTTTTATCATTTCCTTTCTGTTTAGAGAACTTCCTTTAGCCATTCTTTTAGGTGGCTGCTGCTGACAAATTCTCTTAGTTTTCTCTCATGTGAGAATGTCTTGATTTTCTTCTTATTCCTGAAGGATAGCTTTCCTTGCTGTAGGATTCTGGGTTGCACTTCTTTTCTTTCAGCACTTGAAAAATATTATGCCACTTCCTTCTGGCCTCCATGGTTTCTGATGAGAAATTTGCTGTTATTCAAATGATTTTACCCTATAGATAAAGTGTCATTTATTTTTTCTGGCTGCTTTCAAGAATTTTTGTCTTTAGTTTTCAAAAATTTAATTATGATGTGTTTGCATCATAATTTCTTTGAGTTTATCCTGTTTGGGATTCACTCAGCTTCTTGAATTTTTAGGTGGATATCTCTTGTTAAATTTGGAAAGTTTTTAGTCGTTATTTCTCCTAGTACTTTTCAGCCCTGTCCTCTTTCTCCTTTCCTTCTGGCATTCCAATGACATGAATGTTAGATCTTTTGTTATAGTCCCATAGGTCCCTGAAGCTCCATTCATTTTTTATTTAAATCATTTTCTCTGTTGTCTGTAATGGATAATTTCTATTTTCTATCTCCCAGTTCACTGATTCTTTCCTCTGTCCCCTCCATTCTTCACTGAGCCCATCACTGAGCCTTTTATTTGGATTATTATATTTTTCTGTTCAAAAATTTCCATTTGGTTATTCTTTATATCTTTGATTTCTTTACTGAGACTTCTAATTTTTTATTTGTTTCAAGTGTGTTTTTAATTGCTCATTGAAGCATTTTTATCATGGCTACTTTAAAATATTGGTCAGATAAGTCTAACATTTCTATCGTCTTGATTTTGACATTTATTAGTCCCCTTTTTTCATTCAGTATGAGATCATCCTGGCTCTTAGTGTAACAAGTGGTTTTCAACTGAAACCTGGATATTTTCACATTATGAGATTCTGGATCTTATTTAAACCTTCTGTTTCTCTGTCTGCTACTGTCACATGGAAGTGGAAGTCCAGGTTCCCCATTCAGCCTTTGTTGACACCTGATATGGGTGGGGGGACGGGGGAGGAGCTCCTTGTTACTGCTGGTTGGGGTTGAGATTTCCACATCCCCACACAGTCTTCATCAACACCATGGTGGGTATGGCCTTGTTACCAGCAGGCAATGGTGAATGTTCTGACTCTCCAGTAGACCTCTTCTAGTAGGGGAGGGGAAGGGCACCTCATTACTCTTGGGTGGGGGTGGAAGTGCAGACTCCCATGTCATCTCCACTGACATTGCATGTGGTGGTGGTTGGGCGATGGGGTGTTTTTTACCGGCTGGTGGGATGAAAGTCCCAGCTTCCTACTCAGCCTTCTCTGGCACAACCTCAGCAGGCATGTTGGGACACCTTGTTAGAGTCTTGCAAGGGTGGAAGTCTAGGTTCCCCACTCGGCCTCTGCTGGCATGAGTGGGTGTGGGCCCACAGGGTTTTTTGTGTGTGTGTGTATGTGTGGTATTTGGAGTAGAGCAGTTATTATTATTATTTTTTATAAATCTATTTATTTTATTTATTTATTTTTGGCTGCATTGGGTCTTCGTTGTTGCGTGCAAGCTTTCTCTGGTTGCAGCGAGCGGGGCTATTCTTCATTGTGGTGTGCAGGCTTCTCATTGCAGTGGCTTCTCTTGTTGCGGAGCACAGGCTCTAGGTGCATGGGCTTCAGTAGTTGTGGCATGCGGGCTCTAGAGTGCAGGCTCAGTAGTTGTGGTGCACAGGCTTAGTTGCTCTGCGGCATGTGGGATCTTCCAGAACCAGGGCTCAAACCCGTGTCCCCTGCATTGGCAGGTGGATTCTTAACCACTGCGCCACCAGGGAAGCCCATGGAGTAGAGCGGTTATTGTCTAAAAGTTTTCTTTTAGAAAGAGTAGGCTTCTGTTGTTGTTTTTGTTATTATTATTGCTGTTTTTGTTTTGGTCTGTGGGCATTGGTGTGTCCAGTTTGTCAGCCTCTTCATCTCCAAGTCTGGAATATACAAGATAACCCAGAGAACTCACCACTGTGTCATTCCTTGGGTCCTGAGGTCCCTAGCAAGTCTGTCTTTCCTCCACCTTTTGGAGTCTGCTTATGTTTGTTTTATATACAATGCCCAGGGTTTTCAGTTGTACTTAATGTGAAGAATAGAGAGAAGCTCATCTATATTTACTCTATCTTCCCAGAAGGAAAAGTCCCCCTATTATACTTTTTAGCAACTTGATGTTTAATTCACATGCCATACAACTCAGCCATTTCAAGTATACAATTCAGTGGTTTAAAATACATATAGTTGTGCAATCATTAGTACTACTAATTTTAGAACATTTTTGTTACCTCTAAAAGACACCATGTACCCGTAGCCATTAACTCCCATTCCCTTCCCCACGCCCCACTCTTCTAGCTCTAGGTAACCACTAATCTGCTTTCTGTCTCTATAGATTTACCTAGGCTGGGCATTTCATTTAAGTGAAACCATACAATATATAGTTCTGTGTGACTTGCTTCTTTTGCTTAGCATAATAACTCTCATGGTTTATGTCATAGCACGTACCAATACTTATTACTTTTTCTTTATACTAGTATGTTACAAGGGAATTAGAAGAGTAGAAAATGACAAGCCATTCTCTCTCACAGATATAGATGCAAAACTCATTACATAAATATTAGCAAATGGAATCTAGTAAATATATAATCACCAGTGGAATTAATTACCAAAACACAGGGTAGATAGAATCAGTGTATTTCATGTGATTAACAGATTTTAAAAAAAGAGAAAATCTTTTTATGTTCTCTGAAAGATGAAGGGAAAAAATACTTATTTTTTATTGCTGAGTAATATTCCATTGTATGGATATATCACATTTTATGTATCCATTCATCAGTTGATGGACATTTGGGTTGTTTATACCTTTTGATTTGTGTGAATAATGCCACTATAAATGTTTCTATGGGAGGTTTTTTGCTGTTTTTTTGGATATATGCTTTCATTTCTCTTGCATATTTACCTAGGAGTGGAATTGTTGGATCATACAGTTAATCACTGAATGAATTGTCAGATTGTTTTCCAAAGTGGATGCACCTTTTTACATTCCCACCAGCAATGTGTGAAGGTTGCAATTTCTCCACATCCTTACTAATACTTGTTATTACCTGTTTTGTTGTTGTTGTTGTTTGTTTGTTTTTTATTATAGCCCTCTTTGTTGTTATTTCTGGTGGAGGCCCAGACAGCATTCTTGCAACGCAATAATATCAAAAGGCTCCGGAGTAAGCAATTGTAATGGTTTTCATTGATCAGGCCTTTAAGCTCACTCATTGCCTTTCAGGAAGTTCAAGTCAGGGTTGGGAATAGGTTCAGGCAGAAGGAGAGAAGGCTGGGAAGTGAGCTCAGAAGTCAGTGCATTCCGAGTGGAAAGCAGGCATGACCTGGGCATGGGGGGTTGTGTGGACATGAAGCCAGTCTTCCTTCTGCACAATTCAGAAGTGCTAGTTAATTTCATCCCCTCTGGGCTGTAGAGGTGGGCTTCAGGCCTGGTGTCTCAGAGTCCCAGAGACTGGAATGGATCAGAGGAACGTGAATTTACCATCTCCTGCCTCCTTGGGGAGGTTGGGAGGTTTTCAGCCCAGTTTCATCCGCCCTCCCAGGCTGCAACGCTGAGGATTTTACAACTTTCTTC
Organism: Hyperoodon ampullatus; assembly: GCF_949752795.1. Lineage (NCBI taxonomy): Eukaryota > Metazoa > Chordata > Mammalia > Artiodactyla > Ziphiidae > Hyperoodon > Hyperoodon ampullatus. Next base: position 94,333,961 of record NC_136920.1, read on the forward strand.
CAATTAACAACCCTCTGCTGTGAAGATATTTAAACCCCAGGTTCCTTCTCCACCTCCCTGTTTTCCTGTGGGCACGTGGTTTCTGGGCCACAGGGCCTAGTGATGTCATCTTGCCTGTCTCCAGGGCTCTCTGCCTTTCACTGCCCCTGCATGGAGCATGTCCTTCCAGGCCTCATGGCAAACTTGCATGCCCAGGCACAGAGAAGCAGGTCACCGTTCTACAGAGCAAACTGGTAAGGCCATTAGGACCAGAACTCAGGGGTCTGGATGCCCAGTTTCTACTTCTTCCAGTACATCTCATTTCCTAACCAGAATAAGTGCTCAAGTCACCCCTGCCCATTTTATCTCACTATTCTTTTCCTTCACCTCCCTCCTCATCCATGGGGGGTAGCAGAGATTTCTAAGAATGGTGGGCGGACTGCTGGAGAGAGCCCCATTTGTAAACATTTCCTTAGGACTTGGAATTCTGCTGGGAAGGGCTCCCGCTGGCAAAATCTGGGACAATCTGAACATTGAAAAGAATAATGAGTACAACTGATTGTAAAATGTTGAACAAATAGATATCCATCAGACCATGGTAGATAGATAGATAAGCACGTGAATAACTAAATAAATAACTGTCTGAGTTGAGAAATAGAGAGAAACTCATTTACCACCATTGAAGGTGACTACTGAACCAATTATTTATTCAGGAAATTCATAATTAAAAAGAAGGAACTAAGCATTTACCTGACATTTTAGGAGGACTTGTTCTTAATTCCTATTGATGAGGGAAAACTCTTCTTTGTGAATAACATGAGCCAGTGAATATGAAAAGAATGACATAAGTTTAAAAAATCATCATTTTGCAATATTTAAAGAAATAATTGACTCAGGCGAAGATCATCAGTAAAGGTTAAATGCATCAGGTGATAGAGTTGAAGAACAAGGTATTCCAGGGGGTCAAGGTATTGTCCTGCAGATTACTTGCTGATTGTAAAAAGGGAAAATAAACCTTTTCAATGGCCAGATTTGCAGGGGCCACCTTAACCAAATGATGAAAATTAGTGGGACAGCTTGGCAGTATATGCCTTCTGATGTGACGAAACATGACATTGATAGCATCCCCTATGAAGCTGTATTAATTATCTATTGATTTATATATTAGTCTGCTCAGAGTGCCATAACAAAATACCATAGACCAGGTGGCTTAAGCAACAGATATTTATTTCTCACAGTTTTGGATGCTGAAGTCCAAGATCAAGGTGCCAGCTGATTCAGTTTCTGGTGAGAGCTCTCTTCCTGACTTGGACATGGTCACCTTCTTGCTGTGTCCTCACATGGTGTGGAGAGAAAGATCTCTCCTGTTCCTCTTCTTATAAGGCCACAGTCCTATTGGATTGGGGCCCTACTTATGAACTTATTTAATCTTAATTACTTCCTAAAGATCCTATCTCCAGATACAGTCACATTAGGGGTTAGGGCTTCAACATATGAATTTGGGGCAGGGGGACACCATCTAGTCCATGGCAGTGCATAACAAAATATCCCCAGACCTAGTAACCTAAAACGACAAAAGTTTATTATCTCACCGTTTCTGTGGGTCAGGAATGCAGGCACAGCTTAGCTGGCTCAAGGTCTCTCATGAGGTTGCAGTCAAGCTGTCACCTGGGGCTGTGGTCTCACCTGAACGCTTAATGGGGTGGGGGGAGACCTGCTTCCAAGCTCACTCACGCGGTTGTTGGCAGGTCTCAGACCCTAGCCACATGGACCCCTCCACAGGGTGCCCCATGGCATGGCATCTGGCTTCCCCCAGGATGGGGGATCCAAGAGACACAGGGAGAGAGAGAACAGCCATGAAAGAAGCCACAGTTTTTTATAATCTAATCTCAGAAGTGACATCTCATTATTTCTGCCATATTCTATTTATTAGAAGCGAGTCACAAAGCCCAGCCCGTGCTCAAGGAGAGGGGACTACACAGGGTGTGAATGCCAGGAGGCAGGAATCAATGGGGGCCATCTCAGAAGCTTCGACCACTGATGTTTTCTTACCTGAAATCTTTAACTTGAATCTAATCAAGCTGAGGATCTAATGTGCAGTTTACAGGAAATACAGGGAATAAAGTGACAAGTTGAATAGCACCATAAGGAAATAACCAGGCAAGCTCAAAAAGTGGGACAGTTTGCAAGATCATCAGCTCAATCACTTCAAAAAGTTGATGTCGTGGCAAAAAGAGGGCTGGTGTAGCGGGGAGGGGGATGCTATTTTAGATAGAAGAAGACTAAATAGACATAACAACTAAAGGCAGTGTTTGACCTTTGGAGTCTGCTGTTAAAATACAGCTATAAAAGACATTTCTGGGACAACTGGAAATTTGAATATGGGCTGGATATTAAATAATATTAGGAAGTTATTAATTTTTCTTAGGTGTGATAATGACATCTTGGTTACGTAGGGGAATGTCCTTTTTAAGAGATACAGGCTGAAGCATTTAGGAGTGTGCTGTCTTGATGTCTGCAGCTTACACTCAAACCGTGGAGAAAAACACATAGACAAAGCAAAATTGACTAACTGTTAATTGGAGAATGTAGATTTTGGTATATGGGCTATTGGTATATGGGCTATCTTATTCTTTGAGATTTGCTATACGGATGAAATCTTTTTGTAGTAAAAAGTTGAGAGGAAAAATATTCAGTCTTCTGAACGCACCTATTCAACCCACAGAGATGAGCCCCATTACATTCCTCAGGCCTCGTGAAAAATGTCCCAGTTTTTCTCATCTAGACATTTAGAGTTTGCCTGGTTCGTGTCCTATCTTGTTACGGAAGAAATTTAAGGTGACGTCTCGCCCCACCTCCAGCCCTCGCCTGGCTTCCTGGAGGAAGGAAGCAGAGGAGGTGGGCCAGAGCTGGCTCTGCCTGGGTCTCTGGTCACTCGGGGGCAGATGGCCGGGTGCAAGCTCAGGCAGACCCGGACTGGATTCCTGGGCAAGCTTCTTTTTTTTTTTTTTTGCGGTACGCGGGCCTTCCACTGCTGTGGACTCTCCCGTTGCGGAGCACAGGCTCCGGACGCGCTGGATCAGCAGCCATGGCTCATGGGCCCAGCCGCTCCGCGGCATGTGGGATCTTCCCGGACCGGGGCACGAACCTGCGTCCCCTGCATCGGCAGGCGGACTCTCAACCACTGCACCACCAGGGAAGCCCTGGGCAAGCTTCTTAACTGCTCTGAGCCTCCCTTGCCTGAGTTGTCTGAGAGGAGAATAACCTGTCCCAGGGTTGAGGGAGGGGTTAGAAACCGGACACAGCAGGGAGCTCAGGGAAGGCTGGTTGAGAAGAAGATGAAAAAGATCCAGGAGCGTGAGGTTTCGAGGTCCTGGCATCCCGAATGCTCTCGATGGGATGTCAGGCAGGGCAGAAACTCTCTGAGGCCCCCGAAGAGCAGAGGAGGGAGGGGGCCAGAGAGCGTGTTTTAGGGATACTGCGAGTGTGGGGAATGAGGGGTATTCGATAAGCAGGTGCCCTAGGGCTCTGTGCCCTGTGCCCTTATGTATGTATGACCCACAAGGCAGACCCTGGGCCCAAGAAATGGCTCTTCTTTTCCCCTTGCTCACCAGCACCTTTCCTTGGGATCAATCACTTGGAAAACATTTCCATGGCCTTTTCCACCCGGCATCGCTTGGGATCACAGTGGACATCCCTCTCCCGTTCATCATGCATCTGCCCCTCTTTTTCTCACCAGTCCAGCTCCTGCAGGGATGGGGCTTGGCTGGGTTACCCACATCACCTGCCTGCCCACCACTGTCTCAGGAACAAAGCCTCTCTTTTGTCCCAGGAAGCTCGATGGCCAGGGAGATTATCTGCAGAAGCAGGGAGAAGGCGAGATGCACCAATACAGTCATCAGTTCAAAACCCCAGAAGTGAATTTGCCCTCCTCCACCCCAGAGGTCTCCTGGAGACCCCAGCCAGGGGCGGCCACTGGTCTGACGAAGACCCCGGAGAGGCAGCTGAATGCGGCTGTCAGGTTCCCTAGCTTTGCCCATGATCTAGAAATCTGTAAGTTGTAGAGTCACAGACGAATGGAGCCTGGGCTTGTGTGCAGCTGACAGGCGGGGGAGAGGAGGGCAGGGAGGCGAGCGGCTCCTTGGTCAAGGGGAAGCACCGGATCCACAGGGAAGCAGTGAGGAGGCTGGCGAGCCCTCAGAGGTGTGAATGGTGAATGGTGTGGTCAGGACGGGAAGGCCAGGAGCCCCTCCTGAGCAGGCGGAGCCCTGACCGCTGGTGACCTGAGAAGGCTCAAAACCCCACCCTTTACCTGTTATTCCCCTGGGTTAAGCATTGCCTTCAAAACAGAAAATATCCTTAAAAGAGTAAGGAAGGAAGTCACCAAAGCAACCCCTCAATAGACTATATCCACAAACACAGTCAGCCCTCAGCATCCACGGGTTTCCCATTAGGCTGCGGTAGAAATTGGGAGCCAGTGTTTGTTTTGTTCTGCGACTGCCTGAGGCTGAGGCCAGGTGGGGAGAGGGTGCCCGATGGGGAGGGGGGAAGGGAGAAGGCAACAGAGGGCTGGGGTGCCCAGGGGCCACCTGTGTCATTTTACCTCTGTGCTGAGGGCTGACGGGGCCAAGCTGGTGTGGGGAAGACAACCTTCGCCATGGAGAGGCTAACGAAGCACCGGGCTAGAAGTCAGAGGACTGGTCTCTAGGCTGGCCTCCTTCACCAGGGGTCTGGGGCGGTCACTTCTCCTCTGATTTGGGTTCTCATCTGTCCAATGGCAGTTTTCTAGGACCCACCATCACAGAGGTTCTCAACCTTTGGGATGCCTGGCCAACCCCAGACTCACCTAACCCCATCTATAGGGGCGGATCCTGAGCATCTCCTTACCCAAACATCTCCTAGGTGATTCTGCCCACAGCCAGGGCAGCTGAGGCTCAGGAAGGCAGCAGGGGATGGCGAGCGAGAAGGGAATGCCAGGGAGACAGAAGCTTCTTCAAACCTCTGAAATCCCAGGACTTCTTTAGTGAAAGCTTTCGAGTTCAGAAGGTGACCTGAGGACATTCAGACCTCCTACTGATGGGTTAGATGGGATAGATGATGTTGCCAGGCCCATAGCAGTTAGTCTGAGCTCAGTCAATGTGCATCTTCCCTGCTCTCACTTCAGTGCATTCCTACTTGAGGGGCTGGGGCAGAGGAAATCATCTGACTGAGAAATATGTCAAAACACTGTGAAATATCTTCCAAGAAGGAAATGCAGGGGGCGTGGTGGTGGGGGGAGGAATTCACAAAAATCCCCATGAGGTCTCTAGGCTTCTTTTCTTTGAGGCCAGTGACAGAACTGGTTTGCCTGATCTGGAGTAAAGAAGCCTTTGATGGGGTGACCCCCGACCCCACCCCCAGCATCAGAGAAGACTTCAGAATGACACTGGAGGTCTCAAGGGCCACCTTGGTCTCAAGGCTCCACCTCTCACTGGAGGAGCAAGGGCCACCCAGAGGAGGACAGGACTTCCAGCTTCCCCCAGACTTGGAAGGACAAAGCAAGGAGGCAGTTCCCCAGCGGGGTTCCTGGCCAGGGCCATCCCACTGCTGTCTGGAGGACAGCCAATCAATCGGAGGCCTTGCTCCACTTACTTTAGGGTGTGGGGTCTTGATGCTTCTTTTTTGTCAGCTTTGGGCCCTAATTTCCTCCTCTGGGGTCACAGTGAGAGTCCCACTCAATGCTCTTTAGACTTGAGCCCAAATATCTGAGACCGCTGGCTCTGCACAGCACAGGGATGGCCTGGCTCAGGCTCTGCCTGGACTCAGCTGTCCCGCCCCTACCGAGCAACAGAGGGGTCCCTGATTTCCCACCCTCCTCGGATGAGCAGGAAGGCCTGGGTAGGTCAGAGATGTCTGAAAAGCCAGATGCTGCCGGTGTAGCCAGTGCGTCCATCAGCCCTGCTGCCCTGGCCTGGGTTCGTCCTCCTGCCCCAGCCTTCTGTGATTTTTCTGCCAGGGCCACCCTCTGTTCTTGGCCTCCAAGACTTTCCTCCCATCCTTAATCACACACCCATTACTTTCCAGAGCTCCCCGCTGCCTTCCTTCTCCCTCAGCTGCTCCTCTTCCGCCCCCAGACCTGAGTTCCCTCTGGCAAGCTGTCCCATCCAGTTGAACCCAGGCTTGGTCAAGCCATTTCCCTGAGGGACCAAGGTGCAGGTGTGGAGAGGCTGCTTTGTACGGCCGAGGCTCCTCGCGGTGGAGCACATACCCAGCCCGTCTGGGTGACGGTCCTTCATCTGATGTACCAGAGGCTCGCAACCAGCCTGGCTACGCCGGCACCAAGCTCAGCACGCTCTCTCTCTCACACAAACACACAGATGTACACAGAGGAGGCAATACGTGGGGATGGTGTAGACGGGGGGAAGGGGGAATTAAATTATATGGTTTGTTTAGAAAGCAGTAAAGAGGGGATCTATTTTTCTAAATTTATTTATTTATTTATGACTGTGTTGGATCCTCATTGCTGCACGCGGGCTTTCTCTAGTGGTGGTGAGCGGGGGCTACTCTTCGTTGCGGAGCGCGGGCTTCTCATTGTGGTGGCTTCTCTTGTTGCGGAGCACGGGCTCTAGGAGTGTGGGCTTCAGTAGTTGTGGCTCGCGGGCTCAGTAGCTGTGGCACAGGAGCTTACTTGCTTCGTGGCATGTGGGATCTTCCTGGACCAGGGCTCGAACCTGTGTCCCCTGCATTAGCAAGTGGATTCTTAACACTGTGTCACCAGGGAAGTCCAAGAGGGGATTTCAATTTCCTTTGAAAATCGCAGCATGATTGTCCCATGGTGGCTTTTGCAGGAGCCACGAGATTCTGCTCTCGGAGCCACAGACCCGGGACATGGGAGTCAGGGGAGGCTGTCAAGAGGGTCGTGTGAGGAGCTTCAGGCATTAGTGAGGCTGTCTAGAGGGTGCGGGTGGTTGGAGGGAGGGCTGGAAGGCTCTGTGAGGGAGGGGTCAGAAAAAGTTGCAGTGGGGGCAGCGTGGGGAGGACTTGAGGGATGGCAAGGTGACGGGGACATGTTCGTACACTGTCCCACAGGCCTGGACAAGGTGAGGCCAGCGAGGCACCTCGGGTATAGAATGTAAGAAGCATCACTCTCAGGTTTGTGCAAGTGGATCCTGATTTGCACAGGGTGTTGGCTGGGATTCGTACCAAGAGGTCACCATGGACTTAGGGCCTCTCAGTCCCCCGATGGACAGGTGATGCAGATGAGAGATGGAGGGACGATGGGCAGAAAACAGGCAGCAGAGCACAGCAAGTGTGTTTAGTAACAGGGTGGTGTCCTGTCCAGGAAGGTAAGGTTCAGGAGCAGATAACTCTCCTCTATTTCTCTGGGAAGACTTCCTGGAGGAGGAGGTAGGGATGGTTTGGGGACCTATTTGATTTTTGGCAAAGGGGAGGAGGTGTTGCTTCTGTGTGTGTGTGTGTGTGAGATACTCTGCCTGTGGACCACGACATGCACCTGCTGCTGGAACACATGGATATACAAGCCTGCAAGGTCAAGCTCAGCTGATGGGGGGTCGGTGCTCCTGGGAGCTGGTTTTTGGGAGATTCATGGCAACATTTTGAGGAGCTTTCCCCACTCCCTTTTGCTTCAGGCTCCTGCCTCAACAAATACCTGTTTGCTGGCTGATGAAATGGAACATGAAGTGTGGAGAACACTGAGAGGGTTAACTGAGTGTGCAAGCAGGAGCCTGGCTCTGCTGCCAGCAAGATGTGTGGCCTTGGCAAATCTTGACATTCTTTCTCTTGTGACAGTAGCTTACATTTTTATAGCTCTTTAGGTGACAGGTAGTCTTTTATTTACTGCTCACCAACTCCTGAGGGGTAGCCGTGGATAAGCCCATTTTACAGATAGAGACACTGAGGTACAGAGGAATGGTCAATATTACAGTTTACTCCTGTATAAAATGAGAAAGTGGGGCTGGGTGAGCTCTAATGATTCCTTTCAGCGCCCAGATTTTATGATCCCGGGGAAATCCGCCACCAGAGTAGACTCCTAAATGGGCAATGTTCTTGTTTTACCTCATGTGTTAATTTCCTCTTGTTGCTGTAACGAATGATCACAAGCTGAGTGGCTTAAAACAACACAGATTTATTCTCTTAGAGTTCCTGAGGTCAGAAGTCCAAAACCAGTCTCACTGGGCTCAAGTCAAGGTGTCAGCTGAGCTGCGTTCCTTCTGCAGGCTCTGACAGGAAAATCCACTTCCTTGCCCTTTCTAGAGGAGAGGCTGCCATCATTTCCTGGCTCATTCTCTCCATCTTCAAAGCCAGCAACTGGAGCATCTTCAGATCTCTCTCTGACCTCTGCTTTCATCGTCACACTCCTGCTTTCCTCTTCTAAGGACCCTTGTTAACCCTGATAATAACCCTTTATTGGGTCCACCCAAATAATCCAAGATAACCTTCCCATCTCATGAGCCTTATTTTAACCACATTTGCCAAGTCCCCTTTACCATGTAGGGTAACAATTCACAGGGTCTGAGAGGGAGGATGTGGATTCCTTTGGGGGGGGGCATTATTCCGTCTACCACATAGTCCTCTCCCCTCTTCTCCCCTTCCTTCTTCCCCCACGTGTGCTAAAACCAACATTAAAAGTGTATCTGGAGGGCTTCCCTGGTGGCGCAGTGGTTGAGAGTCTGCCTGCCGATGCAGGGGACACGGGTTCGTGCCCCGCTCCGGGAAGATCCCACATGCCGCCGCGGCTGGGCCCGTGAGCCATGACAGCTGAGCCTGCGCGTCCGGAGCCTGTGCTCCGCAACGGGAGAGGCCACGACAGTGAGAGGCCTGCGTACCGCAAAAAAAAAAAAAAAAAAAGTGTATCTGGAAAAGGCAGTGGGCTGAGCCAACATCTGTCCACTAGTGAATGAAGCTTATTGTAAAGGTGGACTCTTGAGAGAGAAGAAGTGGGTTTAAGTTACAAATCAAGGGCATGAATATAGATGTCAGAAAGCACTTATACAGAGGACTGTCTAACAGAATTACAGAGGGGCAGCCTCAGCTGAAAGGCAAAGATTACAGCTTGGTGGTTAACGGCTCGGACCGTCAAGCCAGACAGACTGGAGTTTGAAACCCAGCCCCTGCTACCTTTTAGCTGTGCGACCTTGGACTTCTGTGGGCCTCCTCTCTAAGATACCAATAAAACTATGAATTGCATCAGTTTTTTTCTGAGAATGATGAAGTAACATTAGGAAGTGCTGAGATTCTCATGACATCAGAAGGTATGGTCCTGCCCAGAGGGAGGGGTTGGAAGAGATGACCTTGGAGTAACTTGGGGGCTCCTTGAAGGTGAGGCTGAGTCTATATGTGTTGAGGCCCTGAGTATATATTCAACCAACTTTTGGCCCTCCTGTCTCTGGCTTCTGCAGACCAGCAGAGCAAATCTGTGGCCTGTGGAAGGGCCCTACAGGGATGTAGATAAATCACCTGCTTACCCTGTGGGCCTAAGGAGCTGGGTGGGGTCGCTGGCCTTGGGCCCCTGGAGGGGCCAGGACTCCTGAAGATTGAGAGCAGGGCAGGGCCCTTCCCCTCTCGACAGTGGAAAAACACCTGCCCCTTTGCCAGTGCACATGCTGGCCTCACTCTGTGTCAATATGCTTAATGATTTGTGACGTGATTGATACAGAGAGTGAACTTGCTATAATCCATCTGTTGAGGACGAAGCTGTGGCAGAGCCAGACACTCAGGGGAAATCAGGACGTTGTGCCCTGCTTGTCGCTCGGGCCCTGGGCGAGCAGGAGGGCCATTTCCGGCAAGTCACACTGTCTCCAGCCTGGAGCTGTCTGGGGGAGATGGAACCAAGGGAAGACCACACACCAGGAAGCGACTGAGGTGGCAGAGCTGGAGGCAAACATCTCAAAGTTAGGAACCTGGGAGCTGGAAGCCCTCACTTCCTCTGTGCCGGCACCCGATCTGTGCTTTTGCACCTTTAGTGGACACAGGTGGTGCCCTGCCCCGTGTCCCTCTCCTGATCTGTGTGTGTGCTTCCCTGCTCAGGGATTGCTCAGACAGCCTTCAGAGGATTGCTCCAGGGCTCCTGGAGCCACCTGACCAGCACGTGCCGGGGAGGTGCCAACCCTGGTCACCTCCACCCACCATTTCTGGGGGTACAAGAGCCCAGTACCTTTGCCTCAAGATGGGGAAAAAAATCTCTGCAGTGTCAATGACACTGCAGAGCTTTCCATGGGACCAGGCTGAGGCTGAGACTTCACTTGAAATCACACCCTTCCTTGGTTTCTTCCCCTTCTCTGTTCCAACGGGCCTGCTACCTGATCAGTTTCTCCAGGTAGCACTCCCCTCATAAATAAATAAATACCCTGCACCGGCTTCTTTTTCTCAGGATCTGCTTCTAGGGAGCCCAACCTCAGACAGCCCCTGAGCAAAGCCGGAAGAGGTCAGTAAGAAGCTGCAGGCGGTCCACACACTGTTTAGTTATTTATTTTTTTTTGCGTCACACGGGCCTCCCACCACCGCAGCCCCCCCACCCCTGCCGTGGAGCACAGGCTCCGGACGCACAGGCCCAGCGGCCATGGCCCACGGGCCCAGCCGCTCCACGGCATGTGGGATCCTCCCAGACCAGGGCACGAACCCGCGTCCCCTGCATCGGCAGGCGGACCCCCAACCACTGCGCCACCAGGGAAGCCCTGTTTAGTTTTATATCAGGTGCTAAAGTGTGATCGCCCCATCAGGACTGTCAGGTCCCAGGTATCCATACCAGTGGCTGGAGGTGGCAAGGCGGATCATCCCAAAGCACGTATGAGGTGTGTGTACTCATGTGCATGGATGTGTACATCCAACCACTTAGGTCTGGTGCTGGAGGATCTGTATGATCTCCCACCCCAGCCCCACTGCCTGCCTGCTCCTGCCAAAAGTGGATTTGCTTTCCTGTGTCTACTGTGCTTGGACAGATGTTAAAATGAACTCACGTGCCCTGAGTACACGTGGTGTGATGGCTGGAATATGGGAGTCTGAGCCAACTCGGGTTTCCCTAACTAAATATCATGGAGGGGGTGGCTTAAACAACAGATATGTATTTCTCACAGTTCTGCAGTCTGGGAAATCCAAGATCAAGGTGCTGGCAGGGTTCAGTTCCTGATAACAGCGGTCTTCCTGGCTGGTCTTCCTTGCCTTCGTGTTATGTGCTCACATGGCCTTTCCTTGGTGTATGTGTGGAGACAACAAGCTCTGGTCTCTCTTCCTCTTCTTATAAGGACACTAATCCTATTACATCAGGGCACTACCCTTCTGATTCCATTTAACCTTAGTTACATCCACAAAGGTCTTACCTCTACATAGAGTCACATTAGGGGCTAAAGCTCTGACATGTGAATTTTAGGAGGACACAATACAGTCTATAGCAATGGGATAAAGCCTTTTTGTTTGAAGGGAACTTGAAAGTAATTTAGTTTGGCCTCTGAGTTCTGCTTGGAACCCTGAAGCGCCAGGGGCTCTGGCCTAGGGTTAAACCTGTGACCTGGATAATCCAGAAAGAATCTGCCACATATTGATAACTGGGAATTCACTGTTAATGTAAAAAGATTCTCAGAACACACTCTTTCTTTTGCTGGCTTAGACTTCCTTGAGTGAGGAAGATAAAACCTGTGTGCTTTCTTTCCAGAATACTTTCCCACTCCTGTTCAGAGGATCAGTCCCTCATTTGTTCATTCACAGGGTAAATACTTACCGAGCATCCATCGTATGGACTTCTGTTGTTTTGGTCTCCCACGCATGTGATCAGGCCTGGCCAATCAGAGCGCTGCATCTCCAGGACGATGTAATTAGTTCAAGGATGGACAGATGACCAATCTTGTCCAGCGAGAGTGAACTCAGGGTTTTTGTTTGACAGTTGGAGAAGAAATAGTCTAACTTTAACCTGCTGGACATAAATCGGTGAGGATATAGGTCTGGAACTGTAGGCAAGCATGTTGCTAACCACAGGGAACTTGAGACAAAACTAACGTGGGTGAGAACAGCCCTAAGAAACAGAGACCGGGTGCTGATGATGTTGTTTTAGGCCCCGAATCCGGTTGTGCCTGGAGCCAGACCCTGGACTTTCAGACCTACGAGTCGACACATTTCTTTTCACTGAGGATAGTTGTGTTTCTTTTGTTACTTTTTTTTTTTTTTTTTTTTTTTGCGGTACGCGGGCCTCTCACTGCTGTGGCCTCTCCCGTTGCGGAGCACAGGCTCCGGACGCGCAGGCTCAGTGGCCATGGCTCACGGGCCCAGCCGCTCCGCGGCATGTGGGATCCTCCCGGACCAGGGCACGAACCCGTGTCCCCCGCATCGGCAGGCAGGCTCTCAACCACTGCACCACCAGGGAAGCCCTCTTTTGTTACTTTTAAACAAAACTGATGTTAGTCCCAGAAGTGGGGATGTGCAAGTGACAGGCCACACTGAGAGGAGGGAGTGTGCAGGGTAGTGAGGACGTGTGTACCCTGGGCTGAAAGGTCAGAGTCCTTGTTACACGGAAGGGACGTGCAGCAATTTCCTATTAGAAAGTGACAAGCTTCGGCTGAACCTGGCTTGCTTGAAAGCAGAGGGCTAAAAGCCCTAAAAAGCCCCTCGAGCTTGACTAAGAGAGCTACTTCCTGCCCATGACCTGAAATCCAAAACGGCCGAGAATCCAGAAATCCGAGGCCTGCAGGACTGGAACGCTAAAGTATCCTTTCCAACTAAACCTAGTGTGAGTAAAGACAGGAAAGTGGGAAACTGCAGAAATCAGTTAGGGACCTGGGAACATTCTGGTCCCCTAGGCCCTTCGCCATCACCTCCAGTGATGAGCTCCCGCTCAATGAAAGCGATGCAGCCGAGGCCAAGGAACCAAATAATCCCCTCCCAGCCCTGGGCCATTGTTTCAAATGACCTTAGGGATGCAGGGTCCGGGATGGAGGTCAGGAAGCTCTTGGCCTGGGGGATGGGCAGAGGACTGGCCAGGCTATGCATTCAAGGACTATGCCTTAGCAAGATTTCTGGCTTCAGACACTAAGCCCTGGAGCAGACCACAAGCAAACACCAAGAGCCTATACTAAACACCCAAGAGAATGGCTCTACCATAGAAACACCCAATCTAGCCAATGACCTGTGTAAGATGCCATCATCTAAGGCCGTCCTCAGGTCCCCAGTTCCTCACTGAGTAGAAGAGCTCCTTTTTGGATGTTGCATCTTCCCCAGGATCCATCTCAAACGTGGCTACGGAAGGCAGTGAGCAAGGGGACCTCTCAGAAAACACACTGAAGGACGGAGGACCTCGCTCTCCACATGCGTGGAGAGAGGGCTGAGCTATGGGCTGGTATCCTCTGTGCACGCTGTTTCCCAGTCTCTTATTCACTGCACTCATTCTGTTCTCTACCCACCATTATCCACTGTGGATGTCATAGGGGGCAGCAGGCGATGTTATTGTATCATTTAGGCCAAGACCATAAGAGGCCGCATCTGGAGTGACCAAGAAAAAGGCACTTCTTAAGGGGGCAGAATTATGTAGTGTCTAATGCCTGGGATCTGGGGAGAGACTGCTTCCTTTGTTTCCTTACTCCTTCACTTCACAACTATGTGATCAGTGTAAGTTACTTAACACCTTTGTATCTAGGTTTCCTCATCCGTATGAGGGGATAATGATGGTACACACATCTTGGATCACCTCTCTGGCCACCGTCTTGTTACCACATGGATGTTGAGATGGAGGCCACTGTGCAGAGGGCAGTAGAGCTGGGGGGCCTGGCATGAGATCAGGTGTGGATGACATTGGGTGAACCCCTGATCCAGTCATGCCTGAATCCAGCCTTATGCCTTCCTGATTACTTATATGGAGAATACACTTCCTTTATACTAAGCTAAGCTGATGGATTACTGTCACTTGCAATCAGAAGGGGCTAGCATATATACCTCTGTGTGTGTTAATCCCTGGGTATACAACCCCCATCAGCACCCCACTCTCAGGAGTTCTCAGATAAGTAATTCAGTGTGGAAGGTATTGGGATAGGGAAGCATATATGAGAAGTAGCCCACCTAAGTATGAGGGATCAGGGGAAGCTTCCTGGAGTAGGTAACATCTTGGCTGAGGCCTGAAGGAATGGTCAGAGCCAGCTGCAGGAGGTAGAAGAGAGAATGCACCATCCCGTAATGGAATGGTCAATCTCTCACTCACAGCAGGTTCTAAGGATGGGCTGGAGAGCAACTTTCCAGAAATAGAGGATTTGTGCCTTGACTGGGAGGTTAAATCCAATCTTTCTAGCAGGGAATACAGCCCTTGGACACCACCATGGTAGCCTCTAAAGCAGTATCACAACTGGGTGGCTCTTCAGTGCTTTGGCCTGAGCATGTGTTTTGTCTGGCCCATACCATGTTTAAAATTTAAAAAATTTGTTGCCCGTATTTAAAATTGAGACAGTTCACATAAAAGTTTGAATTTGGAGCTTCTATTGAAAGATCAGAAGGCCTGACAGCACTGGTCCTGCATTCCCACTTGCTAACAGTGGTCTGGCTCTGAAAAATGGTGCTCCATTCACGTAGGACTCATGTGTTCCTGGGCCCACCGCAGTCCCCATCACTCCCTCTTGCCCATTTCTTTACCTTACAGGTACGTCCCTGTAGGAATTTGAATTTGTGAACCCTGTTACAGAGTAAGGATGTACTGAACATGGATTAGGCTGCATGTACTAGTGGGTGATGCCCTAGGAAATGAAACAGACTTGAGTAGGTGTCTGAGTAGGTGCCCCTTTTTGGGTCCTTTCCTCTGGGTGCTGGAGGGGGTGACTTACAGGGGAAGAGCAGATTTGGAGCTCAGCAGGTGGGCCGTAGGTGAGTTGGTCCATGCTCACAGGTGGCTGGACCCTGTCCTGTGAGATTTCTACTGGGGGGTGAGCAGATCTAATCTCGACATCACTCAAAGCTTTAACTCAGCCTGGATGAACTGTAGGACCTCAAATCATCAGGTCCACCTGCTGACCAGTGTGTTCAGTGTGAAAACTGCTTTGATTAATTTTTTTCAATGACTAAGCCTGCTGTCTGACTGCACTAATCAAAATGAAATTTGACTCAGCTTAAGGATGGAATGTCTTGTTCTTTGTCAGTTTGGCTTATCTTCTCTTCCAAGAGCTCATGGGTTTGTCATCTGCATCAAAGTGCCTGCGTCTTCTGCCACTAATTGGCTGTGTTATCAACATGACACAGCGGAAAAAGTCAATGGTTTTGGAATGTACTGGAACCCAGGTGTAGTTGCAGCTCTGTCACTTATAAGCAGTGACACCTTGGGCAAGTCTAAGACCACAGTTTCCTCTGTAATATGGGGATGGTAAAATTTACCTCACTGACTGTATCGTTTTGATAATTAAATTTGACAACGGACATGGTGCTGAGTTGTTTTGTAGTTTGTACTGGCTCTGGGCTTCAAGCTTTTGCCTCTGCAAAACAAGTTAGCGGGACCAGGTAATCTCCGAGGGCCATCCTACTCTGACATATGATTCTCCTATTTACAGAAATCCCAATTTCTGTAAATAGGAGGAAATTTTAACCTTAATGACAGCCAGTTTAACACTTACACAGTACTACCCCCTGGGCTAAACTACTTCCTTCTTCCTGCCCCCTCTCCAGGCAGCAGCACCATCCAGCAGGCCCATACATTTAGGTAAATAATCTACAAAGTCAAAATCAAGTCTCAGATTCAGTGGTCACCTCTGTCACAGACTTGGAGGAGGTACCTTGTGATACCTCAGTTCCTCTTTCATCCCAGGAGCTCTGCAGGCCTAACTCGTTCCCTCCTGTTGTCAAAGCTGTGACTCATTCTCTCGAATGCCCTCCGGGTCCTCCAATAGGAGTTGGCAGGATGAGTAGCAAGAATTATTATTAATTAGTGAAAATATGTATAATCACATAATTGGAGTGTATAATTGATGCTTCACTGCTGCAGGCAGAGATGGGGGGATGCATAGATGAAAGCCAGGGAGAAGGAGGCCACCCTAGATCCCACCTGCTGTCAAGAATGAGAAATATGGAGGGTTTAGTGCTCCTGGTACCTGCAAAAGGTGGACTGACCAGAGGTCATGTGCTGGGGGCTTAACGCTCAAAGAGGCAGCGCACAAACAAGCCCCTAGTGTTAGTAGCTGATGTAAATAGAGCTGCTTCCCCCAGGAGGTCGTTTTAAGCCCACATTTTGAGCCCGCGGGTCTGTGTTTGTTTTACAGCAGTGTCAGATTTCTAATGAAGAGCTCAGCGGATATCTGCAGCAGCCCAGGAAGAGATGATAGCATCTCACCTGTGGCTGGCTTCCGGACTGTCCCCTGATTTCTGGTAATTTTGAGTCTTTGTTGCTCTGTCAACACCCAAGCAGAACTTCCAGCCCCTTCTTGGTCCCAAGGGCCTGGCTTATTATAAATGAGTCGTGACATCTGGGGTCTGTTTGTTTCAGGGCTCATTGGTTGGAAGAGGAGGAGTAAGGCAGCAACTGAAGAGTCTCTTCTCGAAAATAGGCACTCATATTTTCCTCTGCCCCCCTGAGGATGTGGGTGGAGGTGTGTGGGGATGGGGAGCTGGGACAGGAAGCAGGTGTGGGTCATTCTCGGAAGGAGGAAATAATAATAATAATAACAGCAGGCACCGTGTGTTGAGTGCTTCCAGCGTGTCAGGCACTGTGCCGGACGTGTGCTGTCTGTCTTAGTTCATGTCATCCTCACGCACTTCTGTGATGGGGGTGCTGTAGTTAGCCCCAGTCATTGGAAGAGAAACAGAAGTCCAGGGAAGAGAAATCACTTGCCCAAGGTCACCCAGCTGATAAGGGGTGGAGCCAGGACTCCAATCTAGGTCCCGCTCCGAGCCCACACCTGCGTCTGCCAGCTCCGCTCCTCCGGCACACATGACACTGTCAGCTCTGCTGCTGCTGCCACGTCCACCTGTGTTTCGCCCCCAGCAAGCCCCCACCAACCCCACAGGCTCGTCGTCGGGATCAAATGAGCTCATGCTTATTTAGTACTGAGAACAATGTTTGGTCCTTATGATTATTATTTTTCTAAATGCTGTTTTTTGTCTGTGCCAGACACTCTGCAGGGTGCTACAGGGCTACAGAGGTACATCAAACATTGCTTCCTGCCCTCTGGGGAGCTCCCATTATAGCTGGGAGGTAGGACAGACACACACAGGTAATAAAAGTCAATGTCTGAGACAAGCCAAACATGGCTCATGGAGAAAAGACAATAGAAGTCCAGGGTGAGGAGGGACGCTGCTTGGGGCGAAGAGGGATGGCTTTACGGGGGAGCCCAGGTAGGACCTACAGCTGAGGAAGGGCTGGATTTTGCAGGTCTAAGTTGGAGTGGGTGAGGCCAAAGCCTTCAGGTAGAAATAATGACACCAGAATGTCAGCTTATCCCCCCAGGAATGAGGGTGGGGATTTTTTTTTTTTTTTTTTTTTGCGGTACGCGGGCCTCTCACTGTTGCGGCCCCTCCCGTTGTGGAGCACAGGCTCCGGACGCGCAGGCTCAGTGGCCATGGCTCACGGGCTCCGCGGCATGTGGGATCTTCCCGGACTGGGGCACGAACCTGTGTCCCCTGCATCGGCAGGCGGACTCTCTACCACTGCACCACCAGGGAAGCCCGGGATTTTTTTAATTTAAAAAAATTGTCATACAATTTTAAAGGTTGCTTTTTCTTGACAGTTATTACAAAATATTGGCTATATTGCCCGTGTGGTACAGTACATCCTTCAGCCTGTCTTACACCCAGTAGTTTGTACCTCCCACCGCTCCACCCCATGACACCCCTGACCCCCACTGGTAAGCACTAGCTTGTTCTCTATCTGTGAGTCTGCTTTTTTGTTGTTGT
This sequence comes from Hyperoodon ampullatus, assembly GCF_949752795.1. NCBI lineage: Eukaryota > Metazoa > Chordata > Mammalia > Artiodactyla > Ziphiidae > Hyperoodon > Hyperoodon ampullatus. Next base: position 94,351,781 of record NC_136920.1, read on the forward strand.
TGCTATATTCACTAGTTTGTTGTGTGCTTTAGGTTCCACATATAAGTGATATCATGCAGTGTTTGTCTTTCTCTGTCTGACTTCTTTCACGTAGCATAATAGGGTAGGGATTTTTGTCTGTTTTGTAAGTTGCTGTGTCCTCAGCGCCCAGAAGGGTGCCTGGCACTGAGTAGATTCTCAAAAGATATAGGTTGAAAGAATGGATGAGAAAAAGGAACGCTCGTGGGAAGCTGTAAGTTCTGTTTGGGTAAGACCGGCAGACCGGTTTGGCCAGAATAGAGAGTGGGCGGTGGTGGTTGGAGGAGAGAGGCTGGAGACAGCATGTAAGTGGATCTTGAAGAATGAGTTCGATTTTGATAGATGGAGAGAAATGAAAGAGCTACCATAAGGCCTGGTGTGCCCTCAGATGAACGCCCTGGAGAACAAGTGAAAAGTTTCACCACGTACAAACCTGGAGTTTTTTCCCCACCCTGGGCAACTGGAACAGAGGAGGTAAAACTGAGAGCAGGGAACAGAGCGGAATGCAGACCCTGGGCTGGGCTGCAGCACAGAAATAGCGAACACAGCCCGCAGATGCCTGGTCCCATTACCCTGCCCCCCATTAGCATGCATGTCCCCATCACAGTTTGCAGCCCACAGTAATCATCTGCTCCGGTTTATGGCAGTGCCTTCACTTGCCAAAGGCTGGTCTCAGCTGACTCCTTAAAGTGACGGTTTGGCATCTTTAATCTAAGCAATTGCTCAGTGGACTTGGTGCTCCTACTTTCCAACAGCCTGCCCAGGGGTGGTACAAGAATGGACTGAGCATTTCTTAGTAAGTGCTGGAACAGCTCACGTGTATATCCAGCTCCCAGGTTAGGCCTTTTGCTCTTGGAGGAGGAGGATGTGTTTTCTATTTTCTTTGCTCCCAGGTGGCTGAAGTTGGCCTGAAATGAGTGATACTAAGAAACCGAACATTTGAAAAAAAGTTCCTGTTGGTCGCAGTGGACCCAAGTTAATGCTTTCAAATTGAGAATGCGTAAACTTGGAGAGTAAGGAGTTAGACTTGGAGCAGGGTAATCTATTGGTTGATCCCAGTGACACATGTAAAGGATTAAATGTTGGGGTAGGGAATGATAAAAGCAGAAAAAAACATAATGACAGTCTCATTATTTTCCCATAAGGCTCTGTCTTAGGCAGTTGTATGGGGGCAATAGAAAGAAAATTCTTTTAAGTTGACAGATCTGAGTTTAGTCTCTGTTATTTAGGAGTTGAGTGACTGGAAAAGTCCCCTAACCCAGTGGTGATTTTTGTCCCCCAGAAGACGGTTGTTGGCTTGGAGTGAGGGTGGGGGGTTAGTCCATGGCATGTGATAGGTCCTCAGTTTGGTTCCTGCTGTTTCGCTCTCAAGTGCCTTCTTCATTCTGGGTGTGGAGAAGTTGGAGAGAATTCGGAAGCATTGCCAAGGTAATGACAGGGCAGGGAGTAACATTCTAAAGGAACATGAAAAGAACTGGGATTTTTTTAGCTTGAAGAAGAAAGGTGGCTCAAAGGTGATTTAATACTAGTCTTAAAGACTAAGGGGCCTCCCTGGTGGCGCAGTGGTTGAGAGTCCGCCTGCCGATGCAGGGGATACGGGTTCGTGCCCCGGTCTGGGAGGATCCCATATGCCGCGGAGCGGCTGGGCCCGTGAGCCATGGCTGCTGAGCCTGCGCATCCGGAGCCTGTGCTCCGCAACGGGAGAGGCCACAACAGTGAGAGGCCCGCGTACCACAAAAAAAAAAAAAAAAAAAAAAAAAAAGACTAAGAAGTGTTATTATTTAGGAGAAGATAATCCACTGCTTTCCATCTTTACTGAGGAATGAAAATGAACCACAAGCAGGGTGGAATTAGGCTAGTGAGAAGGCAGAACTTCCTGTCTACAAAGGTCAGCTGAAGAAAGAGCCTTCTGCAGCATCGTAAACCAAGGACTATTCCACATTGGAATTCATTCAACTAAGATTAATTAACAACTTCCTGTGTGTTGGGAGAGCGGTGGGAATGGTTGGGGTCAGGTGGGTGCAGGGGAGGTGCAACAATGAGGAGGGAATCGTCTCCACCCTCCCATTTGGGGCCAGACTGTGGATGCCCTGGAATGCCAGACCGAGGGGCATGTCCTCAACTCCACAGGGACAGGGCTATGGGCAGGGAGAGTCCCTGGCTCAAGCTATGCTCGGGAAGGTTAATAGGTGAAGGTCTGTAGCTTGGGCTGGAGGCACCCTGGGGGGCAGGGCAGTCAGTTGAGGGCCCAAACCTGAGGACTAAGGTCAGGTGGGAGGTAATGAGGGTAGTGGCAGCTGGGAGGGGCTGAAAAAGCCTCTCTTGAGCCCTATTTCCTGGGTGGGCCTCTGGTCTCTCCATTAAGGTAGACTGGTTGGCTCCAAGCTGGGCCACCTGCTGATCTCAGCACCCTAGAATCCATCCTGAGAGCTGGATCCTTTCTTTTCCACTCTGGAAACTTGGAGCATGGCTGGATGCCCTGCCAGCCATGGGCCTAGCCACTGCTGAGGCTCTGCTTGTGTGGATGCATGAGGCCCACTCAGGCTGGCCCGGACACCTGCTTCCCCTCAGTGGTTTCCTCTGTGTATCCTGTTGTTCCCCGCCTGGTCTCACTTCTGGGTGGTGCTGCTGGGTGGAAAGGGAGTGCAGAGGAATGGCAAGCGCTGGAGGGATCGGGCGGGGGAAGCAGAACCATCCAGGCCTAGGAGGAGGGCTGCCGATGGAGACCTCCATCCTGCCTGCTGCTTGGCTTGCCTCTGAGTCTGTGCAGAGTCCCCGTAGTGCCAGGCCCCTCCCAGGGACATCCCTGCAGCCTGTGGCAACAGGAAAAACAGCTGCTCCCCCTGGGGTCCCACCCAAGCAGCAGCACAACTTAATAGTCTGTACAGCCCCCTGGCAGGAAGCTCCTGCAGGGGGTCTTCACGGGTAAGGGGGGTGGGAGGGTTGCATTACAAGGCCTGAAGATTAGGGCCGACCCAAGGGAGGACTTTCTGGCCAGGCGCAGTGAAGGGAGCTTCAGAAAGTGCAGGGGCCTCCCCTCCAGGTCACGCATGGGAATCACCAGGGGAGACTGGGAAACAGAGAGCTCCCCAGGCTCCAGCCAGACCTACCGAGTCAAGATTCAGGGGCACTGGCCAGAGCGACACCTGCCCTCTTCCCAGTTGTGAGGCCTCTCTCCCCTGAATGTTCGCAGGGGCCTCTGCAGCCCCAGAGAGCTGCCCTGCAGAGCTGCTCTGACCTGACCTGGGACTGCAGACACACACGGTTGACAGAGGCAGTGCCGTGTAGCACAAAGATCTAGGACTTCAGCGTTAGGAGGACCTGGGCTTTGAGCTCCGCCCCTATGATATTAGTTCTGGGACCATCCACAGGTACAAAGCTCAATTTCTTCATGTTTAATAAGAGGGTGTCGGTACCTGTTCTATAGGGTTGCTTTGAGGAATAAATGAAATAATCTATTGCCTCTATATGGTTGGTTCTCAACAATTAATATTCTTTCTTTTTCTGTGCCTCACGGCCAAGAGCAGAATAAGCCCAGCCAGGCAGCTTGAGGCCTTCTCGGGAGGCATTCATTCTCAGATGCCAACCTGGGCTTGCAAGAGCCCTAGGGTGGGCACCTCCTTCAAGTTTGCCCCCTGGGGGCCTCACTTGCTCACCCTAGTCCCAGTCCTGCCCTGCTTTTTAGCAATCTGTCATCTCAGGTGCAGGCTTACTCAGGTTAACAAGTCCTGGAGAGGACCCTCAAGGTCCTCAGAATCTCCTGGGTGAGGTGGAGCAATAAACACAGAAAGTGCACTGTGATAATCAGAGATGGAGATAAACCCGGGGTGATGAGGATGCGAAGGCGACATCTAACCCAGACTGGTGGGGCGGGGGAGGGGCGCCGAGGAGGGGACAGCAGAGCGGAGGCGGGAGGGTGAACCAGCATCATGGACTCTCCTGCAACGGGATCCCAGCCCAGTTAACCTTGTTCTACTATCAGGAGGACAATTCGGCCCTTGCCCGCTCTGAGATCTTACAGTTGTGCCCACAGGACACCAGCCACCTGTACAGAAAGTGTAAAGCCCACCAGATGCTTCCAGGGCTCAGAGGGTTGGCGTCACAGAGGCCTGGCCCCCATCAGCCGGCACAAGGCAGCCGCAGAGGGGTCTGGGAATATCCCCACCGGGAGGCAGATCTCCCCGGCACTCTACTGCAAGGCCACTCGCTGGAGGAGTGAAGGCGCTGCCATCATGAATCTCACCACTCCCCAATTATTTTGAAAGGAAGCTTCCGCGATGAAGGAGGAGAATTACAGAGAGCAGTGCCAGCGTTGGGGAAACATGTCCAACTTCCATCGGCAGCCGTCACTTCCTTTCTCTTTGCTCGAGGTGCGTATGACAGGAGCTTCCAAACAGCTTAAGCGCAGAGAACTCTGTGAGTGTGTGTGTTTGTCTCTGAGCGACTTTCATCCCTCCAGAGGTTCAATCTGTCTGCAAAAGCCCTCCCTTGTCAGCGGCTGTCGAGGCAGCTCAACAATGGAACGAACTAAACTTGTTTCACCGCCTCCAACTGAGAGAAACTCCCCCAGCTCTCTCTCCCTCTAGCACAGAGACTACATCTGTACATGGTAATTGACCCACGGCTGAAGGTGGGGCACTCGGTATTGTTTCCCCAGCTTGAGTCCCGCCCCGGGAGAGCTCTTCTCCTCTCCACCTGCCACCACAGAGCCATCCTCCACCTCTGGCTGCAGCCCTGTAGAAATTCCAGCTAGCTCCAGTGAAAATCCCTGTGTGGGTGATAAACTCTCTGCCGGACAGGGCCGCCCAGGGACAGGGAAGTTGTAGAAAATGACCTCCGGAATTTGCTCCAGACTTTATGATGCTGTGATTAGGCGAAGTGTTCCTGGGGGCCTTTGAAGTCCTTTGCTGTTTCAAGCCATTGTCCTCTATGGTAATGACCAGATTCTCCGTGACTGGAAAGACTTTAAAAGTCATCTGGTTCCCTCTCCTCTCCCTCCCCTTCCCTGCCTCCCTCTCCCCCCTTTCCATGCTTAAATCTCCTCTGCAAGTTGGGCATCAACCCACTTGCATGCTTCTAGCAACAGGGAGCTCTGTATGTCTTAAGGCTCGGGGCCACCTGGATGGTTCCCTGGTTCTTCTTCCATTGAGCTGAAGTCTGTCTGCATTGAGTTGACAGCCACCCCATGGAGCACAGAGATGGAATCTAATCTCTCAGCTGCATCACCCTGGAAGGTGGCTCTCATGTAAACCTGAGGCTTCTCTCCTCCGGAAGAACAGCCCTACTTCCTTAAGCTGCTCCCCGCTTTTGTGTCCCTTTGATTGGAAATGAAATCCATTCTGATTCAGACTTTTTCCTTCCTGGAGATTTAGGGGGCAAACACGGCCAGCTCTGAGCCCAGTATGTTGGTTTATCAAACTGACATCATATCTGCTACTCCCAGAGTAACTGAGCCCTGCAAACTTTGTCTGCCTGGTGACGGCCAGAGCCCAGGGAGTCTCATTCTGTCCAGAACCCGGGCTTAGAGAGGAGCTCCGAGGAAGAAAGAGACCCGAGCCGGCTCTATGGGGCTCTCAGATGAAGGCAGGCTCCAAGAAACAGGAGAAAGAGGCTTAATGACTTTCGCAAAGGACCCCAGAGAAGTACAGTGAAGAAAGTGCAAACGGTGGAGGAAACGCCCAGGTGTCCCGGTGCCAAAGCTTTTGGGGGAAGCAGGGTCACCATGCAGGAGGGAGCTGAGAGCAAGAGGAAGAGGAAGGCCCTTCCTGGCCAGAGATTCAATCACATGCGGGGGCTGGAAAGCCTGAGGGAGTTGAAAGGCTGTGCCAGGGGTAATGAGAGCTTAGAGGGCTGAGTTAGAGATGGAGACTTTACAGGCAGCTCCAGGAACCTGCGCTGAGGGCTTCCCGAGAGGAGCCCTGCACCTGTGAAAACAGTCCTTTAGCAAGGATCCTCCTTTTCTGTTTCCAGCTGCTGAAGCCCCAGGGTACTCTCAAAGGACAGTGGATCCTTTAGATGTGGAACTTAGTGGAGCCCACACCTGCACGCTGGCTTCTTTGTACATGTGTACAGATGTGTCTGAACTCCAGCACTTTCACTGAAGTCAAGATAAGAAATATTTTCAAGGGTACCCAGGCAGCCCTTCACCTTACCAGGAAATCCTTATTTGCCAGAGAATCAACAAATTGATTCTCTGGCATATAAGAGAGAGGTGACTGGGTCTGCTAAGTTGATGTTCTCATAGAACAGGAAGAATTCCTGGACAGGAGATGCCTCTGATGCCTCCACTTGGGCCACTTCTTTGCTGGAGCAAAAGCAGTACAGTGGGTTCCCCTTCACTCCAAGGAAATGCTATTCAGACCTGCTGGATCTCAGGTCCTCTCCAGAAAGACCAGCCCTTTGGGGAGCTGCCTCCCTGCTTGAGAGTGTTCCAATTCCTTCCTACCGCCTCTGTGTCTGATTTCTAATTTGTTGGTGTTTTCCATTTCATTTCCCCCTTGCTCACCTTTCCTCCCTGTGGAATCTTTTGGGGCTTTGATTTTCCTTTGTCAGAATGAGCATTTCCTTCATATCACAACTGTTCCTCCCTCCTCCCACCCCCATGACATTGTTTAATTCAGTTGCTTCCTGCACCTGGCTTTGCCTCACACCAACCATGGGGGAAGAATCACAGCCCACAGCCCCTGCTTTTCCTCCCTCCACGTGAGACCTGGGCCTCTCCAGTTACACTTGCTTCTGCTGGTGTCAGGAAAGAGTGAACTTTAATTACTGACACTGCTGTGTCTGGAATGGGGGCTTGGCGAAGGCTCCACTACATCCCTGGTGGTCTGCCCAGTATCATGGCAACAGGATGCTAGGATATTCCCATAATCCTCTGGCTGGTGGAGATCCAGTCTCTTGCCCTGTGCTTCCAGATAGGACTGTCCCACAGCCACTCTGCCAGGTTTGGGGGGTGGGGGTGTGGTGTGGGAGAAGATGTAGCCTCTTATAAGAACTTCAGAAAAGGAAATTCTATTATCTGTCTCCCATGCTCTCCCACTTCTGGGGTCTTCCTGTGGGAATGAATTGCTCTAACCTAAATCCTACCCACTGTCGTTTTAGATTTTTGCCTTTATTAGTGACCAATCTGGCTGTGTTATCTCTCACTCCCCTGATCTCCGAGGTTGGTCTGGTGAGCGAGGTGTTGGGGTCAGGGTGTCCCTGTCTCCTTCATGGCTTTATTCATCTCTCTCCATCTCACCTCCATCTTTGGTTCAGGCTCCACAAATGGCTGTTTTCCTGTTAGCATCTCCTTTGCATCATGCACAATTCCCAGTGGTGATGGAATTGAGACAGAGAAGGCATAGCTCTGTGGAGCAATTGTTTACTGGATGTTGAGACCATCACACCAATTTCACTAGGCCAAGATTTTGATTAACGTTCTCCAACCTGTAATCCATGGCCATGGGGATTTCGAAGTCAGGAAAGGCCCTGGTTTGCTGAACTAGTCCATTCATCCATTCATGGAATTATTCATTTAACAAATACTTTCTGACTCTCTTATCCCCAGCCAGTCACTGGGCAGAGCACAAGGAGAATGAGCTAAGAAAACATGGTTCTTCTTTCCAAGGCACTGACAGTCTTGGGGAAGACATATGTACCCATGTACATGTTACAGTGCCATGTGCTGAGTGCTTTACATGTACAAAGTAGCATGGGAACAGAGTGGCTGTGCCTGGGGACTCAGGAAAGGTGTTGAGCAAGAGAAGACTTTTGAACCGTGCCTTCGAAGGAAATACAGATGCTCTATGGACAGTCGAGAAAGTGGAGGGAAGACTTGATGTTACATTGTTCAGACAAGCAAGGCACTTTCAATTGCGTTCCATGGTGTTTGCCTCAAACTTACAGAGACTGTGAAATTATGAACTATATTGTTGATTCTTTTAATCTGGGACAGTATCTGTTCTCTGGGGCACCTTGCATGTGGCCTTAGCTGCTATTCATAAAGATGAGGGATACCAGGCCACACAGAGAGCCCAGGCAGTAGGGCCTGAAATCAGGTCAAGCCTTCCACCCCTCAGTGAGGCTACTGCACACACCTTCCAGGAAAAGCATAGAGGGCTCTGCTTATTGTCTGAGTCCTGAGTTCCTAGGGGTGCCAAGTGTGTACTAGCTCAAGATTTAGAGGCAGGGAGAGAGTAAATCTGTCCAGCCCCAGGGCCAGGGGAGTTCTGATTTTGGTGTCTGCTCTTTAATCAATAGCGTTAGGCTTTCCGATTAAAAGGTCTTAACTTGACAGGCTCCCAGAAGAGTCATTGGTTCTGACGTGGACGTATTACATGGCTTCCTGATTACCAGGGAGATGCGGCCGGCTTCCCAAAGGAGTAGGGATGCTGCTCTCTTTATGTTCTCTTTGGATCAAGAACCAGAAATGAGCTTGGTTTTCATCACAACTTCAAAGATTAATGTTGAAGCAGACCCTGGTTAGTTTAACGCTTCTGCCCCTGAAAAGACCACAAAGGTCCTTGGGGGACCACATTAACCAGGTGAAAATAGATCCTACTGCCAAAGAGAATCCGTGATTTCCCTGCCAGAGGGCTCTGAAAGAAAGCCCTTAGTTACGTTTAAATAATTCAAGCTGCAGTTTAGATGTTTCCCCATTTGTTCTTCCAGTTTCCTCCACATTTCAGACCTGACGAGCTCATCATGGAGGAGTTAGAGGAAGCGCTCAGTGGAAGGTATTCTGGGTGGGTTGCTGGCCATTGGCATCATGGCTGGGAAACAGAGGAGTTAATGTGCTCAAGCTGCAGCTGGAAGGAGGAATGGCCTGTGGAATTCATTCAGCTCAGTGTCCATGACCTCTCTCCAGAGAGGTCTCCCCGGTCACTGTACACAAAGCACCCCATCCTACTGGCCTGTTTTATTTTCTTCATAGTCCTGCTAGCTAAAATCAGCTTATTTATTATCCATTTCCCCCTGGAACGTAAGCTCCACAAGGTACAGCATCGTCTTGTTTACTGCTGTATCTCCTGGTGTATTATAGGTGCCCAATTTTTATTTGATTAAATAGTTGATTAAAGAATATGAAAAAAAAAAGAATATGAAAAGTTTTTGTGTAGACTCTGAAATACAAGCTAGATACATGTTTTTCTGGACTCACGGTTAAAAGACCAAGTAAATGTAACCCTATGTCACAGGGTCACTGTGAAGACTACATGAGATAATATATGTGGAACTCCTTTCTAAACTTTAAAACATTATATAGACAGGGATTTCCCTGGTGGACCAGTGGTAAAGACTCTGCGTTCCCAGTGCAGAGGCCACGGGTTCCATCCCTGGTCAGGGAACTAAGATCCTGCATGCTGCATGGCTTGGCCAAAAGATAAAAATAAAAACATTATATAGACAAAAAATGTAGTAGATACGTAATGTTTATCTATTCGTCCTCTCTTCCTTTGGGGCCCCCATGGTTCCAATTGGCCTGTTAATCACAACAACAGGTTACAGGGATAGGCACATGATCCAGGGCTGGACAGTCCCACTCCCTTGGGACAGTGATTGGCCCAAGAATTGAGCACATGATCCAAATAGAACCAATTAGAGTTCTTCCCTGAAATTTATATATTTGTACTAAGAGGATAAAAACAAACAAACAAACTATAAATCAGGGCATTTGAAGGCTATCTTCCTTGTCAAAAGGGAATAAAAGTCTTCCTCGCTTGAAACAGACAAACAGAAATGAGATGTGAATGGTGAGATGCAGGTGTCTGATGACCCTGATTCCTAACTCTGCCTCCTGATTGTTGGATCCCTGGAGCTCTTCATTCTTTGAACTCTCTTAGTTATTTTCCACTTGGCAAGCCAACATTTTGCCTAATTAGTTTGAGATGGTTTTCATCTGTATGCAGCTGAAAAGAGTTATTCCTGGTCATTCATTTATTGGTGTTTTCATTTATGAATTTAGTCATTAATATATTTAACAAAGATTTATTGACTATAAAACACCATCGCTGTATAACAAAGAATTTGACTGATCTTTGTTTTTGGTTCCTGGGAGGGAGCTTCTAAACCCTTGGAAGGTGTGCCTTTGTTATTCATGGTGGGCCCTGGGACCACACCTGAGTTTGTACTAAGGAGTTGACTCTGGATGGGCGTTGGTCCTGCAGTATAGACAAACCTTGTGATTATAGGGTTGGGCTTTAAGCTATGTGATGTTGGCCTGACCTCCTGCAGAGAAGGGAAGGGGTTGGGAGATTGAGTTCAGTCACATGGCCAAGATGGAATCAATCATGTCTATATAATGAAACCCCAGTAAAAATTCTGGGCACCAACTCCTGGCTGGTGAACACATTGTTGTGTCAGGAGAGCCACATTTCCTGGTTCCAGGAAAAGAGGGCATGGAGCCTCTGCATTTGGGATCCCCCAGACCTTGCCTATGTGTCTCTTCATTTGGCTGATCCTGATTTGTATCATTTATCATAAATTGTAAGTATAGTATTTTCCACAGTTCTGTGCATTGGTCTAGTGAATTACAAGACCCAAGGAAGTTGTAGGAACCTCTGAATTTGCTGCCAGTTGTTCAGAAGTGCAGGTGGCTTGGGGATCCCCAAACTTGTGGCTGGCATCTGAAGTGAAGGGAGTCTTACTGGGGACTATCCCCTTAATCTCTGGAGTCTGCATTAATTCAGATGGTTTGTGCAGAATTATACTGCAGTATTGTAACCATATATATGACCCAGTCATTCCGTTCTAGGTATTTATTCAAGAAAAAATGAAATAAATAATTTTTCACCAAATGAAAGCTTTGTATACAAATGTTTATAGCAGCTTTCTTTGTAATAGTCCCAAACTGGAAACAACCCAAATGTCCATCAATAAGTGAATGGATAAACTGTAGTACATCTGATCAATGGAATACTACTCAATGATAAAAAGGAACAGATTATGTACCACATCTTCTTTATCCATTCATCCGTTGATGGACATTTAGGTTGTTTCCATGTCCTGGTTATGTATACAATGGAATACTACTCAGCCATAAAAAGGAACAAAAGAATGCCATTTGCAACGACACGGATGGACCTAGAGATTGTCATACTGAGCGAAATAAGTCAGACAGAGAAAGACAAATATCATATGGTATTGCTTATATGTGGAATCTAGAAAAATGGTACAAATGAAGTTATTTACAAAACAGAAATAGAGTCATAGATGTAGAAAACAAACTTATGGTTACCAAGGGGGAACAGAGGGGAGAGATAAATATCTATACACATGTATAGATATACATATCTATAAAATAGATAACTAGTAAGGGCCTACTGTACAGCACAGGGAACTCTACTCAATACTCTGTAATGACCTATATGGGAAAAGAATTTTCTAAAAAAGAGTGGATGTATGTATACATATAGCTGATTCACTTTGCTGTACCCCTGAAACTAACACAACATTGTAAATCAACTATACTCCAATAAAAATTAATTTTTAAAACAAGAACGAATTAGTGAAACAGGCAACAACATGGAGAGTCTCAAAATAGTGATACCAAATGAAAGAAGCCACACAAAAAAGAGTATACACTGTGTGCTTTCATCTACATAAACCTCTAGAGAACACCAGCTAATCTATAGTGACAGGTCAGTGGTGGCCTGAGAGAGGAGGTTGGGGAGGGGTGGGAGAGAAAGGCTGTGATGGGCAGGAGGATACTTTTGGGGTGTGGATGTGTTCACTATTTTGATTGTGATGGCAATTTCTCAGGTATAGATCTATGTCAGAACTCATCAAACTGTACATCTTAAATATAAGTAGTTTATTGTACATCAATTAAACCTTAATAAAGCTGTTACAAATACCATTGTGGTAGGTACTATGAAAGGCTGGAATTTTCCTTCTAACATCTCCCGTACCTCCGACTCAGTACACCCCAGTGGGACTACTCTTCTCACCTACCTCCAATTTGCTCTTGCTCTTGACATATGCTCTCCTGGTTAAGGACACTACCCTCTAGTCAGAACCCAGAAACCTAAGAGCCTTTCTGGACTTCTTCCTTTTCTTCCACCAACAGCCAACCGGAAATTAAGTTCTGGCGATTCTCTTTCCATTTTAACATCTCTTAAATTCGACCCCTCCTCTCTAGCCGAGTTTAGGTCATTATTACCCCACGTGTGAAGTGTTAACGATCGCCTCCTAACTGGGCTTCTAGTTTCCAGTCTTACTGTCCTGCACACAGTCCCAACCCCCCCCCCCCCCCCGCTTTATAAGGCTCCCATAGTATCCATCCTCTACACTGCTTCCAGTGGGAGCTTTCTAGAACCTATGTGTGATCTCTACAGGGCCTTTTATCTTCCAGATAAAAAGTAGAAACTAGGGACTTCCCTGGTGGCGTAGTGGTGAAGAATCCGCCTGTCAATGCAGGGGACACGGGTTCAAGCCCTGGTCCGGGAAGATCCCACATGCTGAGGAGCAACTAAGCCCGTGCTCCACGACTACTGAGCCTGCACTCTAGAGCCCGCGAGCCACAGCTTCTGAGCCCGCATGACTAGAGCCCATGCTCCGCAACAAGAAAAGCCCCCGCAATGAGAAACGCGCCACTGCAACAAAGAGTAGCCCCCGCTCGCCGCAACAAAAAGAAAGCCCGCGCGCAGCAATGAGGACCCAACACAGCTAAAAATAAATAAATAAACAAATAAATTTATTTAAAAAAATAAAAGTAGAAACTAAATATTTTTCTCCTCTCTTTGCTTAGATAATACTTACTTTAAACCACTGCTTCTTCATAGAGACCTTCCCCACCTCCAGTCTAGTTATGTTAGCACCCGGAACTGTGCTACTCACAAATGCTACATTCATGGTTAATTTACTGTCTGTCTGTACTCTTCATGAAAGAATTATGTCTATTTCATTTACTACTATTTCCCAGTGTCTTGCTCAGTGTTTGGTCCAGACAGGAGTTCCATAAATATCGTTTTACCAACTCAAGGAGAGTTCAGTCTACTAGGAACCTAGTATGACAGGGACACCAATATATATATTAGGCAAATGTTACGTGCCTTAAAGCATGGCCCAAATAAAACACTGCAGTGGATCAGAAAAGGGAGAGAGGTCTGGCTGTGGAATAAGGAAGGGCTTGAAGAAGGAAGGGGCAAAGGGAGCTGGGTCAGGCATTTCATAGGGAATGAACTTGACAAAAGAGAAGATGCAAGAAAGTCTACAGTGAACGGGGAGACTAGAACAGTCCACTTTATTCAGATGATACATTTACAGAGTGAAAACAGTAGGAAGAAGGAAGGCTGGAAATGCCTTAAATACCCAATTATTTGGTGGCCTAGGGGGACCACTAAGGGTTTGTAAACAGGTGAATGACTTAGCTGTGCTGCTACCAATTTTCTTCTTCTCTCCTCCCCTCCCGTTCCCCCTTCTCTTCCCCTCCCCGCCCTCCTTTTTGGTGGGAGGAATCATGGTAGCAACGAATCATAACACAGATCAGAAGGAGATAGAAACCAGAGTTGGACACCTACTACTTGGACTATCGTCCAAGTACTTGGGCGTTAGCCTTGAAAATAAAGGAGCAGTATCAGATGTGAAAGAAGTGGTAGAAATAGACTTCGTAGGCCTTGGCACTTGATTACTCAGGAGGATGAAAGAAAGAGAACCTTCAAAGATGAATCAGTGGTTTCAACCCCCGTTCACCTGGAGGATGATGGTATCTCTATTAAGTATCTCCAAAGAGTTGGTTTGATGGGGAATCTGACTGGGGTGGAGAGTGGGAAAGAATTGGGAATGAATTTGGCCTGTATAGCCAGATGAATGCAGTTCCTGGCAGTCTTTGATCAAGAAATTCCACAGACTTCTTCCCTGTTGTGCTCAGTTCGCTGGGAACCTCTGCCAGTCAAGTGGATGGGAGATCCGTCTTCACGAAGAGATTTTTTTTCCTTAATAAATAACAATGCTAAATTACAAGTGTGTGTGGGAGTATCAGGCCATCACTCCTCGATCCTGCTATTGTGTTCAAGCTCTGGATAATTAGTGCCTGATAGTTTTAAATAGATGGGTCTCTCTGGCAGCAGGGATTACAGCTTGAAATCAATCCTGAACAAATATTATATTAATTTCCCAGCTCCCTCTCTCTGTGGACAAGACCTGTTCTTTTCCTCTGAGCACTGTAATGATGAGAACATTAATCTTAGATCATTTAGAGATGAAACAGGAGTGGTGGAGGAGAAAGAAGGAACTGAACTTAGGAGCCGAGGAGGAGGTGGATGCTCAAAGTTTCGTGTGGCTAGATGCAGACTGGAAGCAGGAAAGGACATTCTGAGAGTACACAGGGCGGGGCGGGGGGTCTGTTCTGCGTTCCGGCATTCCCCAAATGTTCAGCCTGAGCTTGACATTGGCACCTGCTCTGACAACAGCCTGGGTAGTCTCTGATGTTTTTTCAGTCTCAGAGAGGAGACCGGTTCTACATAAATAGGTCTGCAGGGGGCCTGGCTAGACTTCTGACTTTCCAATCAATCCGGGCAATCTAAAATTCAGAAACAAACCGGGCTGCCTGGAGTGAGCCTGTAGCCACTGCTCCCACCACCTGGGAAGCACAGCCTCTTCTCCCGGATGGTTAAAAGGGAAAAACCCACCACCTACAACCACATCCTTGTGTAATGGCAGGTGATGAGGCCCATGCTCTTGTTCCCAGCCTTGGGTAAAAGCTAGGCCTGGAAATGTTTAAACCTACAGGCAGTCAGCCCTTGATTATTGACGCTAATGTAATTCCCGAACAATTTCTCTTTGGCTTTGCAGGGGTTTTTTGGCTTTCTGTTTTTTGTTTTTTGTACTTCCATCTGGCCTTACCTACCTAATCATGCTTGGCTCAGGTTGACATTGAAACATGAAACTGAGCAGCAACTGTGTTGTTGTGAAGAGAGCAGCTATTTGGAGCTGGTCCACCCCTGCTAGTGATGAGTCTTGAGGACAGAGCATCTCAGTTTCCCAAGTCCGTAGAATGGGGACTAAATCAGCCCTCCCCCATAGTGTTGTTGGGAAGGTCAAATACAATGACAAGTGGACCTAAGGATCTGCGAAAGCCCAACTCCAAGTAGGATTATGAAAATATCATCGCTGCCCAAGCCCTGGATGCCTGGGGACAGGAGGCTTCGAGAAAAAACCCACCTGCAGATGAATGTGAAGGGTAGATGCAGAAAACACTGCTGCAAAGTCCTGGAGAGGAGTCTGTGACAGCTGGATATTCCAGAATGTGAATTGGAGGCTGGGCTGGTACAGTCTTATGTAGGGGGGGAGGGGAGGAAAGGCGCTAGGAGGAGCCACTGAAGGAGGCAGGGGTGCAATAGGATGGGAGAGTGTTGAGGATTGTGAAGGGTCTGGTATTTTTCCCTACTTGCAAGCTAACAAGTTAGCCTGCCACGGTTTCCTGGATGCTGGCAGAATACATGAGACTTCTGAGTCAGAGACAAAGGTCATCACAGCAATAGCAGTAGCCAGAATGCTAGCATTGGCACAGTTCCCCGAGCCCCAATTCGCACAGGGTGACGGGAAGAGGGCCGGGTGACATCTGCATACTCAGAGGGTTGCTCTGTGGAGAGGAGTCCTGAGCTTAGGGAACCTGAATCTTTTTTAGTGAGAAGTAGGCCGTCCTGACCTTTGCCCCAGGAGACATTATTATACTGGGCTCTAAGCCAACTTTTCCTTTGCTCCCAAGAGACATCGTCTCTATCATCCAAGGCTGTTTCTTAAAAAGATAATGCAGAACAAAGTCAGTTAACAGCAAGACATGCAGAAACACAAGAGGCCTAGGGAACATTGTCGTCCTGCAGACTTCTCTCTCTCTAACAAGAGCAGAAAGCTTTCTGAGCTGAGTCTACCCCTGATTGCAATGGGCAGCGACTGGAGATGCTGGGGTCCCAGCAGCTCCCAACAGGCACCCACTCACTCCACCACAATCACCCTTTGCCCTGCAGCCAGGTGAGACCTCTGAAGGGCACATCTGACTGCTTCTCAGTTGAAAATGCTTCATTGCTCCCCTTTCTCTTAGAGCCTTCTCCACTTAACATGGCTTGGAACAGAGCAGTGCTGGGACCAGCCAGTCAGCATCACCCAGGAGTCTGTGAGAAATGCAGACTCTCAGGCCCCACCCCAGACCCAGCGAATCAGACACTCTGGGAGGGGGCCCAGAGCTGAACAAGCCTTCTCGGTGACCCTGATGTGTGCTCAAACTGGATTGGAAGATCTTTCAGTATCTGGCCCTCGCTTGGTCACGTTTCAAAAGTTCTGGACAATTCGTCAGACCTTCTAAGGCACAGGGTTCTCTCTCACCTATGAGCTTCAACGTTTATGTTTGTTCTTCCCCTTTCCTAGAACGTCATTCAGCCTCCGGGGAGTTCTTCTAGATAATTCCTACTTATCCTTCATTTCTCAGCTAGTGGTCACCTCCTCCAGGAAGTCATCCTGATCTCCCCCAAGTCTGAGTGAAGTCTCCTCATTAGCGTTCCCAAAGCTCCCTCTCTTTCCCCCACCAGAGCACAAACACCCTGAGCTGACATTACTTGTCTAATGTCTGTCTTGTCACCTTTGATCTCTGGTCCAAAGTAAGTACTCAGTTGGTACTTGTTGACAAATTAGTTAACTATTTCACCTAATTCCAGGTCAGTGGCCATGAGGGATGCCACACGTGGGGCTAGAGGGGTCAGGTGGGAACTCTGAACCTTCTGCTCAGAGGCTTGACCTTGCGGGAACGTTCCTAACGAAACTTGAAGGAGCTTGACCCACCCTTTCTACTATAACCCAGGGGATTTTCTTGGGGAAAGAGCAAGGACCTTAATCTCCCATCCTAGAGATGCTTGGGGACACACGTCCTACACTGGCCCAGGTCAGCACAGCTTCTAAGAGCCAAGAGCAGTGACCCTGCCTGCAGGAAGCGTCATCTCAATTCTAGGAAAGAAATAGGAGAAGGGGAGGGAGGGGTGGAACGTAACTTTTGCTAAACTCCTAGTATGGCTCAGGTACCTTAGATACATTAGCTCGCTTAACCATTACCTAACAGCCTTGTTTGACTGTTACTAGTTTCCCCATCTTAAAGACAAGTGGAATAGAAGCTCAGAGAGGCTGAGAGGGTCTTCAAGGTCACAGAGCATCTATACGGCAGGGCCAAGATTCAAGAACAGGTCTGTTCACCTGGGTGCTACCACGACGCCTCCTCTCCTCTCTGTCTTGGTCAATGTACTCAGGAAGAGGTTGCCAGAAGCCAAAAGGTTTTGCTGTCCTAGGCCCCCACTTTCAGGGGCAGAGCTGGAAGTCCTACAGAACCAGAAGCCCCAAGAGAGGCATTATTATATAAAGGATAAGGCCCAGGACTCAGACAAGAGCTCAGCAGCACTAGTTAGATCACACCCTGATCTCCTTTGTGTCCTCAACTGTAAAACTGGAGATGGTTGAACTGTATGACTTCCAATATCCCTCCCGTATCTGACATGATCCCAGATGTCAGTGGGCTGTTTCCATACCCTGCAAATCCCGGTGCAGACCATTCCAAGATCAGGCTCACCATGCCTGGGGGGAAAGAAACAGTGGCATTCTTAACTTGACCTTCATTGTTGGCCATCCCTTCAGCACCTCAGGTCTAAATTGAGGGGTGGAGGTGAAGGCAGCAGTGGCAAGGGTCTTGAGAAATATGGGCACCCTTGACCCCGCCCCCCCCCCAGCCTCCACATGTCCATTGGTAGGTCTAGCCAATTACAACAGTGGTTTTGCACTTTGGTTCTGCAGTGAAATTACCTGGGGAGCTTTGAAAAGTGTTGATACCTGAGATTCCGATTTCATTGGTCTGTGGTGTGGCCTGGACATTGGGATTTTTAAATGCTTCCTGGGTAATTCTAATGTGTAGCTTGAGAACCACTGAGTAAGAATAAGATTAGCATCATCCTTCCTCCCTCTCATGGTGATATTTTGAGAAAGTGATGGCCTATACTTTCGATGGGAACAGCTACACTTTCATTACTCACCCCAAAGAGAGGCTTCAGGATGGCTGTGTGCCCCTGGTCACTCCAGGTTGCACTGTATCCTTGGTGTTGGGTCAAAGCCCTCCCCCAGTTTTCATTATGGCTTTTCCTTCTTCCTAGGTTCCAAGTTTGCTGGCTGCAGGGTCGCAACCAAGGAAGACAGAGGTATGTGAGGAGGTGATGTCCAGGCAGGCAACACCCCTTGTTGGTTAAACCTGCCCCATCTCCAGCCCGGCTTAGGGAAACTGGGCCTTGGGCTGCAGGAGCGACAGGTGCAGACCTGACCAGTTCACCCTAAAGAAATGCCGCTGACCTGGACCTGGGTAGTCATTGGGGCAGCTGTTGGGCTGGGCCAGAGCTGGGACTCATCCATTCCAGCTTTGGAGTGTTGAGCCCTGCACTTCGCCTTCCAAGTAGGGCTGCGGGAAGTAGTGGTGGAGAGGCCAGTGGTGGAGAGTGGATGCTGGAGGCTGTCTTAGCTCCGGAGCTCCACTCCAGCTCATCGGCCACTCGAATCCGTGCAACAGAACACAAAAGAGTTAAAATCTCAGCCCTCAGTGGCCCAAAGTGTGCTGGTGGGAGAGGACAAGCTAAATCCCTATGTTCATTCCATCTGCCAAATGGAGCTCACATAAAGCCTTTAAACTATCAGCTTTTATTTGTTTTTAGTGTCCAATTTAGGGCTTTGCACAGGGCTCCCTCCAGGGCTTTCTCAGTGGATTTATACCACAGTCAGATAGCATCTCTGAAAGTTTGTCTGAGCTGGAAAGTAGAGAAACATCCTTCTCCTTTGTCAAATGACAAGTGACGGCACCCAGGCAGCTGGCTAGAGTGCACGGGGAACCCATTCTGGATGCTGGGGCTGGGCTGGGCCCTGTCTGGAGAGGGCTCTGAATTGCCTTTCCTCTTTTGGGTGCAGAGACTCCAACTCTGAAAGCCTTTCATCAAAGCACTGGCTGTCCTCTGGGCCTGTCACCTGCGGGCACGAAGATGTCAGCTCCCTGGCCCACCACCAGGTGCCATTTGCAGAGACGTGTACGTTGGGGTTGGAGGGGAGAGCGCGGAAGCCTGCCCTGGCTGGGCTGGTAGGAAACAACAGCTCTCTTCTAGATGGCTAAGCCGCCTCTTCCAGCTTCCACCAGGACCTGCATTAACCCCCTCCTCTCCACCTACCTTCCCTCTCCTAGCTGGGCAGTCAACGTTCTTTCTTCCCATACACATTTATTGAACATCTACTATGTGCCCGGCAGTATTAGGTATGGGGGTCCCCATGCCTAAGTTGCTGATGGCGAGTGTGAGAGGCAGACAGGCAAGTAGGTGATGACCGGGCAGAGATAACCGTGAAGAGAGACAGAAACATGAGGATTCGAGATGGTTAGAGGAGGAGAAGAGAGCCGGCTGGAGGGCTCAGGAGACGTGCCAGAGCAGAGACCCATGGAGTGGTGAGCACCCCAGGCAAGGGTGTGGGGCAGGAGGCTTCTTTACCCTAAGAGACCGCGGCCCTAATGAGTATTCATAGGATTTCAGGGCATTCCTGGTTTATACCTGTTGTCCTGGCAACACTTTCATTCTAAAAATGTCACTGGATGACAAACTGTCATAAATCAGAACAGTTCCTGAAAATTCTATGAATACCATATTCACAGGGCAGATGTAACCCAGGATTAAAATCCTATTTTGTGACAGAGTCGGCGTGCCTGGCGTGTCCTTTGGTGTGTGTGTGTGGCAAAGGGCTGTCAGGCAGAGTGTGTGTGTTGCCTCCATTGAGTCACTAGAAATTTCAAAAAATGGCCGGGGGCTTGGAGAAGGTGGTCATGAGATACAATAGGAACCATTTTAATTCACTTCTACCTTTTACAGTTTAGGAGACTGAAGTCCAGAGAGGCGACGGGAGGAGCGAAGAGGAGAGGAGAGCCGTGGTTGGGCGCCTGCTGTGAGCCACACACCTTGCTGCACAGCCTCCCAGTGAATCAGAGGTAGGTACATGCCCATTTTCCAGATGAGCATGGAGGCTTGGAGAGATTCTATAACTTGCAGCTTACAAGGTTGTTCAGCTCCAAGTAGCACGTGACGTTTCCCACCTCGAGGCCAGTGCCCCCTCCGTGACATCACAACTCATGGGAGAATGGCTGGGATAGCCCTGGCCAGGGCTGTGTTAGCTCCAGCTGGGCTCTTTCTAGTCTTGCCACTGTCTCCAGTCCCCAAGGGCCTCTCCCACTCCTTGAAAGGCATGTCTTCTGGGAAGCATTGGATGGAATCTTTCTTAGCCCCTGACCACTCAGCCCTTGCACATCACATCCTAGGACCCTGAGGGACAGGCAGGAAGAGGGGCCTCAAGCTGGGAGGAGCTGGAGACGGGCTGGGCTCCCGGTGGGAGCGGGAACTGTTTCTTCCAGTTGTGTGCCCTTGGGCACCTCTGCCCCTCTGGTCTATGAGGGATGTGCAGTGAATGACTGGAAAGGTCCTCCCAGCTTTGATGTGGCTGTGATTGCAGGGCTGCCGGCCTCACTTGTGCCACAGGAACATCCTGATTCTGTGGTTAAACAGTGGGAAAACCGCATCTTCAAAAACCTTTCCACCTTCTCGTTGCTGATTGGAAAAGCAGATTTGCTGGCTGTGGTGACGGCCGAGGGCCCCAGAAGCTCAGAGATGAGGCCACTGCGGAGAAATCTGACATGAGTGTGCTGTACGGAGCGGCTTCTGCCTGGTCATTGCTTGGTCCTGAACCCCAGGTACCTACAAGGGATGTGGGGCTTGGCTGGGAACCCTAAGGGAGCTCTTTCCTGGGACAGAGCTGGGGAGGAGGCTGGGGCTGCTTTTCCAGGCAGTTGAGCAAACAGCCCTGCCCAGACTTGCCTCCAGTAAGTCCCGTTGGCATGAACCCCCTTGTCTGGCGTCCTTTCTTACGTCAGACTTCTGCCCTGCCCCCTCTGAGAACAGCTCGCTGGCTCCAGGCCTTAGAACACCTGCCCCCTTCCCTCCCCCGACACGGGGGCAATGGTTCCTGCTTATTAGCAAGGGGCTCAGGAGCGGCTGGAGAGGGGAGAAAGCAGTGAAGGATGGAGATCATTTGCACACCCAGACTTGTTCTGCAGAGCTGTTGTCAGGGTGCCCAGAACGCTGTGCTCCCACTTCGCTTCTCCCAGGTGTGAGAGCCGGCGTCCTGCAAAGCCCAGGTGGGGGCTCCACCTCGGTGCTCCAGGCTGGGGGACGGGATACCCACAGACCATAAGAAAGTCAGCCCCTACCGTCTGAGGGCCCCACAAGGGATGGAGGGACCCTGTCCTCCAACTAGTGCAGGACCACTTCCTCCCAGCCTGCCTTCTCCCTACCCCCGACCAATGGGGCCAAGGTTGCTGAGCTTACCTTCAGCCCCCTGGCTGGGTCACCAATCTCCTACCAAAGTCCAGGGTCCCAAATGGGACTGTGAGACTCTCCCCACTTCAGGGACTGGGGGACCACAGAGCCCTTTGGTGCATTTCTGTGTATGTCTGTGATGTTTCCTCCTATGAATCCACTCTGACCCTGCCCTCCTCCTTACCCTGCCCTCAGGGTCAGAGGGTGACTCTCCCAGAGCGTCCAGGGTCATCCCAGCCCCTAGGAAGGAGCTCCTATGTAGGGGGATGGAGGAAGGAGCCATGCTGAGTGTGTACACATGACTTTAATAACTGCATCTATCTAGCATCTTATGTGGTATTTTCCCATCTGTTTTCTCACTCAGGGGTTCTGTTGAGTCCTGTGAGGTGGCAGGGCAAGTGTTACCACCCTGCACCTTGTAAGTGTGGAGTCCCAGGACCTGGGAGGAGCAGGGACTTGCCTGAAGTCAAGAGCAGGCCCAGGGTGCAGGTCGGGCCTTCCTGTGCAGCCATCACTGGCTCTCTCCGCATGTGGGTCTAACCCGGGAACCAGCTGTGCCCTGAGCCCACAGGGAGAGCTGGGGTGCTGAGCATCCTGTGCTGTGCCAGCCTCTGCCTCCTAGGAGCCTGGAGCTGCGGGAGGCCCTGGAACCCTATGGTTCGCAGCCAGAGGGCCTGGTGGGAGGAGGCTGGTTCAGCAGACAGGCTGCCACCAGGTGTATAGTGGGAACAAGGAGACTTGATGAGTGAGCACCAGGGTGGAGGGCGCAGGGTGACGGGAACACGGTGCCTGGCAAAACGGAGCCAACTGGTGCAGATGCAACTATTGACTAAGTCCTGCTCTGGTTCTGCCTGCAGGTGCGGGACCTGGACAGTGAGAGAAAGCATCGGCCAAGCGTGGAGCGAAGCGAGCAGGCACTGGCTAGGGTGAGTGAGATAGGCCCACACAGTGGGTCAGTATGCGTGGCTCCCCTTTTCCCAGCTCTTCTACCCCCAGAGACCCCAACGTGCCCTCTGCTAGGATCCATCCCTTCAGACCTCTCACTGGCGTCACCACTCATCAGCTTGGAGTCTGCTGAAGCCAGGCCGTCTGGCTCACCGCTGGCGCTCTCTCTCTCTGTTTCTCTCGCGGGCAGGCATCTCACCCATCCTGTCCCTGGGCTGTTGCCTGCCAGCGTCCTCCTCTAATTCTTGCTGCCCACCAGGCCCCCTCCATCTTCCTCCCTTCCACTCCCTCTCCATCCCAGCACACCTTAACTGTGCTGCTCTGCCTGAGGGTCTCCCTTCTAGCATTTCCTTGCCTTCTCAGGGTGTCACGCTCATCCCGGATCCTAACCCCGTCCTGGCCTGCAAGGCCCCTGGGGGCCTGCTGCCCTCTCGGCTCACCTGAAGGGCTCAGTCACCGAAGGTGCTCGCTGAGCCCTCCCTGCTCCACCCCCAGCAGGTGCGAAAGCAGTCACCTGGTCACCAGGTCCCTCCCAGATCTCCACATCACAACCCAGATTTTCTCCTAATGGTATTGATTTCCTCTGCCGCACTACTGGGATCAAAGGCTGCCTCGGCAGCTTGGCAGTTCATTAAGTCCTGGAGGTCCCAGGGGACTGGCCGCGGATAAATATGTGAACGGGGGTGGGGTGCTCAAGCCAGGGCTGAGGGGCAGGTGTGGCACGGAGTGCAGGACAGAGCAAGGCATCAGGCTGGGTGTGGATAAAACAGGCAGGAAGGGAGGCCCCAGACAGGCCTTGCCGTGGCTGCAGTGGGAGCTAAGGCTTCGGGCCCCTCCTGGGACCAGCAGCGACCCTGTCCCACCTGATGCAGCCCCTGGCTCACACCTATCCTCCCTGCTATCTTCCTGACTGTCCTTCCAGCAAACATTTGGCAGGCCTTGTTCTGGGCACCCGAGATGAGAGCTTCCCAAGATTATCCCTGCCCTCAAGGAGCTAGAGGAGACAGACTCAGACAGGGCAGGTTGGCTGTGTTCATGTCTGAGTGACCCCCGAGTCAGGGACTCAGACTGACCTGGGGCTGGGGCTGGGCTGGGGCAGGTGCCGGATGAGGGCCTTTTGGGACGTTCCCACAGTGCACCAGAAGAATCACTTCCCTTGCTCCAAAGCTTTGTCACTGGCGGTCGGAGTCTACACTCGTGCTGACACTCGCCCTCCTCCTCTTCTGGAATCACTCACTTGCTCAGCGATCCCATCAGCAGGTGTTTACTGAGCGCCTACTGTGTACCGGCACTGTGCTTGGCCCTGGTGCTACAGTGGCGAGGATACAGACACGTCCCCTTCCCTCTCGCGGACTCTGAGTCTGGAAGTGAACTTTCGTTTGTCAGCCTGGAACCACACCGGAGCTCTGGGATAGGGCACGCTGGCCCAGAGAAGAAGCTGAAGTTTGAGTTAGGACCGTCAGGGGACCCAAACTGAACCTCTCCTCCTCCATTGGGCAAAGGTCGACCATGCCCCCCAAATACCCTTCCCCACGGGGGACTCCAGGGAAGGGGTCTCACGATAGAGGACAAACACTTGTTCGGTTCCTGGGTGTGTCTCAGTCCTTTCCAGCTGCTCTATCAAAAATACCAGAGGGGGGCTTCCCTGGTGGCACAGTGGTTGAGAGTCCGCCTGCCGATGCAGGGGACACAGGTTCGTGCCCCGGTCCGGGAAGATCCCACATGCCGCGGAGTGGCTGGGCCCGTGAGCCATGGCCGCTGAGCCTGCGCGTCCGGAGCCTGAGCTCCGCAACGGGAGAGGCCGCAACAGTGAGAGGCCCGAGTACCGCAAAAAAACAAAACAAACAAACAAAAACACCACAGGCTGGGTGGCTTACAAAACAATTTATTTCTCACAGTTCTGGAAGCTTGGAAGTCTAAGGTAAATATGCTGGCAGATTTGGTGTCTGGTGAGAGCCTGCTTCCTGGTTCATAGACAGCTGTTTTCTTGCCGTGTCCTCACATGGCAGAGAGGGCGAGGGAGCTCTGCGGGGTCTCTTTTCTAAAAACATGTGTCTCAGTCCCGAGGGCTCCACCCTCAAGTCCTCCCAAAGGTCCCACTTTCTAATACCATCATCTTGGGTGTTGAATGTCAGGATTTCAAGATATGAATTGAGGGTCAGGGGGAGGGGGAACATAAACATTCTGTCTACGGCACAGTGCTTCACATTTCTTATCTTAAGCCTCATCAAAACCCTAAGAGATAAATATCGCAATCCCAATTTACAGACCAAGAAGCCGAGGCTCAAGGGAGCAAACGATCTCATCCGAAGTTTTCATGGGTAGCACAAAACCAGGTCTGGCTCCAGAGCTCATGCTTTTCCTCAGCACCACGTGGTCTCTGGGAAACACGCAAAACCTCCATCCTCCGCTCCCGTCTGAGCGCTGCAGACACACCAACACCCTGACCTCTGGGAGGATTGCTCCCACTCAAGGTTTTGAAGAAAATTATAGGGAAAGTGCCAGAGTGAACTCTCGCTTCCCTCCCTTAACTTCTGCATCCCTGCATCTTCCTAGTCCTGGCCATTCCAGTCTCCCTTCTCTACCCTGCTCTTGTCCCAGAAAATCCCAAGAAGGCTTCACGTGACTCTATTTAAATCCCCCTTTCAGCACTCAGAACCGGCTCTGCTTTCCTGGTGTGCTCTAGGTCTCCATCTGGTTTGGAGGCTATTTTGATTCACCGGATGTAGATTAGCTGCCGTGATCCGGGGCTGAGCTGCTGGAAAGATGCCTTTGTCTACAGAAGGACAACTTGAAAACTAACTCAAAGCATAGAGAACAAATAAATAAATTCTTCTTTCTGTCCCCAGCACTCTCCATCTCATTTTTACAGGTAATTGCTGAAGGATTTTGCTTCAAACAGGCTCTTGCTTGTATGGGCTGTGCAGTGCTGCAGCG
The DNA here is from genome assembly GCF_949752795.1 of Hyperoodon ampullatus. Classification (NCBI taxonomy): domain Eukaryota; kingdom Metazoa; phylum Chordata; class Mammalia; order Artiodactyla; family Ziphiidae; genus Hyperoodon; species Hyperoodon ampullatus. The sequence goes on from NC_136920.1 coordinate 94,377,022, forward strand.
TGGACCAAGGACAAGCAGCTTCTGGCCAGAAATGCCAGGTGAGGGAGAAGGCGGCTCTAGTGGGGTCCGGAGAGGGCATGTCCCAGCCCCTGGGCATGGAGCAGGGGGTGTGCCCTTCCAAAGCATGCCGTCTTTGTCCACCTGCTCTAATGTAAATGTTCCTGGGGCAGGAATCACCTCCCCCTTCTCTAATCATTGAGAAAGGGGCCTTCAGGTCTGCCCCGGCCAGAGCCCAGAGAAGGGCTGATTAATTACATCATCAATGGCCTAATGTTTCGGGAGTTCCTGACCCCTGAAATCTGCTTCTGCATCACCCAGGGTGGTGGGGTGAGCCTGTCCTGGCTTGGGAGGCAAAGAGGGGCCCAGAGGTGGGAGGGAAAATTTTGCAGCTCCTGAAAAGCTGTGGATTCAAAGAAGAGGAAGAGAAGAAGAAGTCTGTACCTCTGCCAGTTTCTCATCGACTCTTCCCAGTGAGCCCCGGAGGAGAGCTGCACCATTACCCTTCATAGATGAGAAAGCTCTGAGGAGGGACGTCCAGCTTCACGCGGCAAGTGCAGAAGCTATTCAAACACGCGTCTTCTACGAGAAGTTCCGGGACTCTCCTCTGCACCACTGCTGCCTCTTGAAGAGTTTCAAAGAGCTGCTGAGGGTTTAAATGAGCAGGGAGGGGATGCAGATGGAGAGCAGGAGAAGGGAGGGATCTTTTCCTCTCTCCTCCTCCTTTCCTCTCCTCCCCTCTGCCCCCCGCCCAGATCTCACCTGGGACAGCTGCCCCCTCCTCTCTGGACTGTACAGGCCTCTTGTCACGGTCAGCAGCAGTGTTGTCCACAGTAGGTGACCAGCCTTGATCCAGATCCATGGAGGACGGGTCTGTCCTTTCAGTGACATGGGGCTCAGGACGACCTTGAGAGTGACCATCAGAAAGCAAAAACACCTCAGGAGGGCAATTCTGGGCTGAGTGTGGGGCAGTGTAGATGGGGAAGGGAGCTTACAGGTGAACCTTGAACTTGCCCTGTCCAGACTTGCCCTGTGTCAGCTGGGCACGTGGCCTCCCCTCAGCCCAAGGTGGTGGTTCAAGGCATTCAAGACCTTGCTTTGATATCCTCGCCTGAGAGGCCACTATTATCTCCCCTCTTTATGGATGAGAAGGTGAGGCTCAGAGATCATACGCAGAGCAAGCTGTAGATCCGGCATTTGAACCAGGCCTGCGCATTCCAAAACTAGAATTTCTACCAGAAAAAACAATAATAGCTCCAAGTAATGTTTCTGGAGGGCTAACTCTTTCATCCTCTGTGCTGATAACTATGCAGACACCATCCCAGTAATCCTTAGAGGGTCCCTATCCTTCAGATAAGGAAACTGAATCTGAGAAAGGTCAATACTTTGCCATGAGTGACACACTTCTTAAGTTGAGGCCCCAAAGCCTCTGCTCTTCATCTCTAGGAAGCTGCCACTCACAAGTGGACCCCAAATAGACAAGATGGACAGCTCACACTTTATGCAGGGCATGTATAGGCACTGTTCAAGTTGAAGGGTGAGAGGAGGGAGTTTGCGGAGGGAAACTATGCTGAGCACTCTGCTTCCCGCCCTGGGATCACCCCACTGGAGCTGGCAGTTAGCACTGTGCAGCGTGCACCTTTATCATGTGTCTGCCCCATGGCTGGAAGGGAGCTCCAAGAGGGCAGGGTGGGGTCATAGCCCTTTTAATGTCTAGCTGAGGTTTACCAAGTGTTTACAGGTGAGGAAACGGAGCCCACATGGTTTAGGTGGGCCTGAGACCCAGAACTCTTAAGTTGCCAATGGTGACAGATCGGGTGTCTCACACAAGTTTGTAGAGGTTGCTACTTTGAGGTCCAAGGACTTTCTTTCTGAAGCCCCTCCAATCACCACACCGCCATCCTTCTTTGCTTCCTCTCCATAAGTCAGTTCTGCCCCTGCCCCTGTGATGGTAAGAGCTGGGGAGAGAGGAGGAAGCAAGCTCATACCACCAAGAAGCCCAAGTTGTGACTTCTGTCTCATGATACCCATTTTGCAGGTGTCAAAACTGAGGTTCAGAGAAGGCCAATGCTGCAGACTTAGTCCCCCTGAAAGGACAAGCTTCCTAAATAATGAGTGAAAAGACAGTTCCATCCTTCAAGCCTTAGACTCTCCCTGGGTTCTTTCCTGTAGGAGTGAGTGGTGTGGGTCCGCAGTTTGACCGGAGGCTGTTAGGTGTCAGGACCACGCTTAAGGAAAGGAGGAGCTGCCTGGGAGAGAAGACTGGAGCTGGTGTGGTCTGTACACTGCTGATGACGCAGGAGATGAATTTAGATGGTAAAATTTTTATTGTTGCCTTCGATTTGTGGCAGGGGCTATGGCTTTCCATATATAGTAATGATGTAAGATTTAGTTTCTAAAAACATTTAAGTAAGTAGAGCCAATTTAAAGGCAAGTACGAAACAACGTGGTTTGACTTTTGAGAAACTGACAAGGGGTCCTGAAAAGGTACTCCTGGCCCTGAATTTCCTCCCAGACAAGCTTGTGGCAATTCATGGACTTGGGACCAGGAATTGCCCAGTTTGGGAAACCTCTGTTCAAGCCTCAGGTGGCCAGAGCTAGAAGGCATTTGAAGGACCGATTGATCCAGCATTTCCTATCAGAGATGAGGAAATGGAAGCCAGGGCTGAGGTTGTAGAAGGTGTGTCAGCACACACCTTCTCAGAAGGAGCCTTGTTCTGATTCACTTTCCCTCTGAGACCCATGGGGTGCAGGGCTGAGCCAGTGGCCCAGGTTCACACCCCCAAGAGCAAGGTGGAGAAGCACAGGGTGAGGTTTTGAGCACAGTGGCTTCAAAATTACCACAGAAGCTTTGAAAACATACAGATGCCTGGGCCCCATTCCCAGAGATTCTGATTTGGTGCTTTGATTTGGGGGCAGCATTCAGGGAAACTGTTCTTTGAAAATCTCCCCAGCTGTCCACCCTAAACTGGACACCAAGGACCCGACATGAGATTCTTAGGGAGGACAATCCTTGAGTTACCCTTTCTTCTGCATTTTCTAGGCTCCCCCAATACCTAATGTAGGGGAGGGGCGGGAGAAAGGAGAGAGACACGGAAAAAGAGAGAGAGAAGAAGGAAGGGAGGGGAAAAGAGACAGAGTGTAAGTGAGCAAGCAGTCATGGGCTTTGGACCTAGAGAGGTCTGGCTTACAGTTCTGGCTGCACCACTAATGTTTACAAGATGTGTTACCCAGGGCATATTTCTCAACTTTGAGACTCAGTGACCTCATAGGTAAAATGATGATAATATTAATCAGTGCTTCAATAAACTGCAGTGAGTTTTCCATGAGATGCATCATATAAAGGGCTTAGCACAGTGCTGGGCACATGTCGCGAGCCCTCAATGAATGCTCATTCTTAGGTTCATCATCTTTATCATTGCAGCCAGAGGCCAGGATGATCTTGGTGTTTAGAGGAGCCAGGGACTCAGTTGGAACATTCTTCAGGGCAAAGAAGGAGTTCATTAAATTGCTCAGAATTAAAACGGGCAGGAGCTAAGGAAGAGCGGGACTTAATTCCCTGGCATACCCAGGGGAAGGGGCTTTTGGAAGAGATTTGCATTGGCTTTAGTTGATTGCAATTACGCTGTCCTTCGCTGTGCTGAAAATAAGATGAAACCTTAACAAAGTTCCAGGTTTAATTGAAATTTCCTGGGATCTGTTATTACATCACCGTGATTGTTCTGTGCCACTAATGAGCCTGTGCTAGCTGATTATCCAAGTATCTCTCCAGTCACTATTCCATTATTGCATTATTAAAGATCAGATATGACTGTCACAGCCGATAGTGTGAACATCAAACAACAGACACAAGTCAGAGAGCCTAACAGATGGACAGATGGACAGGGTTGGGTGGAGTGGGGCCAGTGGGCAGGGTGTGCTGGCCAACAACTTGGTACCCAGAGTAGGAGGGGGAAGGGTTATGGATGCTAGTGTGGTGAGGAACCAAACTGAGGGATGGGGGCTATGCTGGAGGGGGTGGTGGGCTGGGCATGGTGACCACTCAGAGGTCAGTATCTAGGAGCTGATGAGGGGAACCGTTGCCTATAAGTTGGTCAGTGGCTCTTAATTCTCCGCTTACCTGGAGTAATAGCCAATGACTCATGATAAACATAAAGAAACAAAAACCATTTGCAGATGAACGAAGTCTTGGGGGACTGGGAAATGGGAAAAGACCAGTGTAAAGGGCAGGGATGGGGAGAAGGCTGGAAGGGTCATTCTACCTACACAAACCTGGGCGTTCATTTCAAGGAGCTAATGAGCACCTTTCTCCCCAGAGCAAGGCTTACCTTGCAGTGAGAGGGTTGGTGGACCCTTGAGGGGGCAGTCATTTGTCCTGGACCCTGTAGGGGAGACCTGTCTGGAGACTGGGGCTGAGCAGGATGACCTCAACAGAGCCCTCCCAACCCAGGTTTTAACCAGTCACCTCCTGGTACCCTAGAAATTAGAAGGGAACCTGCATGCTGGTGCTATGAGAGAAAGTTTGAAGGGTTTTCTAGAAACTGCCAGAGCTGCCCCATGCTAATAGTCTTCCCCAGAGATGGTAATGAGCTGGGCTCCAGAGGTCTTAGTGAGCCCCATGCCCCACCCTGCACGCCTCCCCTGGTACCCTCATGCGTGGGCAGTGGCCCATTTAAATCTGGAGAGTCCACAAGGCCCACAGCTGGTTTTCCTGGCCTCTGACCCTGTGCACACCTCCCCCGCCCCCCAACTCCCTGCCTTTCAGGAGGCGTCTTTCCCGAAAACACCAGACAGGATGAGGTCACATTAGGCACTCGGTTGTTGCCAAATTTCATTCTTCAAAGATCAGTGTTGCGCGAACATGAAATGCGAGCCAGGAACAGGAGAGAGGAGGGGGATAGACTGACGACAGGGAGGGAGAGAAACCCACGAGCAGGAGAGAAGGAACTGACATTTGAACATGGTTGTGTAATCGGGAAATCGATCCCAGGGCAGCCCCCTCCCCCAGTAATAGGCATGGGGGCCGCTGTTTCCCCAAAGCTCGTGGTGGGGGCCCCCTGTTCTGTTGCCCTCGCTGCCTTCATCTCCCTGTCTCCATGGCAAAGAGGCGAATGGCTGGGGGCTCCAGCAGCCATGGTTTCCCTGGCAACCCTCAGGCGGCAGCCCACCCTAGGTTGCACAGACTGCTTTGTCCCCGTCACCGCTGTGCAGTCGAGTTATTTCCGAGCAACAGGGGCCCTCTGCCCACGTAGCCACCCATCGTCCCGCCAGCACGCACACGGGTGCCCTCCGCGTGCTCCTGCCCCCGCAGGAGGGCTCCTGGCCGCCCATCCACCCACCGCACCCATTCTGAACCTGTCCAGCTTGTAGGGGGCTGGGCTGACCGGCCCATCACAGAGACACGTGCCTGGGGGGTGCGTGTGGAAGGCAGGGACCCCTGGGGTAGGCAGAGCCTGAACACCTCCTTCTCAATCCTCAGGGAGGACTCAGCTGTAGAGGCGAGAACGCTAACTAGGAGGATGCCCTGCCCCATCACTTCTCCCTCCCGGACCGTGGGCCAGGCATAAGGATGATGTTGGAACACAATCATAATAACCCCACCTTGCAGATCTTTTGTCCTCCTTACGGAAGCAAAACAGTTATTACTACCATCTTCAACTGACAGAAGTGGAGGCTGAGCCCCAGAGAGGAGATGGGCCTGTGGCTTCCCCAGCACCTACTGGACAGCTGATGGAAGAGGGGTAATCGGTCCGGGGCGCAGCCTCTGGCAGTGAATGTGCCGACCCCATAAACACACTAGAGCCCAGCACTGGCTCCAGAGCAGTGACTGTGCAGCCCAACTGGGGGTTCCCAGGGGCCAAACCTCCGGCCCCCTCCCCCGCACCAGAGGAGGACCGCCCAGGACCACCCCCACACCTTTCCTTAGAAAGGAGCATCTGTCTTGTTCTTAACCTTCTCCCAGGAACGAAATTTCATTCTGCAGCTGCTTTCCACATCGCCCGGTCTTTGTCAGGAAATTTAGATTTGACAGGTTTTCCAGAGTCTGCTCTTTGCCAGGTAAAGCAATTTACATATACATTGTCTCAGGTGAGCCTCACCACAGACCTGCAGGGCTGGGAGGGCAGGACTAGACCCATTTCACCAGGAAATGGAGGCTTGGGCACTTGGGCTGCGTCAGTTCCCCACAAGGACCAGCTCCCAACGGTCAGAGCCAGGATGTGAACCCTTGATTTTAAGTCCTGCGTCCTGTCTCCCCGACAATTGGCCACAGTCCCAACAGCGGTGCAGCCGCTCTCCTGCAAGGATGAAGTAAACAGCTCTGCAGCCCCTGGAAAACTCTGCAGCCACCCTCCTAGGCCAGGGACCAGCCAGAAGTTCGATGGAGGAGGCCTGGCGCCACTCCACTCGTGCCCCGCCAGCCCGCTCACAGGGCCACCCCTTAGTCAGCTGCTCAGCTCACAGTAAAAGATCTGGAAGATTCCTCAGTCCTTGTCATCTGCCTATCCCCACCCCTTGTCATCTGCCTGTCTCCACACCTTCTGCTCTGGTCTGAAAATGTTGAGTTGATTATATTCTGTGCTCAATCACCAGAAATAATCAATCTGTAATTAAGAGCATCCTCCAGCCCTTTCCAAGCCTTCCTCAGGCCTCCCGCTCCTCCAGCCCCCCCAAGCCCCCATCACTGCCACCGCCACCACCACTGCCACCCCTTCACCTCCGCCTCCCACCTGCCTTTTCAGCATGGAATCGTTTTAATGAGATTTCTCTGTTACAAAAGACCAGTTTGTAATAATTATATTTTGTGCGGCAATTGTGGTTTAAAAATGATTTAAAGCAGGGAAGTCTCCAATTTATTAGGCATCAAATTCTCTGTGGTGAACTTTTTAACTGGAAGCGGCTGCTCAGACACGGAGGGGCCCATCTCTGCTACCCTGGGCTGAGCAATAGTCCTGAAATATTAATGGTTTCAGGATGGAAATGTAGCCGAGGAGATGTAACTTGGATTAAAATAAATGAATCTCACAACAACAGCTTGGCTGTCCTGGGTCTCCCAGCCCCTCCTGTGTGGCAGAGGGAATGGGGAGCGGGCAGAGGAGAGTGAGAGGGGCTGCCACCCAAAACAAGAGGAAGGATGAGGAATGCGAGCTTCTGGACTCACTGCCTGAAGCATTCCCACGCCGGGCTTCTCCAAGGAGAGTCATCATGGTGTGTTTTTTGTTTTGTTTTGTTTTTTGAGGTACGCGGGCCTCTCACTGTTGTGACCTCTCCCGTTGCACAGGCTCCGGACGCGCAGGCTCAGCGGCCATGGCTCACGGGCCCAGCCGCTCCGCGGCTTGTGGGATCTTCCCGGACTGGGGCACGAACCCGTGTCCCCTGCATCGGCAGGCGGACTCTCAACCACTGCGCCACCAGGGAAGCCCCATGGTGTGTTTTTCAAAATCTGTAAAGAGCTTTGGTGACAGCCAGAGCTGGGGAGTGTTTGGGACTTCTGACTTTAGAATGAACCCGGGTTCAAATCTGAAGCTTGCTACTTTCTGCCTGTGTTGCTATTGCTTTGCATTTATTCACTTACGAGGGCCTCACAACCCTGCGTGTCACCTATTGTAGGTGTCATCATCCCCATGGGGAAATGAAGGGGTCTGGACAGGTCAAGTGCTGCCCCAGAACTGCACTTTAGGTGGTGGAGCTGGGTCATAGCCCCCAGGCCCCTTTCCAGCCCCCAGCCCCGGCATCCTTTCCTTGGTATTCATCTGTAAGTAGAAGTTCCCTGGAGGAAGCAGGACTGCCATGGTGATTGAAAATAGCAGGTGTATTATTTCAAAATATAGCTAGAAAGGTTCAGGTCTGATATCAGGAAAACCACCTTGGTGCAAAAGGTATTGGAAGAAAGGAGATGGCTGAGGAAGGCTGAACAGGCCCTTCGCCTTTCAGAATGTGGAAGTTTCTGTGTGTCGTGGGCACGGCCTCTTTAGCCCCGGGCTGGTGTCCAGGTTATATACCCGCCAGAGCCATCCTGGTATGTGGTTGCGTGTGCACTCTGTCTCCCATTGGAGCATGAGTTCCCCGGGGCAGGAGTCCTATCTCACTGCCTGCCTCCAACATAGTAGGTGTGCGAAAACCTGAACTGCACACTTCCTGAGGGCAGGTCCCGTGCCTGTTTGGTTCATTCCTGGAGGCTAACCTGGCACATAGTAGGTGCTAAATAATCATTTATTAAAAGAGTGAGTGAATGAACAGACAGTGTTTGTTGCATTAGATGGAATGGTCTCTCCCCTTCTGACCCCACTCTCTGGAGGGCGCAGTAGTGCCCATCCTTTCTGACAGAGAGACAGTAACCCCTGGGTGAAGGTCTACAAGGAAGAGAGTTCACCCTCCCTGGCCTAGTGGGACTCCGTCGTGGACTCTGGGACTCCGGCTCCTACACCAGGAACGTGAAGACTTACAAAGCTTCTTATCCATTGAGTTCTGTCTCAGGGATGAATCGTGGGACTGGGCTGGGGGTCAGTGGCCCGGTGGGAGTGGGGAGAAGGAAGGAGCGGAAGGCAGAGGTGAGGGCGCCCCCTTCTGTCCACCTCTGAGCACACCCGGCTCTGGTCTGTGCGGTGTCATCCTCCTGCTCACTACCCTCATTCTCTGACCAGCTGTCGGGTGTAAGGGATCTGGGCCTCCTTTTGCTCTCGGGCCCTTGTCTGGGCCTGGGAGGACGGAGAGAGCACTTGCTGGTCCACCCCAGCTGCATGAAAAGGACGCTTGCCACCAGGCTGAAGCCCTGCAGGATTTCCCTCCAGGTGGTACACGCGGAGGGGCAGTGGTACTTTGCTTCTCTCACGGCTCTCTCCTGGGAACGGGTTTCAAACTGTTCTGGGGACCATTATGGAGACAATCAGGGACCTCTTGAAGGGCAGGGCAGCACCAGAGAGCTGTATGGAGGCTGGAGTCCTCAAGCAGGCGACTTGAAGATGAAACGGTCCCTCCCGCCACAGAGCACAGGCTCCGGACGCGCAGGCCCAGCGGCCACGGCCCACGGGCCCAGCCGCTCCGCGGCATGTGGGATCCTCCCGGACCGGGGCACGATCCCGCGTCCCCTGCATCGGCAGGCGGACTCCCAACCACTGTGCCACCAGGGAAGCCCCCGCCGTCAAACTTTTGAATTTGAATTCATAGGAGTCCTTGTCCCCAGAAGGTGATGGCCTCCTTATAGGCACGCCGTGGCCCCCGACATCCCACATCAGTCTTCTCCATCCTCATCTTGGTGTTCTCTCAAGATGAATGTCTCACCATTTGGTGACCTCAGGAAGGGTTTTGCCAGCACAACTTTGCTCTTCGGGAGCCCTCCTCCAGGGAGGTGGAATGATGTCCTGAAAGCCTTGTCATCTTTATCAGCAAGACACCAACTCTGAGGTGCAGCTTTGCCCCAAGGTATCTCTCAACTAGTCACAAGGTCCTGGGACTCAGTCTTATCCTCTGTAACATGGGGCGATGACTATAATTCTTGCTCTATTGGCATTCCTGGCCTGGGAGAGCCTGGTGAACAGGGGCCAAGGCCGTTCCCCTTTGCTTCCCCAGTGGGTCCCTGCACAGTGCCTGGCCCAGGGTGAGTGCTGACTGGATGAAGGATTATCGAGAGAGGTGCAGAAGCTGACCCCTGGGGGAGTTTGTCAGGGCTCCAGTACCCTACAGGCATGAGGAATCCATTCCTGCCCTGGCCTGCGGTTCTCTTGGAGTCCTTCTTCTATTCTGGGCATCCCCGAGTCGAACAGATCTGCCTTTCCCACGTGCCCGCTCCCTCCCCTTCCCCGGGCAACGGACCTGCTGCCACCTGCTTTCTGTTCTCCATCAAGCTGGTGATCTTCCATGTCTCCATAATGGAGTTTTAGCCCTGTCTGGTCCCATCCCATCAGTTACACCACGCTTTCCCCCTGGGCCCATGGCTGGGGGGATGGCAGCACCCTGCCTGCCGTGCCCCTGCACCCACCCCATCAGCTCCCTCCTGGACACAGAGTGGGCCTCCAGGGCAGGTCCCCTCCTAGCCAGCCCCTCCGCCTGCCTCTTTCTGAATTGACAACTGACCCTACAATACCCTAGCTTACAATCCTTCAGAGGCATGGCATTATCTTTGCTTTGATGACAGTAAATATTTATTTGGTACCTACTGTGCACCGGGCACTCTGGGTACAGTCTTGACTCTTGGGCCTACATACCAGGTCCTTGGGGATCGGGCCCTGCCCCGTGCACCCGCCCCTCCCCAGGCTCCAGGCGCAAGAACTGCTTGCAGGTCCCCGAGGGTGCCACCCGCTCTCGCACCCCCGTGCCTGTGCATTCGCTCTCCACCCCCTTCCTGTGACACTCTGCTTCTCCCCCTTGCTCCACCAGCCCTCTTGGCTTCATTAACTCATCTTCTAAGATCAGTTCTGCTGTCACCTCCCGCAAGCACTCTTCCCCGCATCTCCAGGCTAGGGTCCCATGCCGCCTAATGACACCACTTACCACCCTGTGTTATAAGCATGTGGCCTGGCCGTCCCCCTGCCCCTCTGTGAGCACACTAGGCAGGGCCACATCTCATGCCTCGTCATCTCTCTCATGTCCTGCACACAGTAGGGTCTCAGAATAGGTATTTTGAATATCAACTATATTCTTTAGCTCCTGTTTATAAGCTTTTTCTTCTGTTTTTAAGTTTCTTTTTAACTTGTATGTTCTGCAGCAGGGACAGGCCTAGTGAATAATAATGACAGCCACAGTTTATTAAGTGCTTACTATTTGTCAAGCATCTGCTAAACTCTTAACATCCATTATCTCATTAAATCCTCATTACTAGAGGTAGATACTATCAAGCATTGTTATCTCCATTTAACAGATAGAGAAACTGAGGCTCAGAGAAGTTAACTGCTAATGTCTGCACTTGAACCCTTGTGTCTAATTCCAATGCTTGGACACTGACCACTGGGCCACCCACCCCCGGGATTAACCTACCTGACCTAACCCCTGGGGAGGAGGCTCAGGTGCCCCAGTCTCCTAGTCGAGGCTTGGCCTTTGTGGTGCTCTGTGGTTGCTGTCCCTCTGTGCCAGATATCTCCTGCACCAAACAGCAGAGGGAAGGCGTGTCACCCCAGTCCAAGGCTGGGAGCAGCCTATTTGCAGCCCTGGAGCGAGGTAAATTGGGGCGGGGGGCGGGGAAGGGAGGGTCAACCAAGGCCCGCTTCCCACTGCCTATCTGCTGAAGGACAGCGAGCCGGAGTGTTTGGGTGGATGGGGAGCTTTGAGGGCCCATAGGAGACTCTGTTAATTTTGGCTCCAACTCCGTGGTGGAGCTAAATAACTGGAAGACTCCCGTGAGGGGGGCGCGTGAGGCCAAGGGCAGCTCCGACAGCCCAGCCACGTGCCAGCGCCGAGATCAAGTCACTTACTGGAACACCCTGGCAGGAGTGGCTTCTAAACCTGTACAAGAGGGCCACACAGCCAATCACCGCCCTGTGGGTGGCCGGAGGCAATAACTGGGGAGGAAAAACACTCCAGAGTCTGCCGGGGGCCCTGGAACTCACACATCCTTCCCAGCTAGACACTCATTTGCGGAAGAAATTCCAGAACTAACAAGGCAGGCTTTCTTCTGCTTCACTTCCAGGAAGGAGAATCGGCCCAGGCACAGGATGGACCAGTAGATGGCTGTCCAGACTGCCCTAGCATGTCCTTCAAGGCAGCCCACTCGGGCCTGTGGCTTCTGACGTCCTGAGAAATTGCCATGGAGTGTAGGGTTTGATCCCAAGAAACAGGAACCAGAGTTTCTCAGAAACCTCTCCTGGAGGGAGAGTTTACCCCAGAGGTTATTATACTATTCACAACATCCTGTACTGGGGCTTGCGTTTGAATACTTGAAAATCAGCGTGGTGTAGAACAGGTAGCTGGGAATCTTGATAAAAGGCAGACTCTGATTCAGAGGTCTGCCATGGTGCCTTGGAGATTCTGCATTTCTTACAAGGTCCCAGGTGGCGCGGTTGCTGCAGGTCCAGGACAGTGTGGCTCCACGATTTACTGGCTGTGAGACCTGGAACACCTTATTTAACCTCTCCAAGGCTCGTCCCCTCATCTGTAAAATGGGGATGAGAACAGCTACCCAGAGAGCCACCGAAGGGATTAATGAGACCAGGGACTTAAAGCGCTCAGTAAGTGGGGGAAGAAGCATAGGAAAGCACCTGGCATGGAGCAGGTGTTCAACGCGTATCTCTTCTCTTTCTTCATTCAAAGTGATTTTGCACTTTTTCATCTGAGCCCACAAAGCAAGAGCAGCAGATACTGATCATCCCATTTCACAGATGAGGAATGGCTAACCCAGCAAGTCAGTGGCTGAGGTGGACTCTAACCTGGGATTCCCCAAATTCAGTGTTCTTCCCACCGTCGCACATTTCTTCGCAGTCCGATTAGAGATGTATGTATGTGTCCACCAGATGAGGAGCACGTTGATACTGATGGTGAAAATCCTAACAATACGGCAGAAATCTGTGTGGGGCTCTTGCTGGGCAGGCAGCCACGGCTGGCCTTCTGGAGTCCTGGGAGAGAGCTTGGAACTTGGAAGACGATGTTCCCATTACATGGCTCCCCTTTGGGTCTGCCAGCACATTGATCTCAACAAGCATTTCAAGAAAGAACAAATGCTTGGACCATCTTCCCCCATGGGCAAGACAGCAGTGAGTGGATCAGAGATAAAAGGGAGTCCTGCCATCTCCTTGGTGACGCAGGGGTCATCTCCTCTGGGTGACCCTGGTTAGCAGAGGCATCTGTGTAGGCAGGGTTCGGAACGGAGAGTAGGAAGGTAGGCCAGGCCCCGCATTTGGCTGCCACAGCTCTGCAGAGGGGTGGGAGAACAGTTCAGCACATTCTTCCCTTCCTCCCCGGCCCACTCCTCCACGTATCGCGCCCGCCTCTCACTGCCCTGCCCCCCTGTGCTGGACGAGACCCAGGAAAAGCTGGCCGGGACGCCTGTAGCCTCCTTTACATCATTTCCTTCACCTTCCCAGAGCAGTCCCATTGCAAGGTTGTTAGTCTCATGAGTCAGGAAAGCCAGGGGAGGCCCAGAAGCCAGCAGAAGGCACATTTGCTTCCTAGTCCATAGATACGGTCTCTTGAACGGCAAGATGTTTGGGGGTTGAGCCCTATTTGAGGAAAGTCTTCTGATCCCCATTTGGGTTACTTGTCCAAAGGGAATTCCAGATGGCATTCCTGGACTTAACATTTCCATTCCAGCCATTTGTGAGCGTCCCCAGAGGCCCTCCACATGTAGCCCTTTGTCATTTGGCTGAGGCAGGAGTGAATCCCGTGCTCAGCGAGGCTGCAAGCTCCCCGGTCAGTGGGGAGCCAGGCTCAGACCCTGTTCTGCCTCTCATTCTGGGGTGGCCTTTCTGGGTGAATTTTCACAGCTTCCCTGAGAGGTTGATGCTGTCCTTACTTTACAGACGAGGATACAGAAGCACTGCATGGCACTGTGCAACCGGAAATTTGGAGATGCAAGAGGATCTAGCGTTTGGACTCCTCAAGAATGTCCAAGTCTCCTGGACCTTATTGGTAGGGAATCCAGAGACTTGTGGGAAAGGAAGGAATAATGAAGACTGGATCTGTTGTCAAGTCAGTGGGGTTGGTGGGATTTCTAAAAGCAATATCCAGCTTTGTCCTTTCTGGTCATGAAGTCCAGGGCAGGAACATCACAGTGCCACTGAGCCTCTTCCTGCAGGTCAGGGGCTAGTTGCCCCTGGAATTCTCGAATATCCCACTAGAAAGGCACGGGTCCCGCTGGGCAGCAGGCACCCCTGTAATCCTAGATTGCCAGCACCCCAGCTGTTGTCCCGTTCCCTAGTTCGTTCCAGCACCACCTGGAAGAAGGCCGGTTCTCCAGGTCCCATCATCAACAGAGCAATCCAGCCAGGCATGCACTTTACAGTTATATGCCTGGTCTCGCTGGATTGGATGACACCAAGGTAGAGGAGGGCAGGTGTCAAGAAAACCGAGGAACAGAGGTTAGGCATTCTGCCTAAGTCCCAAGAAAGTGGGGACTCCAACCAAGGTCTTCCAATTTTGCAGGACAACCTGAAGTTCTCTTAACAGTCTACCTGTATGTTCCATGTTCATGGACACGATCTCTTTTTAATTTCATAACAACCCTCTGAGGCAAACAAAAGTAGGTAATATTGTCCCCACTTTACTGATAGAGAATCTGACATGCTTAACTTGTGCCCAGATGGTTCTCTTAGGGGAGGCAGGGAGGGCAGGTTAGAAGTCAGGAAATGCAGGCACAACTTCAGATGCTGTGCATTCAGCCAGACCTAGATACCTCATTTAGAAACATTGTTCCTATAGTAATCTTACCACTTTTAGAAAAGGTTGTTTATTTAAGTAATTATCCTTATTAATGGGCGTTTTTTTTTTCTGGCCACGCGGCATGCGGGATCTTAGTTCCCTGACCAGGGATCGAACCTGTGCTCCCTGCAGTGGAAGCACAGAGTCTTAACCACTGGACCACCAGGGAAGTCCCCCCCACCCCCGCTTTTTCCTTTTTAATAGGCTTTGGAGGGTTTCCTAGGGCACCACAAAGATCTAGGCAAGATGCCGGAGGGAACAGTTAACATCTGGAAAATTGTAATGCCTCCATCTCCCCTCACCAACAATCAAGGTGCCTACTCACAGCTTAGGCATCTTCTCTGGCCTCCCTGGAAACAGCCCCATAGCCAATGAATGCAGTTTTCCCTTGTCCTTGACCTGTCGGGGCAGGGTCTCCTGTGGAGCATGTGGAACATGGATTGGGCATCCTATGGGCTTTATGTGTGCCTGTGCCTAAGAAAGAGTGTGGCCAACACATTCCCTACACATATAGACATTTCCGTGTGTGTGTGTGGTACTGCATGGGTGGTCGCACGTGAACCTGTGACCAGTGGACACAGCCCCCCACCCCGGCCCCTTCTCAGAGAGCATACAGCTGTCTCCTTCAGCCCCCGTCTGTCTTATCCCCGCAGCCCGCTGTTTTGGTGAGTTGTCAAATGCAAACATCCACTCCACAGCATCTCCTTTATGGGGAGGCCAGGACAGGCAGGTAATTTATCAAACATGAGTTAAAATAGTCCTTCAGCCTCTCACTCCCTCTCTCTTGTTGCTGTCTGATTCTTGACTGTTTCTTTCCTTTCTGTCTCTTGTTTTTCTGCCTGGAGATTGACAGCCCCCTGCTAATACAGCCTTGGAGATGTCAGGTGCTGGTGGAACCGACACCTCACTCTTCCTCAGCCTCCATCCCAGAACTGACTGCTCCGCGGCTGACTCAGGCGGTGCTGCGCTGGCTCCTGTCTGCGCACCAGCGTGGCAGGCTGATGGATGAGGCCACATCCCCTGCACTGCAGAATGTTCAGGAACCAGGGGCACAGAGCCTGTGATCTGCTGAGTTATGGACTAGCAAAGGAGACTCCTTCTGACACCAGCAAGCCCTCGACTGCCCTAATTTTGCCCTGTTCCTAATTCTCTAGCCTTTTAAGCAGACCCATGGCTTGTGACCTTATGTACCGGTCTGCTGTCCTCTTAAGAGATTTCAAGACAATGAGATGAATTAGCATTCTCTGTCATCTTCACTTCCAAGATGAAGCAACCAAGGCCAACGAAGGGAAAGAGAATTCTATTATTGGGAAATAACATTAAGCATCTGCTGTTGGCCAAGTACTATGCTAAGTGCTTGAAATTTTATTGTCTTCGAGTCCATGTAATAGATATTATCCCTATTTAGAGATGACTGAGAACAAGAGAAAACAGACTCAAAGAAGGTAAGTAGCCTGTCCTAGGTCAGTTTTTCAGCTAGAGATCATGATTGCAAGCAACAAAAACTGACTAGCCAACTCAAACAGAAAAGGAAATTTGGGGCAAGATATGGATAGCTCACAGAATATATGTGAAACTTAGAACATGTGCATGAACCAAGATGGCAGAGTGAGGGTCAAGACCACACCAGGAGGAGTCTGTTAGTCCAGTGACCACACTGGACACTTGGCCAAAATGGTCCGTTTGGCCAAAATGCATTTCAAACTCTGCCTGTGCCTTCATATCCCCATCTTAAATCCAAATTCCCAAGCGGTATCGTCTGAGGGTTAGTAGGCCATGTGCTCCTGATTCCTACCAAGAATCACTTGATTCAGGGGGTTCCAACATTGGTGGCCAACAACGAATGAACTGGCAAACCAGACTAACGTTCCCAACCATCACACAGGTGGTGAGAGTGCCAGCAAGTACAAAGGCAGGTCTTCCTGGCTCTGAATCATGCGCTCTTTCTGTCACCACCAGGGGTGAAGTACAAAATATTAACAACTGGCAGACCACTGATTCTGGCCAATCGGAGTAGACACCTCTACTCACAAACAAAGCAAAATTAGAACACAGGGCACCCAGCTGCCCAGGGCTAAGGGCCTTACTCTTAGGACCGTGCTTCCCAAACTTTTCCATAGAAAATGATAATACTTGATGACACCCTGGGGTAAACTTGAGAGAGGGAGAGAGATGGATATAGACATATAAGAAGATACATCGTTTGGAGGAGAAAAGCCCATTACATTTTCTTTACATAATACTATTAGGATAAAAATAAAATAAAATCACCCTGAACGCCAGGCTTTTATTTTATTCAGTTATTTTTAAAATTTATTTTATTTTTTTGGCTGCGTTGTGTCTTCATTGCCGCGCCCGGGCTTTCTCTAGTTGCAGTGAGCGGGGGCTACTTTTCGTTGCCGTGCGCAGGCTTCTCATTGCGGTGGCTTCTCTTGTTGCGGAGCACGGGCTCTAGGCGCGCAGGCTTCAGTAGTTGTGGCACGCGGGCTCAGTAGTTGTGGCCTGCAGGCTCTAGAGCTCAGGCTGAGTAGCTGTGGCTCACGGGCTTCGTTGCTCTGTGGCATGTGGCATCTTCCTCGACCAGAGCTCGAACCCGTGTTCCCTGCACCACTAGGGAGGTCCTCACCAGGCTTTTATATCCAACAGCCTTCTTAACATTTCCAATTAGATGCATAATAGATACCTCAAAAATAACATATCTATATCTGAACACCTGGACTCCCCACCAGCACCACCAACTTGCTCTACCTACAGTCTCTCCCAACTCAGTTAGCGTCTGGTTTATCCTTCTAATTACTCAGGTCAAAATCTTTGAAGTCATCTTTGGCTCTTTCGTTTATATTCTGCATCATCTACATAGTCTACATATGTGTTATGTGATACGTATGTACGTATTCTACATCAGGAAACCCTCTGATCTCTAACTTTAGAATATACTCCGTAAGTCACCCTCTTTTGGATTCTCAAGATAGTGTCCTAACTAATCCCCCTACTAGTTTTCTCAGTACAATGGCTGGAGTAATCCTTAAAAAGCATGTCAGGTAACATCACTCTTTTGCTGCAAACCCTATATGGTTTCCCCAATTCACTCGGAGTCAAGAGCAATGTTCTTAAAATGTCCTGCAAGCCCCCTCATAATCTGGTCTCTGTCACCTCCCTGACCTCCACTACTCTCTTCCATGCTTACTCCTCTCCTGCCAAAAGGGCCTCCTTTCTATTCTTTTTTTTTTTTTTGCGTTATGTGGGCCTCTCACTGTTGTGGCCTCTCCCGCTGCGGAGCACAGGCTCCGGACGCACAGGCCCAGCGGCCATGGCTCACAGGCCCAGCCGCTCCGCGGCATATGGGATCCTCCCAGACCGGGGCACGAACCCCTGTCCCCTGCATCGGCAGGCGGACTCCCAACCACTGCGCCACCAGGGAAGCCCTCTATTCTTTGAATGTGCCAAGCTCACTCTGCCTCTGTGCCTTTGCACTTACTCTACTCTGTCTGAATACTTTTCCCCAGATGTCTTTATATCTTAGTTTCTCACCTCCTCCAAATCTTTGCACAGATGTCACTTTCTCAGTAAGGCCTGTCCTGACCATCTTATTTTCCCAAACTATTTTATTCTCCTCAATTTTTTCTATAGTACTCATTACCTAATGTGCTATAATATTATTTATTCCTTATCTCTCTCCACTAGAATGTCAACTCCACAAGGACAGAGGTCTTTGTCTGTTCAGGGATATATTCCCCAGAGCTAGAATATTATCTGGCTCTCAAAGTATTGTTGAAGGAGTGAATAAAAACACAAAATATTAGAGATAATATTAAAATTTTAAATTTGCATAGAATTTACATTTTGGAAATTGGAAGACGTCTCTAATTTTTAGATGATAACTTAA
This sequence comes from Hyperoodon ampullatus, assembly GCF_949752795.1. Taxonomy (NCBI): domain Eukaryota; kingdom Metazoa; phylum Chordata; class Mammalia; order Artiodactyla; family Ziphiidae; genus Hyperoodon; species Hyperoodon ampullatus. The sequence continues at coordinate 94,395,248 of NC_136920.1, forward strand.
TATTATTTCCATGAACATAACTTTTAATATCTGGTTTTATGTTTGAAATGGCTCCATGTAATTCTTATTCCAGGCTTTCAATAGTGATCTCTTCAAATTCTTAATAATCTCCATTGACAAGAAACTTTATGTGCAAAAGTCAGCAGCACGTTCAAAGTTTTATAACAGTTGAAATTATATTTAAAGACCCTTGGAGCTCTTCCTGTTCTTTCATTGACACATGTAATGTTAAAGTATCTAGTGATAATGCTAATGGATTTGAATGCTATCAGCTTTTTCATATCAAGTATTTTAAAATAATGCTGAGGCTCTAATTTGTAGCAGGTACGTGCATTGTTAGAACAGTCACCCTGCAGCTAGCTTGGAGGCCACTAAAAGGGCACAGGAGCTGTCAATGTTTAGCAGCATTTGATACTTGTGAAGATAGAGAGCTGGGCCACCTCCTGGAGCTGCATCTACCAGCAATCCCACCCAGCCTCCCTGCTCCCACCCCAGCACCATGCACGTGGCCACTCAGAGCCAAAAGTCCTCCTGCAACTAAAGGGCAGTGGCCTGTTCTGAGCTGGTAAATTCAAGTAGACATCCAGGTGCAAGAGCATCTCCTGTACCATGCTTAGCACATCACCGTGCAGCAGAGTGTAATGGAGTTGCTCAGGGTCACTGCCAAGGGGGACCAGAGGACACACCATCATACCCTGCTCCACTCCTGCTATTCTCCAAGGCACCATGCCAAGGGTACTCAACAGCCCCTGTCCCCACCTGTCAGTTTGCAGAGCTTTGAGACCCCATAGCAGCCCATCAATATGCCATGACCCACCATTTGGGAAGCTCTACTTTGGAACCCTTGGGCAGGATTCCCACTTGTATACTAACCAGCTGTGTGTCCTTGGGTGGGTCACCTCACCTCTCTGAACTTAGTTTTCCCCATCTATAAATGGGGGATTTGAATAAAATGAATGCTTGTCAAGGAGCCCTAAGATTCTGGGGAAGTGCCTCAAGTGTTACTTTGGGGTGGAGAAAGAAAAGAAAGGGTCCACAGGGGAAAGACTTTTCTCATCTCCCTCTTCAACCAGCACATCTCCACTTTTATCAGTTTTAGATCTTGGTATCCCATAGAAGATTTTTGTAGAAAGAGAGGCTTCCACTGCTGACATAAAAGTTTGAAAACCAGCATATCTGCCAGAGGTCTCACCTCTAGCCCCTCTTCCCCCCGCTGTCCCTTTGTTCAAGTAGAAAATCATTCTGAATGGACTTTTATTATATTTTATTACAATAAAGAAAAACCATCTTTATTTAAGGAAAGTATGATGAGGAACCTCCGAAGTGGCTACGGGAAGGGGTTTTCTTGATACATTTGGTGGATGGCCCATGTGTCGTGTCTCTGTGTCTAAGAGTCATCCTCCCTTTGGGATTTTCCTCTATGACTGCTGCGAACACTAGCCTTATTTCTCTTAATACTCAGCCTCAAGGGAGGAATGGAATTCTCTTCTTTCTTCCCCATGGCATAGGGATGACAAAGTTGAAACTTGGTTCACATGATACTTTACAAGAAGCTAAGGAATAGCAAAGGGGAAGAACACAGAGAATGTGATGCAGCTGGGCCATCTGGTTTATCAGCTGTGACTGGCCTGCCAGGGCTTGGAGGCTCTATCCCATCCTCATTGGTCCCAAGAGTTCCATATCTCTGGACTTGCTTCCATCAGGTAGACTCCATTTAAAGATCATCACCCAGCAGAGCCCAGGAAAGACACTTAGGATCCTCAATATCCAGACCCATCTCATGCACCTATGTCTCCCTCACAATTGCAGGTTTCTTGTAGGAAGACCCTCTTTTTCTTTGATAGCAGCACTACCCACCCTCTCCTGGTAAGATTCCACCTTCTTACAGGCAATCCCCCACAGCTTAACTCTATGACAACAGTACAAATAGTCCCAACAAAAGATGCATCCAGTCATTGACAAGGGATTGCTTATTTTATAGATGCTGAAGCACAGAGGGGTACAGTAATTTTTTTAAATAATCCACAGCTTGATAGGGGGATAGAGGGGATTCAAATGTGGGGCATTGGACAGGACACCAGGGCTTTTGGTCTATCTAAGTGCCTTTCCCAATGTGCCTGTGGGGAAGGGAGAGAGAACAGATGGGGCCCGGAGCTCTCACCTAACCCTGGAGACAATCAGAGCAGGGAGTCAGGCAGAGGTGGGGTTGAGCACCCCACCAACACTCCCAATACTTCTGTTCAGAATTCAGACCCCACAGGGATGGCTCTGTCTTGGACAAAGGCAATCTGTCCCTCAACGGACAATTATAGCTTCCAAAATCTTAGGGACAAAAATGCAGAGAATGTCAGCACCCAAGGCTTCCCCTTCCCTAAGACTCTGAGATTTGCATGAACACTTTTGTTTGCTTATTTATCCTGTTGCCTCAAATGAGAAGTGAAAACCAGAACAGAGAAACAAGAGACATTCCTCAGGATGGAATTACCTATGTAGCCTTGGGGTTTGATCTTGCCAAGACAATTGGGAGTCTGTTACACTGTTGCAACACATCAAATACCCTAAGGTTTCCCTTTCATCTGCTGGCTTCTAGGGCTGTGCGAAGTCCAACGCAGGAGGAGGGAGAGCCAGCCCTTTCTGGGTTTCTGGGGTCCCTACAAGTCTTCCCAGGCTGCCACAGGAAGATTTTCATACTTAGGAAATCATCCTGAGGGTCCTCATCCCAAGGGGGATGTGGCTGGGAAACAGGAGAAGGAGGCTGTTGGGGGAGGCTGCTGACCTGGGGCTGGGATTCATCTCCTATCATCCTTTTATCCCAGCTTGAGGCCCCCAGCGGTAAGTCCTGCCAGCTCAGATCTTGGCTGGAGGGGAGCAAAGAAAACTCATGGCATCCTGTCAGGCAACTGCTTATTAACTATCTACTCTTGGGCAGGGTGTTTCCATTCTCTGAGCCTCTGTTTCCTTCTATGTGAAATGGGGATAATAGTATCCCATTTAATCTCCTCCCATGGTGATGAGGGGGGATCAAATGAGATACTGCCTATTAAAAGCCTTGTGAAGTGATAAGTGTTTTTCAAAAAGTTTCCCCGATGTCTGTGTGTGTGTGTGTGTGTGTGTGTGTGACATATGATCCACTGGGGCAGAGAGAGGAGTGGCCCCTCCCCCCAGGGTGTCACTCCAAGGTTCCCTGGGGACTGGAGACAACAGAAGAGCTCAAATACCTTCTGGTGAAAATTTATCAGGGTAGGAAGAGGATCAGGAGGAAGGGCAGCCTTTGAAGGAGCTACGTTCTCACTCTATCTGCCCTGACATCAGAAAGAAAATTGAGAGACCAGAGGTGTCGCCTGTTTTTGACACCTGGGGGAGGGAGGTTGAGGGCAGAGCCTGTGCCTAGAAGGTGCACCTGGAAAGGAGCTCCTCCAACTCACTGCCTTGCTTTGGCCAAGCTTCCTCTAACCTCTCATCACTGTTCTAAGGTGCCCAAGAGGAGCAGACAGCGCCCACCTGCACCCCATCCTTTCTCGCCCCTCCCCCAGCTCCATTCTCAGCTAGGTTTCTGAGAAGGAGAGAATTGGATTCAATTCCACAAGGATTTCTCCAGCCTCTCCTACAAGTGCTTCCCATTTTTTATGGCGTTCTCTGGTTGACAAAACTCTTTCATATCAATTACCTCCTTTTGACTCTCACCGCAACGCTGAAAGTCAGGGAGCAGATAAATTAGTATCCTTAACTTCCCAGAAAAAGAAAATGAGACTCAGGAGTTAAGCGATTGCCCAAAAGGCACTCAGCTCATAAGAGCAGAGCTAGACCCCACATGGGAGCTTCTGACCACTGCTGGGAGTCCTCAGCATCTCAAATCCTTACCAGGGTTACAAAGCTTGTAATGATCTGCACTCACCTCCCTCTACTATGAAGCCTTCCCTAACGGGGAAGGGGTTCTGCCCACTGCCTCCTTGCCCTTTTCACATGCTCTCCTTTGATTGCTATTGTCTGTTTACTCCCTGAGGGCTCCGCTCATCCTTGCACCTCCAGCATCTAGCCTAGAGCCTGACACATAATCTACGTTTATTAAATAATGAATACATAAAAGAATGGGCATTTTAAGTAGGGAAATGATGGAAACAGCCTAAGTGGCCAACAGAAGTAGAAAAATGGTTAAATAAAATCATGATACATCCCGTAGATGAAATATTATGCAGCTATAAAAAACTATACTGATAAAAAATTAATATTGACTTGAAAAATTCTTCAGATATAATGTTATGTGAAAACCCAAAATAAAACACTGCACATACATTAGGGTCATAGCTATATAGAAGTATACAAAAGCAAGCTCTTAAAAATCATGCAAGGAAATAAAAAGTTGAGACAGTGGGTGTTTTTCTTCCTTCCATCTTTCCATAATCTCCAGGTTTCCTATAATAGACACGCATTATTTTTATAATGAGTACAATGGCAACAAAAATGGTAAACAATAGCTATGGAGCTATTAAGGGAATTCTTAATTGTCTTCACAGTTCACAGCTCCAGGTTCAAGTGACTTACTTCTCTGGTGCTGAAAACTTTCTAATAGGATGTCAGAGACATTGTCTAAAAATCTGGAGACCTCCTGGAGGCTGGGAAAACATCCAGGAGACAGGCAATCTATCGTGTTGCACCCAATTTTAGTAAAAAAAGTGGTGGTCATTAGGAACTTTGCCTCAGGTTCACCATTAATGAAGCATTCCAAATTCACCATTTTCCTGTTGGATGGGATTATTAGACTGGTAGATAAGGAGAATGTTACCGACATCATGTGTATCGATTCTGCAGTATATATGACAAAGCCTCTCCCATCCTTAAGAACAAGGTGGAGAAATGTGGACTGGAAGACAGCACTGCAAGGTGGACTTAAAGGAGATTGAGCAGCAAATGCAAATAATGCAGTTTAATGGATTCGAGGCTATTCTGGAGAAGGGATGGCAATTCGTGACACCTCTACCACCTCTGTCCTCGTCCTAGCCCTCAGGCTGGCATTGCTAATTAACTGCATCCCTCTTTTTCTCAGAATCCAGATGGAACTTCAGAATCCTTCTCAGCATAGGGCTCCAAGCAGCCTTTAGCCAAGGGCAGAGCAGACATGCCGGTGGAAATCTATTAGCCAAACTTGACGTTTAAGGAAGTCTCAGGCACACGCCTCAGGACGATTTTTAACTCAATCCTATTCAGCATGTTTATCAGTGATTTAGAAAGAAAATCTAGAAAACATGTGTGTACGATAGACAGTGACTTAAAGTTGGGAGGGAAAGATGATAGAGTCAAAATTTTAAACTATCTGACCAGATTATAATATGGAACAGAACCCAAGGAGTAATTTTTACAGTAGTGCATATAATCCTATACTTAAGTTTAAAAGTGAATTGCAAGAACAGAACAGTTGATATTATGACTTGATAGCAGCTCATGAAAAGGAGGAATGAGGGGGACCCACCCGAGATGTTAGCTGACCACAAGCTCAACTTGAACCATAGAATGATAGTTGGGCTTTTGATAATCAGTGCAATCTCAGGCTTCGTTAATGGAACTACAGGCTAGAATACAAGAGATAAAGAGGACTGTCTAGAGCCAGAGTGGAACTGAAACTTCAGAGACCCTAAGCACCAAAAGTACAATGATGTACCAGCACCCCACTCAACTTTCCTTTGTAACTCAAATCAATCCTACTTTTCCCCATCATAACTGTTTTGATTCTATTTGAAGTGTAAAAGATTGTATTAGAAAAATTTAGAGGCTTTGTTTTGCTTTGCCATAAGGATTTGGTCAGTTTGTACATTGGATACACTGGGTGCATTCAGTCAGCCCTGGGAGTCCCATTTCAAGATGGACTTGGCTGTACCAGGGTCTAGATCTGATTAGTCCCTCCTGTCTTCCAAAACTTCCTATGGCTCTCCTGTGAATACAGAATAGAATGCAATCTCTTTAGTCTGGAAGCATTTGAAGCCTGCCAAGGCCTGAAAAAGGAGGCTGCTTTTAAAAATCAAAATAGGATAAATGATTTAAAAGCCAAAAGTACCAAAAGGCTTATAAAAGAAATACAGCAGTCTTTGGTTCTACCCCTCTCAACAACTTCAGTCCTGTTCCTAAGGGCTCACCATTTTTATCTTTTTAATTGATTTATTCTGGTAATTACTTTTGTAGCTCTAAATAATATGTTTTTTCTGATATATCTGGTTTTATGTACTTTACACATTATCTACTGATTGCCTGCGATGGTGGTTGGGTGTTTATTTTATTACACGATCCCCATCTCCCCTTCCCTCATCCTTCTACTATTACTATTTTAGGGGAAAACAATCAATAAATAATGTTTATTGCTTTCTAATGGAAAGTTTGTTTATTGCCTCATCAGATTAGTTGTGCATCTTTTTTGTATAGCTTTTTGTTTTCCCTAGAGTTTCTACTTCCTTTCTTTTTTTTCTTGCTTTATTTGCCTTTGTAGAATTCCTCATGTTTTTTATTTTCCAATGTTTCATCTCATCAGGCACTGTAAATCTCTCTTTTGTTTTTCCTGAAAACCTCTTTCCAAAGACCTCAGTCCTCTTGTTCCGGTCTGGACTGGTTGCTCTTTGGTTGACCAAGACAGTGATCAGTCCTGGGATTGTTCCTTACTGCCTTCCTGGGCTAAATTCAGTGTCTTCCTCCACACATATCTTCCTATCTCTTGATTTATTCCATTTTTCAGGAGCACACCCTCAAGTAAATGCCTAAGAAAGAGTGAGTGAGAGATCAATTATCTCAGTCCTGTGTTCCTGAAAATATATTTGTTTTGCTGTTGTACCCAATTAGGTATAGGATTCTAGATTTCCAGGTTGAAAATTATTCTCCTTAAGATCTTTGAAGGTTTGCTCCAATGTCTTCTTTCTCGTATCCAATGTTACAGATGAACAAAGTGATGCTAGTCTGGTCTAGATCTTTGTAGATGACTTGTCACTGTCTCCTCCCACCTGTATCACCATTCTCACTACCCCATCTCTCTTTAGTTTTAGTGTTCTCTATTTTTCTTCATTTTCTTGAACACTCCATAGAACCATTCAATCTGAATATTCTATTCAATTCTGGGAAATTCTTTGGTAGTGTTTTTGACATTTTTCTTCCCTCTATTTTCTTTCTGGGATTCTCTTAACCAGGTGATGGACCACCTGAATTGACCCACTATGTCTCTTATTTTTTCTTTCATATTTTCTGTTTCTTTTCATTCTGTTTCAAGGAATATTTCCTTGACCTTATCTTCTTAACTATTAAATTTTTAAAATTTAGGACAAAAAAAATGTATATAAAAAATTTCAAGAACAGGACGCTAAGAAAAAAGGAGCAATCAAAACACAGAAGATCTCTTAATTTCCCTGAGGATCTGATTTGAATCTTTTTAGTGTTTGTTTTAAATTATCTTCTGTTGTCTGAATTATCTTCTTCAGGGATCATTTTTTCTGTTGTTGTTGCTTTTTAAAAATCTCAAGTATTTGAGATTCTTGGATATCTTTTCATACATAAGAATGAGAGGATAAAAATCCACTTAGGAGATTTGTGTTCGTGGGTAGGACTGGCTGGCTGATGGACTTCGTCTTGGGAGGATTGGGTGGTGAGCCAGCCATTTTACTGGGAGTCAGCTAGGTGTCAGAATAAAGCAGGATCTTTGTTTTAGGGTTAATTGATTTCTTTTTAACAGAAACTTACTTTTTTCTTTTTCCTTTTTTGGTCTGGGGGTAGAAATATGGCTGCCAGGAATTCTACACAATGTGGGGATGGCAGTTACTGTTTGGTACATGGATTTTCAATCAGCTTCCGTAATTGAGTTCCAATTATCCTCTCTACTCTCTGATGTCCCATACATCTGAGATCAAATCCTGCTTCCCTGGGCAGGTTAGCTACATTCTCTGTAGCAGCCCCCTCTTTTCTAGCTTCATTAGTGACCATTTCACTGTCTGCTGTCTTCAAGACATTTAAAGATCTCTCTCATTTGCTGATATGCCCTCTCTCATTCCTTTTGTTATAAGCCTTCTTTCTCCTCCGCCTGCTTCTTCTTCTTATTCTTCATTATTACAACATACAGGAAAGTAAGGGGAATAATGTCAAAATATTCCTATTCCTATCTCCTCAGTTCTGTTAAATCATTCATTCATAACATTTGGCTATATTTGCTTCCTACCTTAAAAAAAAAAGTGATAGATTCAGTTGACATTTACCCCTACCTCATCCTATTTCCCTACCTCCCCAGTTGTAACCACTGTTTTGACTTTGGTGTTTTTCACTCCTTTGCAAGTTTTTATACTTTTGCTACCTATATGTGATATACAATATATGCTATTGCATTCAATGTTTTATATTTTTATATAAAGGTATCAGTGTATATCTATTAACCTTCCAATTACTTCTTTCAATATTTTTTGAAGTCTATCAATGTTGTACCTGTAGCTTTACTGTTGTATAGTGTTTAGTCAATCATTCTCTTGTTACTGAAAAGTTAGATTGTTTCCAATTTCTCACTGTTACATACAGTGCTAATCGGAACATTCTTGTAACTTTTTTCCTTGAACACATGTGCAAAAGTTTCTCTAGTCATGTATGCTGTGTCATAGTATATATGCTTCTTCAACTTTAATGCATATCGGCAAATTGCTTTCCAAAGTAGACGTATCAATTTATCCTCCCACCCATCAGCAGCATTAGAGGGTTTTCTTGCTGCATATATTTGCTGATAGTCCAGAGTGTCAGCAAACCAGATTTGCTAAACCGGTCAGTGCGAAACAATATCTTACTTTTAGTTTGCTTTTGATTATAACAATCAAGTTGTGCATCTTTTTATCGGCATTCAAGCTTCCTCTTTTGTGGACTCAATGTACAGAGATTTTGTCCAATTTTCTGTTGGGTTATCTTTACCTTAGTGATTTATAGAAGTCTTTATATCTGGCATAATGTGGGAGCTTGTTAGAAATGTGGAATCTCAAGCCCCACCTTTGACCGACTGGATCGAACTCTTCACCTGAACAAGATTCAGGGGATTTGATTGCACATTTAAGTTTGAGAAGCACTGATGTAGAACATTTTCTCTGTCTCATGTATATTTGGTAGAAGTTCCCTGTAAAACCACCCAAGGATGATGTTTTGTTAGTCATAGCTATTGTCGTTGATGTAGGTAATTTTATACTTATTCAATTTCTTTAATGATTATAGGCCCCTTGTGATTTTTAATTTTCTTCTGGGTAAGTTCTAGTAAGTTCTTTTTTTTTTCTAGAAAACTGCATTTTGCCTATGGTTCTTAGTGTATTTATAAAAAGATGTTCATATTACTCTCATGATTTTAAAATTCTCTGTTGTATTGGGTTATAACTTTTTCCATCTTAATACTTTTTATTTGTGTGCCCTTCCCCATCTTGCTCTCACATCAGTCCTGCCAGAGGTTTGTGTGTTTTATTGGTCTTTTCAATGGGCCAGATTCTGGTTTTATTGAATTCTTCTCTTATAACATTTTCTATTTCATTATTTTCTATCTTTATCTTTATTATCTTCTTCTTTCTACCTTTTTTTGGTTTACCCTGTCTCCCTTTTTCAACTTGTTGAGTTGAACTCTTAGCTCATTAACTTTTTAATCTTTCTTTTTCATGATTCAAGCATTTGAGGCTATATATTTCCCACAATTACCACTGTAGTTGTATCTTACATGTTTTGATATGTCATATTTTTATTATCTTTTAGATCTAAATGTTTTCTAATTTTCATTATTACTTCTTTGATCCATGAGTTATTTCAAAGTGTGTTTTAAAATTTTTGCCTGGAGCATTCTAAAAAGGTCGTTTTTTTTTTTTTTTTTAAATAAATTTATTTATTTTTGACTGCGTTGGGCCTTCGTTGCTGTGCTGGGTTTCTCTAGTTGCGGCGAGCCAGGGTTACTCTTCACTGCGGTAAGCGGGCTTCTCATTACGGGGGCTTCTCTTTGTTACCGAGCACGGGCTCTAGGCGTGCGGGCTTCAGTAGTTGTTGCATGTGGGCTCAGTAGTTGTGGCTCGTGGGCTCTAGAGCACAGGCTCAGTATTTGGGTCACACGGGCTTAGTTGCTCCACGGCATGTGGGATCGTCCCCAACCAGGGGTCAAACCAGTGTCGCCTGCATTGGCAGGCGGATTCTTAACCACTGCACCACCAGGGAAGTCCCTAAAAAGATCTTTAAAATGTATTTCTAACTTAATTACACTGTGGATTGAGTATATGATCTTTACGATATTAGTTCCTTGGTGTTTGTTGTGACTTGTTCTTGGATGTCATACATGGTCTATTTTTGTAGATGTACCATGTGTATTTGAAAAGAAGTGCATTGTCCTCTAATTGTTAGGTGCATCTCAATCTTGTTGGTTATATTTTTCAAACCTTTTGTCCTTACCCATTTTTGTTTGCTTATACTATCAATTGCTGAGAACTATGTTACAATAGTCATTATGATTTTAGATATGTAAATTGCTCCTTGGAATTTTGTCAATTTTGACTTTACACATTTTAAGGATATTTTATCAGCTTCATGCAAATTTAGAATTTCTATATATTCCTGGCAAATTGTTCTTTTTTTTTTTTTTTTTTTTTTTTTTTTTGCGGTACGCGGGCCTCTCACTGTTGTGGCCTCTCCCGTTGAGGAGCACAGGCTCCGGACGCGCAGGCTCAGCGGCCATGGCTCACGGGCCCAGCCGCTCCGCGGCATGTGGGATCTTCCCGGACCGGGGCACGAACTCGTGTCCCCTGCATCGGCAGGCGGACTCTCAACCACTGCGCCACCAGGGAAGCCCGCAAATTGTTCTTTTTAATATTATATGGTGTCCATCTCTATTCTTAATATTAAAAGCTATCCTGATACACAACAAAATACTCCTACACCAACGTTCTTTGGATTGGTATGTGACTGGTGTATCTTTTTCCAATTTTTTTTTTCTTTTTTTTTTTGCGGTATGCGGGCCTCTCACCGCTGTGGCCTCTCCCGTTGCAGAGCATAGGCTCCGGACGCGCAGGCTCAGCGGCCATGGCTCACGGGCCCAGCCGCTCCACGGCGTGTGGGATCTTCCCAGACTGGGGCACGAACCCATGTCCCCTGCATCGGCAGGTGGACTCTCTACCACTGCGCCACCAGGGAAGCCCTCCAATTTTTAATGTTCAACTTTTCTGTGTCCTTTCTTTTAAGATATATCTCTTATAAGCAACACAAATCTTTTTTTTAAAAAAATCCAATCTGTCAATCTTTATTTTAACAAGTGAGTTTAGTCAGTTTACATGCGTATGATTATTTATATATTAGATTTTATGCTACCATTTTATTTTGTGCTTCTTTCACTTAAATTGTATTCAGTTACTATGTCTGTATAACAAATTTTTCCAAAATTTAGTGATATAAAGCAGACAGTTATCATGCTCACAGATTCTGTGGGTCAGGAACTGGATGGGGCATAGCTCCTCCATGTCTGGGGACTCATCTCCAAGACTTAAAGGTGGGACTCATCTCAAGACTTGCCCACTCACATGTCTGGGTGTTGATGCTGGCTGTCTGCTGAGACCTTAGCTGGGACTATTGGTCCAGACAAACTATCCATAGCCACTCTATATGCCTGGGGGTTCCTCACAATATGGTGGCTAAGTCCCAAGGGCAAGGATCTTGAAAGAGAGAGCGCCAGGTGGAAACCATATTGCCTTATAGGATCTAGCTTCAGAAACCACACAGCATTACTTCCACCACATTCTATTTGTCAAGATAATATTAATAACAAGGTCCTTCCCAGGTTCAAGGGGAGGAAGAGTAGACTTTTTCTCTTGGTGGGGAGTTTAGCAAGGTTCTGGAAGAGCTTGTGGGATTAGAAATATTACTGTGGACATTTTCAGAAAATACAGTCTACCATACTCTGCTCTTTATTTGCTTCATTTTCTTCTTCCCTGCCTCCTATTGAAACAATCAAGGCTTATAAAAAATTATGCTCTTATTCTGCTGACAGTTTTGGAAGTCATACATTCTATTTCAACTTTTTAGAGTAGCCTTAAACTGTTTTGTATCTATATGTAACATAAAATCTGAATTTAATGAGTGTCTCTGTTTTCCTCTCAAATAAAACAAGGATCTCAGAATGCCTCATTTTAACTCCTAGCACCCCTTTTCCAAATTATATATTCTGTGGTTCATATTTTAATTTCACTTTTATTTATACCCTCCATTAGTCATTATTATTTTGCATATGGTCTTTTTTTCTTTAAATAACAGCCGAGTCATGTTTCAATTTACTGATATGTACCATGTTTCTTACTATGTTTTTGTTATGTTTTCTTGCATTTATTCCATAGTAGTACTTTCAACAAAGCTCTATAGTTAAAAACTCTCCATCATTCTATATCTGAAAATATCTTTATTTCACCGTCTCGAAAAACTTATTTAGTTATGAGTAAAATTCAAGGTTGACAGGTATTTTCTCTCAGAGCGTTAGCTATAGTCTAATACTATTTTCTGTAGTCAGCACAAATGTTCTTTTAGATAATCTGTGTCTTTTATCTCTGCTTATTTCAAAGATCTTCCTTGGCTTTGGTGCTCTGAAGGTTCCCAGCAGGGTTTCTTGGTGTACATTTAGTTTTATCTATGCTACTTGAGATTCTTCACAAATATGAGGATTTCCAATTCTGGCAAATTCTCAATCACTGTCTCTTGGAATATTGTCTCTTCCCTGGTCTCCCTATTGTGTCCTCCTTACTACTATCAGACATAGTATGAACATCCTCATTCTAGTCTGCATGTCTCTTAATCCCTAATATTTTCCATTTCTTTATATTCTGTGTTGCTTTAGGAGTAATTTCTTAAGATTTCCTTTTTGTTCACTAATTCTTCAATTATGTCTAATATATTATTTAAACTTTCCATTGAATGTTTAACTTCAATAACTACATATTTCATTTCTAGACCTTTTATGGGGCCAAATCTACCTTTTCACATGTTCATACTGACTTTTCATGTTTTCAATTCCTTCTTTCATGTCTTCAATTGTTTCAAGAAATAGACTGTTTCCAGCACCCAGAAGTCCTTTTTATGCCTTTCTTAGTCACCACCACTCCCCTTCCAAAGAAAATCATTGTTCTGACTTTGGTGGTAATCCTCTTTCCTCTTCTTCCTTCTTTTACAACCTAAGTTTGAGACAAACTTCCTTGTCATCTTTCTGGACTAGCTGAGGACTTTTTTCTATCCCTTTCTTTGGTGGGAATGTAACTGTTTGAGCATCAAGGCCCTATGCAAAGATCTCAGTTCCAACACTTTTCCTCAGAAGGCCCAGAGCCTAGGCCTTGGGCCCCACATGAGCACTAACCCCCAAGTACTTGGGTTGCCAAAGCTGGCAAAATTGTGCAGCAGCTACTGCACCACTTCCAGTGCTTCCTACTACAGATTCTTTGCGTCTGGCTCCAGGGTGAATGTTCTTACTTTCTTAAAGGTCAGTTAGGCACCTAAAGAATATTTGCCTTTCTAGGTCTTTGTCCTGGGCATGCATCCTGGTCATCTTGGCCACTGTGCTGCCGAGCTGGGCGTCCCGCCCTTTCTTCCTCAGCCTTGAACCCCACCATGACCCACCTGCTACATCCTTCTCTCCAGTGCATGAAGCCTCTGGTCTGCCGTTGAGTCCTTCCTGGCCTGTTCCTGAGCCTGAGTGCCCTCTAGTTCCAGTGCCTTTGGGGCCCCATGGTGAACCCCCAGCCTTCCTGCCAGTCCTCCTGCAGACCCTGAATTTTGGCTTCCTCTACCTGTCACCCCTCCTCCACCCGCCCTCTGTCTTATGGAAATCTGTCAATGTCCTTTATGGGCTGCTGTCTCCTCTCCTGTTCTTTGGGTTCTTGCGAGTTCTTTATGACTTTCTTTTATTCTTTAGTTTCATTTTAGTGGGGATTCAGAAGGGAAAGGAAAGAAACACATGTTCAACCCTCCACAGTTAGCAGGAAGTCCAAGCAGTACCTCATCTAATTTTCGTGTTTCTTTAATTACAAGCGAGGTTGCACTTTCTAACAAGTCCATTTTTAAAAACTTTGTTGTTGTGTCATTACTGTGCACATCCTTTACCTGTCCTGTGTTTGTTGTCCTCACCCACCCCCATCCCATCTTGACTCTTAAAATGTTCCCTTCAATTCATGTATCAGTTATTTATATTAAAACATTAACAGTTGGCCTGGAAGTTTGGAAGCAAATATTTTTCTTCAGTCTTTGTTTTTTATAAAAGTGTTTTATTAGTTTGTTATTCATATGAATTCTTAATTTTATGTAGTTTGATCTGCCAGGTTTTGTCTTTTGTGATTTCTTCTATTGCTCCTGCATTGATTGGGAGAGTGGAAATTCTCTCCAAAGACTTGCCTGCTACTACTATTGTTTGGTTCTATAGGAAGAGAAGGCCTTGATGGGAAGCAGAGAGAGAGAAATAGGAGAGTTTCATTAGAGTTTTCATTCGACCCCAGTTGTCTGTCAGTTCATGGATAACTGAGAACTGACTCCAAGTTAAATTGATAAACTGACCTTCTTAATTACATGCCAATATACCCTATCATTCACTGTGGGCAGGAAAGCAATCTCCAGGCTTGCCCTCACGCCATGTGCTCACCCACCCTCTTCCTTGAGATTTTGCCCTTTGTGACCTGCCCTTCCAGTGAGTTCCCTTTAAGACCCACTCGCCTCCTGATTCCAAAAGAGCTGAAAGATAACAACATCCAGTCTTTATTGCTGCCTGAATTCCAGTGCCCCCAGCTAGTGCGTAAAGAGGAAGCAGCATATATCTCAAGCGCCTCTGATGGTAGCTGGCATGATGCTTGATAACAGAATTTCTCAGACAACAGGCCCAGGCTGGAGAATTTTAATATTGTCTTTCCCTACAAGTAATTTCCAATGTTTATGCTCTGTGGAGCCCCTTTTGAGTTTCAGAGCAGAACAAATCCCAGTTTTAATGGACTTGCTAAATCATAAAAACTGCTTGCAAAATTGCATCTGATTAAAACAGGCAAATGTTCCATTATTCAGAAAAATCTCCCCGCAGAGGCTCACGGAGGCAGTTGGAGGTGCAGAAATGCAGGGGGTTCCCAGATCCTGTGGAGTTCTTTCTCCATGGAAAAGAGTTGGCTCCTTTCATGGTCCTTTTCTCTCCCCCAAGTCCCCTGTTCTTCTGCCTTCCTTGATGAAAGGGAAATTGACATGAGTCATTTCGTAATTAATTTATACAACATGTTATTAGCAGGGGCAGAGCATGTATGACGAAGTACAGACAGTTAGGAGATGGTGGGGTGAGGGGGAAACATTCTGAAACCTCTGAGTTACCTAGGATGGCTTCCACGGAGCAAAGACCAGTACAGCAAAAGCCAAAAGCCTGCTCTCTTCAGCTGGACCAAGCTCTCCTGGCTAATAACAAAATATAAAATGAAATTGAATTATCCCACCGATATAAGTCACCCACTAGAGAGCCACTTCCAGTGGATTATCCGTGGAATTTGACTGGGCATTTAACTTATAGCCAGTGAGACAGGTAGACTGATGGACCAACATCATGACCAAGTACCCTTTGTTTGTAGAGAATTGTCCCTAAGTCTGGAGATAAAGCAAAGCGAAGTACTGCCCTGTCCTCGAGGTAGGCAACAGGACATAGAGGAGGAAGGGACAAGGCAGGCACAGTCCTAGATTTATAGCAGTGTCTCTCCAGATAGACCAGAAGATGATGAGTGACAGCCAAGTCACTGTAGATCCATCCTGGTTGGTGTCATTCAGTTATCAGTGCCAGGAAGGCGGCCTGGGCAAGTCCTTCCAATATCAGGACCCCAAGGGATGCTGGAACTAACTGAGTGTCTCAGTTATGCAGCCCAGTGCAGGAAACAACCAAGACATTATTTTCAGCAATTTCTGGGATAGCTAGGCTCTGCTGGGCAGTTCTTCTGCTCCATGTGGTGTCAGGTTGGCTCATTCATGAGGCTGCAGTTAGCTGGGGCTGGAACATCCAAAATGGCTTCACTGCCACATCTGGCACCTGGCGTGGCTGGAGGGCTGCCCGGCTTCTCCCTGTCCACGTACCACACTGAGCTGCGTGATCTGTTGGCAGCCAATGGGCCAGCACGTCTCTGCATGGCTACTGGATCCTAGAAGGCATCAATGCATTCCATTGGCAAATGCAAGTCTCAGGGCCAGCCCAGGTCCAGGGGAGGGGAAATAAACTTCATCTCTTGATGGAGAGGGGCAGATATATTCAGGGATGGGAGACATTTTGGTGGCCATCTTTGCAGACAATCTGCCACACTGAGGCTGCCTGAGGAAAGGGTTGGGTTTGAAGTCAGATGACTGGAGTTTGAGTCCCATTTTCCCCCTTCCTTTTGAGAGACTTGGGCAAGTCAGGAGACCTCTGAGTTGTGGCTCCCTCTCCTGTAACTTTCCCTCCACCAGCTTTCATGAATGTGGATTTAGTGAGACCATGCATGGCAAAGCACTTGGCCAGTGACAGCCTGCTCCAGAGGGGCAAGGGATTACTATGGCCTTCCCCATCTCCTGCCCCATGACCCACTGTGACCTTGGCTAATCAGTAGACTTCTCTGCTTCTGGATCTTAAAATATACTTTTTTTTTTTTCATTTAAAGTGCTTTCATTCCTCTTGGGCTGCATGGCTTCCACTTTTGCTTTCAGGCTCTGCTTTCCAGTGCTTCACCAGGATGCATCTCCATCTCGCCCCTGTAGTATGGCACTAGTACACCTGGCCAGAGGGCATTTGGGGGCTAAGATTCAACTGTGCCTTGCATCCAGGGCAGAGCTGCATCTGCCTAGAGGGTTCTGCTTGCCCTAATGCTTGCAGAGGCTCTGTATGAACTAGGGGTGACTGTACCTGGTGCCGGCCCTGGTACGACTTGAGAGGCCAGAAGTGGGGACCTGCCAGCCATCAGCCTGCTGAGCGCCTCCTTGCTCTGGGCTTCTTAGCCACGCTCGGCTGCATGTGATGGAGTCTTTTCTGCTTAACCCCGGGGTTAAAGACTCTGCCCTGTTTATCCAGCAGCAATGGCCTCCAACCTCCTCGGCTTCCTTCCTGGCCCTCTCAACCCCATGCCCAGCTGCTGCCTGTCACCCACTGTCCTCCCTGACACAGAAATGAGTTTTATAAACTCCTCCTTGACTGAAGAGCCACTTTAGAGAATTTAAAACACCACCGCTCTCTCCTAATGAGAGGGGAGAAGAGATGCAAAGGCACTAAATTCTCTAGAGCTTTCTTGTTGCGTTCTGATGTCACTCTCTCTGGAAATGTTTCTCTCCCCACAACACACAAAATATTGGCTGGGGAGCATCACTACCTATTTTAGAATCATCCCCTTGAGCACTTCTAGGATTTCCAAACTCTACACAGTGTCAATACCATCGGCTTCAAAAGTTGGGGCTGGGGATGTAAACTGGAGCTGGTGCTGGACTTCATGTGTGCCAGATACTCAACATGTCCCCACCTCTGGGCTGGGCCTTGGCGAAGGAAGTAAAACAACTCAGGACAAGGACACTGCCCATGTCAGCCCACCCAGATGGAGTCACTGGTGCCCTGGTCATCAAAAAAGATGTCAGCTGGCCCAGATGTGTCATGAGGCCAGTTTGCCTTTCCCCATGGAGCATCCCAGGCACCCCTGAAAGTCCAGAGTTGCAACACTTAACACTCCCTACCCCGCCTGCCTATGGTGATCCAGTTAGTCTTTGTTTTCTGGACCTAAGCCTCGGGCTCCCTACTATTTGGAAACCAGCCTGCCTGGTAGCACCTTATGTCCACCTGCCCAAGGAGCGGAGCTTCACCTGCAGAACCTCCAGGCCATTGCCACTGCGCTCTAAGCATCACCAACCATCCAAACATTCACCATCCAAACACCCGCCATGTCCCACGCCTCCAGAGCCCCTCCTGCCTCTCCTGTACCCTCTCCATCATCCGGAGCCAGCCTCTATACCCGGGTCCCTTCCCTGCCGACCCTGCCTGTCCCAACTCCCTTCTCCTCCCCACCAGCCTGTGGGGCTGGGGTCCCATCTAGTCTCCCTCCCAAAATGTTCTCTCATCTTTCACATCTCAGTGCACACGAGGCCTGAATTCAGGCTGCCTGCATCTCTTGCTTAGATTGAGAAAACAGCCTCTGACACATCTCCCGACTTCCAGCTATGCCCATGGAATACATCTTTTATAATGAAGGCAGAAGAATCTTTCTGAAACCACAGACTGGCGTGTCCTTCCCCACCTGGACCACTTAGATGCCTCTCTTTCCATGACCTTCAGGCCACCCCTGACCGGCCCATCCCCACCTGGACCACTTAGATGCCTGTCTTTCCATGACCTTCATGCCACCCCTGACTGGCCCACTCACCTCACTGCTCTCACTCCTTCCTGCACATGCTGGGCCAGACTGAGCCATCCCCCCTCTGCCCCTGACTTTCTCTCACCTCTGGAGTGTTAAGTACTGGGTTCAAATCCCATTACTAGCAGTGTGACCTTGCCATTTGGTGAGGTTAATCAGAAACCTAATTGACCAAGCAGATGCAAGCTATTATATATAGAATGGATAAACAACAAGATCCTACTGTATAGCACAGGGAACTATATTCAATATCCCGTAATAAACCATAATGGAAAAGAATATGAAAAATAATATATATATATATATATGTGTGTGTGTGTATATATATATATCTGAATCACTTTGCTGTACAGCATAAATTAACACAACATTGTAAATCAACTGTACTTCAGTAAAATAATTTGAAAAAAATAAACCTAATTGGCCAGAAGAGGTGAAGTTAGACTTGGAGGTTGAAGATAATAATAGTGATGATTATGATAGTAATAATGACAGCTAATGCTTAGATTGTGCAAATTAATTAAGCAAAATATTTAACCTCTCAAAGCCTCAGCTTCTTCATCTGAAGAATGGAGATGGTAGGGTTGATGTGAGGCTTAAAAGAAATAATGTCTGCAGAACCTCTATTTCGTGCCTGGAAATGGCAAATATTCAATAAAAGTGAGCTATTGTTGTCATCTTGCCAAATCGACTACCTGGAACTCTAGTCAGGCTCCCACTATTGCCTTGGCTGGACCTTCTCCTCCTCCACCTGCCTGGATACTTCCCGCTCATCTTTCAAGTCTTATTTTAGATGTCACTTCCTCCAGGAAGTCTTCTGGGACCCCTTTGGTTATGTATTGCTGCTCTGAGCCTGTTGTGGGATGGACCTCTTATACTAAGTCCTGATGGTAGCTTACTTGTCTGCTCCCCCTGCTAGCCTGTGACCCCCTTGAGAGCAGGACCTCCATCTTCCTGGCATGGTCATCTCATACCTGGTACAATACCTGTAGCAGGTGAACAGGAAACATTTGGGGCCAGAACTAACAATGACCTAGCATGCTTCATGTCCACGCATGCTGGTCCCCAGGGCAGGACCAGCCCTGTCCTTGAGATCTTCTTTTAGATGGGAAGGCAAGAATAATAAGCATCAAACACTGGTGAATGGTATAAGATGGCGCACGTGTGCGTTACAGAGCAAGCAGGACGGACAATCAGCCGGCCGAGTGCTCAGAGAAGGGAGCTGTCATCACTGTCGGTATATTGAATATTGTTTGAAATAAGTGGGCCATCGACTGGGACATGGAAATTGCTTTTGTCACACAGAAAGTTTCATTGCCCTGGTACTTGCCGTAACAGGATTTGACTTATTATATGAAGCACTTATAGGTCCTTTGTGATTCCCAAGCACTTACCATACATTTATGAAATGCATAGTGTAAAAAAAAAAAATCCCAATTGTTTGGAGATTGGCAGCTCCAATTTTCTGCAGCAAGTCTTCAATTGTTCCCTGATCAACCTTCCAGTGAGGGCCTGGGATTTCAGCTTCACAGGCCCATCCAAAGTGGGTTCGGGCCTCTGGCCAGGAAGAAGGGTGCCTGCTGGGACACAGGTGGGCCCACCTGCCTGGAACGATGCCTCTGGTTTTTCTGAGGACAGGAGAGGCTGGTACATCTCAGCACTGACTCTGGGTAAAGGTAGATTCCCATCCGCCAGTTCCTCCCCCACTTGCGGAGGGATAACACCATGCTCCAGAAAGAGGCTGCTACTCTTCTGTCTCCTGCAGGAAATGAACCCCATGGGCCATTACAGCACACCTCTGCTGGGGACTTCGGGGGCACCAAAATGTAGGCAACTCATACTCCAGATCAGCTGTCCCTGTGCCAACGGGCACTCAGTACCCAACCCTACCATTCTGTTTGGTGTGACTTCTCACATGCTGCTGGCCCAGCAACCAGGCTGTCTTGTTACCTAGCTTGGTCCCAATGTGCTGTCACCCACAGTCCATATTCTGCCCCCTCATAGATCAGTGCCAGGCACATAGCAAGCACCGCCTAAGTGTGAGCTGCCATGAGCATCGTTATCATCAGCATCTTCTTCAAAATCCAGATCTAAATGCATCTCTTCTGAATAGGTTTCTGAGTGACTTCCCCTAATGATAATGGATTATTCTTATTTGGAATTTTTAGTTTGCAAAGCACTTTCACATATATTATCTTATTTCAGCCTCACAGCAAATCCGGGAAGGTAAAGAGCTGGGACAGGGAGTGTCATTCACATTTTCCTAATGGTGACAAGAGTTTCTGAAAAGTCAAGTGCCTTTGCTCGAGTCACATGGGCTGAAGTCAGTGACTGTGCTGATCTCAAACACAGAGCTCTGACTCTTGAGATGCACACTCTTTTTAGACCATGGTTCACAGTAGGAAATACATTTTATCAAGGCCCAGTACAAACACACACACACACACCAAAAAACTGAAACAAAATTTCATAAAACGATACTTCTCTGACTACATGCAAAGTACCCTCCTCCCTCCCCCCTTCCCCTCCCCTCCCCTCCCCTCCCTTCCCCCTCCGCCCCTCCCCTCCCCTCCCCTCCCTCCCCTCCCCTCCCTTCCCCCTCTGCCCCTCCCCTCCCCTCCCCTCCCCTCCCTCCCCTCCCCTCCCTTCCCCCTCCGCCCCTCCCCTCCCCTCCCCTCCCCTCCCCTCCCCTCCCTTCCCCTCCCCTCCCCTCCCTTCCCCCTCCGCCCCTCCCCTCCCCTCCCCTCCCTCCCCTCCCCTCCCTTCCCCTCCCTTCCCCCTCCGCCCCTCCCCTCCCCTCCCCTCCTCTCCCCTCCCCTCCCCTCCCCTCCCTTCCCCCTCCTCCCCTCCCCTCCCCTCCCCTCCCTCCCCTCCCCTCCCTTCCCCTCCCTTCCCCCTCCTCCCCTCCCCTCCCCTCCTCTCCCCTCCCCTCCCCTCCCCTCCCTTCCCCCTCCTCCCCTCCCCTCCCCTCCCCTCCTCTCCTCTCCCCTCCCTTCCCCCCCCTTCCTTCTCTGTCTATTCTCTCCCCACTAGTAGGGCAAACCTCCTCTTTTACTCCATATCTAGGGCTCTTCCCACCCCTTTCTCCCACCCCCAGGTCTGCTTCTCACCTGAATTTTTTTCTCTTCACCCACTTCCTCAACCCTGATTCACTACCTTGCCACTTGTCTGTATGTTGCTTTGCAAGTATTTTAAAGCCTGGTTGTGTCACTCCCAATATAGATTTTAGAGGAGCTGAGGTCAGGGACTGTTTTATACTGTCTCTGCACCCCTCTCGATGGCAGCTCGGGCCTGAGCCCACAGAGAGGGCTCCGCGCTGTCTGGGGGGCTGCAGGCCCTCCTCATTCCTCAGCACGACGGTCCGTGGAGAACCCGCCCGGCCGGTCCAGCTCTCCTCCAGGGCTCTTTGAAGGACCTTGGCTGGACTCTGACAGGTGTGTATCTCACTGATTAATTTAGGCCCCTTTCAAACCTTGACACCTGCTGGCACCAAATGTTTATCGGGCAGAAGGTATTGGAAATGCAGCATCTAGCGATAGCAGGACTCTGGCGGGATGGAGAAGGAGAGAAAGGACGAGGGAGGGGTGGGGGAAGGGAGGCGCCAGGCTGAGTTTCAGCTTCAGGACGACTCTCAGGGTGAGATACAGGCGGCTCCGCGTGGGACATTCACCAAGGTGATCCTCCTGTCGCTTCCTCAGCAGAGCAAACTTGGGTGTGCTCAGCGCTCAGCTTTGCCCCCATGGAAACACTCAAACACCCCTGCCTCTTCCCCAGCCAGCCTCCACTAGGAGGGTCCCAGGACCAGGACTGCTCATCTGGGCAGGGCTTCCCAAAGCCTCCCACGAAGACCTGTGCATCTTCACCGCAGCCTGGTGAGGGAGGTGTTAGTACCCTCTTTGCTCAGACAGGCTAACTGAGGCTGTTCAGTGATATCAAAAAAGCAGTGAATAGCAGAGGTCAGGTGCCCTTTGCTCTCAGAGCTACGTCTGCTTAGAGCTCTGGGTCTCAACTTGGGGCAAAGAAAATAATTCTACTGCCTGGGTCCGACCCCCAGATTTTCTGACTTCACCAGTGTGGGTGTGGCCTGGGAATCCGCCATGTGTAGGAACCACGAATGTCCAACAAGATTAGGAGTGATGATTTAGATGCTATTAGAAGGGGTGTGTGTGTGTGTGTGTGTGTGTGTGTGTGTGTGTGTAAAAGCATCTTCCCAGGCTGATACCAGCACAGGTGTAGACAACGGATTCAGTGACCTTGGGCCCTGAATGGCCGGTGAATTGAGATGGCTCTGGGGTCTTGCCCCTGGAAGGGAAGAAGCTGCACCACAATATCCCACACTGTCTCTGGAATGCCATCCTGTTTCTGTGACTGCTCTTATGTCCCCAGTGAGTCACAGTCACAGTCACAACCTGTGCAGGAGAACTACAAATCCGATGGCAAGCGTCCTTCTTAACATCTTAGCTTCTTCCTCCAGGAAACTCATAAAGACACTAAGCTCAGTGAGGGCAGAGAACCGGTCCCAGTCATCATTACCTGTGTCGTGGCACCAAGGAGGGGCTCTGCAAATCTTGGTGGAATGTTGAGTGGAGGAAACCCAGTGGCCAAAAAACCTGCTTAGCCCTGTTTTACAAACAGGGAGATGGATCTGGAGAGGGAAGGGTAATGAGGATAATAATTTGTGGAGTAATTGATGGGCCAGTCACAAAGTGAGATGCTCTTCCTACATCAGCTCCCCTAATCTTCCAACTGCCCTGTGCATAGGCATCATTAGCTCCCATCTTACAGATGAGGAAACTGAGGCTCAGAGAGGTCAAAATTTTGCCAGAGGTTACACAGCAAGTAAGGGGTCAGATACACTGTGCCAGGCTGCCCCAGAGCTTTTATTTTATTTATTTATTTATTTAGGCTGAGCCAGGTCTTAGTTGCGGCACGTAGGATCTTCATTGCGGCAGGCAGGATCTTTTAGTTGAGGCATGTGAACTCTTAGTTGCAGCATGCATGCGGGATCTAGTTCCCTGACCAGGGATCGAACCCAGGCCCCCTGCATTGGGAGCACAGAGTCTTACCCACTGGACCACCAGGGAAGGGAAGCCCCTACAAGTGACTTTAAGTTCTTGGTTTTCCCCTTTTCACCAGCTTCTGAATGATTAACAAATTTCAAAGCAAATCATGCAGGGATCAGCGTAGACCTCTTATTTCAATAAACAATGTCTTCTCTGGAAACAGCAGAGAGTGGTCTTCAGGGAGCAGTCGCCTGGGCTGCAGGAATAAGGGGGAGTCTATTACCGAGAAGAACCCACACGCAGCCCCTGGGGACGGGCTGCCTCTGACCTCAGCGTCCTTTTTCATCTCTAATTTCTGTGATTCTGGAATTCCGCGTTAAGCCTCATTCCTCATGCAGTGCCCTGAATCACTCCTGAGCTGAACTTTCGCTAAAGAATGTCAAGGTGTTCAATCACGCCCGGTGGTGATTAGGAAGAAGGCGTGGAACAGCCTGTTTCTGAGTCCCTGCTCTCCTGGGTGCAGGGCTGGAAACGGATGTGAGGACAAAGTCAGGTCTTGTCCAGGACCTGCGCTTGCACGGCCAGAATCCCAGCCCTCTCTTGACCTCTCGGAGCCCCCGTTGACCTGGCCCAGGATGTGCTGACCAGCGAGCAGGTGGCCCCTGCCTTGGAAAAGTGCTATTTTTCACTCCCTGCTTGTTCTCTCATTGCCTGCTTTCTCTTAGGCTCTGACTTATCTCTCGTAGGTCAAAGGCTAATGAATTCAGATTCAGAGTGAGATTAAAATGTATTTTAGAAGCCAGACAAGGATGGATTTAAGTTGAATTCAGGACTGTGTAGAGGGAGTAGCAATGGCATTTTCTACGATCTGGGATCCCCTCGGGCTCGCTATCCAAGCTTTGAAGGTGGGCAGTGGCCAGGCCTGCCGACTCGGCAGGAAGATTCCTGGAGTTGAGGTTGAGCCTTGAGTTCAAAGCTAGTCGTTACTTGGGTAACCTTGGGAAAATGACTTTGCATCTCTAAATCTCAGCTTAATTATCTAGAAAGTGGACTTAATAATAAATACTACTTCAACTAATTAACATGGGAACCACTCAGCACCATGTATGTGATGGCACTTTGACAAGTGAAATATACTATCCAAATGTTAGTTAGGCTTTGTACTTTCAAAATGCCTCCCTGATTTAAAAAAAAAAAAATCCCTTCTCCTGGAGTGGGGTGAGGACATTCCCCCATGCTGGATTCCTTCTCCCACTTTTACCAGGACCCTTGTCCGCCGTGAGTGTTCAGGCAAGAATCAGGGCGTAGTAGGCACGGGGCCAGGGGAACCCTCAGGTCATTCAGGCCTCCCTGCAACCTTAAATCGCAATCTTCCTCTTGGTGGAAGAGACTCAAATCACGTGAGAGGCCCTGGGAGAGAAGGGGCGTCCAGAGCAAGGAGGTGTGGGGTCCCAGTGCCTGCTTAGCCCCCATCCCTGTCCAGCAGAGGCCCTGGCCAGAGCCTTTGGAAGCTGCCGCAGCTCCAGGAGGGAGGCCCTCCCAGCACCGCCTAGCTGGGCCTTGAGCCTCTCTCTTGAATAAATGCCCACCATGAGGTTACACCTGCACCCTTGACCTTTGGAGGGTCCCAACAAGTCTGAATGGATTCCTGAGGGGCAAGTAGCCAAGGGCACCTGCGTGTACATGGGTGGGTGTACTCGGCTAATTCCAGACTCTATTGCTTTCTTGTAGTTCATGTACGGGTGCCAGCTCCACACCAGGTACCAGGTGTGCTCCCAGGGCAGAGGGATGGATGGGCTAGAGGCCCATCCCAGAATGGGTTTCCACCTACAAGTGGCCTCCTTTGTAGCTGCTGGGGAGGAACGCAGAGAGAGCAGGTATAATGGGGAAACGCCAAGTTATGAATGACTCCAGAGGCTGTAATTAACTGGTTCTCAGCTGCTGTATT
Organism: Hyperoodon ampullatus; assembly: GCF_949752795.1. Taxonomy (NCBI): domain Eukaryota; kingdom Metazoa; phylum Chordata; class Mammalia; order Artiodactyla; family Ziphiidae; genus Hyperoodon; species Hyperoodon ampullatus. The sequence continues at coordinate 94,420,561 of NC_136920.1, forward strand.
TTAAGACACAAATATTGTCACCAGACGTTTCACAGCCACCCCAGAAGCTTGCTCCTCTCAGGATCCCCCTCTTCCTTGAAGGTGGGACTTCCCTGCTCAGGTGGAGCTAGGCGTCCAGGACGACCTGGGTCTTACAGCTCCCTCCTCGTTGCTGAAAACTGGCTGAAGAGGTATCCTGGGGCTGGGAGCCTGGATCCCCACTCTTCACAGAACTGCTGGGTGACTGGAGGCACCTGGCATCCACGGGGCCCCTTCTAAAGCCCAGAAACAGCCAGGATGGGCTCCTTCCTGCTGCAGAGCAAGAAAGGGCACACCTCAGTGGTGGTGAGTTCTTTTCTCAGGCAGAGTGTGAATTCATGAGTCAGAGAAGTGGAAGAGTCTTTAATGCTCTTGACTCTGCTACCTCATTGTGTAGGTGAGAAAAATAAGGCATAGAGAGAGCACTGACCTGCCTAAAGCCAGACGGCTGGTGTGGAAGAACCAGGAAGCAAACTCAGGGCCTTTGGCTGAGGGCTGGCTCTCAGGAAGCTGAGGATCGTTCCCACCTGAGGAATGTGGGGCAGCCGTGTAGACACACCGGACCCAGGATAGCCTTGAACTTTGAGATTCTGGACATCACGAGGGATGTCCAGATTCATGGAGATATATGGCGTGTTTATCACCCCAACAGCAATTTACTGGCTTAAAACAATTTTCTATTGTCTTTCATAGTTGTGTGTGTTGACCAGGCTCAGATGGACGGTTTCTGTTGGGGCCTCTCACACAGTTACTGTCAGATAGAGGCTGGATGGGTTTGGCCATCCCAGACGGCTTCTTCACTCACGTCTGGTGCCTCAGTCAGGATGGCTGGAACAGCTAGAACAGCTGGGGACTGGCTGGGCTTCTCCACACAGCCGGCTTGGGCTTCCTCACAGCACGGCCATCTCAGGGTACCCAGACTACTTACATGGTGGTTGGTTTCCCCCAGAGCGGGAACTCTAAGAGGCCCAGAGGAATCAGCAAGACTGCTAGGACTCAGCTTCAGAAGTCACATGGCATCACATCCACCACAATTTATTGGTCAACAGCAAATTACGGGGCTAGCTCACATCCACGGGAAGGGGCCACACAAGGGCATGAATGCTGGCAGGCATCACTGGAAACCAGCTCTTGCAATAAGAAACACATAGGCTAGAATAAATAAAAAGAGAGTGGCCTTTTGTCTCACCAGGGAAAAGGTTTTCTACATAACTTGGTTCCCTAATTGATATTTTGCTCAGGGCCTCCCTCTTTCTACTCTTAACTTCCCCTCCCCAAGCCTCCTATCTCCTTCTGCTGTCCCCAGTGCCACCTCATTTGGCTTAGTGGAAAGGAAATGGACTTTGAAATGAGACAGCTCTGCTTTTGAATCTCAGTGCCATTACTTATTAGCTGTGTGACCTTGAACAGTTCAAGCCTCAGTTTATCCATCCTGAAAATGCGGAAAAAATAATAGCAGCGACCGTCTTATCTCCTTAGAAAGTGGTTGAGATAGTGAAGGGCACTCACACATGGGCACAGTCCCAGCACAGGTAAATCCCTCTGTGAGGGTCCCCTTCCTCACTGGCTCATCTCAGAGGACCCAGAACCTGGAGGCAGCAGATTCACAGAGGTCCCTCACCAACGTACCCACAGCTCTTTCTTTATGGGTATCAAGCAGAACCTCCTCCTCCATCGGCTGCCCCCATCCCTGCCACCAAAAGCAGCCTGAGGAAAAAGGGAATATTCAGCCTCTTCACAGGTTGTTTACTTCCCTCCATGTCAAACAACCCAGTTTGACAGACTTCTCCCTGCCTGAAGTATCAGGCTATCTGAGAGCTGCATTAGACCCAGCTTGAGTAAATGTCATTTATTTTGGAACTACTTCCTGGTTTCTTTTCATTCAGAGGAATCTAGTCTCGGTGTCAGAAAACCTGGTTTGAGTCCTAGCTCTGCTAGCAACTTGCGCTGTGGTCCTGGCCAAATCTTAAAGCTCAGTTTCCTTATCTGAAAGGGGCAGATGCTAATAATTACTTCTTTCAGAAAAAAATGAGATATAGTGTATTTGAGAGGGACTTGGGGACTACAGAGTGCTATATGAACACATGGGATTTTTACTATCGAAACCACTGTTTGGGCCCAAGCTGACGAGAAAGAGAGGAAGGAGAGAGGGAGGGAGGGAGAAATCATCACAATAACCTTAGAAAATAAGTTACTGTGGGAATTCCCTGGTGGCACAGTGAATATGAATCCACCTGCCAATGCAGGGGACATGGGTTCAATCCCTGGTCCGGGAGGACCCCACATGCCGTGCAGCAACTAAGCCCGTGAGCCACAACTACTGAGCCCACATGCCACAACTACTGAAGCCCGTGTGCCTAGAGCCCATGATCCGCAACAAGAGAAACCACTGCAATGAGAAGCCCACGCACCACAATGAATAGTTGCCCCCACTCACGGCAATTAGAGAAATCCTGTGCAGAGCAAAGACCCGACACAGCCAAAAGTAAAAAAAAGAAAAAGAAAATAAGTTACTGAGATTATTCCCATTTTACAGATGACAAAATTGAGCCACAAAGGCATGCAATAGCTTCCCCAAGTTCACACAGCATGTGGTAGAGCTCCAGAGCTAGAATTCCCAATGCTGTCCCTGTGGGTCCCACCTGTGCTGGGCCCTCAAGATAGAAGATGAAAAAGACCCCGTCCTTGTCCCCAGGCAGCTTACCTCCTGGGAGAAGAGGATTCAAGCTGGAATGCTTGTCTTGGACTCGCTCTTAGAGACAATTCTGGCCTCCAGGAGAGTTTTTCTTGGCAGTGACCCACTGAAAGGAGAAGTTATCAACAGAGAAAAATAGCCATTACGGATTTGACCAGAGCAGAACATTTTTAAATGTATCCATCCACAAAATTACATTTTTGGGAAGATAGTCTGTGTTTGCTAAACAGCTGAGAATCTGAAAAAAAAAATACTACCCATGGCACAGAAGAAAAATATTATGAATGTGTTCACAGTGCTCTATGATTTAAAAAATGACTCCATCAATTCTCATCATGTTTCACATGAAATGGGAAGGGAAGGGAAGCTGTCTTTGCAGGACCCTCTTTGTGTGAGGAGCACAGGGGGGCTGGGGGCTCCCGCTCTACTGTTCACTGCCCCTCCTTCAGAGCCGGAGCCCCGTCCTGGACCTTGAGGGTCACCCTCTTCCTACAGCCCCTCTCTGCACCCCGAGCTTCAGGTTTCCTCCCCTTCGTTTCTTATCACTGTCGTGCACACTGGCTTTAGCCAACAAAGAACAAATCACCTTTTGCACATTTCAGCCTTCCTGCTCAGACCATCCACAGGAGTGGTGGGAACAAGGAACAGCCTCCCTCGGGAATTGAGTCCTCCTATGTGTCAAGCACGGTGTGATGTGCTGTGTATTCATGATTTCATTTCATCCACAATTAGTGCTATTATTATTTCCATTTTCAGGTGTGGAATGGAGGCTTGTAGAGCTTAAATAATTTGCCCAAACCTACATAGCTCATCAGTGGTGGCACCAGGATTCAAATCCAGGTCTGTCTGACTCCACAGCTCATGTCCTTAACCATCATGCTACACTGTCCCTACTCAGAAGAAGGCAGACTCAAATTATTTTTAAATGTTTTATTGAAGTGTAATCCACTTAACAATATTACATTGGTTTCAGGTGTCAGAATAGAACTATTTTTAGAAGGCATCAGTACATTTGTCTGGTGACACAAGGTGTGGAGTAACTTCATTCATTCAATCATTCTTTTCATTTATTGGTTCATGAATCCATGTATTGATTCCTATGACATATAATAGCTATACATCTAGGAGTATATTTTTGCCTAGTGCCTGAAAGTGTGGGCTCTGGGGTCAGACCACAAGAGTTCAAATCCCAGCTTCACCATTTACTAGCCCTGGGACTTTGGGCAAGTTCCTTAATCATTTTGTGCCTTAGGTTTACTCGTTTGTAAAATGGAATAATACTAGCTTCCTCCCAGGGTTGCTGAATAGATTAAACAATACATATACAACACTTAACTTACTGTGCACCAAACACTTAACACAGTGTTTGGCACACAGTAAATATACCAAAATGTTAGCCTTCATTTTTATTCCCCATAATAGGTACTGTGCTAGGCACTGCCAAAAACCAAAAAACTATGGCATAAGAGTGAAAAGTGACTTTATTCCCTGAGTCTTAGGGTAGCACTAAAACTTTGGAATGATGGGGTGCTGATTGGATTTTGTTTTAGGATTTTTCATCTGGTTGTGTCTAAGTTGGATCAAGGGACAGGGAGACTGGCTAAGAGACTGCAGTAATAGTGCCAGTGACAGCTCATCCCAATATGGTAGCATAGACAGAAGACAGGACAGGATGTGGTGACAGACTAGGGCTGTCATATAGTGGGGAGCAGTGTCCTAGAAGAGTGAGGCTTCCAGCCCAGAGAAGTGGGAGAACTCAGAGGCCACCAACAGAAACAGGGAACAGAGGAGGAGAGGCCACTGGGAGGAAAGATATTGATGAAGTCTCTACCTTTGTAGAACCAGGACGGGGAGGCTGCCCTTGCCTGTTCAAGGCTCTGGACTGTTGTCTGGACTCTTCACCTCTTGGGAATTGGTCAAAAGACAACCCTGCTCAGAGGTTGGGCCATGACCAGAGTCCCTCTGGAGCCCCCCAGGGTAGACCCAATTTGGAACTTGGCTTTCCCACCACTAACCCTCTGTTTCATCCATGTAACCCAGGTGTCATTTTTTTGCTCCTTGCTGCCCTGTCTGCCTTTCATATTTTTGGATCAGAAGCCAATAAAGGGAAAGCATTATTGAGACCTCAACCTACCCTACTAGAGTGAGAAGCCCCTTTCAGGCCCAAGGAGGTACAGGGGTCAGGCCTAGGAAGCCCAGTAGGGAGTGACCTGCAGCTCCACCCCCTTTGCCCCCCAAAGAGGAAGGGCTCACACCCTGCTGGGAGAGGTCCAGGCTGTCACGGACAGTGAGTAGTCAGGTGTAAGGTTGGGGCTGAAGTTGGAGCTGCTGAAGGGCCCAAGGGCTGAAACTTCAGGTCCAGTGCAGGGGATGGTAGACTGAGGACACCGGGGAGAAACAGCTCTAGGTTACTGGATCCCCAGGCATGGTGAGCGAGGGAGCTAGCATCTCAAGATGCCTCCTCCACTTCCTTTATATCCCCAATCCCTAGCGCAGCACCTGGCACTTAGTAAATGCTCGATCAACCTATGGACGGAATGAAGAAATGAATGAACAAATGCCAGATTCCCAAGCCTTTTCCGCTTGCGATGGGAGCAGGACTGACTGCCTACTTGGCCCTGAGTAGGGAGGGAGGCGTGAGAAGCCACCTCTGACTGTTGATGAGCTAGAAGCAGAGCCTCCATTCTGAGGGGCCCGTAACAGCAGGAGGATGCTGCAGCAGTGTCCATGGCAGGGACGGCCGGGGTGGGGACGCCGCCAGGCTGCCTGCCAAAGAAAGTCAGCTGCGGGCCAGCTTGGCTCCCCAGCCAGAGGTTGCAGACCCTGGGATAGATGGCAGCATTGGATATGCAAATCTATGCAAATGGTGTCACAGAAATGCTCTCAGGTTCCCAGAGAAAGGCTGTTAATATCCACCACTGGGCAGCTGGCCTCTGGCAGCAAGTCATTATATCACCATCCTGTGGCAAACATCCCCAAACCTCCCTAAAATCCCGCTGGATGTGGGTCTCACTTCAGGCCACTGGAGACAGAAGGATGGAGCAGCAATTGAATTTCAAATGTGCTGTATTGTTTGATCTACGCGGATGTTGTCTGAGATGAGCCAGTGACCCCAGATCAGGGTCTGAAGAGCCAGCCATGGGCAGTGTGAGCTCTGGGCTTTTCTCTGAGAATGAATGGAAGCTCGGGGCTTGGGGGTTCCGGACTCCTGAGGGAAGATGAGACAGAGGAAAAGGCCAAGGAGGCTGGGGTTCAGAGCTATTTCACCCCAAAGCCAAAGAGGAGGTGGGCTTGAGGTCAGAGCCAGGACCTTGCGCTTGCAGAGGCCAGAGAAGACGAGGTGAGATGGCTGAGTTGAGGGAGTCTTAGCAGAGGAGGAGCTAGAGGCTGGAGATGGCAGAGGCCGGGAGAGGTGGGTGTGCAATGAGCTCCGCCATGCAGATAATGGGGGGCCCAGGACTCCCTCATGTGTACTCACTCCCTCATTCATTCTTTCCATGGCTGTCACTGTGCTCACTGCTGGGGAAGGTGCAGCGAACATCTTGTGGACCTGTGGGCTGGTGGGAGAATGGATGTTAAGCAAATCGCTAAGGGTACTGGGTCAAAGGGGAGGTGGGATGCCACAGAGAACAGGCATGTCCAATCTAGTTTCAAGCGGTGAGTAGGGCTTCCTGGGGGGCCTGAGCCTCAAGCTAGGACCTGGCAGATAAATCAGAGTTAACTAAATGGGAGGCTGGGATGAGGGTCAGGTGGGGAAGCATTCCAGGCAGAGGGACATAAGTGCAAAGGACCTGGGGTGGGATAGAGGCAGGAGGCTCCCTGGAAGCTGAAAGAGGACCCAGGTGGCTGAGCGAGGGGGAGGGGTACAGGATGAGGGTCAAGGGTAGACAGAGGCCAGGATATCCTATAGGCCACGCTCAGGACATTGGGCTTGATCCTAAGGCAGTGGGAAGCCATTCAAGGGTTTTTTTAAATCAAGGGGGTGCTGTGATCAGAATAATGACTTCAAGATGTCCCTGTACCTGCTGGAGAACGAATAGGGGGCAGGGAAAGCTATAAAAATCGTGTCCTTGAGTGGCCTATGCAATGTTGCCGTGGTCATTGTAGGATGAGGTGCTGCTGGATGTGAGAAATAAGAACTTGGACCTTAGGAACAAGGTCCTGAGAAAAACCTCTTCTTCCATGTCCTCTGGTGGTGGCATAAAAAATTAACCACGGGGCTTCCCTGGTGGCACAGTGGTTGAGAGTCCTCCTGCCGATGCAGGGGACACGGGTTCATGCCCCGGTCCGGGAGGATCCCACATGCCGCGGAGCGGCTGGGCCCGTGAGCCATGGCCGCTGAGCCTGCGCGTCCGGAGCCTGTGCTCCGCAGCGGGAGAGACCACAACAGTGAGAGGCCCGCGTACCACAAAAAAAAAAAAAATAATAACCACGGTCCCTAACCAGAAGACAAACTACACCAAAATCCGCTGTCCTCTTCTTGTCTTCTTTGCCCCTGCTCAGGGTAGGAGGGGAGGGGGACTTGCCTGCCTGTCTGGCCCCCTGTCCTGCCTCCTGCCGGTTCTCTTCCCGCAGGGCACCTCCCTGGAATTACCCCTCTGACACTCACCTATGGTGGAAATCACCCCTCCAATTACCCATCCCAGTGTCACACGCAGCCCTGCCAAGAAGGACCTGGGAGGTGGGGGGTGGGGGGGAAGAGGAACCAGCCCTGATTGACCTCCATTGCCTGTGCTCCTTCCTTTGTGATGTGGGTGTTTATCCTTCCCAGGGTCAGCCCTGCTGCCCCAGGTACTTTCCACGCTCCTGCCAACAAACAGAGACTGCAGAGGGGCAAGACTGGCTTTCAAGGAAGTGCTCCCTGGCCAGCAATATCTTATTCTGTAGTTACAGACAACACAGACAGGGGTGTCTGTGGGCCATATAAGCAAGAGGCAACATGTGACACTTAATTCAAGATTAAAAGAAACCGTCAACTGGAGCTGACTGTGCTCATCCAGATGTCACCAGAAACAGCTGTATGCCATCTGCCAGTGGGTACCACCAGCTGGAGCAGCTCTCCCTAAGACCCTGGCTTCGCTTTTCTCCATGGCAGGAAGGCAGCACTGAGGTTGGAGGCCAACCCGTGGGACAGGGATGATGGAGGCCGAGGTGGCAGCAGCTGAGGGGAGCAGGCGGTGTCACCTCCCCCTCCCCACCCCCCAGGCCTTGTCTATGCTAACAAAGGCGAGTAATGAATTACTGATAAGTGGCCTCTTTTAAAGGGAAATTATTCAAGAGAGAAGGTGAGATTCTGCAGACATTCATCTTCCCAGCTCCACGAAGCTGGCTCGGAGATGGGGAAAGGTAAGGGAGATGATTCATGACCATGGCCCTCCATCCATCACTCGGGGTGTCCTCAGTAATGGGAAAGCTGGATTGATGGGCCCCGGGTCCCAGGTTGGCAGTGTGCTGGGAATCCACCGGCTCCATCTCATTAGCTGGGGCAACAAGGCCACGCATCACTGGGACTTGAGAACCTGGCACCAACTTGATGCCAAGGGACAGTCACTGGGAGCGGCAGGAGGAGATGGGTTCACTTTGCCAGAAAATACCCTCAGCCCTGTGCGGGTTGATCCCGGAGAGGGGGATGCCTGCTGAGGGATGGTGCAGGCGGCCATGAGTGCTCACTGGTCTGGGAGTCAGGAGGCGAGGCCCGGCTCTGCCTCTTTCCCCTCCTGGCCCCAGTTTCATAAAATGAACAGATTAGAAATCACACACCACTGGGCCCCATGGGCTATATTCAGGCTTGTTTTCTTGAACCTGCATGGCGTAGGACCATATCGTGCTTTGAGTCCGATTTTGGGGAATTCCCTAGCAGTCCAGTGGTTAGGACGCCGCGTTTCCACTGCAGGGGGCACGGGTTCGATCCCTGGATGGGGAACTGAGATCCTGCACGTGTGGTGCGGCAAAAAGAAAATAAATAAAATAAAATAAAAATCTGAATTTGTTGTCAACTTTAAAAGAAAACTCAGATAACTGGCTTCCTTGGGGAAAATATCCGATCTAGCAATTAGCTGGGGCTGAGTACAGCTGCTCCCCTGATGAGGGAGGCACCCCCCACCACCTTTGCCATCCAGCCCCCATTCCCTCATCTCTCATTTTGTACCACGGTTCATTCTCTCAACCTCATCTGTCTCCAGTTTCTAAAGCCTTTGCTGCTCCCAACCCCCGGGGGTGGCCTCCGCCAGACTTCACTCAGGTAAAGCCAGACAGTGCGTTGCTTGATGCCTGCCCTGTGTGCCGTGGGCCCCCTGCCCCACGTCCCTGGGCTTCCCCATTGACGTTGAGGTGCAGACCCCACTCAGCAGCCACATGTGCTCAACCTAAAAGGGATGGGGAGTTAATGCTCAGAGAGCCAAAACTTTGATCAGTGGAAAGTGGACGCTAGTGGAAGATTCTTCTGTCCATCTCCCTCCCAGGAGATGCTCCTGAGACATATAACTTCTTGAAATGGTCTTGCAGGATTGAGCAGTCAGTTGCACGTGGCAGACGCCAGCTCAGCTGTGTGTCCCCATAGTGGCTCTCCCTTTCCCTGCCTCCCTCTCCCCCCTCCCCCAGGGATTGCACTCCCTAATAAAGGGGACCACACGGGCCTTTGCCTCAGGCCCTGCCTGCTGGGAAGCCCAGGTGAAGACCCTGGTATCAGGAGGCACCCTGGACAGCAGCCCCTCTAGGTGGGATTTTAGAAGTGGATTACTGGCTGGGGTTCTGGCATTAAGAAGCCCATCGCTAGGGATCGGTAGGATAGTAATAACCCTGGCATCACAATGATGAAAGCTCTCACCTGTGGAACCCCGGGCAGAGGTGCAGGTGGAAGGTGAGACCTTGGGGTATGCAGTGGCCATGGTGTCTGGACAGCATGGCAATCATAATGATTGTGGAGCATGATGCTTTTGGTCAGCTGCATTTCGAAAGCCTTGATGGATGTGATTTTGTGTGGAAATAGGATTTTTGCAGATGTAACCAAGTTAAAATGAGGTCATTAGGGTGACCCCTAATATGACTTGTGTCCCTATAAGTAAAGGAGAGGACACTCAGAGAAGCAAAGGCAGAGATTGGAGTTGTGTGGCCACAATCCAAGGACCTGGAAGAGGTAAAGAAGGATCCTCACCTAGGGCTTTGGAGGGAGCCTGGCCCTGCCAACACCTTGATTTCAGACTTCTGGCCTCCAGAACTGTGAGAGAATCAATCTCTCTTGTTTAAAGCCACCCAGTTGTGGCACTTGGCTATGGCAGCCCTAGGCAACTACTACCATTGTTTTCTCCAGGGGTCCCCAGAGGAACCTCCCTCACAAAGGCAATAATAAGGGATGCCCTGGTGGGGCAGGTGTGAGGAGGCACCAGCACTTGGAGAAAGTCCATGGTGGCTGCCCTCAGCAGGCTGGGACTGATGGTGGAACCCGGCTCCCTGTTCCCAATGGGCCTGATAGGATTCTGTACCAGCAAAGGCTAGGTGGTGGCACTTCAGCATGAGAGGCACATGGGCAGCAAGGTGACAGTAGCAACCAGGGTACCTTGACGTGCAGGGGTTCTTGGCAATGGCCAATCAGCCATGGTGTGAGAAAGATGGACAACCAGTGAGTGTGTTGCTTGTTTCATTTTTTTTTTTTTTTTTTTTTTTTTTTGCGGTACGCGGGCTTCTCACTGCTGTGGCCTCTCCCGTTGCGGAGCACAGGCTCCGGATGCGCAGGCTCAGCGGCCATGGCTCACGGGCCCAGCCGCTCCGCGGCATGTGGGATCTTCCCAGACCGGGGCACGAACCCACATCCCCTGCATCGGCAGGCGGACTCGCAACCACTGCGCCACCAGGGAAGCCCTCATTTTTTAAAATATAAAGAAATGGTGAGCAGAAGGATGACATTGAACCCTCACATGGTTTCCAGATGTAAGTTAGTCCACAGACCCAATGTCCATTGATAGAAAGGGAAGTGGGTCCTCTTGAGGAAGGACCATACAAGGCCATCACAGTCGAGATGATAAATATTCCCCCAATCCTTTCCCAGAGGACCTACGGCCATTTGCTAAAGTAACTACATATGGAAGGAAGGACAGTACCTACATTTCCAAGGACTGTTAGTGGCAGGTGCTGACCTAACACTGACAGCAAGGGATCGACCTGCCATCATGGGCTTCCAGCTAGCAAGGAGGCATCTTGGAGCAAAGGTGGCAAAGGTACATTGGTCCAAGTCAGTCTTCTGGAGGATCCATGGGCCAACCCTGGGGTTATTTCCCTGTCCCTGAGTACATAACTGGAACGGCTATACCAAGGAGCTGGCAGAAACCTCACATTTGGCTCCACAAATGTGAATGAGGGCCATTATGGTAGGATGGGCCAAGTGGGAGGCCCTGAAACTACCCTCCAGCTCAGTGCCAGCCAAGATAATAATCAGAAGAATTATTGCCACATTCTGGGAGAAATTGCAAAGATTAATGCCACCATTAAAAACTTAGAGGATGTAGAGTTTGTGCTCCCTGTCATAGACTCATTCAGTTCACCATTCTGGCCCTGCTCAAACCAAATTGATCACAGGGAATGACCGTGGCCAAGCATAAACTTAACCAGGTGGCAACCCTGATTGTAGCTTCTGTGCCAGATGAGGTCATTTTACTAGAGCAGGTCAAATAGCTTCTGACATTTGTATGAGGCTACTGATCAAGCAAATGCCTTCTTCTCCAACCACAGGGAGGCCAAAACCATTCATTTTCACATGGTGGGGACAGATTTGTCATCTTACCTGAGGGCTGTGCTAATTCTCTTATTCTCTGTCATAGTGTAGTCCAAAGGGACTCCAATCATCTTGAATTCTGTAGAACATCACACTGGTTCACTACGTTGATAGCTTCATGCAGATCATACCTGGTAAGCATGAAATGGAAAACCCTGAATGCCCTAGAAAGATATTTGTGAACTGGAGGTGGAAGATAGCCACATGAAAATCTAGGGACCTGCCATACCACGTTGGTGACATTTTTAGGGATCCAACGGTCTGGAGCATTCCAGGATGTCCCCTCTAACATAAAAGACATATTGTTGCATCACATACCTCCTGCCACTAAGAAAGGGACACAGTGCTTCGGGGGAGCCTCTTTGGATTTTTGAGGTAGTTTACAGCACATTTGGGAATACTTCTCTGACCCATTTGTTGAGTGACTTGAAAAGCTACAAGGTTTGAGTGGGGCCCCAAGCAGAAAAGGGTTCTGCATGGGGTTCTGCCTCTGGTGCAAGCAGCCTGGCCCTGGGATTGTATATCCCTACAGACCAGGGATACTGTGAGGAGTCTTGGCAAAGCACCAGTAGGAAAGCTGCAGTGCACACGCCCTGGAGTCCTGGAGTACAGCTGTGCCTTCTGAAGCTCCTTTTGGTGTGATCTTAGGCCCTAGTAGAGACCAAGGCCATGCAGTACCAGGCGCCTGTGAGACATGAGCTTCTTGTGAGGGGCCAGCTTCGTATTAGATCATGGAGTCATGGAGTCAAGTGGGCAGGGTCCCTTGTGTGGTGGAAATGGTATATTCAGGAAGAGGCCCACATAGGATCAAAGGACACAAATAAATTAAATGAACAGTTGAACAGATCCCCATGTCATTGACCTGTAATATACCCCCCCCCCCAGTTCACACCCACGAACTCATGGTGGGTTTCCTATGACTGATGAACAGAGGGGGAAAGAACTGGGGCCTGGATATCAATAGGCCAGCACATAGTGTTCGTGATAACAGAAAATGGCCCTGAAGAGCAGTGATGGTGGGAAATCCTGTCAGTGCAGAGCCATGAGTAGTATACTGGCTTGTCCTCTTCTTACAGTGGGAAATGAGGCCTGAAGTATGGATATACATGGACTCCTTGGTGGTGTCAAGTGGCCTGGCTGCTAAGTCCAGGGATTAGAAAGAATAATATTGAAAGATCAGAGATAAGGAAGCCCTGAGAAGAAGTCTGTGAATGGAACTACGGTGGGCACAAAGCACACAGGTCTCTATGTCTCCCATTAATACCACCAGAAGCATCTATGGCAGAGTTGGTTGTCCCCAGTCAGGTGGAAAGGACGATGCATCCACAGGATGTCAGTCAGCCTCTCTCATCAGTCACCCTGCTGCAGATGCAGAGTGACGATGGTGGCAGGAATGGAGGCTATGAGTGGCCCACAGCATGGGCTCCCTCTCACCAAGGCTAACCTTGCAACGGCCAAAGCTGAATATGCAAACTAGCAGCAGCAGAGAGTGACACTGAGCCCTTAATATGGCACCATTCCTTAAGGAGACTAGTCAGCCTCTTGGTGGTAGGTCAGTTGCATCAGACCCCTTCAATCCTGGAAGTGAATTGATACCACTCTGGTCTGCCTTCCCTGTCCACAGAGCCTCCACTGGTATGAGCATCTGAGAGTGTACAAAATACCTGATATCTGTATGACATTGTCTCAGACCAAGAAACCCAAGTCACACGAGGAGGTGTATAACTGATTCATGGTCATGGGATCCACGGTCTTCTGTATTCATCACCCTAAAGCAGCCAACCTAAGAGAATGGTGAAACATCCTGTTAATCTAAGGTCCCAGCTTAGGAACAATACCCTAAGGCTTGGGGTACTGTCCTCTAGGAGGCAATATATATGCCGTAATAATGATCTACACGTGATGCTGTGTCCCCAACAGCTAGAATGCACAGAACTGGGAATCAAGGGGCAGAAGTCAGATTGCCCCTCACACCACTATTCTTAGTGACCCACTTGAGAAATTTGTGCTTCCTTATCCTGTACATGGGTGGGCTCTTCTGGGTTAGAGACCCTGGTTCCTGAGTGGCAAATGCTCCTGCCAGAGGACAAAGTAAGGGGACCACTGAACTTGAGATAGTAATTACCTAGACACTCCGGGCTGTTTGTGCCAGTGAACCAGTAAGTAAAGAAAAGAGTCACTATGTGGGCAGGATTACTAACTCTGGCTCCCGTGAGAAGCTAGGGGTCCTGCTACCCAATGGGAGCAGGAGAAGGAGGGCTGGAACTCAGAAGATTCGCTGGGGTATCTCTTGGTACTCCTATGATAATGACAATCATTACTCAACAAAGTCAAGGCCATTAGGAGCCCAGAATCCTCAGGGATGAAAGGCCAGGTCCTACAAGGCAAGCAACCCAGACCAGCCAAAGTGTTGGCCACGGGTGAGGGAAACCTGCAGTGGAGAGGGGAGAGAGAAGATGGTGAGTGTCCGTTGCAGCCTTGGGACCAGAGCCAGCAATGAGGACTGTAGCTTCTTTCACTAATCTTCTCGCCTTACATCTCTTTAAAGTGATGTCTGGCTCCATCTTTAAGGGGACTCTGTGACTGACTGTATTTGTACCTCTCCCTTCAGAACAAAGGTGAAGTTCTCTGCTCACAAAAAAGGAGGCCTTGTTTTGTACTTTGAGTGCCAGACACGATGGAAAGTCAAGGTGGGTCAGGCCAGGGATGGATGGAATGGACATCTCTTAGGCACCACTTCGGATGTCCTTGGCCTGACCCACCTCTTTTCCTGCTGCAGTGGTGAGGCTGAGCAGCTCTGCATTGGCTCCAACAGGTGCTCTGTGTGGGGGTCTTGTCTCTTGTCTGTGTCGCCTGCTGCCTCCCTCTCACCTCCAGCATCATTGATGCCAAGACATGGGATGCCGAGGGATCTATTTTGGCACTCATGAATTACTCCAGAAGGGAAGGGAAGTTAGTGCTCAGTGCGGCTAACCTTTGACAAATGGAATATTGAATCTAGTAACTAAATCTTCCCTCTTCCTCTGGACAGATAGCTTTTGCAGCTTCTTGGGGGTAGTTTCACGAGATTGAGCAATAAGTTGCCCTTGATAATGGCCAGCTTGATGATGCATCCTCGTATTGGATCTGTCTGTTTCATTGCGGTGGCTTCTCTTGTTGCGGAGCACGGGCTCTAGAGCGCAGGCTCAGTAGTTGTGGCGCGTGGGCTTAGCTGCTCTGCGGCATGTGGGATCTTCTGGGACCAGGGATCGAACCCATGTTCCCTGCATTGGCAGGCGGATTCTTAACCACTGCGCCTCCAGGGAAATGAGACAGAGAGATCTCTGTCCAACGATGCATCTCTCCTTCTTTCCCTGCCTCACTCCTCTTGCCCCTTACTCTTGTACCCCCTGACAAAATCATGGCATGAAGCTTTGCCTCAGGCTCTGCTTTCTTGGGAATCTCCAGTATTAAAGTGGGTGTCTGTTGTCACTTACCATCCAAACCCCACATTACTAATTTATATCCTCTTCCTGGTCCTTGTGATATCTGAGTTTGGGCCCCTGAACAAGACGGTCTCTTAGATACGGGGCTCAATCGATTGACGGGCTTATCTTTCCAGGAATCAAGGATACAGATTCATTGGCCAAATGCTTCTGTCCCCTCGGGACTATCTCCTGCTTTGAGCTCTAAAGTATGAGAGGTTTCAGTTTGTCTTGAATTGCATTTTTAGGGCTGCCCCTTTAAGGATTCCTAGAAGTACTCTGCTCTCAGATGGGAAGCTCCTTTGTACCTAGACATCAGCTGAGAAAAGGGGCCCAAAGGAAATAGACAAGAGAGGAGAGACCTGGAGAAGAGTTATGGGAAGGAGGATGGGTTAAAAGAAACCGTGTCACCAAGAGCTTGGATGGACTCTAGGAAATCTGCTTTAAGAAATAAAATCCAGGCCCTAGAATGCTTCTGGAATCTCTGCATGGGGTCTTGGAATCAAGGCTCTGAAAACCATCCTCTATGTTTGGAAGGCCTTCAGAGAGAAAGGCAGGCAGGCCTTATGTCAGCAATGCCAGCAGCAGTCATCAGCTTTTGCCCCAAATCAAGCATTTGATTAGTACATGCTTTACTCCTACTATCTACAAGGTACGGACAATATCTTGGGAATGGGGAGAAGAGAGCCGAGACACAGATTTGGATGTGCTTCCTGCCAGACTTGAACTTGCAGTGTATTTCGAGGCAAAAAGACAAGACAAGGCAACATGAACTAGTCACAGAAAGAGTGATGCGGAATGTGGGTGACACGGTCGGGAATGGGTTCCCCAAGGAGGTGCGTTATGCTGCTGAGCAGTCAGTTTTCATCCAAAAAAATGTCTATTGATATCTGTGATGTGTAAGACAGTGTTCTAGGGTCTGTGTGGGGTGGGGAAATAGAGGACATTGGTGGTGGGGATGTAAACAAACATATTGACCTACTCTCTAGGGCCTTCTAAGCAAGGGAGTTTGGAATCAACCACGAATGGCTGTAATACCAGTCACGGGGCGGGTAAATAGAAGATGGATGATAAACATTAATAAATCTAGGAGCACATAGGATGGAAAGGGTCAGAGCCAACTTAAAGAGAGGGCATTCCCACTGGGGTTTAAAAGAGAAATTTCCTTTGGATAGATGAGAACGGGGTGGAAGAGGGGCAGGAGAGGCGGGCAGTCCAGGCAAAGGCTGGAAAGTGCACTGTGGGTTTGGAGAATGGTGAGCAGGCCTTCTGATCCTTCATCAATCATACTGTCATGTCTCCCAGGCACCAGGAGCTCTGCCAGTGCTGGCAATTGGCTTTGGTTAGGATTGTATTCAGTGGTGGATCACAGACACATCACTAGAGAAACTTAGCCTAGCAGGAGGGACGTTTTCATTTGTCTCCACATCACTGGAATCCAGAGTTCAGGCTCAGAGTCTCCACGATGTCATCAGTTTCCTTCTGTCCCTCTGTTCCTCTGTGTTTAGCATGCGGCTTGGTGTTCATGGTCACAAATGGCCGTGTCATCTCTGGCTTCATATTATGGGAAGGAAAACAGAAGTGGCTGTGGTTATCCTAGGAGAGCCAAGCTTTCCCAGGAACCCTCGGCCTGCACCCCACTGTCCAGGACCATTGGCAGGGCTACCCCTGCCCATAAGAAAGCTGAGGAGAAAGCTGGGACGTTGCACCCTCAACCAAGACTGGGGTTATGGGGCTTCCCTGGTGGCGCAGTGGTTGCGAGTCCGCCTGCCGATGCAGGGGACACGGGTTCGTGCCCTGGTCCTGGAAAATCCCACATGTCGCGGAGCGGCTGGGCCCGTGAGCCATGGCTGCTGAGCCTGCGCGTCCGGAGCCTGTGCTCCGCAACGGGAGAGGCCACGACAGTGAGAGGCCCGCATACCGCAAAAAAAAAAAAAAAAAAAAAAGACTGGGGTTATGTTATAGGAGAGAACAGGGAATGGCTGGTGGGTAGGCAATATGCAGAGTCTTCCCTGAGATGTCACTGCGAGGGACAGCATCTGCCTACAAGGAGCTCTCAGTCCCTGGATGGACGTGCAAGCTGGTCGTTTCTGTGGCAGAGTCAAGCACAGGGTGTGCTGAGCTGTAGGAGGGACCCCTCCCCTCCCCTTGGGAGGGGGTGCAGAGGTCCCTGAGACCTGGAGAAGTAGGAGTAGCCAAGCAGAGGAGGAGAGGGAGGGTTGCTGGGCTCCTTGGCGGGGAGGACGATGTGAAGAGTCCGGAGGGCAGTGGCAGCGTGGTGTGTTCACAGAACCACAGGATTGCAAGAGGGCAGTGGCAGCGCCAGGCTGAGAGTGAGGATGGAAAATAAAGGGAAGATAAAGGGTGTGGGGCAGAGTCTAAAGGAGCTTTTCTGCCCCCACTTAAGACTGGGGACTTCATCCTCCAGGCAGAAGGGAGTCACTGCAGGGCTTAAGCCAGGGAGTGCCATGTCAAGGATGTGCTCTAGAGGTCAGAGGAGATGTACATTTGGAGTTGTCACTCTGTAGATTGCATCTGAAGCCAATTTAAAGCCAGGTATCTGGATGAGATTACCAAGGGGCTGTGTGTAAAGAGAAAAATTGAAGAGGTGCCCGGGCTGAGGCCTGGGGGCCTCCAATGTCAAGCAGTTGGTGAGATGAAGGGGAGCCAGCAAAGGAGACAGTGAAGAAGGACCCATTCCCGGGAGCATGTGGGCTCCCAAACTCTTGGGAAGAAAGTATTTCAACAGGAAGGGAGTGATCAGTGCAGCCAGAAGCTGCTGACAGTCAAGTAAGATGGGAGCTGAGAACTCACCACTGACCTTGGCACTCTGGAAGACAAGGACGGCCTGGATAAGAACACCTGGGTGGAGCAGAACAGCAGATGAGACACAAATGGAGGAAAGGAATTGGATGGTGTGAAGGTGGACACCTCTTTCCAGGACAGTTGATAGAAGCTGCTGGAGGAAGAGGCGGGACACAATGTTTTTTCTTTTCTTTTCCTTTTTTTAAGATGGGAGGAATCACAGCAGGTTTGCCCACTGAGGGGAGAGAATGGAAAACTAATGATGTAGGAGAGATCTGTGCTGCACCTGGGCAATGTCCCTGAGTAGGAGAGGGGTGGACACTGGCCTTGGCAGGAGTGTGGACCGTCTGCCCACAGCACAGGAGAGAAGGAGAGAATTTGAAAACGGATGCGGTGGGAGGGCAGTTGTGGGGATGGGAGTCTGGAGGCTTACTTCAATTCTTCCCACATTTTCAGTGAATAGATAGCAAGGTTTTCAGTGGAGATGAGGATGCAGGGGAGGTGTTGGAGGTTTAAGGAGAGAGAGGATGGTATGAAAAACTCATCGGGGAAAGGAGGAGAGTGAATGGAGCAGAGAAATGATGGATGATGCCAGCCGGCAGCCAACACCCACTTCAGTTTAGGGCTCATAAATTTAAAGTGAGACCATCAGCGTACTCTGTGTGATCCTCTCCGGCTATGCTCTGCTCGCAAAGGCGCGCACACTGAGTAGGGGAAAGTTGGAGGTTTTGCTAAGTGACCAGGAAGGGAGAGAGGGGTGAGGGAGCTGAGAGCACTTGCAGTGGATGATAATGATGTTTGATCAGGAACCTGCGGCTGGCTCAGCGGGTACGCTGGGATACCAGGAAGGGGGCAAAGAGGTAACAGGACCAAAAAGTATAGGTTCGAGTGGGACCGGAAGGTGAAAGCTGAGGGCCTGGAGAATAGACGGCTTGAGATGGAGATCGTGGAGAGATGGGACCTGCTGACGGTGACATGGTTCAGGCTGAGACTATGGGGGGTGGGGGTGGCTGGAGACCAGCTGACTGGAGGAGAGGAAATCAAAATGCAGACAGGCCAGACCCCCACTACTCACTCTGGGGTGGATCGGAGCGAACCACCATGATCCAGGAGCCAAAATGTTCAGGAAAGGAGAGAAGGACCAGCGGTCCACAGACGACTCCAGCAAAGAGGGACAGAGGGAGGTAGTCTTGGACTCAAGATCCGAATCTGGGTGTTTTTCAGGAGGAGGGATGGATCTTGGCAGGACACTGAGCAGGGAGGAGCCAGGAGGACCCTATTCCTCCTTCAGCCCCGGGCACAAGGGAAAGAAAACAGCCTCCGACCTGTGAGTGTAGGGGAGACGTGGGGGGAGAGTGGGGTTCAGTTAGAGCAAGGGGGTAAAAAGACCATTCAGAGGGCTTCCCTGGTGGCGCAGTGGTTGAGAGTCCGCCTGCTGATTCAGGGGACACAGGTTCGTGCCCCGGTCCGGGAAGATCCCACATGCCGCGGAGCGGCTGGGCCTGTGAGCCATGGCCGCTGAGCCGGCGCGTCCGGAGCCTGTGCTCCGCAACAGGAGAGGCCACAACAGTGAGAGGCCCGCGTACCGCAAAAAAATAAAAATTAAAAAAAAAGACCATTCAGAGGAGAGGCAGGAGGAGCCTGGTGGGGGACTGAGGCAGCTGATGGCGGCATAGAGGCAGGAGCCCTACCTGGCACGCAGGTATTCCAGGGAGGGTGTGGCCCAGGCCCTCTTAGTTGCCCTCTTTTCTCCAGCTCTGTGTGAATCTCCTCAAAACCGCCCCTTAACCAAGTGCTGCCCACGGCTCTGTGTCTGAGGAGCCTCAGAGATAATCATCTTGGAGGCGCTGAGGTGTTCAAACTGCAGCAGGATCAGAGTTTGCTAATATCGCAGTAACACAGCCCTGGGGAGGAGCTGTTCATTCACAACTGCCACTGAGGCCGCTTATCTTCCAATACATCGTGCTCTACAAGGGACGCCAAATGCCTACAAGATGGAAATTAAATAGGATAAGGGTTGAGGTGGGGGCAGAGATAGTGAAAGAAAAAAGTCAGTATCCAGCCTTATTTTTAGGTCTACTAAAGGAGAAAATACACGCTCAGATGATGAAAAGCCAAGCACAAAGCCAACCCCACACTCAGGGAAAGGCCGGGGGTCCCTGGCTGCAGAGCCTCCCATTCATTCCTTTTGATTTACCGCAGAGCAGACAAGAGGTGCTCACATGATACATAGCTTGTATGTTCTTCTATCGATTTCCAAGACTTTGTTTTCTAAACTTCCCATCCATCAGCAGCATCTGTGCCTGCCCACCCCCCTGCCAGAGATGAAATAGGGATGAGCCACCCCGTCTTGCAAAGAGTGGCAAGCTTTATGAGCTTGGAAGATCGGAAACCAAGCCTTGACGGATGCTCGTTTCTGCCAACAGGTGAGGTCGCCTCCCCGTGAAGTTGAAAGGGCACTGTCAAGGGTGTGGCTGCTGGGAAAGGGCAAAGCACCCCTAAAGCCCAAACACCCAGGGCAGAGGAAGAGCGAGGGAGTATGGTTACAAGGAGGCGTGTTCTCAGGGGTGGGCATCCCCCGTAGAGGCCGTCTTGGACGCTACTGCTATAAACACTTCCCGAGCTGAGTAACCAGCGTGAACACTGCCCACGTTCACCATCAGCCTCTAACCCACCACAGAAGGGTGCGAATGGTGCCCCTGCTGCCAGCCTGGGACCCTGAGAACAGACTACTGCTCCCCGCTGGCTGCCGAGAGAGGTTACCATGACCCCACCAGAAGACATGTTGTTCTGCGCATATAAGGAAAGCCGGGTACCCACATACCACCTTCATTCCTCTTCTCCTGCCAATATTCTCAGAATGGAAAAGGCAAGCATCTGTGATATTACATCCACCCCCAGCCTTCCCCCACCCCATTTACAAAAAAGATTCCTTCGCTTTCACAAAGCAGATCTCACTACCTGGGGGCGCTGGGATGCAGGAGAGTTGGGAAAGCTCTTCACTGCATCCCCTTTGAGACTGGAGCACAAAGATGGGGAGAAGCAGGGCTGAGGGCTACCAGGGCCTTTGGGGAATAGAGGCAGATGCAGAGGCCTTCATTCTGCCTTCGTGGGGCACTGGGGAGTCTTCAACTGAGCTGAGAATCTCAACTGATCCCGGAGCATCTCATAGCAGGAGGGGGAGACATGACATCAGGAGCTGGACGAGGAGCAAGTGTCAGCAGGCAGGGGCTAGTTCTGCTCTATGACCTTTGGCCAACTTCCCCTTCTGTCTGTGCCTCAGTTTCCCTTGGAGAAATAGTCTTCCAGTTCCTCCATCTCTCTAAGGTATTGGAAGGCATCCAAAGAGTCTCAGAAGTGACGATATTACAAATAAAGGAATTATAGATGTGATCAATGGTTTCAACTGAGCTTTGGGGTCCCTGTTATTTAGAGGATGGATCAATAGTAATAACAACAATAAATAGAGAATAACTCAGGAGAGAGTCTATAAAGGACCCTGTGGCTACAGGGGAAGATAATGCAGAAGCAGAGGAATCCCTCCCATGCTGCCCATGTTGGCTCGGTCACCAGGCTTGCTCTGGGGAGCGGTTGCCCTGCTGCTTGGCCAGCCCGCCCAGGGACCACTGCTGCTCCAAATGGCATTCCAAAGGAACCCTGGCTGTGCTAGGAGCTAGGACAGGGAATGAGGAAACAGGGTGAGCTAGAGGGATTCCCCAGAGATAGTGCATGGTGCCAACCAGCACAGGATGGAGCCAAATGAGATACCATCCCCGGGTCCACTCACCCGGCCATGTGTGTGAGCCCAGGAGGTGTGGCAGAGCAACAGGTCACAGCATGCGATGGACCAGCCACAGTCAGAGCCTGTTCCTGGCAGCTTCCAGGAGACGGCAGATGTGCTGGAAAGGGCATGGGGTGTGGAATTTGAGGACCTGGTTTGAAGTCCTTGCTCTGGAACACCCTACCTGGTGATGGGCTAGCCACATGACCTCCCCAAGCCAATGACAGCTGTCTAACTTGTTGTTATCAGATGTCACCTGAGAGAAGATAGGGGAAGCTTTCTGCAAAATATTCAGAGTTTTTGTCACCCACATGGGAGGATGGGCAGTATCCCAGGAATGCCTCCTTTCCCGAGATAGCTTTGCCACATCCAAGCAGCCACAGAGCCAGCACTCCTACGTGCATCCTCACTGAGGCCAAAACACAGCTAGGGGCTGGTCCTAGGAGCGATGGGCTTGCCCACGCCCTCCCTGTTCCCCACGCCAGCCTCTGCACGGGGACTGTCACATTTTTTATACTTACTGGGTTGTCTGCCGTGAATTTTCTGCTGAGTTGTAAAGCCCTCGTGTTGGTGGTGGTAGGCACCGTCCTGACACACACTGGTGCGCTGCGAATGAGTGAGTGGGCCCCGTGGGTAAATCTGTGCCCCTTTAGGTACTAACTGCTCAGGACTGATTTGTCTGTCAACGGATTGGCTTCTCTTCTAGGAGCGGGGAGCTGATGTAACAAGTTGGCCTCAGGTGGATCAGAAAAAACCTCTTAAAGGGGACAAAAAGTCTAAAAAGGGAATCCATCAATGGGGCTCAAGCCAAATTCCAGGTACTTAGAGAATGATTTTGGAAAGATCAGCCCAGGGTGGGGTCCTAAGCACAAGCTGTCAAGTCCCAGCCCACAAGCCTGACCCTCAGCAGTTGGAAAGAATCAACTTCCCCTCCAAGTACAAACATCCCAGAATCAACAATGGGTCATGTCTCTGGTGAGTAGATTTGGTTGAGGAGCTGAGATGAACGTGGACCTGGGTCATGGCAGAATCTACTTCTTATAGTGCCATCAAATGCAGTGTTCTCACACATGATAATTGGGTGTCTTCTAGAGGGGGGCACGGTTCGATGCAGGCACAGGCACACACCCATCTCCATGTGTCCAAATGCATGCATAGAATCTCGCATATCTGTGGACCAGCACAGGTGTGCACAGGCACCCACGTGATGGATTTGAACAGTAATTCACATGGTGAGAATTCTGGGCCCTTGAGCCAGCAGGGAATTTCAATCCCAGTAATACATGAGTGTCCCTGACCTGACCAGAAGTCTGGGCTCTTTTAATGGCTTAACATCAGGGAATTCGAATTCTAAGGGGCCTTAGAAATCAACAATTTCAACCTCCAATCCAGAGCATAAAAATTCCCAGCGTGTTGACATATAGCCTCTGCTTAACGTCACAGTGATGGAGGACCTATTGCCCTGCTTGGAACCCCATCTAATTGTTGTTATTAATAATAAAAAGAACTATAATTTATTAAGTGCAGACTCTGTGCCTGCTGCCATGCTAAGCACTTCCCTGGACCAGCTCAGGTAACCCAGTGAGAGATCTCCATTTAATGGAAGCTTAAACTGAGTCTCAGAAAAACTGACTTGTCCACAGTGATGCATCCAGTGTGTGGCAGAGCTGGGATTTGAACCTGGGACTGACTCCACAGCCCTTAGGTCATATTAACTTTCCCTAAGTTCTATTGTATAGAAAATTCTTCCTCGGAATGAACCGAACTCTGCTTTCCTATAACTTCCATGGACTGATCCCTGATCCGGGCTCTGGAGTTTTGCAGAGGCTTCTTCCTGTCCCCTGGGCCCTTCTCTTCTCCTTCCCATGCTGTCCCTTTCCCTTGATGCCCTCTGGATGCCCTTGTTCAAATACAGGCCCCCCCAAAATTCCATTCTCAGTGGGATATCACCTCCATGGTTTGGACACTGTACGTCAAGTGTGCTTTGTTTAGATGTCATTGGCCTTTTGGTCAGTGACATTACATCACTGTTTTAAAGAAACTGTGGAGTTTTATTTCATTTCAATTAGCTTATTTTTTTCTTACATCAACTACTGTAAGCTATTTTTGCAGTTGAGATTAAAGAATATGTTTTCAGCTTAGTATTCCAGCTACTTTTAAGATCATTGTGAAGCATAGTTTGTCAGCCAGGACTTTAGCGGGCCTTGCAGCTTTGAGGTGTCTGCAAATTGGGTAAGCTGACTTTCTGTGCCAAGTAGTTGATCCAAGCCAGGCCAAGATTTGAAGGCTGAGTTTTGCATCACCCACTAGAGACTACTTATCTGGTGACACTGACCTACGAAGCATTACTCTTGTTCCAGTGTCAAATGCCACCCACAACTGCACATTTGGACTGAAACTAGAGATAGGCTAGGGGTCACTTTGGAAAAAGTAGAGGGCAAAGGTCATTTCCAACCCAGGAGATAAGGATAAGGTCAAGAGAGAAATGCCAGTCGGTAAATATCACACCTGTCCAGGAGGCAAGGGTACCAGGTGGAGGCATCAGGACTGGAAACATCAGTATCTTAGTTGGAGTCTGAGACTTGCACCAAGCTTAGGAATATGCAAACACAAACGGGGCGTTTCAGGCAGTGTCCCAGTGAACCCCAGAAGATTGAATCCTGCTGACCTGTGGCTCCTTTTAAAAGCCCAGATATCCAACCTTTCTGAGTGTGCACGTGGCTGCCTTAAAAGTACCACCTGGCTTATACTATCTGGTTTCTGATCAACTTTGGATCTACCGGTAGTGAACCTTCTTGATGATAATATTTAGCCCTCATTTCTCCATTTTGCCCATAAGGATGAAAACAAATGTGGTCAAATAACTTTCTGAAATGGGAGTGCATAATATGTAAGGCATTCCCTTTATATCAGTTGGATTATTTTCCCCCTGCAGGTTGCAGAAACCCTAAATCAAACTGGTTTAAACAATAAGGAAACTGATGGGCTCATGTAATAAGAAGCTCAGAGACAGATGCACCTGCAGGGTTGGTTGGTTCTGTAGCTCAATGATGTCCTCTGAGGCTTAGATTCTATCCGTCTCATCTACCGTCCATAGCATTATGAGCTCCTTAAGTCTGGTCCCCCTCATGCTCAGAAGGTGGCTGCCAGAGTAATTGGGGCAATAAACTTCTTTATTTCCATCCAGAGAGAGACTGGATTCTCTTTTTTCCAAAGCTCCAAGAAAGTCTGACTTCATGTCTCATTGGCTCAGTTCTCTTTAGCCCGCCTCCAACTGAACCAGTCCTCTGGGGTTGGAATGGATGTTGGGAAATGTTCGTTACATTTCTGGTCCTTTAGTCCAGCCACACTCTCAGTAAAGAAATGAGATCATTTTGGCTCGGCTCATGTTTGGTGAATCCACGTTGGTTCCTGGCATTCACCATCTCCCTAAGTGTCCACAAACCATCTATTTAATAAGCAATGTTAGAGTCTGACCAAGGACCACAGTCTCTGGGATCTTATATTTTCCCCATTTTTGAAGTTGGAGACACCATTTACCTCTTCCATTCCCTGGGATTCATCAGAGCAGAGTTTACAGATACAAGCACGCAGGGGGCTACCTGTGGAGCTTGTTGAAAATCTACAAGTGGCTGCATAGCCTAGTGGTTAAGAGCATGGGTTCAGGGCCCATGTTCAAGTTCAGGCTCTGCCACCTACCACGTACCCTCACTCAACCTCTCGGGGCCTCAGTTTTCTTATCTCTAAAATAGAGGTAGCAGTAGGATCTCTCATGAGGAATTGTTATGAAGATTAAAGGAGGGGTATGTACCAATTGTTCAGAACAGTGCCAGTGAGTGGCATACATGTTTTGGCTAAATAAATATATGTTCTTAGTGCCCACCCTTAGAGACTGATGATTCAAGCTGGATGAGGGAAGGCAGTGGGAGAATCTGCTCTTGACAAGCATGTCCTTGTGGATTCCGATGCAGGCGAATCAACCACCCAGAGATGCCTGGCGACAATGTGCCCACCGTCCTGCTCAAAGGTCTTCCTGAGCGTTGGGATGAAATGTGGTGCACCCTGGCCTGGGAATAAAAATCCCAAACACATAACAGTGAGCATGCTTTCACTACTGCCTCATCCTATTTGGGTTTCAGTTCTTTCAGCTATATTTTTCTTTCTCCAGATTTGGGAAAGTTTTCCTCGATAGGAGACAAGCAAAGTGGGAATGGTGCTTGGGCTTCTCTCAGCATTATAACACCCTCCATAAAGAATGGAGCTCACTCTCTTGTTCTTGCTTCAAAACTCTTTAATGTACCCACTGTCCCTGGCGTTCCCAGCTCGCCATGGACTCTAATGCCACTGGTACCCTTCATGTGGGCCTGTGTCGTGCTCGTGTTTGCCTGTGATGTGAACCTCCCACCCCAGTTTAGGGATGTGCCCCTTTACAAATCTGAGCTCACCGCAGAGCTCATTCATGATTCCTCGTCAGCTTCATTTGTGCTTATGACATCAGAACTCAGTGTTCGAGAGCCTCTCAGCCCTCCTGAGCCATCTTCCCTTTCAGAGCCTCTGCCCATGGAACTAGAATTGTTTTCTCTGAACCTGAACAATTCTGCCTTCTGAAATTCTAGTCTGCTTTGACTATGCTCAGCTTTGCTCTTTTATCTCTTATAAACTCTAAGATGACTTTTCCCCAAGCTTCCTGTATCATCTATCTATGGCTGCATAAAAAAACCAACCCAAAACTTGGTGGCTTAAAATAGCAACCATCTATCTTCTCATGATGCTGTAATCTGGGCAGGTCTCACCTTCGTGGCTGCCGTTGGAGGGATGCCTGGGGGCCGGCTTCTTCCAGGTGCCTCACTTATAAGCCTGGAAGTGTAGTGGGATGGCTGGGTTGGGTGGGGTCACCTGACCGCTGTCTCCACGTGTCTCTCAGCCTCAAGGGGGCTGGCCTGGACTTCCTTATATGGTAGCCACAGGGCAGCAAGAGCCAAAGAGTAGAAGCTGCAAGGCCTGGGTTTGACGGTCAGGTGGCATCCCTTCTGCTGCATTCTATTGGTCAAAGCAAGTCGCGTGGCCAGCTCCACCGGGGCGGGGGAAATAGACTCCACCACTTGATGGGAGGAATTGTAAAGAGGCTGGCCGTTTTTCACTTACCACACTTCCTTTCATTAAACCTATTTTGAGGACCTGAACTGAGGAGACAAGGAAAAAGATGGTTCTGATCTCTGGAAAGAACTCACAGTCTGGCGGAAGAAACAGAAAGCTAAAGAGAGCATTACAACATAATGTGATAAACAATAATGATGGCTGACAGCTCTTGTGCATCTGCCATGTGCCTGGCACTGTGCTGAGTGGTCTATTTGCTTTGTCTCACTGAGTCTTGACTACAACCCCGGGGGTGGGGGTGGGGGTGGGGGGGGAAGGTAAAGTTAATAAATATGCCCATTTTTCAGACAGGAAAATCAAGGCACAGAGATGTTAGGTATCAAGAACACGAGGCAGGGTGTGAACTCAGCCGATGCCCAGCTTTACAGCCCTTGCTCTTACCAGGTACTGTGACTCCCCTGCAAGGCCAGCCATCGGCATGGAGAGTATCTTGCCTGCAGTCTTAGCCACAGAAAGAGCTCCATCAATAAGCAAGTAGATGGAGGAGAAGGAGAAAGACGAGGGATCGCAGCAGATTTCTTTTCACAGAACACAAGCAAGAAGACCCCCACCTTTCGTGCTCATCTCGGGGCCTCTGGCAGGCTGCTGTGACTTTCACCTGACTCCTGACTAAAACGGCACACCAAGACCAAAGCCCACGGTGGCCTGGGGCTGCATGAAAGGTTTGAGAACAAAGGAGTCACCTCCTCTCCATCTGTCCCAGTGACACATGATCGGGGGAGAAACTGTTTCCAAAGCCACACAGGAAACCACGTCTCTGTAAACTCACCCATGACGTCAGCCCCGCATCCAGAAAGGCCCTCGTGCCTGCCTCCCACTCCTCCCCGCATTAACCAATTACTGAAAACAGCTCAAAATAGCACCTGCCCCTTGGCTGGGGCTGCTGCAGGAATACTGTTTATGATTCTCTGCAAGAGAGAGAGAGAGAGAGAGAGAGAGAGAGAGAGAGAGAGAGAGCATCTTCTGAAAATGGGTGCAGTGAGAGAATGATCTGGGCTCTTCCTCCAGCATCCGGCTTTGACTCTGACCTGCCTGGAATAGGCTGAGATGCAGAGTCCACGTTTCCTGCAAGATATTTGTGGTGCAGTGTGGCCTCCTGTACCCAGCTGCAGTCTGGGCCTCAAGGTGGCCCTGGGGAACAGCAAGGGACCCAACCCCATGAGACACAGGGCATCAGAGGCTCCAGGGTGGGGAGCCACCCCAGAACCCACTGGAAGCAGCTGCTCTAGAAGCTGGCTGAGGCACGGGACTCATTTGGAGGCTGTTTCGTGGCCCGGCTTCGATCACAGCTCAGTTTCTCCACACTGCAGTCTCCCCCAAGGATCCCAAGGGACTCCTGTCTCCATCAATCACTCCTAAGCCCATTTTTAAATCTGCCAAAGCCATGAAAAGGATACTTACCATAAGTAATAAGAAAACAACAAAATAAATATCTGTTATAGTTTACAATTAAACTATGTTACCACTTACCAATGCAACAATCGAATGGAGTGGATCTTTCCACACTGGCATGGAAATCACACCAAGAAATGCTGTCAAGTGAAAAAGGCGAGCCATATAAATACCTGTCTATCTATCTGTCTCTCTATATATATACCTATCTATCATGTATCTATCTATCTATCATCTATCTGTCTAGCTATCTATCATCCATCTATCTATTATCTACCTATCTGTCTACCTACCTACCCACCCATCTATTTAAACACTAAACTGATGATAAATGATTTCCTTCCAGAAGGGCAGAGGGATTGGAGGGGAAGATGGAGCTGGATAATGAGGACTTTTGCTTCACTTGTATTCTTTGAATTTTTACAAGAACGTATTCATGTTTTACTTATAAAATTAAAAATTAAACACATTTCCCAGCAAAGCAGAGCTAGAGAGAATGATCCACTAACAAAATATAACCCAGTTCATTCCTCAATCCCATCTTAGTTTGTCTGAGTTTTTCTGCTGCCTGGGCACCAGTCCCAGGCAGCAGAAAAACTCAGCAGAAATGGCTGGTGTGGCTCCTTGCCCCTCCCCCAGGGCCCCCTTCTCCTTCCTTGGCTGAAGGCTCTTGATTTCACCTGCATCCCAGCCTCACGCCTAGGCTCTGAAAGCCAGCAGGGAACATACAGGTATCTTGGTTGCCGAAGTTGTGACTTGGAGCCTTAGCCCCACAGCTAAGTGGGGTCCACTTAGTGCCCCTGGGGTCCCCTCCCTATTGCAGACCTGGAGTCTCTTTACCTGGATCTGCCCAAGTGCCTCTCCTGATGCCCCCTCAGCTTTGGCTGTCTAGTCTGGCCCCACTGATACAACAACACCGACCATGGCCCAGTCCCAGCGGCAGCGGGAAGAGTGTGAGGTCTGCTGTCCAGCAGGCTGGGCCAGGTCTGCAGAACCTCCATGCTTGGCCTCCTCACCTTGGACCCTGAATGAACTTTTCAAGGACGTGCCTGGGCTCAGGGGCTTCACAGACAGGTGGCTTGAGTGTTGGCTTTAGTCTCCTCTGAGGGACGTCATGGAAGCAGAGCCAGGGAGCACCCCAGCAGGGAGGGGGAGTCAGCCTGAGGCCCCTCACTGGGCGTCGCCGCCCCCCACCTGTCTGCTCAGAGCGCTCTGAGCATCTGGTTCTTCTGACTAAATCTGCAGCTCGAGGCGCTTTGGAGAGGATTTCAGGAGGGGGGCTGCCAGCGTTGTCGTGCACGACTGCATCATCTCCTTCTCCCGAAAACTCTAGAAGGAGGAGAGCCAAACAGCTCTCCCCGACTAGCTGGTTTCCCTCAACTAGCTTGGCTGAAAAAAGCTAGTTGAGGGAAACTAGCTATTTTATTGGCCGATGGGCCTGGAGGCAGGAGAACGGACTAAATGACCCTGATGCCGAAGCCATGCCAGGACTTAGTCAGATGGGGACAGTGTTGTAGCTGTGACAAGCCTGCTGTTCCCTAGAACTTGCCCTTCCTCACCTGGCCAAGAACACCAGCTTCTCAGGACCATGGACCTGACCCATTCAGGTCTCAGGTGCCACACCTCTCAAGGCTCCTGGAATGTCCATGAACTTAAGGAGACACCTGCTTCTCCATGGGGTTGGGCGGGTCCCCCTCACTGACAGCTTGCTTTAATATTGATGGAGACCACCTCCTTCCAAGACCATGATTGCTTACCTTCTCCACCATTATCAAGGTGGAGTGTGCCTGGAATTCAAACAGACCCCTCCTCTGACACACGGCAATGCCCATCTATTCCTTGTCCTCTCTCAAGTCCTCTGGTAGTAATGATGATCCCGTCCAAGGCTCTGAATAATCTATTAATAAATAACCATCCCTGAGGTCATGCAGTCCAATTAACAGAAGTCTTGTATTAAGTAGCATGGTGGTGGGTGTTGGAGATGGGACATTCTTTTACATCTTGCTCAGGAGGTGAAGGTGCAAGATTGCAGCAGCCAAGGGCCCTTCTGAGGGGACCAGGATCCTCCTTAGAATGGAAAAAGCCTGTGACACACAAAGGCCCAAGGGAAGGATGGTAACAAAGCTGCTCTGAGAGCCAAGACATTTCTTGGGTTAGTAACAGCTGCCAATATCTTCCGCATAAGTACTGTTAGGTGGGTGTCTGGTCGAAGCCGAAGTGTGGGTGGTGGAAGAAACAGTCAAATTGACGTGAGTTAAGAACTGAGGGTTATTTTGAATTCTTTCATTTTTAATTTGAGCTTCCTCCTTTTTCTTGGGAAAAAAAAAAAAAAGGTGTTTTTCCATGGGCAGGCCAGGAAAGTGAAAAGAGGAGAGCTGGTGGAGGAGGGCAAACATAGGAAAGAGCCTCAATTCATTCCTGGCCCAGTCATGTCCCTGAGATCCTGCCTAGAGACAGGGGCAAGGTCAAGATGACCTTCTGGCATCCTTTCTTGGGACTGGAAGAATCTTGGCTGGAGGGTTCTAAGAGGCAAGAATGATGCCTATGAGGATTAAGGGAAGACTTGTAGTCATGGTAACCGTGCAATTCAGAGTTTCCCCATGTGAGTAGGTGGTCCAAGTTTATAAGAATCGAAATCTGAGGTTCAGGAGACACTCAAATCCGGGTATTAAATGTCCCCAGCAAAACCAACATGGCAACTCATGTTCTTGGTGGGAGGGTCATCCACCATGACCCTCCTTTGGGAAAGGAAGGACCAGCACGGAGAAGGAGCTACTTCGAGGCTCCAGCGTGCCAAGCGTGGGAGAGCCACGAGGATGAAGGGGAGAAAGTGGACACATCTGGTCAGAGTGGATCTAATGAACATTTCCACAAACGTCAAGGGTGGACAACACCATCGTCGCAGAGAAAATAAATCTAATCAGCCACAGGGCCTATGTAAGCAGGGTGTGAGTGTCTTGGAAGGCAGAACAACCTTGTAAACCGTTCTCAGAACCCCTGAGACTCAGAGCCCTTTGTTGTCAGGGCGCCTGCACAGTGCCGGTCCTGTTCCCCAGCGTCCCAACCCAGGCTCCCCAGCAACAGGCCCTCCACATCCTCCTCGCTCCCCAGACTGTGAGAGCTTCCTGCAGATGTGCCAAGCCTTGGTGTACCCCTGGTGCCCTGCGGCCCAGCCTCAGTCACTTAGGTGCCACCTAAGCCGCCATCGCTCCTGGCTCGGAGCAAAGCATTCTACTCCTTCAGAAGGCAGGGAAGGCAGATTTCAAGTCAGACAGTGTTTAAGATGCCCAGCAACAGAGACAAGCTAATGTTTGTGTAAAGGCCCTCCCATTGAACCTACTGCCTGTCCATCTGTCTCCTGGCTGTCACACAGCCGGGCCGCCTTGGTGGGTAAATAAGGGAGAAACCCGAAGCCCTCCTCCTCCCCCCAGCCCGGCCTCTGCCTGCCCCTCCGCACTCGTGCTCCGCCCCACCCCCCCACCCTGTTTCTCATTCCCTTTATCTCCTTCCTCTCCCTTCCCATTTCTGGGCCTGGCTTAGCCCTCTATAATGACTTAATCTTGCCGACAGCGTGACAAGAGGATGAATCGAACTCCGAGGCTTTTTCCTCCACTCCAGATTCATTTGAAGATTTCTCCCAGATGCGGCACTAAAACCCCAGATTCAATTTCCCTTTGACATAATAACCGAATTAGTCTCATATTGTCATACATAAATTACTAGCCAGTCAGGGCGCCACGAGAGGGAGGGAGAGCTGGAGAGAAAGGAAGGCGTGAGCCTCCAAAGGGGTGTGACTGGGACAGCGGGGACCTGGGTAACAGTGGGAGACAGAAGGATGACAGCTAATCATGTCTGACGGAAGGCCGAGGAGCATCCCCAGGCGGCAGCGAAGGTAAAGATTACTTACTTACCTTCCTCCCCATGCCCCTGACCATTAAAACGTCACCACAGGGAGCCTTGCACCTTACAAGAGATACACAGATCTAAATATCTGCTCCATTAAGTAATGTTCTGTTAGCAAAGGCTGCTTTCAAAGAGGAAAACTTAATTTTGTGGAACACTGCTGCAGCTTCCAGGCCTGGAGACAGAGCTGAGCGGGGCAGGAGACCTGTTTGAGGCCCTGTTGGGGCAGAGATGCACATCCTGGGCCCTGTGAACATTGTGAGCACAGACACGGCATCCTAGCCTTCCCCACCTGGGCCGTGGGACCAGAAGTGTGGCCAGACCAGAGCCAGCTGGGATGAGGCTTCCTCACCTGCCCACCAGCCACTCGGCCCGGGCCAGAGCCCTGGGGACTCTCCTTAAACCTTCCTCTCTATTTCCCCCAGCTCATCTGTTAGTTCTGGTCAATTCTCCTGAAAGCTCTTGCCTCTGGCCTCACTTCTGCATCCCATGTCTTGCTGGGATTATAACCACAGCCTCCGGACCAGATTTCCCACCTTCAGCCCTACTTAACAACCCGTGCTCCACTCGGCCACAAGACCATATCTTTCCAAAGTGCATATCTGATGGCAGCGCTTCCCTAAATTAAAGCTTTCAGGTAGTGCCCAAAAGAGTACCGTCCAGATCTCTTAGCATGGCCTGAAGAGGAGCATGGGCTGACCATTGCCTACTGCTCCAGGTTTATCCCTTGGACCAGGGCCTCCCATGTACCATTTTGCAAGCAAGCTCTGGGATTTTCCTGAACTGTTCCTTCAGCCTGGAATACCCTTCTGCTCCGTCACTGTCACCTTAAGCATCATCTCCATCTAAAGCATTTCCTGGCCTCCCTAGACCCATCCCTGCTCTTCCAGTCTCCACTGCCTCCCAGCTTTCTTCTCGCATGGCACCTAAAATGTGTTATTGCTCTTAATGGCTTACTTATCCATCTCTCTTGCTAGATGTCAAGTTCTTTGAAGGCAAAGATCTTATTCATTGTTATAGTCCCCCATACCTAGTATAGAGTAGAAATTCGAGAGATATGAAAAGAGACATGCAGGAAGGTTCATGAGGCCAACCCAGAGCAAGCCAAGGGCTCACATAGACCTTCACATCCCTACATAGAGGGGTATAGCTGGTGCCCATCACATCTGTGCAGTTAAATTGAAGTTCTGATTACATGTCTGCCATGAACCCAGCGTTGGCCCGGAGCTTCGTAACATTTGTAGTATTTCAGTCCCCTCAGTGGCCAGCACAGAACTTGGCCTGTGTAGACATTCAGTAAATGTGTAAGCGATTATCCACTGGGGATTTTGTTCTCAGGAATTGCCTACTTCAGAGGATACAAAGGAAATAATTATGGAGCAGATATGATCCAATATCCCACTGGACCATGAGCTTCTAGAGGCAAGTATTGGGTTCATTTCTGCATCTCTGTCCAAGGCACATACATCCCCCACTAGTGCCCTGAGTAGCCCCTGCTCAGTCAAAGTTGTGAGAGTTGTGGAGACGAATGTGGATTTGTTCTGCAAAACAGATGTGACCCAAGGTACAGGCAGTGACCTGTCACTTTGCCTTCAACTTTTATTGACATCACCACATGTTCTATTTCAATCTTGTGTTGGAGAACTACCTCCCTTTATATTTTTACTTAGTCTGAAGTCCTGCAGAATACCAAAGAGATAAGTGGCTTTAAAGCCAATTTACTAAATGGCTAGGCTTCATGGGAGTGAAATCAGGAAATGGTCTTTTTTCGCCTCGCTCCTGCCATTCAATCCTGCTCTCAGACGCCCCTCTCTACACCCCCTACACCCACCCCACCCCACAGGAGGCAAATCTAATTGTATATATTTAAACTGTACAATGTCATGATTTGATAGACACATATGTTGTAGAATTATCAAGACCAGGATAGTTCACACATTCATCACCTCCCTAACTCTGTGTGTGTGAGCGTGTGTGTGCGTGTGTGTGCATGTGTGCGTGTGTGCATGCGCACGTGTGCATGTGCGTGTGCATGTGTGTGTGCATATGTGCATGCATGTGTGTGCGTGTGTGTGCATGTTGGAGGAGAACACATAAGATCTACTCTCAGCAACTTCCAAGCACACAATGCTGTATTACTAATTGTAGTCACCATGCTGTACTTTAGATCCTCAGAACTTAATTCTCCTGTATAACCGAAAATTTGTACCTTTGACCTACATCACCCCATTTCCCCCTCCCCCCAACCCCTGGCAACTGCCATACTATGCTCTGTTTCTATGAAATTGGCTTTTTTAAAGGTCCCACATACAAGTAATACCGTACAGTATTTGCCTTTCTCTGCCTGGCTTATTTCACATAGCGTAATGCTCTAGACTCATCCATGTTGTCACAAATGGCGAGATTTCCTTCTTTCCCTTGGCTGAATAATAGCTGAATAATATTCCCTGTGAATATACATACACACATTTTCTATATCCATTCGTCCATTGAAAGACATGTGGGTTGTTTCCATATCTTAGCTATTGTGAAGAGTGCTGTAATGAACATAGGTGTGCAGATACTTCTTCGAAACACTGATTTCAATTCCTTTGGCTATATACCAGTTAAACCAAAGAACATCTGCATCACCAAGGAGACGACAAATACATTGAAAAGGCAGCCTACAGAATGAGAGAAAATATTTGCAAACCCTATATTCTATAAGAGGTTAATATACAAAATATATAAAGAACTCATAAAACTCAGCAAAAAAGCAAATAATCCAATTTAAAATGGGTAAAAGACCTGAATAGATGTTTTTCCAAAGAAGACATACAAGTGGCCTCTAGATATGTTAAAAAGTGCTCAACATCACTAATCATCTGGGAAACACATATCAAAACCACAATGAAATGATCACCTCACATCTGTTAGGATGGTTACTATAAAAAGACAAGAGATAACAAAGGTTGGTGAGGATGTGGAGAAAAGGGAACACTCGTGCACTGCAGGTGGGAATGTAAACTGGTGCAGCCACTGTGGAAAACAGTATGGCGGTTCCTCAGAAAATTAAAAGTTGAAGTACCATATGATCCTGCAAATTTTCAATCACTCTTCACGATTAACAAAAAGTCTTTACTTTCATTTATTAAAAAGTTCAGTTCAACCTACGTCAAATCTTCAGTCTCTCATCGGTTGAGAGGTCCTCCTGATTCCCCCAGCGCCAGCCTCCCCCAGGCTGAGGACCCTGCAGTGGGGAAGGGAAGCCGCTTGCTGCCTCTTCTCCCTCCTGTTCTTCCTGTTCCTCCTCCTTTCTCCGTGGTGCCTCTGGCTCCTCCAGGGTCCGGGCAGGGAGAAGGTGACCTTCACACATGGGTTAAGCTGTTGTTGGTTCTCTTTGGCTGTTGAACGATCTGGTAAATATTCAAACGCACACCTTCTCTCTTGTGGGGGATTTTGTGGGTTCTTTGGGACATCTTCTGGGCAACCTTCTCCAGGCAGTTCCCTGATGGGGGCGATGGGCTCCCCACTGACCTCTCCTGACTCCCTCTCATCTCTGACTCCAGGGGGTACCCACACAGCCTCCTTGGTCTCCTCTTCTAGCTGGTTCCCATTGCAGCCCCTTTCAAGACAGCTCGAGCCAGGCCTACCTCTAACGATCCATCTGCCCCTCAGGACATAACCCGGCATCTCCAAACTCTGTCCATGCAGGCAGCTCCCAAGAGCTTTTTTGAGCTTCACTCGGTAGAATTAGAGAGAGGCTCTGAGTTTCTATGGCTTAAGCATCCAGCAATGGCGATGTCTGTCTTCCCATTTGTAGATAACTTCCACCTTCAACATGTGATCTTCTGAAGCTTCCTTCCCTCGTCTTGGGGCAGACAGAGGAAGGGAAACACAGAGTTGTCCCCAGAAAAGATTCTTAGTCTCAGGTCTCCTCCTATCTGGACGGGGGTGGCTGGCGGCGTGAGGGCTGCAGAGCCAGTTTCCCTCTCTCTTGGACAGTCCAAGGCTATGTCTGGCAATGTGTCTATTGGGCAAGGTCCTGACAGGAAACAGATGGCACACTCAAAGGGGTAATTAAAGAGAGTTGTAGAGACTATAAATGTATGGGCAGGGTTCAGGTAACCACAAGGGAAGAGGAAACATCTTGAGTCTAAAGGACAATGGGAAGGAGATGTTTCTGGAACCTTGGGAGATCCAGAGCTATCAGACTGGTGCTGCAGCCTTTAGTACAGGGATTCAGCCATCCTCAAACCATGACCAGGCAGAGAAGGAACCAGGGGAATAAATACCCTGGCCTTTCTCCTCCTGCCCTTGGATCTCCTGCAGGTGCCTCCCATTGGCTGAATTCAGACCAAAGCCCAAGGGCAAGTTCAAACCATTTTGTAGAGGTCAGCTTGGTGGGACTAGGGTGGAGAAGAATGGCATTGGAGTGGTATATTGGGGGAATATCCAGTATACACCCCTCTCTTCACAATGTGTAGGAACTTGTCAACCACTGTCCTCAGTTGGGGGTCCCAATGAAACGACAGTGAAAGTCCATTTGTCAACTAATAACCCATTGCACATTTGTCTGTCTCTGTTTCTCTCCACTACCCCGATGGCATCTGCATCCCTGTAGAGACTGCGGAACGGGAGTGGGAGGTCTCGGAGCAGAGATGGCAGCCTCTCATCTTCTGCAAAGAAGGGATTTGGCCTAAACTAGGTCAACACCAAGGTAACCCATGTCCAGATATAAGCTGCAAACCACACAACCACAGCGCGAAGAAGACTTGGAGTGAGTTTTTGAGGATCTGCCATTTTAGATTCTCCAGGCCACAGCACTGCCATTCTTAGCACACTTAATTAAGAGCTGGCTCAGGTTGGCTGGCCGAGGAGCCCCCTAAGAGATGGTGGCCAGGGGTGGAAAGGAAACAGTTGGGCCAGGGATGCTCAGGGTGGAGACAGCATTCCAATTTGATGTGGGGACACAGGGATGAGGCCCATGGTATGTGTCCTCTCCCTCATCTGCTTCTCCAAGGATGCTTCAGGTGGCATCCAGCCCAGGTGGCATGGCCTTGGAAGAGCTGGCTTCTCCTGAAAGTGGGGACCAACTTTGAAAGACTCATCAATGTCAGGGCTCCTGCAGGGAGGACAAGGCCCAGTGGTGCCCAGGATGGAAGTAGTAGACTCACCAACACATCAACTCCTTGTCACACAAACAATAGTGGATCAGACAATACCAGTGTTCGTCTTTTCCAATCCTGCAATAACACAGGATGGAGTTGGGGGCTTGCAGGGATGGAAGATATGAAAGTCCTCAGCTCCCTGGGGAAGATGTTCATAGGTCTGCTGGGGTCCCCGGCCTTGCCTGGGACGGCTGGAAATTGTAGTACAAGTCAAGCCATACTGCTGGCTGCTGTGTGGGATATCCAGGGCCACTGAGCACCAGCTCCATGCAGGTTAAGAGCACAGACTTTTCCATCAGACAGACCTCCATTCAAATCTTGGCTCGGCCGCCCCCTTATCTTGTGGCCTTGGGCAAACCAAGGCTCAGTTTCCTGACCTGAAAAATGGTCATGACATATTTCACAAGGCTGTGCTGAGGATTAAATGAGCTAATACATGGCAACTGCCTATCACAATGTCCCGTACATGGTTTGCATTCAATAAATGTCAGCCGTTACTGTTATGGTTGGCACTCCCCCATTATTCTTGCTTGGCCAAATCCCACGTGGTAGCAAGTTTTAATCATTCATTTATACAAAAACTATTTACTCAGCACCTCCCATATTGCAGTGGAGAAAAAGAGGCCTCAAGGTGCTCAAAGTCCAGTGCAAGAGACAGAGGATGGAGATAACAGCGGTGATATGGGGTGAAGGCTGTGGTTGCACAGAGTCCAACAGCCTGGCCTAGGCTGGGATAGTCAGGGAGGCCTTCCTGGAGGAGATGGCACTCAGGCTGAGTCTTGCTGGATAAGTGGGGCTTAGTCAGGCAGTCACAGTGGGGGAACTGCTCTAGGCAGAAGCAACAGCCAGCCCTAACATATGTGACAAGAGACAGCAACAGCTTTGGGATGGCCAAGTGTCAGTGATGAGAGCAGAGGTGGAAGATGAGCCAGAGAGGAAATCAACATGCTGGCTGGAGACAACTGCATGGTATCCTGCGGAGCAGGGTGATCCATCAAAGGTCGGCCAGGAGTTTATGTCATCAAATAACTCTTCAGAACTTCATCAAGACTTTGGCTGAGGCGACTAAGGCTGTAGCCTTGGAGGCTGGGCAGGGAGAACCCAGACGTGGCCCTGCTCTATTCCTTGCTGCCTGGTATCAGGTGCTGCCTGGGAGTCAGCCCTGGGGGGCCCAGCCCACCACCTCTGTGCTACCTTCCCCTGCCCCATTCTCCAAGCTGCCCCTGGCTGGGCTGATGCCTAGTGCCCTGAAGGAGAAAGGGTCCCAACCATCACACTGCTTCTACCGCTTGTGGGAGCAGGAGGCTAAGCAGAGGCTGTGCCTTGGTCCAGGTTGCCAGGAACTTGTGGGCCCTCCACAGGGGAGCCCCCAGGCCTTCCCAGCAGCCCCTCTCTGTTCGGGACACCCAACTTGCCCAGGCCCCTGTGACTTTGATGATTGTCATTCTTGGATGCAACAGCTGAGTCTACAATCCAAGTATACGTAAAGGGAGGAACGGAGGCTCCGTTTCCTCTGAACTTCCAGCTGCTGCTTTTAAGTGACAGGTCAGCTGTGTGCTGTCCCTGCTGCTGCAGGGACAAGATGGGGGTGGGGGGAGCATCTGAAAACTGGATGTCCTGAACAGCCTCGAAGTTCCAGACTGCTTCTGTGAGTGACAAGGGCTGCCTGCCAAATAGGAAAGAAAAATACTTTAATTGAATAGCAGGGGGAGGCATGGGGTTATGGGACTAATCTTCATCCAAGTCCTGGATGATCTCAAAAAAGTCATTTAACCTTTGTAAGCCTCAGTTTCCTCACCTGCACTATGGTCACGACTGCTTTACTGGTGAAGATTAGTTGTAATAATGAGTGTCAATGTTTCTCAAACAGGGAACTCTAACCCAGGATCTAGATGGTGATATGGTGGGAGGTACCTATTTTCCTAAAGCATAAATTTTACCCAAAGATTTTAGAGAAAAAGTTTCTATTAAACAGATAAAGTAATATTCTGGAGAAGCATATGCCACTTTAATGAATTATAAAGACAAAAGAGGAACGATCAAAGCAATTCTTTGCAGTGCTATAAACTCTTTGGCTGTAGCCCCAGATCTTTGGGTCCTGTTTCCTGCCTCTCTGTCAGCTGAACCAACCAAGAGCACAGTGTAGGGGAACGCTCTCTCTCCATGACCAGAGGCACAGGGCAAATATGGATGTGAATCCACCGCCTGAAATGGGTCATTCTAGGCTTTGCTTCTTTGGGGCACACTTTGCCCATGAACTTAACTTCTGCTTGTAACCACAACCATTTGGTCCATCTATCTATCTTTGATAGAACCATAGGAAAACGGTGGGCAGCCAAGGACACTTTCCCCCAGACAGTAACTATTCTGGAAATAACTTGGAGAGGAGGCCTGGAGGAAACCAGAACAGCCTAGAGGAGGCAGGAGCAGATGGCAACGGCTCATACAGGGGACAGACCTGCAGAACCATGGGGCTGGAAGATGTGGGATCGGAGAGCCCAGGAGAAAGGGCTAAGGAACAATATACTGAGAATCCCCCAGGGAGGACTCAAGACCCAGGGACAACTGCAGGCCAGGCAGGGAGCAGGAACTGCAAGGAAGGGAATGATGGCCCATCACTGAACGTGAAAGTGACCTCTTGAAGACCTTGCCACTGACTTCTGCCTGACACTTCATTGCAGGCCCCGTCTAACAGTCAGTTCTCTGTGGTCCACTGACAAAGTTCTGCCAGGTTTATGAACGAGCTAGCCCAGCCCAGCCCTCTGACCATCCTCCCTCCTCAAGCTTAATATTGCTCAGATGTGAGGGCACAGCAATCTGCTTGCTGGCAGCACATTAACCCCGAGACGCCCAGTTTCTTCAGTGTGCCCTCTGCCTGTAAGTACAGGCTGCATGCAGTTTTAATGAATAACAGTGGTGAAGTATACTTAAAGGTATAGATTTTTAGCAGCAATACAGATGTTGAAGGGCGAAAAAAAAGCCAACACCCCATTTACTTAATTTTAGTCCCTCTGAAGTGCACAGTTTTCAGCCTGGTGCTTGTCATCGATCAGTTTTGATTAAGTGGCTGAGAATATTGGGTTTTTTTTAATCCCTGAAACTCTTAAAAGAACAGTGAACTGTGTTCATTTCTGCCTTCAGGTTTAAGAAGATGCTTTCCTAGAACTTGCCGTTGCCTGAAGATGGGCCTCAGGGCCACAAGTTTGGGTCCACAAATTCTGGAGATCTGTGGAGTCACCAAGATTTGACATTCAGAATGTCCCTGCCATTGGACCCCAAACAATGACCCCCAAACCTGAGAGAAGGCCTCCTGTTCATCCAAATCTGTGAATCACTTTTGAAACTGACTTTATTTCTACCAAATAGCTCTGCAATTCTCGAAAATAGGGATTCTACTGAGCTGGGACATCTCATCAATGGGAAATGAGTCTCTGGTCGTCATCTGCTCCATCCTCATGGCCCGACTGAGTCTGAAAGTCTATGTGTCCTAGAACAAATCAGAATGTATCCTCCCCACTCCCCTCCCCCGAAGCTTCAAGTTCTCTGTGTTCAGCTTCCTTCAGGAAAAAAATTGTAATGAATCACAGGGCATCAACATGTTGGCATCTCTTGGCACTGAGAAAGTATTTCAGTGAGTCTGTTTGACAAGTGTCTTCCACCCAGCAATGGGGTAGACACAAGAATGAAGAAAAGAAATGATCTTGATAATATACTCTAATATATTCTGCCATAAACCAATCCCGCAAAGTTTGCAGCGCAGACTCTTATGTTGGTAAATGCTCTTTTGACTTGAATAACTGTTGAAACCTCCTTCCTCCTTCTTTCCCTGCAGGTACATCATCCAAAAAAGGCCTTAGCTTTTCACATTTCAACAAAGATTCTCACATTCTTTACTGGTAGGGGACAAGGCCCTATGAGACTAAGCACACAAGATCATTAAGTAAAACAAAATGCTTGATTAAAAATGTCAGGTGGACAGCTGAGGTCAAGCGGGACCTATCTGGCCTGAAAGCTCTATGTACACACTTATAAAAAAGAATCCATAAAGAGCCCAGCTGGGGAATTGAAAACATACGTACTGTAGATTGCAAATTTCAGGGTACCACTGCATGAATTTCTTTAAGCTTGTTTGATGTCTTTCAGGCCTGAGATGCAGGCATTAGGACCAGTACTTCTTTTCAATGCCTGGTCCAACCTCAACTAACATTCAGACCTCTGGGCACCGGGCACTCTGTTTAGAACTTCCCTTTAATCAGCAAGCAACCCTCTGAGGAAGGGATTATTAATCCCCCCACCACCCCCGCTTTCTTTTTCCAGGTAGGTTTTTTTTTTTTTTTTTTTTTTGGCTGTGTTGGGTCTTCGTTTCTGTGCGAGGGCTTTTTCTAGTTGCGGCAAGCAGGGGCCACTCTTCATCGCAGTGCACGGGCCTCTCACTATCGTGGCCTCTCTTGTTGCGGAGCACAGGCTCCAGATACGCAGGCTCAGTAGTTGTGGCTCTCGGGCCTAGTTGCTCCGCGGCATGTGGGATCCTCCCAGACCAGAGCTCGAACCCGTGTCCCCTGCATTGGCAGGCAGATTCTCAACCACTGCTCCACGAGGGAAGCCCTCCAGGTAGTTTTAAGTTTTAATCTTCTTTGTAGGTAACAGAAGTAATGAGTTTTGAAACAGAAGAGAAATTTTAAAAAAATGTTTAATATGTTCTATACAATAGCAGAGGTTGAGTGTTTATTTGTCCCAGAAAATCTTACTGTTCATTTTTCTCTTATGATTTCTCTGATTGCCGCAAAGGACAAAATCACCTGCCGATTTCACATTTGCTCACATCTACTGTTATGGGTAAGACTGCTTTGCATTGTGGGTAGTGCTATTGGGACAGCCACTTAATTCCCTTTTATTGATGAATAGGTTGGAGGATGGGAGTGTGTTTCAGCTTCAAGACCAGCATCCTTTTTTTTGAAACCTCAGCACCTCCTACTACTGCCAGCTGACAATGTTTAGGTACGTAGTCTTGGGGAAAAAGTTTCCTCATAGCTTAGTTCTCAAACTTCAGTGTGCCTAAGAGTCGCTCGAGAAACATGACAAGCAGGCTGGGGTTCCCACCACCCAGGAGTCTGACCCAGGAGGACGGCAGACAGGGCCCTCGGTAGTGCTTTGGGTTCTTCAGACCGGCAGCCATTCCTCTGCCCCACAGGCAGACATGCCTCACCTCCCCCCAAACCCTGTTTCGGAAGCTCCTTCTGGGATCTTCTGATCCAGTGCCGGAACCCGGAGGCAACCCTCACAACTTTCCAGACCCAGCAAGAGAGAGAAAAAAGAAAATAAAGGGGCTTCCCTGGTGGTGCAGTGGTTGAGAGTCTGCCTGCCGATGCAGGGGACACGGGTTCGTGCCCCGGTCCGGGAAGATCCCACATGCCGCGGAGCGGCTGGGCCCGTGAGCCATGGCCGCTGAGCCTGTGCATCCAGAGCCTGTGCTCCGCAACGGGAGAGGCCACAACAGTGAGAGGCCCACGTACCGAAAAAAAAAAAAAAAAAGAGAGAATAAAGAGCAAGCAGAACTCCTCCGCTCCTTCCACATCCAACGCGGCAGGATTGACCTTTGCAAGCGTCGCCTGTAACGCGGCCCATTCCCACCCTCTGTTCCGATAGAAGCGGGAGTGGCCGGGCTTAGCGCTCCCTCGCAGGCGCAGCTGTGGCCATAATCCTCCAAGAAGGAGAGTTTACGAGTCTGTCTCTGGCATTTAAAATTAATATACTTATTAAGAGAGCAGGAGAGTGCTTGCAGGGTAAATGTCTTTTTATTTTTTTCCCCAGGGCGAAGGCCACTTAACGCAGACTCAAAGTCAGCTGACTTCAAGGGGACTTGGGGTATTCAGGGCTTAACTGTACAGGATGAGCGTGCTCTCCATGCAGCCGGGCTGCATTTTCTCACAGTGGGTTCTGGCTCCGCCCCTGAGGGTCTCAGGGGAGAGGGCTGCTGAGCCCTTGCTGACCAGGAATCCAGCCTCTTCCAGCCGTGCTCTCCTTGCTTCTGCTCTACCTGGGCACTCATCCACCCAGTCTCCTCCAGCCATTCCTCTATCCTTCCACTCTTCATTTATCCAGTCAGCCATAGTGTTCATGCTTTCATTCATCAAACATTTATCGAGCCCTTTCAGCATACCAGGCATTGGGGAGCCACAGATGAATAATATGCCTCCAGCTGTTAAAAACTCACATTTCAGGAAATCTGCTTCAAAGGCAGAGGGAGATAAC
This sequence comes from Hyperoodon ampullatus, assembly GCF_949752795.1. Classification (NCBI taxonomy): domain Eukaryota; kingdom Metazoa; phylum Chordata; class Mammalia; order Artiodactyla; family Ziphiidae; genus Hyperoodon; species Hyperoodon ampullatus. The sequence continues at coordinate 94,463,945 of NC_136920.1, forward strand.
ATGCTAAAATTCTGGTTGAGATTTTACTCCCTTGTCCAGCTATCAAATTCCTATGCATCAGTCAAAACCCAATTTAAATATGCTCAACTTACAAAACTCCTGCCCACTGGCCCCCAAAGATTAGACATTTCCCCTGTGCTCTTACAGCATGTGGCTGTATTTTATGGCTCTATTTCAGCTCTTGTCATTGCTGTTAGTATCTTCTCCTCCTCTACCCTGTGAGGGTTTCCTAAGTGTGTGCCCTGTGCTGAGCCCAGCACCTGCTGTAGAGCAGGTTAGTGAATTTCCAACTTTTACAAACCTAAGAACCTCCTGGGAAAGCTGTTAAAAATACAGACTCCCCAGCTCCACCCCTAGGCAATTGGGTTTAGTAAGTATGAAATTGAGGCTCAGGGATTTGGGTTTTTAATAAGTGTCTCAGGTGATTCTGATGCAGCTGATCTACAGACCACACTTTGATAAATCCTATGCCAGCACCTCAATAAAAATTTTCTGAATAAATGAATGAAAACCCCAAAATTTAAAGGTCAACTAAAAGTCTGTGATTTTAACAAGGTCTGTGGATTTTACCAAAGAGAATTTCCTAGTTTTGAAATTGTATACAGGTATGTAAAATGTCAGCATTGGGGGAAACTGGGTAAAGGGTACGTGGGACCTCCTTGTACTATTTTTGTAACTTCCTATGAATCCATAATTATTTCAAAGTAAAAAGTTGTTTTTTGTTTTTTTTTTTTGCAGTACGCAGGCCTCTCACTGTTATGGCCTCTCCCGTTGCGGAGCACAGGCTCCGGACGCGCAGGCTCAGTGGCCGTGGCTCACGGGCCTAGCCACTCCAAGGCATGTGGGACCTTCCCAGACCGGGGTACGAACCCCTGTCCCCTGCATCAGCAGGCGGACTCCCAACCACTGCACCACCAGGGAAGCCCTGTAAAAAGTTTTTTTAAAAGTCACCTGGTTTTCCAAAACCTCAAGGATGTACAGTTGTAATTTGCTTCAAATCCCTTATCTCTCGACCTTTAACCTTCCCCTCTGGAGATATCAACAATCCTCAGTTGTCTGTTGAGTACAATTAATCACATACCTAATTAGTATACAATTAATCCTCTATTATTAACAAAAGGTACTTCATTCTTTGCTTAATTTCTCAATATCCTCCAAAATAATCTTATAATTACTTTTACTTACTTTTTAAGTAAGTCAAGCTAAAACTACTGGCGGAAGTTGAGGACAATGTTTGAGATAATGGCGAGAACGCCACAAAGCCAGAATCCAGAACCCTTGCTGTCTTTATGTGCCTGTGGACCCCAGTGGTTCTCAGTGACATTACTGGCACCCAGGGAGCTTTTAAAAATCTCAGTCCCCAGGCCATACCCCATTCCCATTAAAATGAGAATTTCTGGGGTGGGCCCTGGTAATTCCAACCAGTGGCACAGGCAATAGGTGGAGGCTGGCCCCTGGTTGCAGCTGTGGGCCCTGCTCAGGTGGAGAGCACCTCTGGAGCACTTTCTGAACTGGCTCTAAATTCAGCTCCATGAGAACCACAGCCCTATCCAGGGGAGGGTGGGCCTATGACCTCTTCTCTGCCTTTTCTCATTCCTCAGAGCCAAGGCCTGGAGGCAGGCAGGACTCACGCCTGCTCGCCTTCCAATGGAGGCCTTTGTTTTATCTCCCTGCTCTCCACAGGCGCGGGTACCTTCTTGTCTGTGTGGCTGAGAGACTCCTTTCAAAGCAGATCGGCATTTCACATGATTTGGGTGACCCTCCATGTTCCCTGGAAGTTCCCCAGGCCTGACTGGCTCATTTAGTTTCTGCCCAGGTCAGCATCCTTTCTCAAGAGGGTCTGCCAGGTCCGCGCTGGTCTCCTGACAGGGTAAAGGGGCCACTCTGAGGACCCTCGTGCTAGAAAGAAAACAGGCCTTTGCTCAGGTCTGGGGCAGAGCTCCAGGCTGAGGCACTGATGGGATCCTGTCGGGTCACAGCAGGGAGGCAGGATCCCTTTCAGGAGAGTCTGTTATCCACTGCTGATAGGTCTTCTGCGTTCCATTGAAGGGGCAATTGTTCCAGGTCAGGGTTCTGGTTCTGGAGATAGCGGAGCAGGGTCACGGTGCCTGGTGGCTTGCAGACAGCCCAGGTTCCTTCTTCAGTCCCTGAGGGCTCCCCACACCTGCTCCTCTCCAGCAGCTGGGGGCGGGGGTGGAGGAGGGGTCCAGCACAGACAGTCGGCAAACTGCCACCTAGGACAAGAGTAATGTGCCTGTGTCTCCAGGATGCCATTCACTCTGACTGGGCTGTGCAGGCCTTCTGGAAGCCCCATTAGAGATGGCCTAGTTAGCTAGCGGGGCCTGGCTTGCTGCCAGGTAAGCAAAGGCTTCTAACAAGCTCTGGTCTCTGCAGTCACCTGAAGATGGCTGAACATCTTCGCTCCAAGGACATCTTCCCTGTCTGTACCCAGGCCTGCCCGCTCACTCCAGGCCCCTCCTCCCTCCCACTGTCCCTCTCTTGCTTGGCATAGAGTTGCTGGCCAAGCTGGGAGATAAAGGCCTCACATGTTCAATGCACTGAACTTTATGACTGTTTGGAACAGAAATGTGAACTTTACTGTGGATGAATCGAGTGACCCAAACAGTAAAGCAAAGGCAATTTTAAATCTTGAGCCTGGCCGCTGTAATTGCCAAAGTTTACTTAATCTATGTGCCAGATCCTGCATTTTACACATTAAATCTTCCCAGTCTCCTAATAAGTACTATTATTTCTCATGCCCATTTTACAGATGAGGAAGTTGAGGTCCTGGCACGGCAAACATTGACTTGAGTCAAGAATCTGCCTGTTTCATCACTGTGTTCTTCTGTGTCACCTCCAGAATCCTCCGCACTAAGACCAGACACAGTTCCAATGCCTGGGGAAGGCACCAGAGCCCCTGTTCCTGGGGGATGGACACTCTCCACGAGGAGCAGCGCTTCTAGAGTGGGAGACTGGGGAAGAGGTGACTTGGCCATGGTCTTCCTGACCTGTTGAATGAAAATGGCCTAGTGGACAGAGCCCCGGTTTGGAGCAAGGAGGTCGGATATATAGACCCAGTCCAGCCCTTTCTTTGAGGCCTTCCCCACTCCACCAGGACATTTGAGGAATGTCCCAGATGGGGTGGCCCAACTTCTCTTCAAATCTGAAAATGGGTCGGGCCTCCCCATTTGAGGAGCATTTGAGGGGATGGCAGGTGAAGCAGAGCTGAGACACCCCCCACTCTGATCCCCCAAAAAGGGAAAAGCTCATGAATCGATTGATTGCATTTAGGATAAGCATCTTACAGTGCCTCTCTGTTAACATTTTTCTACATTTTCTTATCCCATTTCCACTCACTAGCTATGTGACTTTGGACAATTTCTGTTCCTCAGTTTTTTTCATCTGTAAAATGGGGATAATAAGAGTCCCCAGCACATAGGGTCATAGTGAGGCTTAAATAGTTGAATGTGGAAAATAGGGAATTAGGAATAGGGAAATCCTTAGTGCCTGGCACATTGTCAGAACTCTATCACTTTTAGTTAGGAGGAGGAGTAGGTCTCCTCTGAGACCAGAATAACTAACAAGTTCTTTTTCCACAGGAGACGCTGTGGTTAGATAAAAGAGCTTCTTGACTGTAAGTCATATGAGAATATTCTATAAAGAAATGCAGTAACACTTTCTTCCCTAGACCATTGTAAGAACTACTCTGGCTGAGGTGAAAAATAATAATAAACATTGTTTGAGTGCCTACTGGGCCCTTTTGAGTGCATCACCTCATTCAGTCCTTACGTCAGCTCTGAAGGGTATTTCCATTTCTGGAGGAGGATGCCAGGGCTCAGAGAGGTTAAGTACCTTGCCCTTGATTCCAAGCACTGTCTGAGCCTCCATGCCATTGCCTCTACCAGTGACAGAAGACAGACTGGCATATGACCTTCAGAAAAGCCTTGCAGCCTAAGGAGTCTCACTTGGGCTTGCTCAAGCCATCAGCCAAACAGAGATCAGAAAGTCATAGTGCAAAGTGTTTCTCTTCTCTCACAGTAATAAACTCTCCCGACATTAGCAGAAGCTGGGGCCGGGCAGCTCAGGATGCTGACTGACAGCTCCCCAGCGGAGCTGGCGGTGGACGGAGGGAGACTGGCATCCGCGTGTGAGGCCGTGGGCAGGGTGATTGCTGGGCTCCCGTGAGAGCAGGCGGTCCGTGAGGCTTTGACTCACACTTTGTAAATTGGTTTCATGCATGGGCTATCGATGGGGGCCTGGCTAGATAATAGGATTTTCCAACACACTTCTTCCCCCCCTCCTCTGCAGCCATCCAAATCTCCATGCAGAGCGCCTGGAGGGGATATGATGTGCTTGGCAGGGCACTCCCTGGTCAGGCTCCGCAGCTCTGGCCGGGGCGATGCAAATCTAAGAGGCCATGGCTCAGAGCAGCCTCAGAGAGAGGCTTACGTGCCCCATAAGTGGGAGTTGGAACCAGCGTCCCAGGCAGCCCCTGCCTGACAGGCTACAAGTTCAGGCACTCTCAGCCACGCCTGTCCATTATGGGGGGACAGGGTCCTCAGGAAGTGCCCATGGGGCCGCAGTGACTACTCCTGGCTTGACTGAATGGTGCCGCCAGCCTTGACTGCCCACGGTGAGTCTCTGCCATGTCCAGCCCAACCCCAGAGGGGGTTCACCAGAAACCCAAGCATCCCACATGTACCCGTTCCCTAGAGGCAGACCCTAGGGAAAGTGAATTACTGGGCAAGCACTCCCAGGAGAGATGAGGTGAGGAAACTAAGCAGGGATGTGGTTTGGGCCAAGACCAGCTTCAGCCTGGTCCCACTGGGAGCCCAGGAGCATGGGTTACAGCACAAAGTCGGACTCACCTTTTGGCAAGGGGCCTGGTCTTCTGTGCCCCTGTGTCAGTCAGTGGTTGTTGGATTAGGGCAAGGGGACTCAGGCAGGTGGCTGCCCTCCGGGGTCAGCTGAGGCTCATTCTCTAGAGAAGGAGGACAGCAGTGAGCTTTAGGAGCCAATAATCACAGCAACTAGGGGACGGGTGCACCAGACCAGGCATGGGGATCTGGGCAGGGCACCAACAGCATCACTGCACCATGCCCATGGGATACAGCCAGGACACAGCTCAGCCGGAACCCCATGAAGAGCCAGCCTGGTGACTCTGACTTCTAGAAGGCCAGAGGGCTGAGGAGCCAGACAACACTACAATGAGCAGTGTCTGTGACAGCCTAGCCATCACCCCTAACACACATACTCTGAAACTACAAAGGCATGGTTTGTGCATCTGCCCTCTTATCTCCTCCCAGCAGGGACACAGGCCTGCAGGTTCCATCAAGGGTAGTGCTGGGGACTTCTGCCCAGGTCCCCTGAAGCCAGAGCCAGCCCTGTCTGCACACAGACACACAGCACACCTACCGGAGCTGTTCTGTGACAATCCAAAACCTCCTCCCCCAGAGCCTTTAATACAAGTTTGCTGCCGAAACACAAATATCCGCCTCCAATGCGGAAGTGAGATTAAATTAGGAACAATCTTAATTCTTTCTGGCAGAGGGAAGCGAGTGAGAGCTGTCAGTTCCCCCATGATACATTGTTAAGGAAATCCAGGTTTAAAGGTATTTCATAAGTTTGCCTTTGCCTGCTAATAAAGAGAGTCAGCTAACAGAATCCGATCACCAGGCGAGATTGTAATGAGATAATGTGGTGTTCTCCACAGAGACCCAGCCAGCTCCTTGAAATTCCTCCGAGAGAGTTTCTGAAGTGCCACATTACGAGGACGAGCAAGGGAGAGTAAGAGGGAGAGAGAAAAGGGAAAATGGGCATAATTAGCCGAGCAGATTAGGTGATTCAACAAAGATCATACGGTCTCAGCAGGCTGAGTGGCTGCGGTATTTATCAACATACCTCACCTTTGCCTCTCAGTCTCCAGGCCTCTCTGTTTTCTCAGTGAGATAAGCAAGCTCAGAACCATCTTCCTGGAATACCCAGAGACTGAAGGCTTTATCATAAGCAAATAAGCAGATTTGCCTGGGGTCCTCACCAGCTGGCTGGCAGTGGGCCTCAGCTGGGTCTCCCCCAAGCCCACAGACCTTGGGGAAAGAGGCTGTGTTCAAAGGAACCCTAGGCCTAGGACTGAGATCACTCTGGTGGGTGTCCAGTCTGTTTACCCACTGTTTGCTGGGTACTCAGGTTGGGTGAGTTATGATGGTGCTTATGCTCCATTTTGATGGTATTTGGCCCCTGACTTGATTGTTCCAGGGCTGAACTGTTTATTTGGGCTGTGATCTGGAGAGGGCTCATTCTGTGCACGCACCTGTATGAGAAACCTGTCTGGGTGCAAATGATCAACCCATTTACCACATCAGATAAAGGGACACCCCAGCCCAGCCCGACACGCACACCCATGCAAAGAAAATGTGATTCAGGGCTTAAAGCAATAAAAAGCTTCAAAACTCCTAATTTACGATTTAAGCCAGCTCAGCCCCTCTGCCAACTCTGCCCTCAAGCCCACCCTCACAGGGACAGGCCATTTTTTTGTTCTAAAGGGCTTTGGGAAACAGATGAAGGCTCTGCAAACTCTTTCCAGAGAAAGTACAGACACACCCACACACACTCAAGTTGTGGTGCGATTTCAAGTGTTCACAGATCCCAACCTTGAACCCTGGGTTTCAAAACTCTGAAAAAGAGGTGGTGTTGAGGGGAGGACTTACTTTGTTAGACTGGTCCTGGGTGCACCCCGTGGAGACAGATACTGCCTGGGCAGGAAGCCATCCAGAAGCTAATCAGCCCCTGGAGGCGGGTGGGCTCTGGAATGGGCTTTAGTTTTTATTTCCTGTGCTCCCCTAGTTATGTTTTCCGGCTTCTGGGTCTCTGGGCAAAAGGGAAGCCAGGGGTGGGCAGGCAGGCCTTGGTAACGGCGTGGGAGGAGAGGCAGGAGAGAGGCCAGGGTCCACAGCGGAGTCTGCACAATCGCCTCCTGTCCTGTGGGACCTTTGTCATCCCTGCTCTGTGCCCCAAATGGCCCAGCAGATGATCTTTGGGGAGGAAAGGGGATTGCGTGCTGGCTTTGGAAGGCAGCCAAGAGGGGGAGCTGGGGAGACTACATGCCCTGCTGCAGTACTGCCAGGCTAGAGAGAGAACCCCAGCGGACAGAGTGGTGGTGGCTGTCTCGGAGAGGAAGGGAAGGATCTGAGGCTCTGGGGCCTGGAGGGAGGGACAGGAGCCACGTGACTGCTGTCAGCAGAAGACGCTGCGCCGGGAAAGATCCTGAGACCGGGAGAAAATTCTTCTCCGCGTGACTCCCCACTTTCTTCTGGTTGCATCTGAGCACCCCCTGACTCCACCCAGTCCCCTCAGAGTGTGTGATAGATGTTCTGCCAGGGAGGGAGGGTTCAATCTGGATTTCTAATCTCCTCTGGATGCACCACCACCAAAATACAATACGCAATTATGGGGACACGATACATCAGTGATCACTGAGGGAAAGAAACCCCATTTGGACAGCAAAGCCAATGGCTGGTATCTAAATGTATGACTACAGTCAGCTCAGAGCCCCTTGGGTTCTCTTGCAGGCAACCAGCAGCCTTCCACTGATAACAATCCAGCTCTCCTTCTCAAGCCCCAGCCTTTCCCTGTCGTCCGCTGACAACACTTACATGGCTCCTATGTCTGGGTCCTGCAGAAAGAGGGCAGGGCATCATGCCAGGAGCCCTGGGATCACAGGGGCCCAGGCCCGTTCGCTCATTCATTCACTGGTATTTTGGGAGCACCTCTCACCTGCCAGGCACTGTTCTAGGCTGTGGAGTATAGCAGTGAACAGGACAGACTGCCCTGGGGAGTGGACGTTCTAAGGAAGGCTCTGGGGGGCATATTTTTGGGTAGATACTGTTCCTCCCTGATGAGATCCCCAGGCTCATCCTCTTGTAGGGCGATAGAGCAGACCCTTTCAAAAGCTGGTCCAGGGGGACAACTTCAGGGGCCTCAGATCCTACCCTCCTGCTTCCCATCTCCTTGAGCTAAGAAGGCAGATCCCAGAGTCCATCTCTTCCCTCTTCCTGCCTCCTGTGGTTCCGGGCCTGGCTCTGGTAGGGTTCTCTGAGTGATCTAGGGTAAATCGCTTCCCTTCCCAGCTCCTGGTTATTCTCAACTATAAAATGAGGCTAATGACATTAGCTCCAGTCATATCACGGGGATTTTCTTAGGATGGTGGAACCCACAGAAGGTCCAGATGGAGAAGAGACCTCAGGAATCACTGAGCCCAAAGCACTCATTTCACAGAAGAAGAAACTGAGGTTCCAAGTGGTACTTAGTAAAAGTGTCTGAGAAAGCTCTTGGTGAATGGAAAGCTCTCTGTCGATACAAGGGATTGTTATATTGTTGTTATTTTTCCTTTGAGCACACTGGCTGGTCTCCCATGACCCAGGCAGGGATGGGAGGCACGAGTGAAGAGTCCTTCCCTGCAGGTCCCCGAGTCCTTCACTTGTCCTCAGAGACCTCACTGGCCCCGAGCCCCATGTGGCTCCCCCTGCTGTGGCTGCCCAGTCCCACTAAGAGGATGGAAGCTGTTTATTGCTTTCCTGCATGGTGGGGGCGGCTGGAGTTATAGGCTAATTAAACCACAGACAGATTCCTCAGCAGTTGGCTGGGACCATAAGTGCTGTTACAACAGTAAAAGGCCAGAGATGACAGATGGAGCTTTTTCAAGATTATATCACCGTCGCCCCAGAACACGGCTTCCACTCAACCCCTCAGCTTCGGGGCCATGCTCCATGGGGTGACTGCTCTGCATCGGGGAAGTCTACAGACAATTAGGGGGAAAAGCGAGAACAAAGAAGAGCAGAACGGGCTCAGTCTAAACATAATGGCAAGAAATAACAACCTAACCCACACCGTGGTCTCCTTGGAAGACTATAAATTGCCCAAGATGCTTCTCAATGGAAGAATGGGAAAGTCCTTCCTAAAGTCTAATTGAAATCCCTTCTGCTGCCAAGACAGTAAAGGGCTGGGGGAAAGGAAAACGATGACTGTGCCGCGGGACAGAAGCAGTGAGCTGGGGAAGGGATGACAAGGACCACACGGGGGCAGGTCTCCGACTTCAGGATGGGTGTTCCTCTTTGTGCTCCAGTCAACAGAGAGGATTGCTCTCCTTTGTACCTCCTTCCTTCCACCTCTTCCAGGAAGTTGACCTAGATGAGATTTGGCCAAAATCGGGACTTTGGTTTCCATGCCACCCACGATCAATGAGCTGGAGGGAGGAAGAAAGAGGAAGGCAAATGAATGATCTCGAGATTTAAAATAACCTGTAGGAGAAGACCTCATCTGGTTGTGGAGTCAGCCAAGTTGGGTTTGAGTCCCCTCCCTGCCTCTTGGACAGTTCCTTTAACCTTCTCTGGGCTTCTGGTTCCTCCACTGTAGTAAATACAGCTAAATATTCCTGCCTTACGGGGTGTTTTGAAGTTCAAGAAGGATCATGCATTTAAAACCTCATGGTGGGGCTTCCCTGGTGGCGCAGTGGTTGAGAGCCCGCCTGCCGATGCAGGGGACACGGGTTCGTGCCCCGGTCCGGGAAGATCCCACATGCCACGGAGTGGCTGGGCCCGTGACCCATGGCCGCTGGGCCTGCGCGTCCAGAGCCTGTGCTCTGCAACAGGAGAGGCCACAACAGTGAGAGGCCCGCGTACCACGAAAACAAAAACAAAACAAAAACAAAACCTCACGGTGCTTGGTAGAGTGAATCGTGGTTTTTCAGTCACTCCTCAGGGGGCATGGTCTCCAAGAGGAGTTAGATCCTTTTCTGCCCTGAAGAAGAAATCTCTACTTTCCTTGATAACAAATTATTCATAACCTTTAGACTCAGAAAGGTCACCCTAAAGTCTAGCCTGACTCCCACCTGCTGCAGGGCCCGCAAAAGTACAGATCCAAACAAGTAATCGTGAGCTGGAGGGCTGGTGTTCAGGGGAGGCCTGGCTGCCACCTCCCTGCAGCTGGGAAGATGCTGTAAATCCAGCCAGGCTGTTGACCTCCTTCCTGCCACTCATGTTCCTCAAAACCCACAAGGTCACTTGGCCCAGCTAGAGTCCCAGCTCAGGCACTGACACGATGCGATCTGACAGCCCTGTGTCCCGCTGCCAGGCCGGGCCTGGATGGAGGCTGGGGCAGGGCGGGGCCAGAGGGGCAGCTGTGTCTCTCGGCCTGGTGGCGGCCTGGGGGAAACCGGGAGACCTGGGAGCTGCGAAGTGCTATCAGATAGAAAAGCTGAAGGGCAGGTTTGTGGGACGCCTCTTCCACGCTCCCTGTCCCCGCCTGCCACCTACACCCCCTCTCCACCCCGTGCACTGCAGGCTCTGGGAGCAGCTAGTGTCTGGGAGCTCCCACCACTCGGGTTTCTGAGTGCAGGACACAGGTGGGGAGGCAGAGGGGACCCGAGCCCCTCTGACCCTGCCCCGAGCGGCAGCCATCTCTCTTCTGCATGGCTTCATCATCCAACAGAGCCCAGCTGTCTCCCCACTGAGGCCCCAACCTCCCACATATGCCTTTCGACAGCCCCTTCCAGTTCTTCCAGAAGGAAAGAAGAGGAACCAGCATTTGGAGAGCCCCTACTATGTGCCAAGGGCTGTGTCAGGCACTTCTGTTATCTCACTGAATTCTTCAATCCATAATGTCAGGGGCGGGGGACCCTGGGGGCAGGGCAGGGGGGGATGGGCAGGAGCAAAGACACACCCAAACTCCACACTACAAAGAGAGCTGGGAACTGTTTACAAAGGTGTGGGCAGGGTTTAAGGAAACTAACCACAGGTGGCGCAGTGTCCTCAGACTAGCAACAGCAGGGTCCCTCGCCTCCCCCCGGGTCTGACGGGACAAGGGCCTGACGGGACAAGGGCAGAAGCAGTTAGTTCCCGGCATTGGGGGAGAGTCATGTTCACAGCAGTGGGTAGGGGGCTACCTGATAGAAGCTGTGGCTCTTGATGGAGGGACACAACCAGCTGATGGGGATCCTGCGGATAAGGAGTCAGAGGACCAAATCCCAGCCCACAGTTCTCCTGTCCTCTGATATTCTGCTGGTGCCGCCCACTGGCCCAACCCAGCCGGGAAGCTCGTGATGCTGTGCACTTGGGAAAACTTGGGGACAGGGGCAAGAACGGGTGGGGAAGGGTGGAGAGCGGACCTGGAGAGACAAAGAGCAGGTGGTCAGCACACACAAGATAGGAACGATCCCTGTTTACAAGTGCCCAGAGTCAACAGCCGATTACAAAGCCAGATGCCGGGCCCATGTTCTCTGTAATTTCTTCTGTCTAATGTCTCCTCTGTAAGAAAGTAGGACAGGAGGTAAGGACGGACAGGTTGCAGAGTCCTCATCTCACCTGGTCTGAGCTTCCAGCTCCCCACAGCTCCCCGGCCTGGCTCCTCGGATAGTACCTCAGGTCTGCAGAAGGCACAGAATCCAACTCAACTCGACCCTCAACTGGCTCCTGACCTTGAGAAATCCCTTAGGCTCTCTGGGCTTCAGTTTTTGCATCTGTGGAAAAAAAAAGAGTGTAATTCTGTCCCTGTTTCCACTACAAATATTTTGAAAGGATGAAAGTGAGATATACACGTAAAATTCTTTGACATTAAAGTCGAGCCACAAATGCTAGAGAAGAATCATTCTTTAATTGAATAAATGTTTATGAGACAACCTACTATGTGCAGGCATTGTTCCTGGTGCTGAGGGTACAACAGCAAACAAATAGGCAGTGTCTGCCTTCTTGGGGGAGACAGACAAAGAACAAACATATGAATGCATAGTATGTCAAATGGAAAATAAGGGCTATATGGGGGAAAAGAAGCAGGACAGGCAGGTAGGGAGAGCTGGAATGGAGGTTTGCTATTATATTTAGGGTGGTTGCAGAAAACCCTGAGATAAGAAGTCATTTGTGGGACTTCCCTGGTAGTGCAGTGGTTAAGAATCCGCCTGCCAATGCAGGGCACACGGGTTCGTGCCCCGGGCCGGGAAGATCCCACATGCCGCAGAGCGGCTGGGCCCGTGAGCTATGGCCACTGAGTCTGCGCGTCCGGAGCCTGTGCTCCACAACAGGAGAGGCCACAACAGTGAGAGGCCCGTGTACCGCAACAAAAATAAAATAAAAAATAAAACTTGACTGAGTATTATAGAAGAAGATCTAAATAAATGGAGAGACATCTAATGTTCCTGGATGGGAAGTCTCAGCCTCGTGAAGATGTTGATTTTCCCCAGATTCAAAGCAAGCCTTGTCAAAATCCCAAAAGAGTTTTATGGAACTTGATCACCTTAATTTAAATTCACCTGCAAGAGAAAAAGAAGAACAGTCAGGCAGTTGTTGAAAGAGAAGTATGTTGAAGATGGATCTACCCTACCAGTATAAAACATATAATAATGACATAAGCCATAGTCATTAAAACAGCAAGATGTGAGCCTAAAAATGGATAGATAATAAACAGATTGTATAGGTGAGGGAGCATATGATAATAGCATCTCTAATTATTCATCCTGGGATGGACTGATTGTTCATAGGTAGTACTGGTACAGCTGCTTGTTGTATCAGTTTGAGGTACTGCCTGCTGCCCATGACAGAGAACTTGACATAACCAGGCTTCAATAATAAGGATATGTATTGTTGGCATGAGGAAGTCCAGAGGTAGATAAGGTAGTAGCGAGACCTCAAGGTTGGCCAAACCCAGTGGCCCCGACTCTGTTCTCTAGGCTTCCTTTACAGCTGAGGCCCTTTCCGAGTGTTGCCCTCATCCTCTGGCTGGCTTCTCTCATGGTGACAAAGATCCCTAGCAGTTCCTGGATCCGTAGCCACAAACCATGATGTCCGAAGGAAGAAAGGGCTTTTTTTTTTTTCTCCCAGTGCAGACTTTGAGAAGTGAGCAAACTATTTTCCCCATACGCACTCAGTAAACTTCCTCTCGCCTTAGCTCGGTCATATGTTCATCCTGAACTAATCCATGACCGACATCATGCCATACTCTGATGTTTAGACCAGGTGTATGGGATTACCCTTAAACCAATGAGGCCTGGGCCCAAAGCCAGGGGATAATGGTGATGGGGTAGAATGCCTACATGAAAATCTAGGGAAAGTGGAAATAAACACTAGGTGGGCCAATAGTAATGGCCACCGAAGCTAGCCATTTGGAAAAAACTTAAATTAAAACCTACTTCCCACCATAACAAAATAAATTTCAAGTTAACTAAAGAGTTTCATAAGCAAGGGGAGCGCTATAAAAATATTAGAAGAAAATGTACTATAACCTTGGGGTAGGGAAGACCTTCTCAGGGAAATACAATAAAATCAAAACCATTAAAAAAAACCGATAAGTTGACTATGTCAAAGCTAACTGTTTCTGTCTGATGAAAAAATTCATAAAGAAAGTTAAAAGGTAATTGACAGACTGGGAGAGATATGTGAACCATGCATAACAGATATGAATTAATATCCAGGACATGTAAAGAGCTTCACAAAAATGATAAGACTAAGCAAAAGATAGGAAGAAGCAATTCATAGAAGAGGAAAGGTAAATAAGCAGTGAACATATTAAAAACATTTACAGAAATCAGGGAAATTCAAATCAAATGAAATGAAATACTTTGGCAAAAAAGTATAATATTGATAATATCTAGCATTCAAGGGGGTGCAGGGAAATGGGAAGTCTACTTCCCCACTGTTGGGAGTGTAAACTGGCACAGAATATTTATTCAAATTAAATATATGCACTTGTCAGGAATTTCACTTCTAGATATCCCTCCTAGAGAATTACTCATTTTTGTATAAATGGGTAATATAGACAGAGGCAAAGATGGCCTTTGTTATGTTGTTTCCAATAGTGAAAAAATGTGTCTCCAATGTCCAAGAGGGAAAAATAAAGGTATATACAAATACATATAATATATACATATATACATTCATAATGCAATATTATAATATTTCGCTGTTTAAAAAATGAGGTAGTTCCATAGGTAGTGAAATTGAAATCTGTCCAAGCCATATTATTAAGTGAAAAAGTGAAAAGAGCAAATTGCAAGCCATGGTACCACATTTTACCGTTTATGTAAAATCAAAAGGTCCAGCATTTTTCTAGTTGTGTGTATGTGTAAAATGCCCGGGAGGTGGTCTATAAGGACGCACACCAATCCCTGGGAATTGGGGTCAGGGAGGGGCACTTAGGGTTGATCCTACTGCGTGGATCTTTTAAATGTAACTATATATCACTTGTATAACTAAAAATAAATTGAAACATTTAATTTGTCCTCCACACATTTGAGGGCAGGCTATGTGCACACCCTGGCTGACCCACCGTCATTCTACTGCTCAAACAAAGGAAGGATCGGCTTCCAGCTCCTCTCTGCTGGGGCTTCCCAGGGAATTTGGGGGAAGGCTGTGAACTTCCAGAAGCCTCTAAAGGTTGGGCATGGTTTGGTTTCAAATCACACAGACTTTGGAGTCAGAAGACCTCAAAGTCTGGATGTGCCTCTCCTCCTTGAGAAATACACAACTGAGGCTCTGTGCCTCAGTGTTTCCATCTGTAAAGAGGGTTGATGAAACGAATACCTACCTCTCAGGGCTCCTGGGAGGACAGAATGGGCATGAAACCTAACAGGCATTAAAAAATGTTTTTAAGTATTTTAAATATTTATGCGAATCTAACTCCAGGTTTAGGGGTTGTTCTTCCCAAATACCTGCTCCTCTCCCCTTCGTAAACAGGAGGAGCAGAACTGGGTCTTGGTTCCCTGGCCCGGCCTCTCCTCTTCCCTCCTCACCGTCTATTTGTGCTCACCGGAGCTGTGCTCTCAGGCACAGTGACCCCTGATTAATCCCTTTGAGTAAATCCAGGTCTCTCCAAATCCCCATTCACACACCTGTTAGCAAATAGCAAAGGCTGCACTGCCTCTGGGCAGTGGCAGTCCACTGGGGCTGAGTTGGTCCTTCCCCCCGCTCCCTGTTTTGTTAGCATGGGATCAGCTGCTTCCTAGAAGCCAGCTGTGAAACGTCTTCTAAACCAAACCAAAAAGAGCAGATGTTTAGCCATGAGGCTTTGCTCCCCACTCCCCCTTGGGCCCAGGCCTTCCTTCACACTTGCTCCTGGGGGCGGAGCAAACCACCAGATATACCCTCCGCCACGCCCAGGTCCTGCTTCCGGAGGGGAGACAGTGAGGGAGGGGGAGGAAAACCACTTCTGGCTGCTCCCAGTCTATTGGCCGGCCAGGTCCCTGTCCCCGGTCTCTGGAGATGCAGCTGTGGGCGGAGACTGGAGACAGGGAAGCAATATCCTGCCCAAATGGCCTCTTGCTGCTCTGCACTCCATTTATTAGCCTGTCACTCTCCGCTGAAAAATGCGTCCATCACTGTGAGCCCCAAGCTCTTCTCTATCTCTGCCTGGGACCAAGGGAAACAGGAGGCCAGGGAATACTGAACCCAAGGCCTCTCCGTTTTCTCCATCCCCCCTCCCCTGTCTGCTCCCCAAGACACACATAAAGCACACTGCCAGCAGTGTGTGCAAACAAGCATGCACACATCCCCGGACTCACCTGCAGAGTCAGATGCTCCAAAATCCTGTTCCAGGATCTGGTCAGGAGGGCATCTGAATCCCTCCCTACCTTCATTTTAAAGACATCCAAGAAAATAGTTTCTATCACCTTTAGTTATCCTTTCAGTCCTGGCTCAAGCATCACAGCCTCTGTGAAGCCCACTAGAGTCCCCCACTCCTTCCCTAGAGTGCCTCCTCCCTTGTGCCTCCAATTGTACCTTGAATGCATCAATTCCAGAACTTACTTCACAGTATTTCATGCTATGTCACATACCTATCTCCTCCACCACACTGTGCCATTTGTATCTAAAACCTCTACACTTACCACAGTGTTGGAGCATATTAGATACTCGTTGATGGGGGATGGAGGGATGGAAGGATGGAAGGAAAGCCTCCCTAGTCCATTCTTCCCAGCTTCTAAGAAGTAATCATCTCACTCCGTCAACATTCTGTTGGTCTATATATTTATATCTAACAGAGTATCTTCATATCTTAGGGTACTTGATAGGCCAGTACTTTTCTCCTTTTAATAGAGCCCAAGCCTCTTCGAGGGTAGAAAGAAAATTGAGAATTTCAGAAAAATGTACAAAAGCACAATTTTCTCACTAGGAGGCTGGCAGACACTCCAGAAGGGCCCGCCTGGAATCGCCTGGGCATCCCTGGTTCAGAATCCTGTCTTGCTGGTCTAGACAGAGACCAGTACTTTTGCCTCTGCAGACATAGCCCTGGGTTCATGACGGTGGTGGGAAATGGGTGGGCATCTGCCCTGTGTTGACTCTTACGGGCTTTGGCCATTTCTGAGGATCTCTCACTCCATTCTTGTCCAAAACATACGCTTGTTGCTCACAAACCCAGTGGACACGGGTTGTAAATTTTATGCTGATAATAAACAGGTCCCTATTTTGGGGGCTAAGCTATTCTGTCTTGAAAACAGGGTGTCCCATGGAACTTAGGGTCCTCTGGACAGCACCCGCCCCATAGGAAGTCCTGGGATGGAACCTCTCTTGTACCTCAGCAAGAGTGGCAGAAATGCTGTGTCCGCCCTTCTTTGCCTCAGGGAGAGCTCTCCTCAGACTTAGTGAATTCCGAGCTCAAGTCTGACGGTCTCCTCAGCTGAATCCACCAGCACAGCCTGCAGCCAGAGGCCTGGTGGGGGAACAGGCGGGGCTCAGCCTTTTTCAGCATCAAAAAAGCAATGAGGTTGAACTTTATATTTATTGATCACAGCTTCTCTAGACCTTTACTATCATTTAACTCTCGCTTCTAACCAAATCCCCTTTATCTCTTTTTGCCAACTTCACTGCCCAAAATCGGTTTTTTTCTTTCTCACACTGTAAACACATTTCCATTCGAGTGCACAGCCAGCCTGCTGCCAGAGCCCTCTCTGTGTTTATTTTTCTCCCCTATCCAAAAACCATCCTCATCATGGAGGAGAATTAAAGGAAGGGGTGGCCTGGAAGGGGTTAAACTAACCCAGTAAATAAATATTGCAAGTTCTCACTTTCTGGAACAAATTCAAGAGGTGAGCTATACGTCTAACCTGAAACTGTGCTTATATGCAAAGATAATTACTCTTGGTTTTTGAACGAGTTGGGGGTCTTCCCATATGCAAACGAAAAGACAATCATGTGTCTGGATAGTCTTGGAATTCTGAACAGTTAAAATCAAATGAAAAATGAACATTAAATATAGAATAAATAATAAAAGAATAACGTCACAACTCAAAGGCTAATCTTCCAAAGAATCTTTCCTCTCCCTTTTTTGGCCCTACTTCATGCAGGGAGCGGACCCCAGGCGAAGAATCATATAAAGAAACAGCCTAAATGGATGTGCCCTCTCTCCCTCTAAACCCCCTTGGTGTCTGACTTGTCTTCTAATGAGGATAAAAATGTGCTGCATCTTGATCAGGAAGAAATCTGAAGACCCCCTTCCCTCTCTTGCTGAAGTTAGGCCGGATAAGGCAGACTGTTTGGTGATTGAAGGCCAGAATTTCTTCAGGAGCTGCTGCAAACCCTCCCTTACTTCCACCTCCTCGGGATGGTGTGTTTCTAGGCTTCCCTGGAGCACACGGGCAGAAAACAATATAACATGTGCATTGATAGAGCTAGACTCAACAGGGTGCAAGCAGAAGACAGCTTCATTCTTTCATTCTGCTATTGCCCCTTCAAGCACATTCTTTCCCGACCATTGGAGAACCTCGTAGAAAAACCTTAGTGTTTGGGAGATAACACTCAGATGTTTTTTATTTTATTTATTTATTTATTTATTTATTTTTTAAATTATTTTTGCTGTACGCAGGCCTCTCACTGCTGTGGCCTCTCCCGTTGCGGAGCACAGGCTCCGGACGCGCAGGCTCCGCGGCCATGGCTCGCGGGCCCAGCCGCTCCGCGGCATGTGGGATCTTCCGGGATCGGGGCACGAACCCGTGTCCTCTGCATCGGCAGGCGGACTCTCAACCACTGCGCCACCAGGGCAGCCCCCACTCAGATGTTTTTTAAAAGTCCAGATCAATTTAACATTAGAGCCTCCACTTCTCATCCTATTGAAGACTCCCATCGCCCAGCTTGGACCTGCTACAGCTGGAACCTTGAGGAATGGGGAGCATGGGTGGTCAGTTTCATCACGATGTTCTCACTCCTCCTCTACTCATTGGTGAGTGTTTGGACCACTATTCCCACCCCAAGGTCAGATAGGGTGGAGATGGGAGGAGAAGGAAAGGCCAAGGGGGTCTTACTTGACTTGTAGGATGGTGGCAGATTCCAAATGCCAGTCGTTCTCTTGTCAGGGGCTCATGTGTGTCCTCTCACCTGTAGTTCCCTCGATGTAGGTAACACCCCCTCTACTGGTTGCTTATGACCCTCACCTCCTTTAGTCCTGCACACCCCAGCCTCTGGCCCGGGGCCTGAAGCCTTCAGAATTCCCGGCATCCCTCTGTGAGGTCCACACCGGCCCAGAGGAGGGAGGCTCCCTCCACGCCCTGCCACACTCTAGGAAGGGAGCGATCTGAGGCCACCTAGTCCCTCTCCGCTCAGCCTCCTCGGGCCGTCAGCTACAGCCTCTCACCTTTGGACCTTCTCGGGCCTCAGCCAAGCTCTTGCATGGCTCTCGTCCAGCTCCTTCATTTGGTCAGTGAGAGGGAGGCAGCCCCCTTCCCTCTCCCATGCAAGGAGGTGGGACACAGCCCCCTGACCGCTCACTCCACAGAAAGCTGCCCAGCGGCTTCATCAACCTCTCCACATCCTATTTTTATACCCTTGAAGTGGATGAGAAGGTAAGGCTCACGCAGCCAATCTCACCCACTTTTACCCCTGGCGAGGGGTGGGCAGGGAGGTAGGCAGAGCCCTCAGTTTGGAGCTCAACCACACCCTGCTCCACAGGGGAACTTAGCTAGCTTTACTGCTCACCCCAAGTGTGAGAGGGCCAAATTGCTCTGGACCACTCGTTCATTCACCCACAAACATTCTTTGAGCATTGCTCTAGGACTGCCATGACAAACTACCATAGATTGGGTGGCGTAAACAGTAGAAATATATTTCTCACAGTTCTGGAGGCTGGGAAGTCCAAGATCAAGGTGCCAGCAAGGTAGGTTTATTTCTGAGGCTTCTGCTCTTGACTTGTTGGCCATGGCCATCTTGCTATGTGCTCACATGCAGGGGGGTGGGGGGAGGGAGGTGGTGCACAATCCCATCATGAGTGTCGCACCCTCATGACCTCATCTATCCCTAATTATCTCCCAAAGACCTCATCTCCAAATACCATCACACTGTGGGTTAGGGCTTTAACATATGAATTTGGGGACATAAACATTCAGTCCATTACAAGCACCTACTGAGCATCCAGGTGCTGTGCTGGGCGCTGAGGATAAGAGCATCCACCAGGCATGAGGCTTACCCTCTCTTTCTCCCAGGAAAGAGAAAAAACCAATGCGTGGATAAATAATTGCACATCAGTATGAGAGACGCCAAGTGGCCAGACAGCATGGCTGGGTGTCTGGTAGGCCTATGGAGACCATTCACCCAGCTTTCCTCCATGTGAGGGGCAGGGCCCTTGAATGGCTGCTTCTTGGTAGCAACACGTGCCCAGGTGAGTGGACCTTCTGATACAAAACCAGGATGACCTTTAACTGATGTTGATTGAACACCTGCCATCTGGCTGGACTGAGCCAGGGGTTTTTCATCCTTTCCCAACAAGCCTGGGCATGGAGAACCTTACCTCTATTCTATAGATAAACAAACCGAGGTTGAGATATAGAAGTGGGTCTCTGAATCCAGGGAGCAAACACACTTCCAGCCCAAGAGAAGGCTGCATGCTTTTGGGGGGAACAAATCCCTAACCTTTAGCTCCCAGCGCCTGTGGGGTTTGTCACCAAGAGGTTTCCACCCACTTCCAGCTTTTTCCTCGAAATGCCTCAAAGGAAAGTTTGTCTAACTCCAGATTCTTTGCATTTTGTTTAGAGACAAAGATAAAAACGCATTCATTATCTCATCTGCGGCCGCTCAAACGAGAGAAAAGTGCTTCTGTATTAGGGCGACGCGATCCACCCAAACCTTTTTGCTTCTATTAAAAAAGCATGAAGGCAATTTACCAGGATGCGCCTGTCACAGTCTGAAAAGCAGAAATGCCTCTTTTATCTTCCGATTTATTTACAGGTGCAGCCTAGTGACAGAAGCAAGTATTTTTCTGGCGCAGTGACTTGGAGGGGCCGTGGTAGATAAAGCAACAATCGGGTGCTTCCTTGTCCGTAAATGTGAGTTTTGCGCTGCCACCATCAGATAGTCCTGAAGCAGGTTTCAGGTCGCTGAGGTCACCAGCAGACACACTTCTTCACTTGCTTTCACACCGCCCCCTCAATGCCCACCCCACAGGAGCCAGCTGGATCTCTGCCAGCTTCCCTCCAACCCCAGGTGGGTAGGGGAGAGCACTTGGGGGGCTCCTCTTAGGAAATGGGCTGAGCAAGTGGAAGAGGAGACATCCAGTAGGATTTTCTGTTTCCAAGAATCTGCTAGGTACAAAACAAGGCCTAAGGGTAGCTCTGACACCATCACCTTTTCTGGAAATTTCAATTGTAGAACACTAATTTCCCCGGGGTGGCTTCTGTGTTGTCTTCACTGGAGATATCTTTTGACATTTTCATGCAAACCCTCTCCAAGGAGCTCTCCGGGCATTGTTTCAACCATTCTCACTGTTGACACTGAAAGAACACAAAGGGAAGAATGAGCCCCGGGTAATGGCACTTAGTGTCTGCATGGTGATGCCAGGCCACCATCAAATCGGCATCGGATTTGGCCATCAAAGGTATTTTCTCCCGCAGTCAACACTGTTTACTGAGCCCCTGCTGTGGTCAGGCTCAGCATTCAGGGAGATACAAGTGCAGATGAGATGCAATTCTGCACACAGTCTGGTGGAGGAAAAAGGCAAGAAAGGAAATCATCAAAACATGAGGCGGAACAAAATAAGAAGTAAGTGGAAGTGTCCACAATGTGTTACAGGAACACAGAAAAAGAATGACTTAACTCTGAGTTGGGACTCAGGGGAGGTGGAATTTCCATGGAAGGCAGCATTTTCATTGGTCTCGAGGAATGGAGGGTTTGCAGGGGAAAACTGGGGGTGGGAGTGGGGGGTGGCAGAAGTGGCAGCACAGTGTTCCCTCTGCCCTGTTCTGGCTCAGCCAGGGCACAGTGGCACCTGCCACCAAGGGCTCCCATCATCCACGGAGGCTTCATTCACTCTGGTCCTCGTTGCCATGGAGCCAACATCCGGTCCCAGTGACCTGGCCGGTTGCCATGAGCATTGCTGCAGCATCACCTGAACTCCTAGCTCCAGGACTCAGGGGAGCTCCAAGCATGGGGAGCTACAGCTGGGTCGAAACCTTCAGAGCCACAGGCTGAAATCGACACCCAAAGAGGTGGGTCGGGAGTAGATTCTGCCCTTCAGACTATTCCCGGAGAAGCTCTGAGGGGAGCGTTGAGATCCACACCGCCCACTCTACTGGAGGGCCGTAGCAATTTTGGATTTTTCCCTTAAGGACTGTGTCGTCCACACCCCTTAGCATGACTTCACAGCCCCTCACAATCTGGTGGCTGCCTGACTCCCCAGCGTGACCCGCACCCCAGCGTTCTCCGTGTCCCACGTTCCAACCTCAGGGAAGAGCTCTCCTGCCCGCTCTGCCTGTGTTCCCCCCGGGAGCCTGCGAGGCTAGGCATGATCTTGCTCCTTGCTTTGGGAGACACTTTCACCCTCCTTTGACCCTCAAGGCAGATGCGATTGTTCCCTCTTTGCAGCTGGGGAGTTGGGGACCCAGAGAAGTTGGGTGGCTTATCCTGCTGGAGCTAGGACCAGCTCTCATGGCTCTCAGCTCTGATGCACCATCCTCCGCCATAGTGGTTCCAGCCTTTTCCAGCCCCCAACTCCCCAGCTGCAAAGAGGGAACAATCACATCTGCCTTGAGGGTCAAAGGAGGGTGAAAGTGTCTCCCAAAGCAAGGAGCACGATCATGCCTAGCCTCGCAGGCTCCCGGGGGGAACACAGGCAGAGGGGGCAGGAGAGCTCTTCCCTGAGGTTGGAAAGTGGGACACGGAGAACGCTGGGGAGTCAGGCAGCCACCGGATTGTGAGGGGCTGTGAAGTCATGCTAAGGGCTGTGAACGACACAGTCCTCAAGGGAAAAATCCAAAATTGCTACTGGCCCTCCAGTAGAGTGGGCGGTGTGGCTCTCAACACTCCCCTCAGTGCTTCTCGGGGAATAGTCTTAAGGGCAGAATCTACTCCCA
This sequence comes from Hyperoodon ampullatus, assembly GCF_949752795.1. Classification (NCBI taxonomy): domain Eukaryota; kingdom Metazoa; phylum Chordata; class Mammalia; order Artiodactyla; family Ziphiidae; genus Hyperoodon; species Hyperoodon ampullatus. The sequence continues at coordinate 94,486,254 of NC_136920.1, forward strand.
TCCCACCTCTTCCCAGCACACGCTTTATTGTTTTTCCTTCCACAGACCTCAAGGAGTCCTATGAAGTCATCCCCAGCCAATCTCAGCTCCTGCATGAGATAACCACGGTTAGCACAATCCAGCTAAAAGCAGAGAAACCTGATGTTTCAGGTAGGCTGTGCTGATAACAGTATGATTTCTGTGGCGCTATTTGAGACACTGACAGAAGCTCTCAGAGAGTTATTATGACTTTCCCTGGGGGTCCAAAGGCTTTAGCTTGGGAACTACTACATTATTTCTGCAGTGACCGCAATTTTCCAGAGAAAAATCTGGACCCACGGTGCGATAACTATGCGTACGTGTATGGGGTGATGATATGGGCTGTTTGAAGACTATAGTGTTTCAAGAAACCTGGGTTAAATGGCCATTCATTCACTCACTCCTTTGTTCATTTATTAAGTGCTTACTATGTACTGTCACTGTGCTAGGTGCTGGGGGTTGCAGTGAAGACAAGGACACGGCTCCTGACTGCACAGAGCTGCTCGTTAGTTTACATAATGACCCTTAATGTGTAGAACAGAAGAAAGCATGAACATCTGGGGGATTATGAAATGTGACCTGGAGAAGGAGACATCTGAGTTTAGTTTTGAAAGATAAACAATAATTTTTCATGGACGAGAGCAGAAGGTTAAGAGGTGAGAGTATGAAGAAAGGCTCAGGGGTGTAAAATAGCAAAGGCAGGCAATCCACTGGGACTATAAAGATGGAGACGGAGGTGGAGAAAGAGATTGTGAGAGATGAGGCTCCAGGGCAGGAAGGAGCCAGGCCCTGAAAGGTCCTGAATGCCCATCCTGGGAGCCTGTAGCAGCCCAGACCTGTGCTCACCCACAAGCCCCACCGTGGCCAACCCCCCAAAAACCAGTCTTTGACATAACATGTGTTCCAAGCAATTGCTCTTGAATGTGACCAGCTTGTGCTCTTCTCTCTCTGCCTCTGGGATTCCTCTGGACACTCATTAGTTTGTTCATTCTGTCATCTGGGCAGGGAAAAAGACGGAAGTCATCCCTGCCCTCAAGTAGCTTTCAATCTAAGAGAAGAGGCAAACATTAATGTACTAACTAAATGCATAAATGTAAATCAAAAGTATCAAATGTAATATCGGTATAATTTTTTAAAATTATAAGTATCAGGGCTTCCCTGGTGGCGCAGTGGTTGGGAGTCCGCCTGCTGATGCAGGGGACACGGGTTTGTGCCCCGGTCTGGGAGGATCCCACATGCCGCGGAGCGGCTGGGCCCGTGAGCCATGGCCGCTGAGCCTGCACGTCCGGAGCCTGTGCTCCGCAACAGGAGACGCCACAACAGTGAGGGCCCCGTGTGCCGCAAAAAAAAAAAAAAAAAAAAAAAAAAAAAAAAAAAAATTATAAGTATCAGAGGTCAATTAGGATAAAGGCTGCAAGGAGGAACTACATACCTGGTACCATAAAGCAGTATTTTTTTTTTTTTTTTTTTTTTTTGCAGTATGCAGGCCTCTCACTGTTGTGGCCTCTCCCGTTGTGGAGCACAGGCTCCAGACGCGCAGGCTCAGCGGCCATAGCTCACGGGCCCAGCCGCTCCACGGCATGTGGGATCTTCCTGGACCGGGGCAGGAACCCGTGTCCCCTGCATCGGCAGGCAGACTCTCAACCACTGCGCCACCAGGGAAGCCCCTCCCCCCCACTTTTGTATCTTTGCTCCAACGCCACCTCTTCAGAGACAGCTTCCCTGAGCCCCTATACTGCACAGAACTTTCCCATGGTCAGTTTTTATCCCCCTTATCTTTCTCTACTCTTCTTCATAGAACTTATCACCACCTGACATATAATTATTTACTTCTTTATTGTCTTTTCCCCTCAGCCACCCAACTAGAAGGTAAACCCCATCACGAAGAGTCTATTTATATCATTCATTTCTGTATCCCTGACACTTAGAACAGTGCCTGGAACATAATGGGTGCTAAAGAAACATTTGTTGAATGAATGGCTAAATTTGTGTTTTTAAGGGTTCATGTTGGGTGGAAAAAGAAATGGAGAGAGATAGCCTTGGGGACAATGAGTGATTCTGGGAGGTTCATGTATTACCCAGGAAGGCAAATATGGGGATGATGGAGAAGAGAGGATGCCTTCAAGGAAAACACTGAGATGCAGAGTTGGCAGGACTTAGGGGTTGACAGATGCAGGGGAGGGGGTGAGGAAAAGGAGGGATCCAGGATGGCTCTCCAGGTCCTGACTCGAAGGACCACGTAGTTGTTAGTTCCTCTGACCAAGAAAGGAAAGCAGGAGGTCAAACATGTTTAGAGGAAAGATAATGAGTTGGTTTTAGAAATGCTGAGGTTGAGATGACAGTGGACCTCCAGGAGGAGGCGGCCAACAGGCAGCTGGATATACAGGTTGGAATCTCAGCAGTGTGATCAGTGCCAGAAATGTAAATAATCTGGGTCAATCACACAATGACAGCATTTAAAATAACTGGTGTGTACGGGGGTTTCCCTGGTGGTGCAGTGGTTGAGAGTCCGCCTGCCGATGCAGGGGACACGGGTTCGTGCCCCGGTCCGGGAAGATCCCACATGCCGCGGAGCGGCTGGGCCCATGAGCCGTGGCCACTGAGCCTGCATGTCCGGAGCCTGTGCTCCACAACGGGAGAGGCCACAGCAGTGAAAGACCTGTGTACCACAAAAAAAAAAAAAAAAAAAAAACACACACACACACACACACAAAACTAATAAAAATAAATAAATAAATAAAAATAAGGTTGGAAAACACAGGGCTTGGGAAAGGACCTCTTTGTCCAGGAAAGTCTGGTTTGGAGCCTTCTAGAGAGGCAGAGTGGCAGCACAGAGAGCCTTGTCTGTCTTAACAAGACAGACACACAAGCAGATGAACGGACAGAGAATCTAGTAGTCGTGGTAAGAACATGAGCTACGAAGGCAAGGCACTGAGTTTGTACCTGGCTCGGTTGCTAACTGGCTGTGTGACGTTGGGCAAATCATCTAATCTCTCACTGCTTCAGTTTCTTCTTCTATAAAACGGAGATGATAACACATGTGAAGTGCCTGGTGCCATGAGCTTTCAGGCAGTGGCTCCACAACCCATAACTAACTAGTGCTAAGATAGCTTCATGAGTCCACAGTCTATCTGTCATAATATGTGGACAGACAGACAGCTAGAGACAGGTGTGCCAGATGACATTTGCCACTTAGCCTATTTCCTACTTTATCAGGAAACCTACTTTAGCCACCTTTGCCTCTGAGGCAGGAAAGCAGTGAAACTGCGTGTTTCTAAACACTCAGCATTGAAAGATGGGGCAGCCAGGTGGCTGTTTAGCCCTTGGGAATGGAGAGGACGGCAGGAAATTGTAAATACCATGTATCCAAACTGCCATCTTCTCTCCAGGACTTTGGCTCAAAGCCCTCCTAATAGAGGGCTTTAGGATCCAACAGGAAAACATGGGGATTTTGACCAGGCTCTCTTCCCCACACATCCCCTTCCATCCCATGGCAGAGATGCTAGTTTTCCTTCCAGTATTCATGTTGCACTTCTTCCAAAGCAGGAGAATGTTCCTGGGCACATGGCCACCCAGAGTAAAGACTTCATAACCCAGTCTCCCTTGCAGTGAAGTGTGACTAAGTTCTGCCCAATGGCAGAAGTATTGTCTGGCTGCTTCCAGGAGCCTTCCCTAAAATATGGCTGCCCCCTTAGCCCTTTTCTTATTTGCCCCTTTCTCCACAAAACCACCGGGAACATGGCTCTGATGGTGGTCATCTCAGATAGTGAAGACAAGGGCCGCAGCATAAGGATAGCAGAAGAGCAAGTTGGAAGGATCATGGAGTCCTGAGGAGTGTATGGACCAAAGTTTCCATCTCTGACATTCCCCAGCAGTTTCCAGATTTTCACGTGAGAGAAAAATAAAGTCCTATCTTAGCCACTGGTTTTTTGGTCACTGGTAGCTGAATTCAATCCCAACAGAAGCTCAGCCCCTCAGGCAGCTCAGCTTCCAGCGTCACTTTCTATAGCAATCTCGACTGTTCCTAATTCAGGTGGGTGAACAGAAAGAGGAGGTATGGATTCTGACCCCCAGCCTCCATCTGGCCAGAAACTTCACTGGAATAATAACAGCAACCTGTACGGTGCCCTATTATTTACAATGTGCTTTCTCAAACATAAGCTCATTAGATTCTCTCAGAAACACTGAGAGGTAGCCTGCCCTGGTATTTCTATACCCTCAATTTTCAAAGATAAGGAAACTTAGGCCAAGGAGTCTAAATATTTTGCATACATCACACAGTTAATAAGGAGCAGAAGGCTTCCCTGGTGGCGCAGTGGTTGAGAGTCCGCCTGCCGATGCAGGGGACGTGGGTTCATGCCCCGGTCCGGGAAGATCCCACATACCACGGAGCGGCTGGGCCCGTGAGCCATGGCCGCTGAGCCTGCGCGTCCGGAGCCTGTGCTCCACAACGGGAGAGGCCACAACAGTGAGAGGCCCGCGTACCCAAATCTTCTAACCCCAATCTCAGAGGTCTTTCCAGAACACAGGCTGCCAGTCTGCGGCTGGTCCTAGCAGAAAGAACTGGGGGGATACTGGGGCACTGTACCCCTTTTTTGCTTTTGAAAAAATAGATTTACTGTTTTAATTCCTCTAAACATTTTTCTTTCTTTTTATACTGTGGGGAAAAAAACGAAGTATGAGATGTACCCTATGAAAAGCTTTTTAAGTGTACAGTATACTATTGTTAGCTACAAGCACAGTGGTTCAGCAGCTCTCTAGAACTTGCTCATCTTGCATAACTGAAACTTTATGTACCTTGAACAACTCCCCATTCTCCCTCCCACCCCGTCCCTGGCAACCTCCATTCTACTCTCTGCTTCTAGCAGTTTGGCTATGTTAGATGCCTCATAGAAGAGGAATTGTGGAGTATTTTTCCATCTGTGACTGGTTTATTTCATTTATCATAATGTCCTCAAGTTTCATACACATTGTCATGTATGATAGGATTTCCTTTTTTAAGGCTGCATAATATTCCATCGCAGTAATAGCTTAGCTTGGCTATTCACAATAGCCAGAATGTAGAAGCAACTTAAATGTCCACCAACAAATGAATGGATAAAGAAAAGGTAATGTGTACATACACTGGGGGGGACTGTTTAACCAAGCCCAGGTGGCACATCAGACCCCTGAACAGGGCACCTGCCTCATGCCTCTCTAGGTTATCACAGGCCAGAGAGAACTTCCAAGGATGCCCAAGGGAGATTTCATCCAGCGGTTCATCCAAGTGTTTGTCATTTATGGCAAGGCACCTTGCTAGATATTGCTTGGGAAACAACATGGTGAGTAGGTTATGGAGTGAGAGTGAGAATACCATTTGCAGCGCAAGGCAGAAAGCAATTTGTGCCATTGAAGAGGTAAAAGACAAAGTTCAGAGCAATCCAAATGAGCCAGTATCTTTCATCCACTATGTGATAGGCTCTGTTCTAGGCACTGAGAACATGGAGGTGAAAAGACAACACAGATCCTACCTCCTGGGCTTTCCATCTAAAGAGTCAATGGACCCCAGAGGAGTCAGCTTTGAAGCCTGGGAAATACCTGGATGTGTGCAGATAGGTCTGGGGTAAAAGATACAAAGACAAGGACACCTGTGCAGGATTCAAAGAAGTGTAAGCGCTTCTGAGTCAACATGAGCCCACCAGCACAAAGTTGCCCACATCAAGTGCCCAGGGCTGTGTCAGGGACAGTGCAGGCCATCAGAGTGACAGGAGTGGGGACTGGAGTGATCAAGGAGAGCTTCCTGGAGGAGGTGAGATTTGAACTGAGACTTAACAGAACGGGTAGGATTTGAATAAGTGGAAGGGAGAGAAAGGAAGTGTTATGAGCAAGCACTGAAATGTACAGGATGGTGGTGGTCGAGGGAGGAATGACTCATTTGGCCTCAGCCAAGGGTTCAACTGGCAGCATCAGTTTGGGCTTGAACACCAGGCTAAGGAGCTTGGGCCTTATTTCCTAGGTAGTGGGGAGCAAATGGAAATGTGCTTTGTGCACAGGAGGGAGGTGATCAAGGTGGTGTTTAAACTCCAAGAGACCTTTGGCTGGGTGTGGGGGAGGACTGGCTAGGGGACAGGGGGATGACAGTCTAGGAGGCTGGGGGTGTGTACAGGTCCTCAAGGGGCAGCAGGGCTGAGTATTAAAGACAGCAGGAAGGAGGAGCCCTCAGGCCTCCGGGTGTCCCCATCAGAGAGAACATCATCCCTGGCCAGACAGCTTCCAGAGACAGGCCCGGCTTCTGCAGAATACCTGGATGTCGGCAGACAGAGGCTCCCACCCAGTGGGGAGCTGGCATTGCTCTAGCAGGCCACGTGCACACAACTCAGGCCCTCCCCTGTGTAATCAGCCCCCAGCGAGCAGACTCTTAGAGGGTTCCTGCAGGAGAGGCCAAGACCGTCTGGGGTTCCTCTTCAATACTGGGGGGTCAAGCAAAGCTCACAGCTCAAGCCCAAGAGATGTCAGGAAGGAGGGGAGTCTCCTGAGAGGGGCGGGGAGAGGGCAACTTCCTCTCTCTCAGGGACAGTCGTTCCGTTGCTCCTGCCACCCACCTGACTTCTATCTCCACCCTGAGCTCCGCTCAGAGAAGTTCATTTCCAGTTGTAAGAAGGCAAGATGTAAACAACCCAAGAGTTGCCACCAAGAGAAGTGGCCCATCCATCTCTGCCAGGAGTCCGTATGGAGAGCACTAAGGAGGGGCTGCCCCCAGTGATGGATGGTGTTTCCAGAAGTTTAACTGAGCTGGGCTTGGCCTCTTTGGGCTGATCTATGATACGAGGACTGTTTTAAAGTATGCGGTTTTCTGGTGCTGGATTATCGAAGAGAGTTAAAATTGAAGTAGTCACTCAAAGCTCTGCCATCTGTCACAGGTGGCTAGTGGGGCTTATCCAGGTGGGCCGGGGAGTTGGGTGCTGTGCTTTAGCCCCTTAGATCCATGTCCTTCCCTGCAGCATCGGATGCTCCCATTGTCCTCTCTGGTGTTCCCAGGACATGGGCAGTTGATGAGCTGCCCTAAGCAGAAAGGGGGGGAAGCTTGGCAGGGAAGAAGGAATGCGTGTCTCATGCCCAGTGTTCAGAGGGCAAGTCATCATCTTAGCATCACAGTTTTCCTCCCGACAGATAAAATAATGTCATTACTAGTGTTACTCGATAACATGTGCTGAGAACCTGTCACGTGTCAGTCCTGGTTTCAGTGCTTTACCTGTAAGATCTCACCAAATCCTAACTGGTGACCCTGCAGAGCAGATACTATTCCTATCATTTTACAGAGGAGGAAGCTGAGGCTGGGAATTCGGGTGAAGGACCATGGCCAAGGTCTCGTCAAGGGAAGATACAGCCAGGATTCCCATTGAGGAGTCTGGTTCTGGAGCCTGGACACTTAGACACTCTACTCACGGCTGCAGGTGGGGGCCCTGGAGGCCATACACCCCTGCACACACGTGCACTCATGCAGACATGCACGTACACACACAGCTCCCTCCTCTTTCTTTCTAGCCCTGCCCAGCCCCTTCGCAGCCTCCCCAGCCCCTTCGCAGCCTCCCCAGCCCCATGCCCGCCCGTCGCACCTTCAGTGTCCTCCAGGGCCACAGCGCCTCCCCGCGCCCAGGCTGGGCGACTGCCCCCAGGAGTCGCTGCCCCCTCCCCTTCTCATCCAGCTCCCAGCATCATGCTTCCCTTCCTCTTCACCGGCAACTGTCACATTTGTATTTATTTAACGTCTGCCTTCTTGCTGAGCTCTAAACGCCAAGAAGTCCAGGCATCCTCACGTGGGGCTTGTGCAGGGAAGCTGGTGATGCTGCGGCAGCTCCCTTGATGAATCCCACTCCCCTCCCCCAGCCTGCGCTGACCTTGGCCACAGATAAGATGGACAGTGCTGGTGGGTTATGGCCTCTGAGGAGTCCCTGGGCCCAGGGTGGTCTCCGTCTGCTTCAGACAGTAAGATCAGGCCCCGCGAGCAGGCACAGCCTCTCCTCCTCTCCGTCCGCACTCACGTCAAACAGCACTCCATCAGGAGCGTGAAGTACTAATGGGGGATTAGCCACTGGCTGCTCGTCCTCCCACCAGGACTGCAGCCCAGTAACTGTGATGGGGCCAGGGGAAGGCTGGGGCTGGCAGGGGGGCAGCCGAGGCTTGGCCTTGGCCAAGTTGTGCAGATTAAGGGACTGGTGAGTTGGATGGGACCTCAAGCCCATGTTCCTGGCTTGGAGCAGGACATGACGCACCAACACCTGACAGAGGCTGTGCCCTTGGGTGAGGATGGGGACAGCTACGACCCCTACGTAATCTCCACCAGTCTCCAAATCGCAGCAACAATACGTGTTCTCTGGTGTGGGCAACTGACATTTCTCAATCTTATGTAAAGCATGTGAATAAGGGCATTTCTAATAAAAAAATCTATTTTTGTAGTTTTATAACAAACAATCTCTGTAAAAACAGTGCACATTGCCCGAGATGCATGTGTCGCTTGAGACAGGACAAGTGGTCCAGCCCTCCCCAGCCCCACCCAGCTTAACCAGGTGGCAGCCCCAAGTCCCCCTCCCATGGAGACCCTGGACGGGAGCTCAGGGACCCCCTCTCTGTCCTCTGGGAGAAAGGGCAGCTCAGGTGAGCATCTACTACTTCCTCTCGCTGTGCTGACAGTTGCCTCTCTGGGTCTCTAGGTCCCAGAGCACCGCCCGCTTCCTGCTTCATGACACAAAACACTCTCGGGCAATGGTTCATTACCCATCTCCCCATCATGCTGTAACCTCAGCGCTGTGTCCTGTGCGCCCTTCCCCGGTGCTCAGCACAGGACAACGGTCCCATGAATGTTTGATGGCCGCCCACACTCCCATCGCTCCCCCTGTTGATTCCAGCATGTCTCTGAGTTCTCTTTCTCCACTGCTCCAGCTCTGCTCTCTTCTCCCACTCCTTCCCGCCTCTCTCATTTCTGCCCTGCCGGCCTTACTCTCTGTTTTTTTCTGCCTGTCTGTTCCTAGCCCCTCTTTTACCTCCCACTCCAAGTCCCTCCTCCCATCTTCCTGCCTGATTTGGTCTAGAGATGACTATTTGGTCAAGATGATGAATGGGTCATAAAAGAAATATGAGCTGCTAATTGGAAACTTTCATTTGCAACTAATTTTCAAAATAAAAAATATAAAAGCATTGCAAAAAAACCCCAGAGAAGGTTGAAAACAAATTCGAAATCTTTAAAAAGAGGGAGGGGAGCCCAAATTGAAAAATTCCAGATCTTTTTTCTTAATAGTTTCTTTTATAGTTTTGTTTTTAGTTGTTTATGCTTTTTATCTTATTACAAAAAATGCACATTACAGAAAATGCAGACAAGCAAAAAGAACATAAAGAACAATTATAAACCCACCCATTCAGACACAACCCCTGAGAACATCTTGGTACATGCACTTCTGGATTCTTTGTGTGTGTGTGTGTGTGTGTGTGTGTGTGTGTGTGTGAGAGATCAGGCAAATTTTACCACTTCCCAAAGAAAGTTCCAGAACTTTAGTCCCTTGTGCTGTAAAACAAGAACATTAACAGCAACAAAAAACCTGGTCAAAATTTGAAAAGTATTACATATTGTGTTTTCTTCTTGGAGCCTCTTAATATTCATTATAATGAATATTCATTATGACAGTTATCATAAATGAATTGGAAGCTCTGGGGAGATGCACAGTTAAGAAATCTATTTTAACTTTGTTGTTCTCTAAACTCTTTGACGTCAGAGTTCTCTTTTCCTCTGGCAGCTATTAATATGTGTTTCTGAGAAAACATTTTGCCAAATAATGAGAGATAAATATCTATGCATCTTCAGATTCAGTTTACAAAAGATAAATATCTATGCATCTTCAGATTCAGTTTACAAAAATAAAATCTTATCATATATTCTGTTTTGTAATATTAGACATGTTTCCAACTAATCTCTGTGATTGGATGTTTAGGTTATTTCCAACTTTTTATTACCATTTATATTACCCTAAATAATACAGAATAGGAAGAATAGGCTGAATGTGAATTAGAAATAAAAGACACAAAAGGAAATAACTCAAATATGAAAAGTAGATAAAAATGTTTAAAAACATAGACGGCAAAACCATCCCCATGGTACAGCAAAATTTCCAATCTAGTTATAAAACCCCTTATTTAACCAATATTTACTGAGTGCCCACTATGTACCAGGCTGTACGGGAGGTTCTGGGGATGTGGTAAGTCAGATGGACAGACCCTGTTCCTGTGGGGATCACATGTAAGTGGAGGAAAGAGAGAAAACTGATTAAACAGTGGCAGGAGATGAATGCATGACAACAGATGAGGGAGGAGGATGGCTGGGTGGGGGCCATTTTAAATGGGGTTTTCAAAAAAGGCCTGGCTGAGAGGGTAACATCCCAGCAGAGGCCTTGAGGGATGTGCAGGAGCCGGCCACGCAGACATCTAGGGGAAGAGTGGTCCAGGCAGGTGGAGGGCATATGCAGAGCCCCTGAGGTGCCAGTGAGTCTGGCCTTGCCCCTCCAAAGACTCATTAGTCCTGGGGCCCCTGGGACCCATGATGGGGAGGGGCTTATCTGGATGTGCTGCTGTCATGGCAGTGGGGAGGTAGGGGCTAGGCTGGAGCATCTTTATTGGGGGGCTAGCACAGGGCGCATCTGTAGCACCCCAAACTGTTAGGGAGTGAAAACAGTTCTATTTGACCAGTTTAATTGTTTTAACCAGATTTTTGTCAGTATCAGTGCGCTTTCAACTAACCTACCCAGTGTTTCTCCCCATCCAGCCCATCACTTTTTTCCCCGAAGGCCAAAGATGCTGTGTCCATGCTAAGTGCCTGAGATCAAAGCCTCTCCCTTCCCTGCAAGCTGCTCTGGTGAGCATGGGCTCTGGCTGCCTCTGTCTGCTCCGGCTGGGCTGTTCCAGCCCTTTACATCAGCTCTGAGCTGGGATAGGGGAAAAAGAAGGGGCCAGTCATGAGAGTAGGGCAGAGCCCACAAGAAATACCTGCATCTAGGAGATCTTCCAAGTAAATCCTCCCAAGCAGACACGGCTTTTCTGCAAGTTGTGTGAGAACGACCATTTATATTACTCTAAATAGTACAGAATAGGAAGAATAGGCTGAATGTGAATTAGAAATAAAAGGCACAAAAGGAAATAACTCAAATCTTCCAAAGGAATACAGTAAGATAGAGGCAAAACATGGGGAAAAAACAAAGGAGACAATGGCAGAAAGGGAGGTATAGACACTGAGAGACACACAGAAACAGAGAGATTGACTGAAAGGAAAAAGGAAACAAGAAGGAAGGTAGAGAGACCAAGGACGAGGATGGGTGAAGGGGCTGTGGTGGCCCGCTGTGGGAGGGACACAGATATGGGATGCAGACACCTTTAGGGATGAGAAGTCTAAAGAGCTTAGGGACGGCCCTTAGACAAAGATGACTTAATGAGGTTAAGGAAACAAACTGCCTGAGTTCACATCTGGGTTCTGCCACTTCAAGGCTGTGTGACATTGGGCTAGTTCCATCACCTCTCTGAAACTGTTTCCTCCTCTTTAAAATGGACATAACATTTGTTGTGTGTGGTTCAAATGAGACAAAGCACGTATGGCGCTGAGCACAGTGACTGGCACACAGTAAGCCGACTGTATGTAGTAATAACCGTCTGCTGGTGTATCACTACTCGCAGGTCTCCCCTCCGGAAGGGCGGTGACGGAACACGTAACCTGTGGCCGAGGGCCTGTCCTCTCGCGGTGTGAACGCACTGGGCCCTGGATGCTCTCCCAGCTCGCTTCTGGCTCACACTGCAGATTGGCGCTGACAGGTACACGATTTAAACACCAGCACCAAATGCAGCTTCCAGCACCCTCCAGGCAGGCCACATCAGCTGCTCACCGCCTGAGTACAGGATGCCTAGGGGCACAGGATGCCAGCCAGAGTTTCCTCCTGGGTCCCTTGGCCTCTAGCCCACCCACATCCCTGCCCACAGGTGCCCAGCTCATAGTTCTGCAAGCACGCAGCCAGTGCTAGGGTTGAGAAGATCCAGTCAGGCCTGGGGACGGGCCCTTGGGTGCCTGGACCTGACTGGTCCCTGGCCTGTACAGCCCTCCTTTTCCCAAGGCTGGGGTTGATCATTCCACCCTCCTACCCTTCCCCTTCCATCAGTAGGTTCTGCCACAAGCCCAGGTCCAGCCTTAGGGCTGGAGGGTCTTAGCAGTTCTGGCCTGATGTTTACACCATCATGGTCCCCAGCGCTGCTCTACATGGTCCATGGGACTGATAAGGTAGGGTCTGCTTTGCTTCTTCATCTGCTTTGTTCAAGGCCTTATCTTGCTGGCCTTCCCGATACCCTGGCCTTTCCAGGTCTGGATCTCTGTCCTGCTAGTGTCAGACCTCCTCCCCATGGCTAGGGTCCTGTTGCCAGCAGCAGACCACCCCAAGGCTGCCTGCTGTCCCCTGCATCATTCTGCCCACCTGTCAGGATATCTGCTATCCCGTCTTGGATGGTGACCACTTGGGCTTGAAGATGGCACCTTTATCACCCCATTTTCCCTGCGCTCCTGCAGCTGGCTCTAACACTCAGTCGCTTTCCCTCACGTACCCTGAGCGTGGCCTCATCCCTGACTTTAACCCTGCCCTGCTGCCTGGTATAGAGGAGGCTGCCCTGGAATCCAGCCCCTCTGGGATCTGGCAGCATCTCCACCTTTGCAGTTCCATTGGCCTGAAGACTTGACATTTCCCTAAGCATCAGTTTTCCTTCCAAAGTGGGGGAAAGGCTCTGCCCTGTCTGCCTCCAGGATGGATGGCAGTGGGGACCGTAAGCCTTGGCCTGGGACTCCTGTCCTTTGTACACGTTCCCATGAGCCCCACCCTGGAAGTCGGCTTCCTGTTCTCTCTGCACAGGATAAGGTGGCTGATGTGAACGCGCTCAGCTTTCAGCCCCTCATCAAAGACATGGGTTCTCTTCCAGTAGTTCTCCCCAAAACTGGTCTGTGTTGGTCTCCATGCCTGCATCTTCCTCCTTTACTTTCGACAGTTTCAGGTCTGTCCCAGCTCCCTGTAGGGTAAGAGGTCCCTGTCCCTCTTCGCCCCAGGCTCAAGAACCTAGGCACAAAGTCAACCAAACTCCACCCGTGTTTGTCCCTCTGCGTGTTCCGCTGTCTCTTTCCGTCTCCCTGTGTGTCTCTTTCTCTGTTTCTCTCTCTGTCTTCCTCTTCTCTCTCCTACCTCACTGTGCTGTCAAGTATTTCCACCCTCAGCACTTGCCGCATTGAAAGTTCTTCCACTTGTGCAGCGAGCCGCGTGGGCAGGCTGGGTAATGTCTGTTTTACCCTCTCAGTAATGAATCCCATCTTCTTCCCTTTGCGGTGATTGTTATTGATTCTGTCTTGTCACCTTGGTTTGTTTTCTGCCAGCCCCTGCCTTCCCTTCATCTTGCTGTGGCCATTTCTCTTCTCTTATCTGTAATTTCCTCTCTTGTTACAGCTGTCTCCCCCCTGGGCTGGCGTGGCACTGAGGCCAGGGGTTTTGTACTAACTTGGTGGTGCGGCTCCATCGGCCCTTCCCTGAAGTGGTGGGTTTGGGTGGTGGTCATGAACAGGTCAATAATGATGGTGGTGAGGAGAAGAAAGCTGGAGCCAGACCTTCCTCATATTGGTTGTTCTAAAGCAGAGCTTGGACCACGGTGCCTTCCCCAGTTTGGGAACCTCCTATGGTTGCCCTGGACCCACAGACAAAGGATGTGATTTTCAGCTGGGGAGTAAAGTCCTTCGCAAACTTACCCCCATCTGCATTCCCAGCTTCATCACTCAGAACTGCAAACTTTACCCTCCAGACACACCATACTGGCTACTTACTATTCACTTCCATACCTTGGCCTGTGATCACCCAGGGCAGGGGGCTCACCTAGCAGGCAAAGGAAGGCATTTTGACCAGACCAGGAGAAGGGGAAGACACATGTCTTCTGCCCCCAACCCTGGGGTCCCTGTGGGTGGAGCTCCAGGAGTTTGCTGGGAGGGGCCTTAATGAAGGCCATCAGGGGCCATCAGGAACCTTCATGAATCTCCTTGTTCTGGTCAGTGGCCCCAGAAGGTGGATGATAGGTGACCAGAAATCTTATGGGTTTTATCTGGCATTGGGAGGACAGGACCCTGGAAGAACAGAAAGATAATTTGCTGAGCCTGACCACGCATCACACACCCTCATCATGCCTTGGGCAGAGTGTGATGCGGGATACTCATCCCCTTTCAGCAGATAAGGAAGCCGAGGCTAAAAGTGCAAAGTTATTTGCCAAAAGTCCCACAGCTGGTGGGTGACTCTGGGGATTCAATCCCAGATCTTTCTGACTCTGAGGTCAGTGCTCTTTCCTCATCCCTGTTCCCTAGGCTTCCACTCCTTAAGCCCTAATGCCATCCCTACCCCAAGCATTTTCTCATCCCTGCTTGATGCCCAGATTCCAAGATGGCCCCCATTGATCCTCTTGGAATTAGACTTTGTGTAGATCCTCCCATGTCGGATCAGGGCTAGACGATGACCGTTAGAAAGCAGTGGGAGTGAAGGCACATGACTTCCAAGACTAGGTCATGAAGGCGTCGCACCTTCAGTCTCTTGCATGGCTCTCTCTGGGTGAAGCAGTCACCATGTTAGGCAGCCCGGCTGAGAGCAACCAGCTAGCCTGTCATGTGAGAGGACCTCCTTAGAAATGGGGCCCAGCCCAGTCCAGCCTCCAGATGCCTGCAGCCTTGTGAGAGGCCCTGAGCCAGAATCACCCAACCAGGCTCTCCCTGAGCACCATACATCACGAGAGATGATTAATGGTTAGTGTGGCTTTAAGTCACTAAGTCTTGGAGTGATTGGTTACACTACAGTAGATAGCAAATATGTCTGTCCTCAGAGCAAAGGGCCCCCAAGCTGAGGGCTGGATGGTCCTCAGTTTCTTCCAGGGTTTCTTTCCTGGGGTGGACATGAAGCCAGGGACCCTCTGCCCAGGAATCCCTTTGTCCAGACTCTTTCCTCATCTTAAAGAGAGACAGGGACTCATCTCCCCATGAGGTCTCAGAAGAATACCCCAGCCACGGCTCCAGCTTTGGGGTGAGGCAGGATGAAGGTGAAGTCGCCCCTCAGACCTTATCAGAAAATGTCTCCTTCCCTCCCTAATGAAGACAAATCCCAGCATCTGAGGAGGACACCAAATGGATACAAATGAACCAGCTGTGTTATCAGATGGATATGTCTTCCCAAGATCTAGAGCTGATGGTACGTGGACTCCTGCCCCTGCTGACACACAGTCTGGGGCCCCTGGGGGGTCTGGCAGAGCCCTGAGTGGCACCGCCCTCATGAGAACTCTGGGACCATCTGAAAGAGGATGTATGCTCTCTGCCTTGACTTCTGCTCTTTCTAGCTGGAGCCCTAAGGGAGGTCTTGGGGGCACTGTGTCACCCAGCATGACATTAGACTCTAAGGCGCAGAAGGGGCTGGCTCTTGGGCCCACCCCCGGGCATGTTTTAGGTTTCCACAGACTCTGCCAGGCCAACAAGGCCTCCCGTCACTGCCTTGACTCCCTCCCCTGCAGAGGGCAGATGAAGAAGACTTCTTTTAGGTTGGTATGTTATGTTCTTACTTGCAAGGCTGCCTTAGAAAGAAACCATCTGACTGGTTTATTACCTCCTGACTGGTTTATTACCTTCTTTGTCTCTCTGCCTTTAGGTATTGAAGTGTGTCTATCATGTCAGGGGGTGGAAGCAGGGAGAGCTGGATTCCTAGAGACCCTCCCTCAGCCGGCAAGGGGGCAAAGGCTGTTTCTGGTTCTCAGGCTTTTCAGAGTAAGGAGCTGGAAAGTCCAGGAAATACATGGTTCCAACCAGCCTCAGAGCCTGCATCTCCTTTTGCCTCAGAGGAGAGCGAAAGCATTGGAAAGCTTGTCCCACTGCCCTTTCCTACCTGTCTGAGTCTATCAAGGATCTCAGTGGACACAGGCAGGCTTCCTTGCCCCGGTGCCCTCCTGTGCTAGTTCCCCTGGCTCCATGCTCAGCATCTGTCTCCTTATTTACCCGTCCCAGCTTCTCTGCTTTCCCTGCTGCACCAGAAACCTGTAGTTTATCTTCACTCAGGCCTGTCCCTGCGGCTCTCTCTGCATCATGCTTGCCTCGCTAGCCCTTTGCCCTTCTCAAGAAACACACCATGGCTGGCAGAAGTTCCTTCTTTGATAGCATTTTCCATCAGAGCCCCGGAGTCTGCAAAACATGCGGGTCCTTACCAACTGTCCTAGGAGAGACATTGGGAGCTGCCTGCCCTGTTTTCCAAGGTGTCTAGGGAAGGGCCCTCATCTCCTGCCACCATTGTGGGTCATTTATGCAAAGTTCTGCCCAATGGCAGGAGGCTGGAGGGGACGAGTGTACAGTCTGGCATTGTGGGTTGAGCATGGCTCGGGCAGCAGGGCAAATCCAGCCTTGGTCACTTCTAACTTTATGTAAGTGCACCTCTATTTCATTCTCTGGAGAGCAAGTTTTATCTACCGCACAGAGAAGTGAGGCAAGGCATGGAAACAGCCAGCCAATAGTGGTTTTGTGGCAAAGGGTAGCAGAGGTGACAGGGAAGACGGGGTTGTTGCTTAGCTGGTGGGGGACCTGCCTGCACTGAGAAGCAGAGGGTCTGGGAAGCCAGGAATTCGACGCAGAAAGAAGCTCACCTGAGCCAGTCAAGAACGATCAGTAGCACCTTAGCTCTGGGTGGAGTTTTAGTCTCTCAGAGCAAACATCATCCCAAGACCTCTAGTTCCAATCCCTCATTTACCAGCAGACAGAATTGAGACCCACAGAGGGCAGTGACCTGCCTGATGTCACCCTGTCACCAGTGGAACCCATGTCCTGACATTCCATTACCACTTAGCCTCAGGCTGAAGTGGCCCATTCTCAGGCAGACAAACCAAGGACCACTCCTCGGGGACTCTGTCAGTAGGAGTGGGATGAGGGAGGCCACCTGACCCAGACTGCCTCCCCAGACTGTGTTCTGGAGGTCATCCCTAGGCCCAGAGGCCATTACTCAAAGATGGGGTCATGTAGGAAGAAACCATTAGCATCTGGTAAATGTCCCCCAGAGGAAAGTCACTGCCAACCCTTTTGCCTCCTTCCTACCTGAGGCAGTGCTGTCCGCACTTTCCCCAGGAGCCTATCCCTGTGATGTAAAATCCTCCCCTGCATCCTATAGATGGAGGGGACAGGAGGTGATGGGAGTGGCCAGGGTGTGGGTCAGTGGAGGAGTGGTCAGAGAAGTGACCTGGGAGGAGAAGGGGTGTGCTTCCACCAAGCTGCTCTGGGGCGCGGAACCCAGAGAGTCTGAGACGCCATTCCTCAGGCCCCGGGAAGGGGTGTCCCTTCCCCTAAACCACCGCCTGCTTTTCCTCCTGCTTGATGGGCCAGCACCCAGCACCTTTGCCTCAAAGGCTCTGAGGCTCCCAGGAAGGAGGTGGGAAGGAATTCCCAGCTGGATCTGGGAACTAGACAGAAAGAGAGGGGGGAGAGAGGAGGAGGGAGGAGAGAAGCTGGGGCTGGGGAGAGGCCTTGTCAGCCTCTGGCTCTGGCCTGGTCCAGGGAAAGATGGGTGGTTCAGAGGTCCAAAGATGGAGCACTTCCCAAGAAGCCTAGTGGTGGTCCGGTTCTTGAGGGGAGTGCTCCCCATGCCCTGTCACCCACCTGCTCAGCTCTTGGGGTGTGCAGGGCAACCCATGCCCTATTCTGCAAACAAGGAGACTGAAGTCCAAGCTGGTTAAATGGCTTGCCCAAGGTCACCTAGATATTCATGGTTTTCCATGTATTATTACTATTCCCCTCCCATTTCATAAACAGTTTGAGGAGGTTTATAATGAAACGTATGTTTGCAGTAAATCTCTTTGAGTTTATTCCTTCCACAGATATTTGGTGTTTTCTACGTACCTGACATTATTCGAGACTGAAAAGTAGACAAAGAAAGACAGAATCCCTGCTCCCATGGAGCTTACTCTCTGGCATATCGTTATCTTGTGATAAGTGTTCTGAAGGAAATGAGGGAAGTGACAGGAAGGGGAGGGAGGGAGCATTGGTTTTAGATAGGATGGTCAGAAAGGTGGCATTTAAGCAGGTGGGAAGGCCTAAGGCAAACTTGAGTTTGGAGTATTCTCGGAGAGAAGGCGCCAGAGGCCTCCACGGTGAGGAGTTGCAAGCTAATCGGGTGGAAGCCACTACGGCATTGTGGAGGGCGGAGCGGCATGGTCCCATGGACATTTTAGAAGAGGCTTCCTGCCACCTTGAGGAGAACGGACTGGCCGGAGGCAGGAGAGGAAGTGGCTTCTGCAGTGATGTGGATGAGAGGTGCTGGTGACTGGACCAGAGATGACCGTGGAGGTGGAGAGGAAATCAGAAGAGGTGTCAGAGAGAGCGGGGTAAGCAGGGTGCTCAGCCTGAGGTCTGAGGGTGCTGTTCTACCGCATATGACCCAGAGCCCTGCCTGCCTGGCATGCAGTGGCGAGGTTTGGGAGAGAAACAAGATGGTTTCCTTGGAGACTGGATCCCTACAGAGAAAGGGCTGGAGAGAGGATGAGAGGAGAACTCTGACAACTGCAGCCGAGGTGTGGGGACCAAGGTTAGGCATGAAATCCTGCTAGAGAGAAGCCATTAGATGGAGCCAACCAGCTTGGGGCACCCTGTGGGTGCTCCTTCAGAGATCAAGGCTTTGACTCTCCTGTTGATGAAGAAAAATAACTCAATTTTGCATTACAGGAAGGACTAAAGAAGCACGGTATAAAGCAAGGAAGACACACAGACATCACTTCCACACCCACACCTGTGACAGACATCACTAATCAATGGCGCCAGCCTTCTGCTGAACTCAGACTCAGCTTCATTGTCTTTCTCAACACAGCCCTCCAAGCAGCTACTCCCAATCAACTTGTGAGGCACAGGCTTCACAACCTCCTCGTCATTCCCAGTGCAGAGGAATGAGCACCAAGTTTGGAGTCCAAGACACTTGGGGCTTAGTTTTGCTTTCGTCTGTAGACAATGTATTTAGCCTCTTGGAGTCTCACTTTCCCATCTGTTAAAAGTGAATTATTATTCCTATGTCACGTATTTGCTGTGAGGACTAAGTGAGGTAATGAATGAAAGAATTTAGCCTAGTGCCTGGTACAGGTAGGCATCAACAAATGTTTTTTAAAATAGCCCCCTTTGCCTGACCCATGCTTCTACTCCCAAATGTGCGCAGGGGCACACACACACACTTACATACACATGCACACACTCACACACAAGTCGTAAGAGGATAGAAAAATTTATCCTAACAGCTGGCACTGGAATTAATGTTAGGGAGGGAGCCCTCTTTTGTTCAGGAAATTACCTTGATAAGTCACTACGGGTATGGATTAACAGAAGTCAAGGAAACAAAAAGGTGGCTGAATGGCTCTGCATTAAAATTGAGATGAAATTCATGAGCAGCGGGAAGCAGAATAGCCCAGCGGTGTGGTGTGGGTGCTACACAGCATCTCGGTGGAGTGGGCAACGCAATTTTAAAGAAAAAGTATGTCAAAGATCCAACATGAAGCTGTTTGCACTTCTGAGATATAAAACCTCTCTGTCTTAAAAAGAGCCCATACCACATGATTCCATTTATATAAAACTCTAGGAAATGCAATCCAATCCGTAGTGACAGGAAGCAGACGAGTGGTTGACCAGGGTGGAGGGAGGAGGAACCTTTGGGGGAGGGGCGAACTTGTTCAGTATCTTCATTGCGGTGATGTTTGAACATATGTATATGTATAACTGATTCACTTTGTTATACAGCAGAAACTAACACACCATTGTGAAACAATTATACTCCAATAAAGATGTAAAAAAATAAAATAAAATAAAATAAGGGAAAAAAATAAAAAATAAAATAAAGAGTAGAGTGGAAGAAAAAAAAATTTACCAAATTGAACACTTTAAATATGTGCAGTTTAAAAAGTCATTTATATCAATTTGATCCAAATTTGTTGGGTTTTCATGCTTTTAGACGTGCCAATTTTCCCCACCTTTCAACAGGTAATGACCCCTTCCCCCAAACATTTTTTTCTGTCTCCCCACACCTCAGTCAAGTCTGACACAGGTGGGAATGCCTCGTGTGAGTGGTCCGGGGGTAGAATTTGAAGAAGGGAATTGAATCCCACATCGAAATTGAAACTGACGAACTGGGATGGCTTGTGTGGGTCAGGAGACTATCCATAAACGGAGTGAATTCAGCAGAAGCATGAGCTCATAGCCAAGGTGCTCATGAGAATCAAGCTCACTCCTCTCCCTGGAAATTCTTAGAAGTCTTGGGAGAGAGCACTGAATTTCCATGTGTGATGGGGGTTCAGGCCAGTGTCATAAATCTTAAGGTGCGGGGAGGTCCCAGTTGGCACTTGTGTTCCTTGCACAGACAGAAGCCCAGACAGGCACCCAAAGAATGCCCCCTTCCAGCCACACTTCCTTACATTGCACCTCTTGGGGCCCTGAGCTACACTGGAGGAAGAGGAGGTGGCTCCTTGCTGAATTGCATTTCTCTATAAAGACACTTATCCAACATGGGAAAGACCAGAGCAAAAGAAGGGAGGTTGGCCCCTCAGCAAACCCAGTAGTTCTGAGCCTCCTCTGTTCTTTCCCTGGGATCCTCCGGAGAGTCCATCCTAATCAGCCTCGTAGCACTCACTCCAGCAGCATACCCCCTGAGCCGGCACAATGGCCATCGGAACACGAGGTCAATTTGTTACCGGGGACACTGCCCTTTAGATCCCTCAGCTCTGCAAGGTACCCCGCTCCAGAGAGACAAGAGCTTCTCCAGCCCTCTTCCCCTCCCTCCCCCCGCCACACCTCCCCACCCCATTCTGGAGCATCACAGCAGAAACCAAATCAGACCTTCCGAGGGGATAATCAAAGTGCAGCGTCTCTGGAGAGGACCCGGCTCTGTGGAGCAAGTCTTTAATTTCAAGCTGACTAGACTGGGAGCGTGTGCCGTGGGCTCTCTGATAGGCAAGACGAATGGATGGCCAGGGAGTCAAGCTGGCGAGGCGGAGCAGGTGGAGGGTGGAAGGAGCAAGATGGGGGGCCAGGAAGCTTCCCATGTGGGCAAAAGGGGGCTCCCTGCTCTGGAGATCTGTTTGCTCTCTGCAAACCCCAGCTGCTGGCATCTCCCCTGACAGCCCAGAGGGATGTCTACAGCCTCAGATGCAGCCCCTGCCCATCCCCCCACCAGACAAGGAGCTGGAAGAATCCCTGAAGGGCAAGCCTCCTGCCCAGGGTCACAAAGCACCCCCAGGGTGGGCGGAGACTAGATCCTAAATACAGACCTGGGTGGAGTTTCACTCCCCGGGCTCCTGAACCCAAATGGCAGGGCTGCTCTGGGAACAAGGCCTCACTGACATCAAGAAACTGAGACTTTACAGAAAACTTTCACGTGCTTGGAAGCAGGTGTTACTGGGACTCTTGTCATCATTCTGTCATCAAGAGAAAATATGCCCATAGAGGTTAGGAATCCTGCTCAAGGTCACAAAGCAAGTCACTGATGAAACCAAGAATATAATAAAGTAGGTCTGGTATTCACGAATGATACATCTCAAGACCTTGGTGAGGACTCCATTTCTCAAAAAAAAAAAACAAAAAAAAAAACCATAGAACTCATTGGATAACACCAGTGTTACACTGGGCTGCAGCAGCTGGGCAGACAGCGAGGCCCTGGCCAGCTCAGCGACTCTGTGGGTCAAATCCAGGCCTCAACAGAAGAACAGATTATTTCCCAGCGAGGCCTTCAAAGAGCTGAAATCACAAACAGCACCCCAGCAAACCACAGCCTTCTTCACAGCCCTCTAGGCTCCTGGCCCAGTGCTCCAGCCATTGGCTGCTGCCACGTTGTGTCGGGTTGTGGACCAGGAGGGTATTTATGGGCAGACAAACAAGACCAGGATGGGGAGGCAGCTGCCAGGAGAACAGCTCCAACCTGAGCCCAGAAATGTGCTGCCTTCTTCCTTTCCTGTTGCCTCACCTGCCAATACTGGACCTGAGAATTGTACACCAGAAACCAAGAACCTGGACGCTGGCTTCTTTGGGGAACTCCCCTTCTCCAGGTTCACGGGTACTCTGCACTCCTATCCCATGTTGCTTGAGCTTCCTTGGCCTTCTATGATCTAATGGTGCCTGGCCTGGTGCCTGGCCCTTAGTGGCTGTTCAGGGTTTGGTGAATAAATGAAGTTTTGATATGTGTGTGAATCAGGCTGCCTACAGCCTGCCCCTCTTTAAGCCTAGTTTTGCCCTTGGCTCTGTGGGGCAAATACTGTCTTTAACAAGGCATGGGCCCCAGCCAACAGGTGGGAATCTAGTAGGGTGCTATGGGCTGAATTGTGTCCCCCCAAAAATCCATATGTTGAAGCTCTAACTCCCAATATGATAGTATTAGGTGGTGGGGAGCTTTGGGAGGTGTTTAGATTTAGATAAGGTTGTGAGGGTGCGGCCTTCACAATGGGATTAGTGCCCTTATAAGAAGAGAGCGTCTCTCTCTCTCTCTCTCTCTCTCTCTCTCTCTCTCTCTCTGCCATGTAAGGACACAGAAAGAAGGTATCAGTCTGCAAACCAGCAAGAGGTTCTCACCAAGAACTAAATCAGCCAGTACCTAGGTCGTGGACTTCCCGCCTCCAGAACTGTTAGAAACTAATGTCTGTTATTTAAGCCACCCAGTCTATAGCACTTTGTTATAGCAGCCTCAGCGACAAAGACATTGGGGAAATGAGATCCCTCCCCACAAATTCCTCCTGACACAGTCCAGAGCCATATCAACAGGGCCTTAACCTTGACTGTGAGCAGAACCATGACTGCTGAGGTAAAAATGTGTGCGGCTGGGAGCCCAGAATCTGGGTTCTAGATCCAGTCCTTCTGTTTATCAGCTCCATGACCTCAGGCAAGGGATGGAATCAGAGTATATCATGGATGACATCCACAAGACCTCAGTTTCCCCATCTGTGAAATGGAGGGAGATGGGAGCCCACCCACACCGCCTCTTTCTCAGGGATCCTGTGAGTGGGGCTCCTGGGGGACGATGGGAATGAACATATCTGGAAAGCACAGCACCCTGTGGGAATGCGCCAGAAGGTGGGGTTGGGTTGGCATCAACAGCAGAGCTGGAGGGGCTCCTCACTGTGATGGTAGAGCTGGCCCTGACAGTGTCCAGGGTCTGCCACCCCCACCTGCCCACAGTCCTTGGAACTAAGAATCCACTCATTGTCTAAGCATGGCTGGGCCTGTTCACTTGCTCTCTTGGACAGCTCTGGGGAGCCCGTCTTGTCTCCTGGCTCCACCGGAAACCTCTGCAGGGCAGGTGTGGGTCCATCTTGTTTCCCCCCACAAGCTGAGCATGTAGGGACTTGATCAACCCCTGCTCTCTGACGTGACCCAGCCGTGCCCCCTTTGGGGAGGTGACCTTTGCTGTAGGAAAGGCTTGAAGACGGCCCCAGGGCATTCGCCCTCGTCTCAGGGGCAGTAAGAGCAATCGAAGAGGGCCTGATGTGGATCCTCAGTGTCCTTGCCAAGCCTGCCACCCTTTGCTGTCACCTGAGCCATCGGGCCAGCGCTACACTCCCTCGCCCACCCGCAGTGCACTGCAGGACACTCCACCCTGAGTCCTGGATGAGCAGAAGAAGTGATGACTTCAACACTTAGTGATGTGCAGCTGCTGAGGGCTGTGCAGGATCCCCTCCGGCCTGCCGCCAAAGGAACCCAGCTGCCCTTTCTCCTGTGCCCATGAGCCTCAGTCCCCCAGGCATGGAGGTAGGGTGTGAGCTGGCCCAGCTCCTGCCTCTTGCCTCCTTCCCCAGTCTTTAATATTCATGAGGACTCCTAGCAAGGGAGCTAAAACTGTTCCGCTCCTAAATCTAACTGCTTTATGGAAGCCTAATTAAATTCTTTGGTGGAAGGGGAAAAAAAGTGACCTTCAAAACTGCCAAAGCTGTTCGGAGTGGATCGTCCCAGAAACCTTTCCCCTTCCCTCCCCTCCCTCTGCGTTGGCCTTTCCTCTGGTGAAGAAACTCTCCCCCTCCCCCCCAGGCTAAGGGTCCAGGGGACGCTCCAGGGGTGGGCGCCTGATGGCATGACTGCTTCCAGTCCAAGAAACACAGCGATGGCATCTCTTCTAGCGACCAGATGACCTCGGTCCTTGCTGGAAACTGTGATCTCAGCCAGCAGGTGGGGTTGAGGGAGGAGAAATGGCAAGCGGGAGGGGTTGGCCATGGTGGCGAGAGTGACAGGCCCCTTCCGCACTCTTTTGCACCAAGTTACTCCTGGAATTTCAGGCTTCCTCTTTCCCTGGGCCGCCTCGTCCATGCTACCTGGCAAGGCCCAGACAGGCATGGGGAGAGAGGCCAGCCCTTTGCAAACTTGTACCTGGGAGTTTGGGATTGGAGCTCACGTCCCTATTAGCTTCTCCTATTCATTAGGGACAAGCAATCGTTTCCCCAGAGGCCAATGGAGGAAGCTGTCCCTTTTCCAGGGCCTCTGAATAGAGGAAGTAAAAGTGTCTGAATGCACCACACTCTTCCCTGTGACCAGAAAAGGGTTCCCTCTTCCTGAGAAAGTGGAAGAGGTGTGAACAGGGCAGGATGAGGATGTGAACTCCTGAGCCCCTCACCTGCAGTGCCGGGATTCACCTTTGAGGATGGTGTAGGCACAGGTGGGGCTCAGCGGGACCCTCCTGTAGGAGGAGTAACAGTCTGGCCAGAATCCCTCAGGCATGGGCTGGGAAGAGACTTAGAGGCCTACATCTACACAGCAAACGAGCATCAGGGCCGGCTCTCAGAGGACCTCAATTAACATAAGTTGGATGAACGTGAAGGCTCATGCAAGCCTGCTAGGTGAGGACAGAGGTGGAATCTGAGGGACCAGCTGGTTTCTCTTCTACCTTGGGAGGAAGTCATTTTTATCTCGTCCAAAGTTGCCTCCTGATCGGTCTCCAGTAAGTCATTCTCAGACAATATCTCAAGCCAAAGTACGATGATTGGCAGCTAGTAAGCCTGGGTGACAACCTGGCTCGCCATGAGCCTGTCCATTCCTGGGATGCGTACTCTTCAGAATCGGTTTCTGGGTCCCTTTGAGGCTGTCAGAATAGACCTTCCTTGGTGGGCAAATTCTCAGAAGTCGCCACACCCATCCTAGCCCATGCCCAAGTGTAGTCTAGAATGCCGAGCTTCCGGGCAGTCTACAGGGGTCAAGGCCCTGCCAGCAGCCCCGGATGGCCAGAGAGGACAGCACGTCCTCCCCTTGTAGCCTCCCCATCAGGTGCCTCCTCTCCCCACTCACTCCTGACTCCCCCTCTCTTCCCGTCCTCTTGCAGCCTAGGGCACTCCACTTCCTCGCCCGACACAAATCCTCCCCGCTGCAGGGTCCAGCTTCCCGCAAGAACCTTTCCCAGGCCCGGCCTGCACACAGCCCAGGCAGGCCTCTCCCGGGCCCTGACCCTCGAGCTGGCCAAACTGCTCATTCAACCTCGGAGTCCCTCGCAGCCTGAGCTCGCACCAAACCCCCTCATGGATGCAACTCTTAACTCCCCACCTCAGGAAGTCAATGTCTGTGCTCTGAATGCCTTTGGGAGCGCCCTGTGTGCCCTCAGAGACTCAAAGCCTTCGTGGAAAGTGACCGAATATGAGGTGGAATGAATGAAAGTGAAGGAATAAATGAGGAAATTCACTCACTCAACAAACATTTATTAAGTACTGTAGGCCAGACAGTGTGCTGGGTGATGAAGAAACGTAGGGCATTAAAACAGACTCAGGGGCTTCCCTGGTGGCGCAGTGGTTGAGAATCTGCATGCCAATGCAGGGGACGTGGGTTCGAGCCCTGGTCCGGGAAGATCCCACATGCCGCGGAGGAACTGGGCCCGTGGGCCACAACTACTGAACCTGCACATCTGGAGCCTGTGCTCCGCAACAAGAGAAGCCACGACAGTGAGAGGCCCGCGCACCGCGATGAAGAGTGGCCCCCGCTTGCCGCAACTAGAGAAAAAGCCCTCGCACAGAAATGAAGACCCAACACAGCCATAAATAAATAAATTTAAAAATTCACGACATATGTCAATATTTAAAACAAACAAACAAACAAAAAAACAGACTCAGCCCACCCTCAGGAACGCTCAGTCTGGAGAAACAAATGAGCGAGTAAAGGAAGGGGTCAGTGAATGAACGAAGATGAGAGACTGAGCAGGTGATTGTGCAGGTGCCCGGACAGCGCACTGACTCACAGGCCTTTGAGGACCCCAGCCGTGTTCCTGGTCGGAGGCGTCCTCACTTGTCTGTACCCCCTCAGCCCCCTCTTCCTCTCCTGGCTCCCTCGGAGCTGGGTCTCTCCAAGGTGAGCATTCAGACTGCCTCCTCCACCCTCTCCTCCACCACTGAGTCTATTTTGGTGTTTCTGCAGCACACGACGCGCCCCCTTCTGCTCACAGCTGCTGCTTTCCCATTCTGCCTTCCGAGGCCTTAAATCAAATGGGAGTGAGCAGGGCTGCCCCCATCACCGCCATCTTGGGCTGAAACCCGGCCAGCTCAGGCCTGCTCACAGGGAAGAGCTCAGGTGCCAAGGAGGCCCTGCCGATGGCCAAATAAGGGCACCTGAGCTGGTTGCCAACCCTGCTGGCCTGGTGCAGCTGCCCCTCATGCCAGGGCCTGGGGAGGGGTCCCTGAAGCAGAAAGAGGCAGGCCCTGTGCCCCCCAGTCAGGTGGGGACAAAGGAACTGTCAGGCTCCAGCAGGGTCCTTAGAATACCCTTGGAGATGGGCTAGCAATTACAGAATGTTAAAGCATGTTACTCTGAAGAATAAAAATAAGTAATACTTCTGGTGTGTGAATTAAGGCAAAAATGGTACATACATACTTTTTAAGATACATTTAATGCTGGAATAAAACCTCTTTGAGTTTCACAGACCTAAGCTTGTCTTAATATTGCTACCACAGCCTTGTTTGATGTCTCAAGACAGTTATTGCTAGGACTTGAGGTTTGGCCCTCTACCCTCCCTGTAATGTGGTGTGTGTGTGTGTGTGTGAGTGTGTGTTGATGTTTGTGTGTCCATGTGTGTGTTTGGGTGGGAGACGGGGTGCAGAGCTAGCGTTCCAGATTTTATGCAAATGTTTCAAATATGACATGTAGCTTTGAGCCATGTGCAAAGATGTGCTTTGACCTAGGATCCCTTAGACAAGTCAGTGTCTGAGCCTCTGTTGCCATGAATGGGTATCATAATATAGCAGATGCTCTGGGGGCGGGGGTCACGCAGACCCCGTCTTCAGGAACAAGGCCTTCAGTCCTCCAGCTGCCTGGGCACTGCCTACTGATGGCTCACAGCTGAGTCCCTCCCCAAGAATACCCTTGGCAAAAGGGAGCTGCCCTCCCCAAGGTTAGGGACCTTCCTCAGAGGCAGCCCCCAACCAAAGACTCATCCATATGGGGTACAGAGGCTTGAGCCCCTTGCCTCCACCTGAGGTAACTTTGAAAGACCATCTCAGTCTCAGCGCTGGGCTTGGCTAAGGTCTTATTGTAACTACACATGCTCACCTTGTCCCTCTGCCCAGGCCTGCTTCCTTCGCTCCCTTATGGGTGATAGTCTCTTACAGGCCCCCCAGAAAGCCTCCTGAGCACAAATCCCTCTCTCAGAGTCTGTCCTGGGGTACCCGACCTAGAAGAGTTGCCAAGGTGTGGCCAGTTAAACGGGATGAGGTGAGCGTACAGCTTAGCGCAATGCCTGACCTATGGTGAGGACCCCCTTAGTGATAGCTGTTCTGATCCTCCATGGAGGGCACTGTTTCCCAGCCTTGGCTGAATATCAAAATCAGCCATGAGGCTTAGAAAAAACAGAGCCAGATGCTTAGGCCACTTCCGCACAGATTTTGATTCAGTAGGGCTGAAACCGGCCCCAGATTTCTATATTTTCAGAAGTTCCACAAGTGTTTCTGATGGACAGCCAGGGCTGAGAAGCACTGACCTGGGTCATCTTTCTCTACCACCATCACCTCTTTAATTTACAGGCAAGAACCACAGACCCATGTAGGGCAAAGTGACCTGTCCAAGGGCAAGCAGGTACTTAGCTGCCCAGATAGGGCTCAACTCATTAATCCTGAGTCACTCAGGGTCATTGTCCGGCGGGGGCGTGGAGGGGGGACAACCTGTAAAAGGCCCTTGATTCCAACTCTCTCCCAGAATCACAAGGTAATCACATTTATTAAGCAGATCCCAGAACATCTGGCCTGACTGGCAATACAAAGGCAGTATAGGATCAAGCACCCCGAGCACCCAGAGGAGGGAGTCCTCATTGTGGTGTGATTATCAGGGAGGTCTTCAAGGAGGAGGTGGGCCCTGAACCAAACTTTACAGAATGGTGTGGCTTTGCATAGGGAGCAGGCAGGAAGGATGCTAGCTCCCAGAACCGGTCATCTCATTCTGAGGTCAGTCAGTTTCTAAGGAAACCGAAGCTGATCTGTATTCTCATCATCCTTCCAGCAAGACTGAGGGATCTCAGGGGCACTCACATTCATGGACCAGCAGGCAATGATTGCCCAGTTTTTAGAAAAATGTATTTTGTTCTAAAGATTAAAGCTTAGGTGAGGGTTTGTTTAAAATCTGGTTGATCCACACTTCAGTAGCCCTACTTCCCTCTAAGTGATTAAGTCCCAGAAGCCATGGAGCTATGTAGTATAGCAGAGACAGACTTGAGCCTGAGTTCACACTTACAAGCTGTGTGACCTTGGCCAAGTTACTTAACTTCTCTGAGCCTCTACTTTTTCAACTTTAAAATGGGGACAATAATACTTGCCCTCCTCCCTCTCTCTCTCGGTTATTAGGAGGATCAAATGGTATCATGATTGCAAGAACACTTCTGTACACGGCAAAGCACACAACAAGCATGAGCTGCTACCATTTTCCACATCTCTGTCTTTAAATTCAGGATGCAAAGCCCAGGGAGGTTTCCACCATTGCCCAGCACCCTACAGTGAGCCATATGGGAAAGAGAGGCAAGACCAAAGTTCCCCAAATCCGACCCTAATGCTTTTTCCAATGCAGCAGCATATCTTTTCCTCAAATCTCTCTTCACTCTCTAATTTCCTAGGCAGTACAGGGAATTGTGCATTCTCACCTTGCCCTAAATTTGTAGTCTTTGACGCCTCCTAATCTTTTGATCCCCTCTGCGGCAGCCTGCCAGCCTGCGTCCTTCCTGCCTGCATATCATCTCGAGGTTCCCCTGTCTATACTCTCTTCACTTTGGACATCCTAAACTCAGCCTGGGATCAGCTCCCCCTCCCCACCAGATGATTATAACCTCCCTCTCTGTGGGATCTCCCTCCTCCCATTTATAACACTGGTAGAATGTTACCTGCTGATTAATTCATAGTGAGGCACTTCGCTGGGCACTTGGGGTACAGAGTCTAAAAGCGACCTGTAAAAGAGCCTTAAGGGCTCATCACCGGTCATTGCCAGGCAAGACGGAGGGGCCCGGCCTCTCGAGGGGGCTGGGCTGGAGCGCTGGACTCCAGGTTCCCAACTTCTGCTTGCCCCTCTACCCCGATATCTTTGCCTGATCAAATCAATCCTCTGCTGCAGAAACCTCCTGCTCCTCTGTGCCAGCCTCCAGGTCTCCAGTGCCAAGCCCTTGGGGGCCTCTCTGCCCCCTACTGCCAGCCCATCCCTTTCTCCACGGAGTCCCCTCCAAGTCCAACAGCCCAGCTCAGACCTTGGATTCTAGGAGACGGGTCACGTCCACGACCCTGGGTTGCGGTGCCAGCCAAACTAATCAATGGCAGAGCAGTAGATTAAGGGGCCCGGCCCGAAGCCATCCATCACTGTCGTTTACCCGGGCCTGTCAGCCAGCAAATGGAAAAGGAGATGATGTGAAACAACCCATCTGCAGGTTTTTAACGCTCTTTACAAATTGCTGTGGTGAATAACTTGTTGCCTGTATTTATCCCTTTTCAAATTGTCTCTTAGCTACAGTCATCCGTCTTCATCCTACACCCTGATGGCGCGTGCACTGCCAGTTGGGCAACCTCATTATTTCCCCGACTCCTCTGCCTAGAGGAGGAAGGGAGTGAAGGAAGGGAGGGAGAGAGAAGAAGAGGGAGAGGGAGGTGGGGTGGGAGGGTGCTGGTAGAGGAGGGGCTGGGCCAGCGGAACCAGCTGGAGCAAGGACCTAGTCAGCTGGGATCCTTTCTCCCAAAGGTCCTCACTTCCCGAGCCCCTGGTGGGAGAACCTGCCCTCTTCCAGGAAGTTTGACAGCAGGGACTGCCCTCTAAAGAGGAGGCTCAGTACCTCCCCCCGCCCCTGCCCCGGGTTGCCAGACCAATGGTCAGAATTTACAAGCCACGGTCATAGACTGTGGTCACTCACCATCCCCACCCTCAAGCAGAGTCCATCTGCCAATCCAACTGTAAAACTTTATCACGGCAAAGTCGTTTTAATATTTCTCCATCCTCATCCCACACGTCAAGACTTGCAACTTCTGTCTCTCCACTGAGACCATCCCTGTGCTTTGGTTCACCCTGCCCTAATTCTGGCTGGCATTCCTTCTTCCCCAGCTCAGCACCATAGCCTCCTAACTGGTTGGTCTCCCCTCCAGCCCACCCCTCTCACTCTCAACGGAAAACTGAAACTTCTTTCAGAGGTCATGTTCTTTCTTAACTCCGTCAGTATTTTTCAGTGACCTGTGTGTCCCCTGCATTAGAATCACTCAGCCACTCCGCCCTGGACCACTGATGCCGGGGTGGGGGGTTGGGGCGGGAGGAGAAGGCTGCATTTTAAACAAGTTTTCCAGATGGTTAGTATGCACTGCAGAGGAGGGGGACCACGGCCCTAGACATTCCACTTGACATCTGAGGCTCAGAGAGGTGCAATAATTTGCCTGTGATGGCACAGCTAGTCAGCAGCTGAACTGGAAGCAACAATCCAGTGCCCTTCCTGTTATACTACAGGGAAATCCTTATATGAACAATAGATGTTGGTGTGTCCATCTCTCTGACTTGAACATAAGTTTCTTGAGGGCAAAGACAATATCCTATGCACCTCTGTATCCCCTCTTCCTCCTCCAGGCTCAGCCTGGGACCCGGTGTATTTCTGGTAAGCCAGAAAAGTTAAGAGCAGTGTAGGACAGCCCAAGACCCACATTCAGGTCTTGCTCCAGGGAAAGAAGCCAGTGCAGGGCTCAGAGCTTTGCTCTTCTTGTCGATGTACTGCAGACCAAACCAAAATCCACCTTGCTGTCAAGTGTGGCATTTCTGACACTGCATCAAAAAATTTCTGCTCTGTCTTCCACAGCAGACCTTTAAATATTGAAAGCAGCTGTCAGGATCCACTTAGATGTTCTCTCTTCCAGGTTGAAGGTCCCCAGCTCCCTCAACCGCTGCTCACGTGGCCTGGTATGTAGACCCCAGGGCATTGCAGTCCCCCTCCTCCGAGTGCCATCCATTTGTCAAAGTCCTTGCTCAACTGCGATGACATGCAATGCTCCAGATGTGGTCTGGACACTGCCAAGCACAGAGGGACACACCATTATCTCCCCTCTTCTGGGCTCTGGGCTTCGATTAATACAGTCCAAGATTGCATTAGCTCCCTGGCAGCTTCACCCACTGCTGGCTCACACTGTACTTTGTCTGCTAATCCATCTAACTTGATTACTATCTAATCCACAATTCTCCGTCTTGTCCCCGAGTGTTACATCAAAGTCTTTACAGAGCCCCTTGCTCAAATCGAGATAGGTGATATCCATAGCACACCATGTGTCTACCAGCCTAGGTCACCTATCAGCCCAAAAAAGGAGGTCATTGCGGCTGGACTTGTGCTTGGTGAACCCAAGAAGATTCCTAGTGATCTCTCCTTTTCTTTCCTATGGGCTTATGAACCATCCATTCAATAATCTCTTCTCAGGGCCCTCTACGGAGCTTTCCTCACCCAAGGTGCTCGCTCAGTGTCTGGACTGAGCAGCTGCAGCAGGCCACCTGATGGATTACACCTGTTGTGAGGTTTATGG
Organism: Hyperoodon ampullatus; assembly: GCF_949752795.1. NCBI lineage: Eukaryota > Metazoa > Chordata > Mammalia > Artiodactyla > Ziphiidae > Hyperoodon > Hyperoodon ampullatus. The sequence continues at coordinate 94,518,297 of NC_136920.1, forward strand.
TGGCAAGCAGGGGCTGCCTGGGGGAAGCGCAGGGAGGGGAGCAAATCCAAATACCACAAACTCAGGAATGCCCATGGAGGTTGTAAATAGCTTGAGAGAGGGGTTTTGAGTCTCTGGGTTGGGAAATGTATTAACAATGCCTGATGTATTTCACACTCCCTGCACGATGTCTGAGTCAAAGAAAATATGAAAAAAAAAATCTCTGGAATCCCAATTCTGCCAAACCATTTCCTTTCTCCTATAATTAGGTACTCCAGATTTTTAGTATCATTTTTTGTGTGTGTTTTGTTTCTTCTGATTTCCACAGGCTATTTTTAGACCAATCATGACTCACTTTTTGAAAGGTGTTTAAAAAAATCCTTTTCCCCAGCAATCAAATGTTCCCATCCTCTGGGTGACACGCGTTTAGGTAAGTCATAGCTGGGTGACAGACGAGGGGGCCTGGGGGAGCACGTGGGAGGAAGGCCCCTGCTATAGGGGTGGGGAGCGATGAGAGGAGACATCACACGCAGCAACCTTCAGCCCCTGGCCAGCCCCACTGACTAACCCTTACTCCTTCCTCCAAGAGGGAGATGGACGCAGGTTTTCAGAGAGACAGTGCTGGTGGCAAGGAGGCACAGCCAGCTCCAGAAAGGCAGGAAATGACTATAAGCCATCAGCAGTGGGAGGGGCTGCTGGGCAAAGTAGTGAGCTCCCCATCTCCAGAAGTATTCAAACCGAGCTGGATAACAATCTTAGTGTTCAAGGCCCCTTCTGATGCTGACTCTGTGACATCTGCCAGGTAGGCTGCTGGAAAAATTCCAGCTCCGAAAGGGAAACCAAATTCCAGCTCCTAGGGCTTACCCAACACCAGGGCTCCAGGAAGGATGAGACAGTTGCAGCTCTGCCTGTACTTGTCCCCCACGCAGTGACAATGTAGGGAGGATGGGGGTTCACCTCCTGCGTTCGGCCTTCCTAGAGTGATCCATCTGAGAGGCAAATGCTTGAACATTCCTGGCCCCCGCCTCACCCCGTTGCTGCCTAGTTAACATACCTACTCTCCCCGCCTCCCAAAAGGGCTTTGAATGCAATTTACTGGCTGATCATGGATTCATTTTCTGCTTCCCTTAAGCGCTCAGAAGCTTTATAGAGACTCTTGTAGGCCCAGTTCCTTCTCTCTGGAAGTTTACAATCTGAGATTGACCTGCTGAAACTAACACATAGGTATGAACACACTGCCACACAGCAGTGACACAAACCTGGAGCTATTCAACGGCACTGAGTGTGACACAGAGAGAGTGTGTGTGTGCATGTGCACACATGTACTTGTGTGTATGTGTGTACAGGAGGGGGGAAGTTACCACATTTGCTTTGGGTCATCTCTAAACTACACAAGTCCTTACTTTGGCCACCAAGAGTCTGCCATATTCCCTCCACTCCACCCCCAAGACACTTAAAGCTCAACCCCCATGGAGAGCAATGTTACAGATGAGAGGAGCCAGAGAAAGGTTGGGAACCACTGGTAGAACTTTACAGTTTGCAAATCCTCCCCCATCCATTATTCTGGGATTGTCTACCCAGTCACCAAATATTTATTCAGCACCTACCGTGCTCCAGGTAGTGTGCCAGGCACTGAGAGTGCAGGAGTGACCAAAACCAGACACAGTGCCTAGACTGCCATGAAGCTCACAGCCTAGAGAACGTAGACATTACCAAACAATCAGAAAAGGATGTACTTACGGTTCGCTCTACCAAGTGTGAGAACAGAAAATTGTATAATGCCGTGGAGCTCATAACAGAGCTGACCTAATCCAGACTCAAGGAGGGGAAGGAGGGGACATATGGGCTAGGAGCTGAAGGATGAGGGACAGGTAGCCAGTGAGGGGTGGGAAGGTGGGAGGACAAGAGGGCGCCTGGCACGTTGGACTGAAAGATACAACAACCCATGAAGGGCATGCCTGTTCACTCAGGAAACATGGAATGCCTACACACGTGCCACATGCTGTGGGGTGCTGGAGACGTGTGGTGACCAAGGCAGACGCAGCCCTGTTCTTCAGTCTAGGTGGGAGGCAGGCATCTTTATTTTTTTGATGCAATTTTTTTATTGAACTATAGTTGATTTACAATGTCGTGTTAGTTTCAGGTGTACAGCAAAGTGATTCAGTTATACACACACACATGCATTCTTTTTCAGATTCTTTTCCATTATAGATTATTACAAGATATTGAATACAGTTCCCTGTGCTATACAGTAGGTGCTTGGTGTTTACCTATTTTATATATAGTAGTGTGTATCTGTTAATCCCAATCTCCTAATTTATCCCTCCCTCCCCTTTTTCCCTTTGGTAACCGTAAGTTTGTTTTCTATGTCTGTGAGTCTATTTCTGTTTTAAATAAGTTCATTTGTATCATTTTTTTAGATTCCACACAGAAATGATATCATATGATATTTGTCTTTCTCTGTCTGGCTTACTTCACTTGTATGATCATCTCCAGGTCCATCCATGTTGCTGCAAATGGCATTATTTCATTCTTTTTTTATGGCTGAGTAGTATTCCATTGTATGTATGTACCACATCTTCTTTATCCATTCATCTATGGATGGACACTTAGGTTGCTTCCGTGTCTTGGCTACTGTGAATAATGCTGCTGTGAACATTGGGGTGCATGTATCTTTTTGAATTAGAGCTTTTGTCTTTTCTGGATATATGCCCAGGAGTGGGATTGCTGGATCATACAGTAACTCTGTTTTTAGTTTTTTAAGGAACCTCCATACTTTTCTCCATAGTATCGAGGCAGACATCCTTAAATTTCACAAATAATTATGTCACGAAAGGCGGGGGAAGTGCTAGCAAGGAAAATGCTAGTGTGTGAGGCAAGTTTCCTCACTGGCAAAACTGGAACAGGACCTGCCTGGGACGTGCTTCAGAGTTAGAATTAATCAGCCTTGATGGCTGGTTGAGTGGCAGAGACTGGGGGAGGCTGAGAGAAGTGCGGGATGCCTGCCTCCGTCGCCTGGTGGATGATGATGCCCAGGTCGTTAACCAAGACAGGGACATGAGGCCGGAACACTTTTGAGTATGTTCCGTGAGTATGATCTGGGGCATGTTCCGCTCATCCCAGGTCTGTGTTCTCCCGTGACATGACGAAGAGGAGTCTAGGGAAGGCTTCTAAGAAGAGGTACTAATTAAGCTTGTTCTTGAAAGGAAGATAGGGTGGAGGGTGAAGGAGGCGCTTAATAGAGGAGAATTCCAGGACGCCCCCTGGGGCCAAGGCCTGGAGGCTCGTTTGGGGACCTGAAGGGAGCTGTGCGTGGCTGGAGCAGGTTGGTGCACACATGTGGTGGGAGGGAAGGATGGAGAGCCGGGCAGAGGGCAGGAAGCTGAGGAGTGTGGACTTTGTCCTAAAGAGGAGTCATTGAAGTGTTGAGAAAGAAAATGACACAATCAGATTTATGCTCTGAAAAAAAATAAATCATGGAGTCTGCAGAGTGGAGGGTGGCTTGGTGACAGCAAGGGACGAGGGACAGGAACAGCAGGGGGACGGGCCCAGGAGCATTGAGGAGCTCAAAAGCACAGGATGAGGGGACTCTTTGGGTGTGGAAAGGTGAGCCAGGAAGGGAGGAAGTGGAGGTGAACCCCAGATTGATTCCCTGGTCAGCCAATTGGATGCTGAACTTGAAGGTGTTGTGAAAAACACGTCTAAAGATGTCCAGAGGTAGTCAGACAAACGATCGAGACCGGCAGCACAGCAGAGATGTAGATGCAGGGTGAGGCACAGCAGAGATGATGTTGATGCAGGGTGAGGTACATCCAGGTTTCAGGGTGAAGACAGAGGCTGAGGTCTTCCTGCTGCTTCCCCCTTTGCCTCTCGGGCTCCGGGCTCCATGTGGCCACTTGTCCTATTGCTTAGGGCAAACCCCACAGGCATTCCTGAATCTTCTTCTCCTTCACCTTCACTTTCTCCCCACCTCCCAGCCATCAGTTCCACCTGTGGGCCCTCCCTCTGTCCAAGGCAGGCGGGCCCAAGTGTCCTCTCCTCTCCGCCTGCTCCGAGCCCCTGTCATCTTTCTCCTGGAGGGAGGCGACAGCCCCTACCTAATGCCTGCTTCCCACTCTCACTGGCTCCCTGCCTCCCCCAGCCCACTCCCTCCCAGCCGCGATAAGACCAGGTCACTGCCGAGCATAACACTCTCCAGCGGCTCCACTTCACCTTCAGAACCAAATGCTGCCTCCTCAGCCAGCTCAGAGCTCTGTGTGAGCTGGTCCCGGGGTTCCCCCCTCCTGCCGCCCTTGCCCTGCTGCTCTTTGCTGTTCCCTCCGCTCCTCGAGCTGCCGACCTCACCCCCCACTGAGAGCCTTGGGGTTTGCAGAATCTGCTGTCTCCTGGCCCTTCTTGTCATGTGGGTCTCTGCTAGAGCATCACTCCGTGGAGAGACCTCCCTGAGAGTAGCCACTCAGCACTATCCCTATCAGTGTTTTCCTTGTTTATCATTTGCTTATTATACTTCTCCCACACCCCGCCCACATGCACAAAGCTGCTAGCTGAAAGCTCTCCAAGACCTGGGTCTGTTCACTGTCACACAGGCCTGGAAGAGTGCTTGCTCTAACCCGTGACCCGCAGATGCCTGCTGGATGAATGCATAAATAAACGAGGGAACAAACTGGCATGAAGGTGATTGATGTCTGATGCTAGGAGAAGATAAACCCCCTAGAGAGAGAGAGAAAGTACAGTCAGGAAGAGACGGTCTAGCTGGAGAAGACGAGAGAGAAGCAAGAGACACATTTATGGAACAAGTCAAGGAAAAAGAGTTTTTCAATGGAGAAGCACCTTGTAATGACCCAAAGGCTTCCACCGGCTTTAACGAGAGGGGGTTACTTAGGCCTCGGGGGAGCAGTGGAGGGCTGGCACGTGGCTGCTGGGGGCTGATGTGGTTGGCTGGGATGGAGGGGTGGGTGGGGCATATCTTGGTGGAGCAGGTGGGTGAGGGCATCCAGGCAAAGGGGAATTTTCTCTTGAAGACTGGCTTCTGGCCTGAGCAGAAGGAATAGAGGAGAAAGACGAGCATCTGAGATTACACAGCAAGGAACTGGAACCGGACTCTTCAGAGGTTTACAGAAATATACAGTGCCCCAGACAGGGTCAAACTGATGTGTATTCCACATGCACTTAAAGGCAAGGTCAAGGGCTGCACAGGGGAAGAGCTAAGAAGAGGGTTTAGGTAACATGACCTGACCTCTCCTCTAGGTCCTAAGCAGTTTACTCTGGCCCCAGAGGTGCACTCCTCACCGACATAGCAAAGCCAGAGGCCAGCAATAATTGGGCATCCACTCCAAGAGGTGATGGAAGGATCGATCAGCTGTTGCTACTTGAACATGCCCTTTTTTTTTTTTAGGCTGTGTTAGGTCTTCGTTGCTGTGCGTGGGCTTTCTTTAGTTGCAGCGAGCCAGGGCTACTCTCTTTGTTGTGGTGCGCGGGCTTCTCATTGCAGTGGCTTCTCTTGTTTGTGGAGCATGGTCCCTAGGCACGCAGTCTTCAGTAGTTGTGGCACGTGGGCTCAGTAGTTGGGTCTCGTGGGCTCTAGAGCGCAGGCTCAGTAGTTGTGGCGCACGGGCTTAGTTGCTCCGCGACATGTGGGATCTTCCCGGACCAGGGCTCAAACCCATGTCCCCTGCATTGGCAGGAGGATTCTTAACCACTGCACCACCGGGGAAGTCCCAACATGCCCTTTTGAGGTCTCACCCTACACCCCAAGCAGATTATCAGCATGTTGCCCCAGCCCATCCACTTCCACGCCCCAAGAGGAGCACAGGTCAGTACATCTCCCTCTAGGTCGTTTTGCATTTCCAGTGTTATGATATTTCAGCACCAACTTAGATGGACACCCTAGGCAGCTGCCCAGTCTTAATTCAGCTGCAAACCAGAGCCTGGCTCTGAGCCAGTTTCTTTATTCTGGCCTCAGCGTCTAGTGGACAAAAAGGAGCTTACATCTTGCTGTGATTGGTGTGAAGCTGGTGTTGGGAGTGGAGACAGATGTAGGTTTCTCACGTCTCGCGCAGTAGTTAAGGATCAGCTTTGTACCCAGTCCCACAGCCCCACACAAACCTGCTCCACTGTAATTTACAATGGTGGGAAATATGGTAGATTAAGAGTCAAGGGCTGCAGGTGTCAATCTTGGTTCTATCCCCAATTAGCTGTGATATTAAATAGGTCACTTATTCCCTGTTGATCAATAAAACAAAGGAGGGGTGCAGGGCGGGGGCTAGAATTTACCTCCCAGTTCCTTCCAGTCCATCTTTCTCAGAGACACCCTGAATATCTGACTCTGATCAATCTTTGTATCCCTGAAGTTCAACAGTCAGTTCTCAAAGAATGTGTGATCGGTGGGTGAATGCACAACGCTCCCTTGGGGAGGCTGGAGCAATTTGGTCATTTGAGTTGGGAGATGGGAACGGACTGAAAGAGGGGTGAAGGACACCACTCATGAAAGATTCTCACGTGAAAAGACAACAAGAGGTTCCGCTAGGGCATCAAACACCTTCTGAGAAAGGAACAAGCGGAAAGGGAAGAAAACAGCTGGTCTCTTCCAGGAAGAAACTGTGGTCTACGGAAAGAGAGAGAACTCCACTCCACCCCCGCCAGGAAACCAGAAGCATACACAGGGAGACATGTCAGCTACAGGGTTGAAGGGCTGAGGGAGGTGGTGTGGAAGGTGCAGGCAGCCTCGGAGCCGGGCGCAGCTAATCCCAAACAGTTTCAACAAGACATCCATGAAGAGCAGGTTTTGAGGAAATTGGGGATTATGAATTGGCCCAGAGGCAGCAGAGGCTTAGCCAGGTTCGGGACAGGGAAGGATATGTAGTAGCCCAACACACATCACAGAGAGTGGATGCCGGCAGTCCCACTGAGGGCAGTTTGCCTCCAGAATCTTCTCCTAAGAAAGATGCTGCCGTCCTGTCGCTGGTTCATTTAAAACCAGACGGGCCAGAGCCCAGAGCGTGATCCGTGGGGAACAACACTGGGAGAGAAATGTATTTAAATGCATCTGGGGCGACCAGGACGGGATGTGTGATGAACTCCGCAGGTCTCTGATCTCAGGGCAGACAGCCCTCCGGTGAGGGCCTCCTCCAGGGGCCTAATGAGAAATTACCTGCTGCAACGCTGTTTCCTGGTTCATCAGCTTCTTTTCATGCATTTTACCCCTTGCCCTGCTCACCCTGAGCCCCAGTGAGGTAGGAGACCCCGTTGAGAGCTCATGCTTCAAATATAAAGAGTCCCCACCCGCCCCCAACCAGGACACTCAGAAACACTCGGTTCCCCATTTTAAATGTGGCCTGGACTGAGCACCGGAAGATTGATGTTTCCTTTTATCCTCCCAAACCACATGGCTCCCCAGGCCTCTGGGGAATAAGATTCAGAGGCTGGAGGGCAGTGGTCCCTGTGCCAGGAAGCCAAACACCAGTGCTTAGAAGAGCCCATGACAGATGCCCAGTGCCCCCCTCATCAGAGTGAAAGGGAGTCTGATTGGGAATAATTCCTGCCATCTCAGGGCTGAGGGAGGCCAGACCGGCTAATATAGGGGACAGTCACCGAGCAGGGAGTCACAGAGTCCAAAAGACGCTCTGCTCTAGGTCCTGGCGAGCTGGGAAAGGCCCTCCCGTAGGCCTGGGCCCCTCCCCGCCTACAGCATCTCCTCTTCCTAAACTTCCTTTGTGCTCTGAGCTCAGAAGAGGCAGCTGATGAATCTGGTTCCCCACACTGACCACAGCCAGGATGCTAGGTGATTTCCCACGGTGGTCCACAAGCCCCCATGATGGGCCCAGGACACAGAGCCCAGGGTTAGCCCAGTGCGTATGCTCCTTCCCCAGGACGGTGTGGTGTGCAGACCTCCACCTGCTGTGAAGAAACAGCTCACCACCCTCTGGAAAAAAATCTGAAGAGGCTGCCAGATTCGGCAAATAAAAATACAGAATGCCCAGTTCAATTTGAATTTCAGATAAATGATGAATAATTGTTTCATGTAAGTAGGTCCTAAATATTGCTGGGATAGTCTTGTACTAAACAATTATCTGTTACTTATCTGAAATTCACATTTAAGCAAGCATCCTACATTTTGCCTGGTGGCCCTCTCCCTGGACCTTCTATGAGGGGAAGGTACCCTGAAAAGGAGGCTGGTCAAGGGGAAGGTCACTCCCCAGCAGCCAGGACCCAACCCACTGCTCCTAACACTTCCGCAGGGGCTCAGAGAGGTCCGTCTAGGGGGTCCCTAAGCTCCCAGGAAACCCTGGGCATGGCCTCGGCTCCTCCATACCCTGCCTGGAGCATCCACACATCAGCCACCACCGTGGTCACTAGAAGGGTTGCCCCCTGAGCCAGGCCTCGGCCATCTCCCCATCCCCACCCCTACCCTGCCGCTCTGAGGTCAGGTTCCTGGTAAGCGTTCCTCTGTCATTTAATTTGCTATCCCTCAGGCTGGGTCCAGATGGTTTTGGTGAGAAAGAACTTCCTGTCCCGTGGCCGTGATTCCAGTCTAGAACATTCCCTTCAAACTAAGAGCAAGGAGAAACCTGGAGACCTGCCTTTCTCCTCGTCCCCAGATTGTGATCTATCGCCGGGCCCAGGGCCCGCAGGGCACGGAAGGAGGGCCCCCACCGCATCAGCCTGGCTGCAGATTCTATTACCTGCTGCCTTCGCTCCTGCCTGGGCTAACTGAGGCTGGCACATGGGTAGGACCGCACAGGATTGCCTCTTTTCCCGACCATTAAGCAGGGCAGCCAACACCACACACTGGCTCCCGGCTGGACAGCACAACATATGGACTAGCAGGGGACATGGGAGCAGGAAGCCACCTGCCTCAACCCTGCTCGGATAGCAAAGGCCCTCAAGCTGCTGTGGGATGTGACTGGCTGAGACCAAGGGCAAACTCCGCCGTAGAATGAGCTGTCAGGCTGCCTGGCCAGAGGCCCAGACCCAGGCTCTCTCCACCTCCACCCCTTTCTAGAAAAAGGCACACAGAGCAGCCCCAGGCTTCTGGGATACATCCCATTGCTCCTGGCCCTGGCCAGGGAACAGGGCGAGGTGGCCAAGGCAGCAGCCCACCCAGGGGACTCTTAGGGAGTCCTCACATGGGGTGAAGGAGCAAGGGTCACCCACCTTAGAATGATGCCCACCCTTTGCACCCCCCTAAGTCTTACACGTCTTTCAGAATTCCACTTAAACATCACCTCCTCTGGGCAGCCCTTTCTGATGTTTCAAACTAGGTCAGACCTCTCAGTACTCCTTCCCATAGTACCCTGAGGTTCTCTTTCATATACTCATTGCACTAATTACTGTGGGAACGGGTAGAATTCACATACAGCAGCTCAGTAGGTAAGACAAGTGACTTTGTTTTCCACAAATGGCTGCCTCTTGCCCGGGTTCTCCCTTCTTGCTGATGCTGGGGCCATGGGGTTGATCGTGGTAGGACACCAACTTGCCCGTAGATAGTAACTCAGTTTAAAACATTCTTTTTTGGACAGTCAATCAAGAATCAAAGTCCCTTTTGGCACCATTTCTCTTGCCTCAAGGAGCCTTCCTGCTCCATCTTCCTGTCTTGGATGGCCTGTGGGGATGCGGGTGGGGAGTAACACACACACGGACACATTCTGGGTTATTGCCAGCCTCGTGAGATATCCCCCAGGCCACTTGTCCCTGGTTCCAAGCTGGTGTCCTCCGGCCCCACCCGATCTGGCATCCCAATAGCAGTCCCAGATGAAGTCCAGCCACGTGGCAGCCTCATTCTGACCTCAGGACTCTTCCTTCCACCAATTCTTTCAGTGTTTCTGCAATCCCCCCCTCGGGAACATGTGGGAACCGCCCCCTCCTTGTTGGATACAAGGCATGGCGGCCAGGAACACTAACTCAAACCTACCCCGTTCACCTCCTTCTACCAAAGCTGCAGTTTCACCCTGTGTCACACCCCAGGGGCTCATCCTCTCCTCAGGCTATACTTGGAAAACAGAGCATGAGCCCCACTATTCTCAGGATCCCCACACCTCCTGGGAGCACCTCTCTCTCACCCACCCTGCTCTGAATTTGATCCCAGGGAGGGTGACGCGGAGAAATGAGGATGCTCGGTGTGCACCCCGTCCCCTCCTGCAGACCAGACCTTCCTCCTTCCCCCGCTTACTGCGGAGCAGGGAGGGCCTTTTCCTGTGTCTCTTCCCCACACCCTGTGTTAAACTCTGTGCTCAGACCTGCAAGCTTTGCTCTTACGGTGTAAAGAGTTAATTTATAAATGTAGAAAAAAAGGCATTTTATCTCCACAAATGAGGCTGTCAAGACCACAGTTGCACTAAGGTCTTTAAAAAGCCAAGCCGTGACCTCTTGTTCCAGAGTCATTTGATTTCTTCTATGCTTTCTTGAGTATAAAAGAAAGGTGAGGGGTGACGGCTAACAGATCCAGACTTTTCATAACCTTAGGAGTACACTGCAAAGGTGAACCCCATCACTCACATGCATCTTGGTGGAGAACAGGTGGTGAATCTCTGCAGCCGTTGATCCGCCAGGGCCCTCCCAGCTCTCCCTGGCCACCCGCCCCACCCTACTTCGTGCAGATTTTGATGAAGCCCCAGCAGAAAAGGAGGCTTTAAAGTTGACTAAAGTCAGAGGAGCCTTTATGGGTGGTTAGGATTAGGGTTCTAGGCAAAGGAGAGGTGTGGGTGTGCTCAGAGAACAGCCAGGGGCTGAGCCTGGCAGGCAGTGGTGTGCACAGAGGGAAGTGGTGAGAGGTGAGCCTGGGATGCCAAGCTGGGTGATTGGTACTTAGAGCTGAAGGCTGGCTTGGAGCTGATCAGCAGAGAGGGTGTGTTTGCCCAGCTGAGTGGGAAGGGCCTGACCATCCAGGATGTAGAGTCTCTGTTCTTTTACTCCTTGATCCTTCCTCATCCTTCCAGCCACATCCCTGCCCCCAAAGTCTGAGCTAAGTTTTGGGAGGGAACTCTATCCAGAGCCCTGCCCTCTCCTGGAGCCCTGCCCAGCCCGGGCCTGTGGGTACATTCTGCCAGAGTTTTCATGAGGCCTGTAGCTAGGAGAACAGAAAGGATCAAATTCAAACATATTACATTAATTAGTATACTTTCAACTATATGTAATAGACAGTTCAACTCAAAATCACTTAAACAATAAGGAATCTACTGGCTTGTGTAGTTGGGATGTCCAGAGGAAATGTTGGCTTCAGGATAAGTTTGATCCAGAGGTTTGTGATGTCCCGTAGGGCTCAGCTCCATTTCTTTGTGATCCTCTCCACTCTGCCCTCCTAATACATCAGCTCCAGCCCCAGATTGAACTCCCTCCTGGTAATGAAATGGTTGCCAGCAGTTCTAGGGTCCCATGCTTCCTTTTTCACAACCAAGAGGAGACAAAAGGTTTTTCTTCCCCCACCTTTTAACAAAATTCCCAACTTTCTCTCTGACTGGACCAACTTCAATGACAAAGTAGCTCTCCAACCAATCACTGGGGCCAGGAGAATCCTAAGCATTGATTGGCTTGGTTCTCTTCCTCAACCAATCACTAGGGCTAGGGGACTAGGAATACTGTGATTGGCTTAGACCAGTGAAGGGCCAGCCCAGGAGTTCAGTCCTACCCAATGACAGGCTGCTATGCCATGAGAGGGAGTGAAAGGATGCTGGGGGAGGGGAGCAGACAGTGCCGTCCAACACACCTACCTATTTTGCTTTTTTCATGAAAGGTTGGGTGAGAGCAAGAAGAGATTAGAATTGGAAACTCCAAAGTAATTTGAGAGTCATCCATAGACTTAACTCACCTGTATTCCCAAGGTCACACAAAATTGCAAGCTGGCCAAAATGTATTCTTTCATCTTTCTTTCCTTTTCCTTTTTCTCTCTCTTCCCTTCCATGTTTTTGTATCCTCTTCCTTGTCTAATTTCCTTTCTCTTTTCCAGCTCTCTGCATCCACAGTGCATCCTCAATACTGCCTCTCCCCACCTCCTGGCTCTTCTCTCTCAAGCCCATTCCTCCCTCCCTGCCCACGTCTCCAGCCACCCTCTCCTGATGCCTCTGAGTTCAATTCCATCTCATCCAAATTGCTTTATTGGTTCCACAGAAAAACAAGGCTCGCCAGAACCATTATGGATGCGTACAGTGTGCATTAGACTCAAAAAATATTTAAGGAAAATACTCTGGCAAATGGAGTCAATAAACTCCAAATCAAACATTCATTGAGAAGAGGAAGTCTGCCTTCAGCTAAGGGTGCTGGGAAACTGCTCACCATCCAGAAGCAAGAGCCTGAGGCTTTTTCACAGCGGCCCCCCACCGACAGCGCACCTCAGCCAGAGCACACGATGAACCCTACGTACCCCAGCCCCCTCTGCTGCAGCTGCACCCAACCCTGCCTGCGGCTCCCAACGCTCCCGCAGGTCTGCCACTGCTCGTCCCAGCTGCTGAAGATACCAGTGGTTTCCACACCTGTCCCCAGTGCAATTCTAGGGGGGCTGATTAAGAAAGGGAGCGATGATGGGGAGAAAGGGAAGAGGATTGGGGGAACAGAGGCATTCACATGGTGGTATTTTTAGACTCGAAGATTACATCTTTAATAATCATAATTTTTTCTTGAAAGAAAATGGGAATTTGTCCCTGCAGCCAAAAGGAAGGGAAACACAGAGGAGAGAGGGGAGAAAACCCAGAGGGCAGTGAGCCCCACAGCCCCAAAGCCTAGAGTTAGGCTCAAGGCTTTGTTCTGGTGGATTCCAGGAAAGAGGAGGCCAGGTCACACTGGTAATTTGGGGCTGTCTCCTGAGCCCCGGGCTGCTCTGGAGACTGTTTGACAGGAGAGGGCAGGACTGCAGGAATCAGCCTCCTCCAATGATTCTTTCATGGCCACCCTATTCTATGCGAGAGCTGTCCCTCCCCAGTGGCTTTTGGGTTGAAAAGCAGCTAATACTTGACCTCCCAGGCCCCTCAGGAGAAGGGCCTCTTCCTGCAGAAGGGGTTTCCCCTCATGGGCCCTCCACCCACTGAGAGTCCCCCAAACACACATCTCATGAACTTGATTCCCCCACACCACGCCCCATGAGAGAGCTGCCTCCACACACAGCACCACCCCACCCTGGACAGCTCCCAAGGGAGCCAGGAGGAGTGAGTGAGGACTGGCACCAGACCAAAGGTCAAGACACTTGGGACAGAGTCCACTCTCTGTGTGAATTTGGACAATCGCTTCACTAAGGTAGACGTCAGTTTCCCCAAATTACAACGAAGGGTTGGATAGGTCAAAACATTTTAGATCAGGATCCATGAGTCCCCTGAATTTGCACAGGGAATATGGTTTGTATGTGTACTTTTCTGGTAACGGGCTTCTCAAGGTGGTCTGTGACCTCCCCGACCACTGAGAGCCATAGAGGGGGCCAGTGCCCAAGTTTGCATCTGCCTCAAGTGTTCCTGGCCTTCCCAAACCTCCAAGAGGGATAGCTGTTCAAAGAGTCCTGGCTTTGTCCCCTGAAGGGGCACCTTGGCATGGCCTCCCTAATGGCCACTACCACCACATCTGGCCTCCACAGGGCTGCTGTGCCTCCTTCCTCAGCAACCCATGCCAGCACACAAACCCCTGTACTTCCTTCTAGTAGAGTTTAGGCAGGCTCCTTTTATTGCAATAAATTTTACTGAGAAAGGAAGAAAAATGAATAAAATACAAATAACATTAAGTTGGTCAGATTCTCCAAAACCCTACAGATTTCATTCAGAGTGCCAAAGAGCTTATTAACAGCTCAAATTACCTCCTCCTGAAATAATATGTATCTTCACAGATGAACCAAAAATGTCATAGGCACCAGTTTGGATGGTTTCCCATCAAATGGCCTTTCTTCCCAACCAGGCTCTAATCCCCATCATCATAGACTTCCAGGTGCCATCTTGCTTCTGTGCACCCAGACACTAAATTCCCTAAACATCTTGCCTCATTCGAGGACAAACGTCTCTTTTAAAACTAAGACTTTTGGGGAATTCCCTGGCGGTCCAGTGGTTAGGACTCCATGCTCACTGCCGAGGGCACAGGTTCAATCCCTGGTCGGGGAACTAAGATCCCACAAGCTACGTGGCAAAAAAAAAAAACTAAGACTTGACCAACAGCCAATCACAGTGACTCAAGCCAAGTAGGTGCTCAATTAATCAGTGTTGAATTGATGAATAAATTTTTAAAAATGAATGAATAAGTTCATAAAGTAAATTAATGAAAACTTTACTTCCATTACTCCCCCAGTTCCCACTCCCCCTAAGCTGGGACCTCTGGCTCCATTCCCATCTAGGCCAAGTAATTTACAAAGTACTGGTTTCTGATCCCTCTGAGTCAGTGTATGACTGAGCCCTCCTGTGTCTGGCAGTGATCAACCCACCTCTGGAGGCTTCTTGACTCTATAGGCTTATATCTTTGCTCAGTAATGGAAAATTCAGATGTTTCTTCTGCCCTGTTCTCTCTCTCCTCCTTCTCCTTTCCTTCTGAGACTCCAATGAAATATATATCAGACCTCATTTTTTTTCCCTCCATTTTTTCACCCTCTTTTCTGTATTTTCTGTCTTTCAGTGTTACACTGTAAATAGGTTCTTCTGACTCAATTCCAATTCAGTAACCTTCACTTTAGCTGTATCTAATCTCTTACTAAACCCATCCATCAGGACTTCCCTGGTGGCACAGTAGTTAAGAATCCTCCTGCCAATGCAGGGGACATGGGTTCAAGCCCATCCCACATGTCATGGAGCAACTAAGCCCATGAGCCACAATTACTGAAGCCCACATGCCTAGAGCCCATGCTCCATAACAAAGAGAAGCCACTGCAATGAGAAGCCTGCGCACCACAGTGAAGAGTAACCCCCACTCGCCACAACTAGAGAAAGCCTGCACACAGCAATGAAGACTCAATGCAGCCAAAAATTAATTAATTAATTAATTAATTAAAATAAATAAATAAACCCATCCATCAAGTTCTTAATTTCTGGTATTGCATTTTTAGTTCTAGAATTCCTTTTTTAAAATGTTATGTATTTTATAGTTTCCAGTTCCCTGCTGAAATGTTCAAGCTGAATTTTTCTTTCTTTGAACATAGTAAGTGCAGTCATTTTATAGTCTATGTCTAATAATTCCACTATCTGAAGTCTGTGAGACTGTTTCTGTTGACTGTTGTTTCTGCTGGTTCTTGCACACAGTGTCTTGTTTCCTTGTGTGTTGGGCATCTTTGAATGTGTGTTGGGCATTCACCTTGACCTAGCTACTAGGTTGCCAACCTTCTTAGAGAAATTTGAGGATGAAGGACATTAATTCAAGGGGCTGTTGTTCCAAGCAGGGTGCCGTCTCACACTGCTGTTCAAAGTCCAGTTAGGAAACTACTCAAAAAGGTCTGAAATTGGGACCCATTCTACCAACATCTGCACCCCCCCCTTCAAATGTGTTGAAATGTGCTGGGGCCAGGGAGAGTGGGGAATTTGTAAGGGACGAGACCCTTCCAGGAGATGTCTATCTCACTCCATCACAAACTCACCGAAACTGGAGCCTACCTCAGGGTCCACCACCATTTCCTTAGCACCCATAGCCGGAGGAGCTTTCAGCTGAGCATGCCTGGAGCAAGGCAGGCATGAGAACAGACTTCAGAGGTTACAAACTTGCCACCTGACAGTTATTCCATTTGTAAATGTATTCTGCTTGTCTATTTGCTTACTGTTTGAGATACTGCTCAGAACAGGGAATTTAGCAGATCAGAGGTTTTGCTCACTAATACCAGGAGATGACAGTTGGCTGGAGCCGAGGCGCAGCTGCCTTTAAGAAGCAAGTGCTCTTCAGGACCCGAAGTTGCCGTTACTCAGGCAACAAACATTTGCCCTTACTCTGGCCACGTCCCACTTCGCTTCATTACTGCCTGGCCCTGTAGGAATTTAACTTTATAGTCCTTGACCTAGAGAAAGGATGGTGTGTAATTCTGACCCCGGGAGTTTCAAAGACTGGGAGAATTAGAGAGCACAGAGGTAGCAGAGGAATCAGCAAGGCAAGGGGGTCTCAGAGGCTCCCACTAACGCTGGGAGAACAGCCATAGCTCCGCCTGGCCCCGCCCCAGGTTCCTGGCCAGGTCTCCCTGCCCAGGTCACGTGACTGTGTCAAATACAGCTTGCCCATTCCGTGCAGGGCCAACCTTGGGTGGTTATTTAACATCTCTAAGCCTCCATTTCCTTACCTGTAAAATACGGATAGTGAGAGTTCCTGCTGACTCATAAAACTGTTGTGAAATTAAATGAGACAATGCATGAAAAGGGCCTAGTATAACATCCTATCTATAACAAATGTTCACAGTATATTGGGGCGTCTGCCACTCTTGCCCTGCCTGCTCTCATGCTCCTTGTGGACAATTAGGACCGGAGATTCCAAGAGCCAGACTAGCCCTCATCCTCTTTTATGTATCGATGATGAAACAGAGGTCCAGAGGGGTGAGGTTTCTCTAAATGCCAGTGTGTGAGCCTCTACCCTTGGTCCAATGGCACAGATCTGGCCAAGCCAACTTAGGCTCAAAGAAGGGACTGGTCACACCAGGAGTGGGGCTGGGAGGGAAGGCTTCTTGGAGGCAGTGGGCTTTAAGCAGGAATTAGAAGGAAAAGTGGAACACATATGGGTAGAAAGAGGGGTTTTCTTATATATCCCCGAATACCCACATTTCAAAACACCAAAACCAGAAGTATTTTTATTGTCTTTGAGCCCCAAAAAATAGCCCCCGCCCTATCCTCACCCAACTATGCAATCCAACAAATAGGCTCAGAAATAAGGGCCTAGGCTCCCACTCCTGCCCCCCCAACTGGAACTGGAAAAACATAAACACACACACACACACGGGGTTATTTGTTTTCTTCTTTGTGGGGCCCTTACATCACCAGCTCATTGCTCCTGGGGAGAATCTCCGAACAGTTACACAGTCAGATAGAGGTCCCTGTCAGAAATACATTTCCTCCACGGCAGTGATCTAAGTGATCTGACTTAGGAGATGAAGAAGGCTCTGGCAGGAATTGGTGTCTAGAGCCAAACTCATCAAACTCCTGTGCTTTTCTTTGTTTTTTCTAATGAGTTTTAATCTGGGCCCCACACGCACCTCAGGGCCTTTCCCAGCTATCACAGCTTCCTGAAACTCCTGCTCTCCCCACTTCCGGCTGCTAGCTGGCTCCTCACTGGGGCTTTCAGGACCCCCCTAGCCAGCGGGCCCCCTCCACTCCCACCCCAGAGGGCCCACCTTATCCTCTAGAGTTCTCCTTAGGCTGGTCTCCTCTTGCTCTCCACCACACACACCACACATACCACACACACACCACAAACACCACACCACACACACACCACACATACCACACACACACCACAAACACCACACCCACACACCACACCCACACCACACCACACCACACATACCACACCCACACCACAAACACCACACCCACACACACACCACACCACACCACAAACACCACACACACACCACAAACACCACACCCACACACCACACACACACCACACCACACCACAAACACCACACACCACACACACACCATACACACACCACACATACCACACACACAACACACACACACGACACCACACACACACCACACACACACACCACGAACACCACACACACACCATACCACACCACACACACTCCACACACACACACACCACACCACACACACATACATACCACACACACCACACCATAAACACCACACCGCATACACACACCAAACACACCACACTCACACTATCACAACTCAATGGATTCTCCCTCCTCTGCACTCTGACCTGGTCCTCGCCTCTCTGAGGACTCCTTGGTCTCCTCCTTGACTTCCCTCCCTGACCTCAAAATGCAGGTATGGGAGGAGGTTCTCACATAAAAGCTCAGTTTCGCTCCATCCTCACCCACACTGGGTATTATTTCTATTTTTAAAATCTTTGCTATGGGGCAGTGGTTGAGAATCTGCCTGCCAATGCAGGGGACACGGGTTCAAGCCCTGGTTTGGGAAGATCCCACATGCCGCAGAGCAACTAAGCCCGTGAGCCACAACTACTGAGCCTGCGCGTCTGGAGCCTGTGCTCCGCAACAAGAGAGGCCACGATAGTGAGAGGCCCGTGCACCATGATGAAGAGTGACCCCCACTTGCCACAACTAGAGAAAGCCCTCGCACAGAAACGAAGACCCAACACAGCAAAAAAAAAAAAAAAAAAAAAAAAAAAAAAAAAAAAAAAAAAAAAAATCTTTGCTAATCTAATGGCAAAAATAATGTTTCATTGTTTAAATTTCCATTTCTTTTCTGTCGGCTGATTCTATAGGGCCTTGCAGGCCATGATAAAGACTTTGGATTTTATCGTAACCCCTAACAGAGGAGTGACAGAACCAGATTTTCCCTTGAAGAGGCCCTTCTGGCTGGCGTGAGGAGGCTGAGTCACAGGGAGGCCAAGAATGGAAGCGGGGAGGCCCCGCAGAGGCTCTTTCAGCTGTCTCAGGGGGACAGGATGGACACAGTGCAGGGACTGAGCACAGACAATCTGCATTTGCTGGCAGCTTTGATACTGTAATGAGGGGAAGGAGGAATCCAGGAGGACCCTTGGGCTCTTGGCCTGAGCAACTGGAGGAATGACACTATCACCTCTCCTATAGCATCCATTCACCAAGTGACAGGCCCTGTCTTAAAGGGTGTGCATATTTTCACTCATCCAATTTCCTCAGCTCTGCAAAGTCAGCCTTATTCTAATCCCCGCTTACAGCTGAGGGCGCGGAATCCTAGCAGGGAAGTGCTGGAGCCAGGGTTCCAACCCAGGCAGTCTGGCCCCAGAATTCACATTCCCAACTGCCACACTCACAGACTCTGTTGGGAGGGAAGGTTGAGCCATTTAGGAAATAGAGAAGATTGGCGGTTGGGAAAAGTCTCAGGATGGGAACCGGCAGGGGTGGAGCCCAGGCATCTTCATTCTTCAGCCCCCAGAGGACGCGACCACAGCCCGGCCGTGCATAGTGGCCGTACTGTTGAGGCAACGTGCAAGAGGTGAACAACAGGAGGGGAAAGAGCTGAGCTGGCTTTAGGGGGCGTCTTCAAGGCCAGGAGGGTCTCAGGCCAAGAGGGGGAGCAGCCGACTTGTGCCTGCCTGGTAACTTGGGTTTACACTCACCCTTCACTTAAGGTGCCGCTTCCCACCCCTCCCCCAACGCCTCCATTGCACACTCACACACCCACCCCTTGCCGCTTCTAGAGAGATGTACCTTATTATTTCCAAATAATTTTTGTATTTTTTCAATTACAAAAGTATATGTTTATTGTAAGACATTGAGGAAACATTGAGATGTAGAAAAAAGTAAACTCACTCATAGGTCACCCAGAGAATCACCATGACCATTTTGGTGTTTATTTTAGATAAAAAGACAGACACTACTTTTTGTTAAACTGGCATCATAATGTAAATTCAGTTTTGCACCCTGATTTTTTTTCACTTAAGATATAATGTAAAGTATTTTCCCGTGTCATTAAATATCCTTCTAAAACAATAATTTTCATAACTATATGGCAGCCCTTGTCTAGATGCACCATCACTTAACCAGCCCCCTCATAGTGAACATTTATGTTGTTTCCAGTTTTTTGTCTTTCTGACTAAAACCACGATGAATGTATTTGTACATATATCTCTGGGTGTACCTGATCATCTCCTTGGGATAAATTCTGATAGTGGCATTGCTGGTCTAAAGGCTTAAACCTTTGTAAGGTTTTGATACACATCGCCCAGCCAAGGCCCTCGCTCAAGCACTGTCATCTCCCACGTGTACTGTTTCCATAGGCTCCTAACTGTCCTTTCTGCTTCCTCCATTACCCACCCCAACCCACTGTCACAGCAGCCAGAGCCTCTTCATCAAACGGTAACAGCAGGTTGTGCCACCCGTGCTGAAAACCCAACAGGGCTCCCCTTGCTCGTCACTCACTCACCCCTGCTCCAGCTGACTCCCCACCATGCTCCCCTCATCTACTGTGTCCTCCCCGGCCTCTTCTCAGTTCATCAAAGATCTCTCCCACCACAGGACCTTTGCACATGCTGTTTCCTCTGCCAGGATCATTTCCCCTCTTCCTGTGGCTCACTCCTTCCTACCATTCATGGCTCAGCTCATAGCCACCTCTTTGGAAAAGACTTCATTGACCTCCCCCACCTCCTGCCTGGCTCAGTTTGTTTTCTTTAAGGCCCTTCACATTTTGTAAATATCTGATTGTATGTTTGCTTGTGAATTTTCAGTTTCCGCAACTAAATGGTATGCTTTGTGAGGGCAGGAACTTAATCTCGTTCACTACGACACACCCAGGTCCTAACCTAGTGCTGAACAGAAAATAGGTCCTCTATAAATAATATGAAATTGTCTTCCAAAAAAGTGGTACTCACCTGCACTTCCACCAGTCATGCAGCAATGCATGAAAGTGCAGTTTCAACACATCCTCACCAGCACTGGGTATTATTCTTTTTTAAAAAAACAAAACAAATCTTTGCTAATCTGATGGCAAAAGTAATATTTCATTGTTTAAATTTGATTACTAGTGAGGGTAACACTTTTTCTTTTTTTTTTTGCGGTACACGGGCCTCTCCCGCCGCGGAGCATAGGCTTCAGACGCTCAGGCCCAGCGGCCATGGCCCACGGGCCCAGCGGCTCCACGGCATGTGGGATCTTCCCGGACCAGGGCACAAACCCGCGTCCCCTGCATCGGCAGGCGGACTCTCAACCACTGCGCCACCAGGGAAGCCCGAGGTTAACACTTTTTTATCAGTCTTTTGCCCACTCAAGTAAGCAGTTATTCCTGAAGTCTGACCTCCATCCTTCCTGCTGCTGCTAACATTTTACCTTCCTCTTATTGGGCCCCTGTGGGATGGGCAAGAAAGCACATAAGTGCCCTCTCAGTCCTCTCACCTGAGTCCCTCTTCTGCCTCTTCTCCCAGCAGGAAGCAAAGCCCACAGGTGCCTCTCTCCCACACCCCAGCACAGAACAGCGGATTAAACGATTCAATTCAAGAAGGAAGGCTATGCTGCTGAGGTGCAATCATCTCCGACTAAAATCTCTTTTTCAGATATATAATGGTCTAATCAATATTAATAGAGAGGCTTATCTGTTTTCCTCATCTCACATGTCCTTAAGAGTAGATAAAATGCTTGTAAAATAGGATACTATTCAGCATATACTGATTGCTTCCAAAACGCATTTTCTCGAGATCTGTCATCAAGTGCAAGTGATTACTGAGCAGCTAGGCCCAGTGCCACCATTGACAAATTTGGAGAAGATTCTTTGATTATTTTGCCCAACATGTGATTTAAGGGCTGCAGCTTCTCTCACTTCAAAATTTGTCCTTACCTGTCCCCCAAGGGGATCTTGGAAGGTGGATGAGTTTTAAACAAACAGAAGCTGAGAGACCACAGGGCATTGGGGGAGGGGATGGGAGGAGCCATGAGTAGATCCCCACCCCTATGCCTTAATATCCCCTCTTGGAGTCCAGCTCTGGAGGGAGGTGAAACAGGGAGGGTGAAGCAGGGTGGTCTGGGAGATCTGCTGTGCCCTGGGCCCAGCATCCCAAGAAAGGTTTCACTTCCAGTTTTGTCACTCACTGGCTGTCACCCAGACTCAGAGCTTTCTAGCTTGTCTTGAACCCGAGAAGAGTCCAGTGCCTTCCAGACTTTAGTTCTCATCCTCATCTACTTCTCAGGGGTTCTGCACACAGATGCTCCCTTTGGGGATGCCTCAATTTTTGTAATGGTGCTACCCAGCGAGTGGTTCATACAGTGTGCATAAAAGTTATCAGAAGAGCAAAACTGAAAATTAGAACCAACTTAAAAATCCATGAGTGACAAAACAAGCTGTACTTTGACAGTTTGTAACATATAACATATACAACATGTAATCCAGAGCAATGGTTTCAAAAACTGTGGAGGGCTTCCCTGGTGATGCAGTGGTTGAGAGTCCGCCTGCCGATGCAGGGGACACAGGTTCGTGCCCCGGTCCGGGAAGATCCCACATGCCGCAGAGCGGCTGGGCCCGTGAGCCATGGCTGCTGAGCCTGCGCATCCGGAGCCTGTGCTCCGCAACGGGAGAGGCCACAACAGTGAGAGGCCCACGTACCGCAAAAAAAAAAAAAAAAAAAAAAAAAAAAAAAAAAAAATTGTGGAGATCTCTGTACCAACACAAAAGGACATCCAAGACATGTTGCTGAGTGAAAAAAGCAAGTTGTAGAATGATTCATACAAGGTGACACTATGGGATAGGGGGAAGAAAATGGAAACTGATACATGCATGTATGTAAATGTTTAGGGAAAAAAGTCCACAAGGATGTAATAAACTGATAGCAATGGTTACTTCCAAGGGGAGGGGGAAATGATTACAATGGGCAGGGAGGCTCAAAGGAGACTTTAGCATTATCTGTAATGTCTTGGAATTTTTTAAGGGGGGAAAGTATTTATGCATTTCTTCTCTAAGTAAAAATTATTAATAAAAACATCTGAGTTAATTGGATTTCCATATGGAAAAAAGTTCGTCTTGACCCCTAGCTCACATCAGACACAAAAAATCAATCCCAAATGGATCACAGATCCAACATGTCAAAGGTCTATTAATAAAGGCTTTAGAAGAAAACGTAGGAGAATACCTTCAAGAGGTTGAGGTAGGCAATTTTTTTTAAAAAACTGGACACAAAAGTCATTCACTATAAAGGAGAAAACCTATAAGTTAGACTCCATTAAATCAAGACACCTTCAAAGGGAGAGCTTCTGCTCACAGTATAATGCTGACGGCTGGCTGGTAAAAGTGGAGGGAGAGACAGAGGTGGAAAATCATCCTTCTGTAACCATTAAAGTAAAGATTGGTTCAGACAAGAATCTTCAGTGGATGCTAAATCTAGGGGAAATTTTGATGAGAAGCAGAATAGTTGCATGGTCTTAAAGTGTATCCCCCTAGGTTGCTCATTAGTTTCAAAGAAAAATATCATAACTATACAGTGGAGAAACCAGACACCACCTTGACCAAATGATCAAAATTAACGTCATTAATGAGGAACAGAGGGAAATTGTGTGGCTCCAGATGTGAGACTTGGAGAAGGACACAATGTCATTCATACACTATTCCAGCTGGCCGTGCTGTATTTCCTCTAATCATAAGAAAATATCAGACAAACAAAATGAGGGACATTCTATTTAAAAGGGAAAGGGAGAGGGACTGTATTCTTCCAAATGTCAATGTCATAAAAGACAAAGAAAGGCTATGGAAATGTTCCTGATTAAAGGGGACTAAAGAGACATGATGACAGAACAATACCTAATCCTTGATGAGATTATGTATTTGCTGGAGGGATGGGGGATGCTATAAAGGGCATCAGTAGATCACCTGAAAAAAAATGGAATACAGATAGTAGAGTAGTATATCAATGTTAAATTGACTGAAGTTGATAGCCGTAGAGTGGTTATGTAAGGGATTATTCTGAAGAAATGTACACTTATACACTGAACTATTGGAGAGTAAAGATCGTCATGTATGTAACTTACTCTCACATGGTTCAGAAAAGCATCATGCATGTGTACATGTGTATGCATGTGTGTATGTCTGGGAGGGGTTGTGGGAAGAGAGTGCAAATGATAAAGCAAATGAGGTAAAATGCTACCAGAAGTTGAATCCAAGTAAGAGCTATACTAGAACTCTTTGTTCTAATTTTGTTCTTGTAACTCTTCTGTAAATTTGAAAAAAAAAATTTTAACTTTAAAAATAGAAAGTGAAACAGCACGTCACAAAATGGAAGAAGTTAGATGTCCAAGAAAAAGTCATAACTGAAATATAAAAAGAATCCCTCCAGATAAATTAAAAATAGGTAAATTATCCACTAGAAAAATGGGTAAAAGACTTGAACAAGCACTTCACAAAAGATATTCAGGTGCGGGCTTCCCCGGTGGCGCAGTGGTTGCGAGTCCACCTACCGATGCAGGGGACACGGGTTTGTGCCCCGGACCAGGAAGATCCCACATGCCGCGGAGTGGCTGGGCCCGTGAGCCATGGCCGCTGAGCCTGTGCGTCCAGAGCCTGTGCTCCGCAACGGGAGCGGCCACAGCAGTGAGAGGCCCGTGTACTGCAAAAAAAAAAAAAAAAAAAAAAATGATATTCAGGCACTCAGCTTCATTAGTCATCAGAGAAATGCAAATTAACACTGTAATGCAGTTGTTGTTGTTGTTGTTTGTTTTTTAAGGCTTTTTTTCCTTTTTTTTACATTGAAGTATAGTTGATTTACAATGTTGAGTTAATTTCAGGTGTACAGCAAAGTGGTTCAGTTATAAACACACACACACATATATATGTATGTATTCTTTTTCAGATTCTTTTCCATTATAGGTTATTACAAGGTATTGAATATAGTTTCCTGTGGGCACTACCCTTGGCTTGGCTTCTTCCCCACGACAGACTCACCAAGGGGCGGTTGTGATGAGGGTGTGTGTACTCACTGGCTCCCCACCCCCCAGTTCCTTCCTTCAGTGAGTGGTGATGGAGCACCTGTGTGCCAGGCACGGTGCTGGATGCTGAGATGCAGGAAGGAAAGAACATCACCTGGTCCTCCAGGAGTTCTCAGTCCGGTGGGGTGCAGGGACCCCTAACCAGATCATATTGATGGAGTGACGAGACAAGTAGGCGTGCTCAGCCCAGACTGGCCACTTCTTCCGGGAGGAGGTGATGCCCTGCCTGTCTTTGCCTCCCCCTTGAGAGGCACCACTTTCGCTTCTGCTGTCCCCTCCCCTGGCCACCCCACTCCCTGACCCAAGTGTTCCCCCAGCCCAAACCCCTTGCCTTTCTTCTCCTCAGTGCAACTGACACAGGCTGCCTTTTCAACCTGGCTGGAAGTTGAGAACAAACAGAGAATGCTGGAAGGCTGGCTGCCACAGACCAAATTTCTGATCCTGCCATGGCCAGCAGCCCAATCCCAAGTGCTGCCTTGTCCCACAGCACTGCAGCTATTCCTCCCTCTCCAGCTTGACACCCATCCCTTCCTGAAAATTTGCACCAGGCAGGCATGCTCTGGGCAAATGGTTTTTGTTTTTGTTTTTTGTTTTGGTTTGGTTTTTTGCGGTACATGGGCCTCTCACTGTTGTGGCCTCTCCCGTTGTGGAGCACAGGCTCCGGACGCGCAGGCTCAGCGGCCATGGCTCACGGGCCCAGCCGCTCCGCGACATGTGGGATCTTCCCGGACCGGGGCACGAACCCGTGTCCCCTGCATCGGCAGGCGGACTCTCAACCACTGCACCACCAGGGAAGCCCAAGGGCAAATGGTTTTTATCAGAAATAAAATGGTCTTATCAGAAATGGGCCTCACGCCCCTCCCCCTCCACAACAACCTCAGACGCTCTGATATCTTTACCCCATGCCCAAGAACTGGTCAAGGTTCTTCTCCTACACAGGCATTGCCAGAAAACTTTGCACACAGAAGGGTGGGGAGAAAGGATTTGGAAGAAAGGAGAGGATGGCAGTGTGAAGAATCTGGAGGGGGTACCATATTGGGGGATTAAAGTGCCCACAAGACTCTCTCCTTCCATATGCCCCATTTGCAACTCCCCCTCCCACCCATGATACCCTTTAATCCTCACAATATCTTTAAATTAAAGATGTCTTAAAGGAATGAGATAACTTGCCTAAGGAGAAGAAACAAATGTATATTGAGCAGGGTCCACTGGGGCTGCGGTGGACAGAAAAATGCCCCTAAGGTGTCCACATTCTAATCCCCCAAACCCATGAAATATGTTCCCTTACATGGCAATGGGGACTTTGCAGATGTGATTAAGTCAAGGGTTTTGAGATGGAGAGATGATCCTGGATTATCCGGGTGGGCCCAATCTAATCACAAGAGTCCTTATAAATAAAAGAGAGAGGCAGGAGAGCTGGAATCAGAACGATACAGGGTGAGAAAGACTTCACTGGTCGTTGGTGGCTTTGAAGCTGGGGAGAGGGAGCCAAGGAATGCAGCAGCCTCCAGAGCTGGGAAAGGCAAGAAAACACATCCCCTCCTGGAGCCTCCAGAAAGGAAGGGAGTCCCGCCTATACCTTGATTTCAGCCCAGTTAGACCCTCGCTAGACTTCTAGATCCCCTGTTAGACTTCTGACCTCCTGAACTGTAAGATAATGAATGTGCATTGTTTAAAGCCCCTAAATGTGTGGCAGTCTGTGACAGCAGTGAGGACACTCACCCAAGTACCTCACAGAGGGCAAGGAGTCCACCCACAGCACTGCCTGTGTTGGTCTTGGCAACCCCATGGGTGGACATGATTTCCCATTTCGTGGATGAGGGCACTAAGGCTCATTCAGGCCCCAGGTCACCAGCTAGTCTTAGGCCTGGGCTCTTCAGAAGCAGAGCCTGAAGCAAGGATTCAGGTTCATGACTTCTTGAGGGAGCGCTCTTCAGGCAAAGGCAGAGGAGAGGGGGAAACAGCAGAGGGAAGGACATAAGGAAGGGTGGGGTCTCAGGGCAAGGCCACACTTGGCCTGATGCATGGGTCACTCTGGAACGTAAATCAGCCAAGAAAGTGACCCCACTCCCAGCAGGGGGCTCAGCCCTTGGTACCTCAAGTTGGCCGTCGTTGGTTGGTTGATGGCTGCCCTGAGGAGTGGCTGGGGGTAACGCCCCTCCCCTGCAGACGGGGTAGCTGTGAGCAGTCAGCAGCCCACACTCACGCAGCTGCAGGTGGACGAGTCACAACAGCATCCACACGGGTCTGGCGTTTCCCCGTCTCCTGCAGGAGGAGTAGAGAGACCACGGCCAGGGGTGTTTGTAGGCTGCCCAGAGAGCCTTGTGCACCAGTGCACGGAGAAGGGGCAGTGGTGGCTTGACCCTGAGACACACGTTCAGGCCTGTGAGGTGCCGGGACGAGGTGGGGGGGCCCCCACGGTGCCAGGTCTCCCCATCCAGAGCGGTACCCAGCCCACAACCCCACTCGTCCACTGGCAGGAGCTGCTTCCCAGGAACCTGCAGCGTCAGCAGTCCCCCAGTCCCCCCTCCCTCCCCAGATCCAATTCTCTGAGGAAATTGGATGTTAATAGTGCTCACAGTTCTCTCTTCCTTCTCCTTCCCCTCCCCTCCTTCTTTCGGATCCTGTCCCTGCAGCTATTAATATCCAACTTGAACTAAACCGCAACTGTGTTTCAACTTTCCTGTTTTCTTTGCCACAAGCGGGGCTGTTTCTCCAAGGGCGGTGGTGGGACCTGGGATGCTCCTCCATCCCAGCCCTGTGCTCTGATGGCTGGTAATACGCAATGTAACTACCAGGTCTAGGAGGAAAATGAAAGTTTCATTTTCTGCATGTTTTATGTAGCGGCGTCTTCCGCTCCCATCAGGAACCTTTGCATCCATTTCACAGGCCGGCCTAATGGAGCAGAAATGTGCTCTCCGGGGAGGCCGGCATCCTGCCATGGGGAGCGCCAGGAGGGTCTCAGCCCATCAGCCACTTGCCACAGTCTGGTGGCCTGGAACGGCCAGTTCTTCTTGTTCTTTCCCCTTGTCAGGACAGGACAAAGGAAGGAGGGTGGCAGGAATCACAGGCAAGAGGATGTCAGGGCAAGAGTCTGGAAGCCTGTCCAGAGGACCAGCAAGGTGGCACCTGCCATTTGGAGAGGGGTCTGCTGCTTCCCATGTCTTATCAGCCCTTCAAGGATCCTGAGAGGAGTGCTGGGGTCACCCCAGTTCATAGATGGGGAAGCCCATGCCCAGACTGTCCTCAGGCCTTGCCTGTGGATACCCGTCTGGGTCAGGAATGGGGCTGGGGTCTCCTGACTCACAAGCCCCACCCCACCCCAGGCTCTAGTCCCTGACTCCAGGCCAAACTGCCACTCCCTAACCCCTTCCCTCTCAGACCAGCAGTCAGCTGGGGTATGTGTTTCCCCACAGGCCTCCTGGCCCCAGAACCCCATCTCCTCATCCCCACGCCAGAGAGCAGGCGGAGACGAGAGTTGACTTTAAACCCTCCAGAGCCAGCTGTCACAAGGTCCCTCTCCCAGCCCAGGCACACAGCCCCACCAGGACCCCCAGACATCGTCCTGGGGGCCACTTTTTCCCGGAGGCAGGCTGGGAAATTTCCCTCACTTCTGAGGGAAATTCATCCGTGGCTGATCTGCCTGGGACAAAGGGGCCCTAGATGATGACCCCAGAGAACTGTGGATTTGGCTAACGGCCACAGAGCACTTGGCCAAGTTGACCGACACAGCAGGTAGCTGGCCTTTTAATTACTGAAGTAGCTGCTTTTGTGGAGCTCCTGCTGGGTGCCATGCACTGCACGGGGAGTGTTACCTGAGCCATCTCACACACGTGTGCATCAGCTCTGCAACTGATGCACATGTTTCGGGAAATATTCCTGTTTTACAGACCAGAGAACAGTCCCCACATGTGAAGGCCCATATGGTCTCATTGCATCTTCTTAATCCCTAGAGGACTTCCAGCAGAGAGGATGAGTCTCCTTTCGCTGAAGAGGATGGGGAGGCTCAGAGAGGTTAGGCAACTCGCCCAAGGTCCCCCAGCACTGACAAGTCCAGATCAGTGCAGCACCCATCCCTGGCCTGTGTGAGCCCAAGGCCTGGGCTGTCTCCCAGGCAGGGGGAGGGGCTTCTCTGTCCAGGACAGGCTTTACACACCGGACATTGGCCAGGGGAGCCTGAGGACCCTCCCCCCACACGCTGTCCACAGACAAGCCCCTGCCACACAGCCGGCCAACAGGACACTTTGCCCTAGGAGGGGAAAAGCCCCACCCTGGCCCTTCCCAGGACACTGCTCCCCTGAGTCTGTTCTGGGGACACGTGCATCCCTTCAGTGGGCATCTATTGAGCACCTGTTCCTGCCAGATGCTGTGCTAGTTTGAGAACGCATGGCCAGTGACCTGCAGAGCCCACCGAGGGGTCCCAGCTCACCATCCCCACCCCCCGGGGTCTGGTCATCATTCCACCCAACTACATGCTGCCTGTTTCACACACTCCCAGAAATGCAAACGTGTGCACACACGCACACATATGCACACACTCCTGTCTGTGCAATCATTCTCACGTAAGCATGTGTGCGTACACACACACACACACACACAGCCTTCACTAAACTAGGTCAGGCCCTCCAGCCAAAGTGAGGATGAACAGAACAGATGGAGGTATGTGGTGGCTCAGCAGACCAAGCCCTGGACGAAGAGGATGTAGAGGAGAGACGGAGAGGGGACAGGGAGGGTATGAGCTGCAGGGAGGAACGGCAGCCTCAGGGCCAGCAGGCCCTCACTGCAGGGAGCCCTGGGTGTGAATCTGACATCGACGTTGGAAAGGCCAGACTCAGGCAGCCCTGCAGCAGCGTAGATGTGGCTTGGGAGGCGGGTGAGGATAAGAGTCGGCAGCTTCAGCACGTGGGGCCCTGGGGAAGGGTCACAGACCTGCTCTGAGCCTCCGTTTCCCCATCTGTAAAATGGGGATGATGATAGTTGATATCTGACGGGTCGGTTGTGGAGACGACGTGAGATGGAGTGCGGGGTGTGGAAGGACCTCGGAGGTGTGAATCGCATGTAGGGCGATTGTAACTGCTGTGCTCCCACCCTGCCCATGACAGTGAGCACAGACTAAGTGTGCACTCCATGGCGGGGGGGACAATAAGCCTCCAAAGTCTCCCCTGCTGCCACCCACCAAGTCCTTTAAAGCAAATTAAGGCAAATCTCCAGAAGGTCCCTGTTGAAATACACATGGATTCCTGGGAAGGCTCTCCCATTATCTCTTTAACAGAGACTAGTCATTAGGCTCGGTCAGTTGGAGGGTTGGCTTTGATTTTAGAGATAGGTGTACAGGGGAGTATAGGAGAATGTGGTCTGGAAGAAGAGCCCAGAACTATCCAGGGACAGATGAGGACAGTCTGCAGGGGAGGGGTTGAGCGGGGCAGAGTCGGGTTCAGATCGGGGGAATGTGGAGGATCCTCTCCAGCTGCAGGGGTGGGGTCCGAGGCAGGGGCCTCCTGGGCTTCACAGGCCAGCACAAGGGATTGGGGACAAGGGTGCAGGCTCAGATGAGGGATGACAGTGCAAGGCTGCAGTTTTCACACTGGTTTTATTTTGTGGCAGAATCCTGTTTTCATACATTTTACCTAGAAACAAAATACAGATCAAAGAGAAGGGAGCAGGGCTTCCCTGGTGGCGCAGTGGTTAAGAATCCACCTGCCAATGCAGGGGACACAGGTTCGAGCCCTGGTTCAGGAAGATCCCACATGCCACGGAGCAACTAAACCCGTGTGCCACAACTACTGAGCCTGCGCTCTGGAGCCTATGAGCCACAACTACTGAGCCTGTGCTCTAGAGCCGTAAGCCACAACTACTGAAGCCCACACGCCTAGAGCCCGTGCTCCTCAACAAGAGAAGCCACCGCAATGAGAAGCCCGCGTACCACAACGAAGAGTAGCCCCCGCTCGCTGCAACTAGAGAAAGCCCACGCGCAGCAACAAAACCCAACACAGCCAAAAATAAATAAATAAAATAAATAAATTTATTTAAAAAAAAAAAAGGAGAGAGAAGGGAGCAGCCCTGACTCAAAAGGAGATTGGGAGGAGGGGCAAAGATTTGATCACTCAACTCCCCCATTGCCCTCCCCATCATGGCATCTCCAGGACATCCCTGAAGGCCTTGGGCCCCCAGGGACCCAGTTTGCAAACCACCAGCCTTAATGTAAACAGCAGTGACCCTGAAGTCAATTCAGGCCATCTTACCTGAAGTCTCTAAGGTCGCTCCCAGCTGTGACATTCTAGGTGGTCTAGGGAGGGTGGCCAGGAAAAATCTTTACTGCTGAGGGCCACGCTAAAGTCATATGACCGGGGAGGGTTCAGCCAGGCTTTGAGGTCACACTTCCTTCTCCCTGAGCCCTGACCCTGAGCTCAAGCACAGACCTCCATGGACACCTGGGGTTGATGCCCAAGAACCCGTGAGAGAGAACAAAGGATGAGGTGTGGGTCCAGTCCAAGGGGGCCCACGATCCCCCACTTCCCACAAGTCTCCCCACATGTATCTGATGGTTTCATTCCTGTATCATTTCCACGTGGGGTCGGTGGATGGATATCACGTGGTCCAGGCCTGAGCCTGAGACACATCTACCAGGTCCATCACTTCCCGGCTAAGCCTTCCCAAGCCGTCAAGAAGCATTATCACATTTTCTCTCCTCAGAAACCCCGGGGGGCCAGGAGGGCAGAGATGATTATCTTCCTTATAAAGCTGAGAGAAGTAGGGCTCAGTGAGATGAAGGGACTCACCAAGGTCAACCTTGGCAGAGCTATACCTACGACCAGGTCTCCTCCCGGGTGCCACTTCTGTGGGGCTCAGCTGCCCAGCCTGCAAGGCTCTCTGCCCCAGGGACAGGTGGAGATGCCCAGGGTTCCATCTGGAGGGCAGTGGGTGCACAGGTCCATGATTGGCAAGAGAGGTTGGCTCCAAAGAGGCAGTGGGGCAGGGCACCAGGGGCTCAAGGGGCAGCAAAGGTCTTGACCCATCCTTGGGCGCTCAGCACTGCACTGCCACTCAGGAGAGTGAAGTTTGACCCTAGTAATCGGGTCAGCAGGTGGACAAAAGCCACTGCTACAGATGAACCAGCATGACCTGGCCCCTCCCTCAAGGCAAGGACTGCAACAGACTCCCAGGAAGAAGGCTCTGGCCCTCGGAGTAGAGGAAGAACTGGGGTCTGACAGATGCCCCTGGCTGTGTCCTAACCTCACACTCCAGGGCTGCATGGAAGGGAAGGGGGTTCTGGAGCCCTTGCGGGAGCCCCAGATCCAGGGTCTGGAGCAAGACTTGGATGGAGAAGGGGTGGGGGAGGATGACGTGCTGTCCTATCAAAGGGTGGGGCATGCAGCAGGGACTCAGAGTTGGCAGAAGGAATGCAAAGCAGCTGGCACTGTCATCCCTCATCTGAGCCTGCACCCTGGTCCCAACTCCCTCGTGCTGGCCTGTGAAGACCAGGAGGCCCCTGCCTCGGCCCCCGCCCCTGCAGCTGGAGAGGATCCTCCACATCCCCGGCTGTGTTGTCTCCCCTGCCCGTTCCTCCTCCTCTCCCACTGATTCAATTATTCATCCAGTCGACTTCTCAGCGTTGTAGTTAATCTCTCTCTCCTCTCAGCAACTCCCAACCCCCGGCAAGTTTGGGGTGGGGAAAAAACGCTGGCGGGATCCATGCGGTGTTGATTAGAGTATCGATCGTGGCTGCAGCCCTCGCGGTCCCCGCCTGGGCATCCATCAATGCCAGGTGGGGCAGGCTAGAGACTGGCCTCGGGGCTCCGTCCAGAGCCTGGGTCCAGACCAGAACGTGCCCAGAGCTGCTCCCCCGGGCGTGAGTAGGGGCGTGGTCAAGGTCAGCCCTGGCAGTCTTAGGTGTCCTCAGCGCTGCCGGGTTTGTTGCGACTTCTAATCCTGGGCGCCTTGCTCGTCTTCCTGCCTCCTGTTCCTCCGAACTCTCTCCTCTTTGCTCTCTGGCCTGTTGATTCGCAGCTGCCTTTACCTGGTCATTCTGGCTGATGGCAGTCCCATCACTTACCGACCACCTCCCACGTGCTAGTCCTCTGCTCAGGGTTCTCCATTCTCACGGCCACCCAGAGAGGTTCGCCTCCTCTTTGTTACCTGCAGAAGCTGAGGCTCACAGAGGCAAGGCGAGGTCAGGCTGCTGAGCAGAGGAGGGGCCAGGTCTGGATGTCACTTTTCCACCAGGCCACACCGCTCCCCTTGCAAAGGAGCAGTGACGCTCCTTTGAGCCGCTATGTGCCAGGGACACGTTCTCCCACTGACAACGCCTATTTATCTTGTGATGCAGAGGTTCCTTATCCTCGTTTTACAGGTGACAACACTCAAGCAGCTTGTCTCCCGGCTGCACAGAAGTGGCAGAGCAGGGATTCAAACCCTGGTCTGTGAAACTCCAGACCCAAGCTGCTTATGCTTGCGTGGCAGTTCCCAGTTTAAAAGCACTGCTTACCCTTCCCCCTCCCCATACCAAACATAAAATAGATAGCTAGTGGGAAGCAGCCGCATAGCACAGGGAGATCACCTCGGTGCTTTGTGACCACCTAGAGAGGTGGGATAGGGAGGGTGGGAGGGAGGGAGACGCAAGAGGGAAGAGATATGGGAACATATGTATATGTATAACTGATTCACTTTGTTATAAAGCAGAAAGTAGCACACCATTGTAAAGCAATTATACTCCAATAAAGATGTAAAAAAAAAAAAAAAAAAGCCAGTTCACTGACACTGTCTCCTTTTCTTTTTACTCACCCTGAAAGAGAACTGGTATTATTATCCCCATTTTACAAACAGGAAAACTGAGATATGGCATGGTTAAATGGCTGAAAACACAGAACTGGGACTCCAGCAGGTCTGTTGACTCCTGATGCTCTGGTATCAAATCTACTCCCACACGGCCTCCCCCTGGGCTGGATGCCACCTCACCTCTGCCCGCTGCTCAGCATCTTGTCCTCCATTCAGCGAGCCCCTGAAATCCATCTTCTTCCTCTTCCAGGAAGCCTTCTTGGACTTGTCATAGGGTGGCAGCTTCCCTTGACCTATCTGTTCCTCTCTAGAGCACAAACCAAGGGTGGTACTGGGCATCTCTCTCTCCATGGGTTCAGTTCCTCTCCAGAAAGATATAAGTGTGCTTGGTTCCATGTCAAGCATTTGCTCGGGCGCTTCTCCCTGCCTGGAACTCCCCTGCCTCTTCCTTCCACCAGGCCTCCTCTCTTCCCTACCTGCAATCCCTGCTCAGGTGCACTTCCTCCAGGAAGCCCAAGCCCCCCCAACCCCCATCACTCACGTTAATCACCCGCCACTCAGCATCAGGACGCCTAGGCTGTGATGCTCCCACCACTCAGCTCAGTGGCCTTGGCAATCACTTCTGCTCTAGATTCCTTCGCCCGTGCACCTCATTAGAACCACCCAGAAGCTTTGTCAGCAATTCAAGTGCCAGGGACCCCTCCTAAGACTCTGATTCAGAAGATCTGGGGTGGGGCCCAGGCATCTGCATATTTCAAAGTACCCAGGTTTTCACTGAACAAAGACTTACTGGATGTCTATTACTGGAAGTCCAGTGTGGACACTGGAGCCAGACGGCAGGGTTCAGACTCCAGCTCCACTGCCCCCAGGTGACCTCAGAAGGTGGCTGAAGGTCTTTATACCTCCTCAGCATCACTACCACTTGTCATATGATGTACTTTCCAGGGTCGGAGAGAGGGGTGATGTGGGAGGAGCTGGATGTGCAAGGAGCATCTTCTGTGTGCTGCAGGGGTCAAGAACCGCCAGGCTGGGTGGCCTCTGGGGTCCTGCCACACAGAGATCCTGGGATTCAACCGTACCTTTCAGGTGCTCTCTATAAGAGCCTTTTGTCTGCTTCCTGGCATCCCCAGCCCTCTTGCTCCTCTAGGGCAGAGC
This sequence comes from Hyperoodon ampullatus, assembly GCF_949752795.1. NCBI lineage: Eukaryota > Metazoa > Chordata > Mammalia > Artiodactyla > Ziphiidae > Hyperoodon > Hyperoodon ampullatus. The sequence goes on from NC_136920.1 coordinate 94,552,723, forward strand.
CAAGGCTCCTTCCACCTCTGGACCATCACCCTGTCCCCGGGGGAGGGCCCTGCACAGGAGGTGTGGCCCAACAGACCTTAGGTATTTTGACCAAAAAGTCCCAGGCACGCAACTGCTCCCAACTCTACGTTGTCCCACCTTCAGCTCCAAGCATTGTGAGAGACAGGCAGGAAAGCAGACAGCGGCCTTCCCGATACCAGCCCTTGAGTTAGCACTGATGGTGGTGCTGGGGCTGGAAAGCAGCTATGATTGCAAATTGATCTGCTGTGCACTGAGCTGGTTACCAAGAAGAGAGAAAGCAAGTTGTCAATACTGCATTACCCACTGGGGTCCAGAGCCACTCCCTTGGGCTACCCAGGAGAGACAGAGAGATACAGAGACAGAGACAGACGAAGGGAGGGAGGGAGGGAGGGAGAGCTGCTTCTGCGTTACTGGGGTCCTTGTGGGGTCCTAGGGAGTTGGGTGGGAGCCCAGGCTCAGTCCCAGCCCCTGCTTCTGGGCCAGCCCTGGCCTCTCTTTTTCCTCCTCTCTCCTCGAGAACCAGCTTGGAGCACCACGTGGAACAGTGGAGCTAAAGTAGATAATTTAGACATTTATTTCCATTTGGTTTATAATTGTGTGGTTTGCCATGGGTCTGGGAGCAAAGGCTGGACCACTTGCCTTTATTCAGTGGCTTGGGGACAAGTGTTTGCATTTCACCAGTGTCACCAGTGCATGGGGCTGGGAGGTATGGTGGCACCCAAGGACCTGGTAAAGGAAACCTAGCCTGGAAGTTTATCCAAGTTCTGTGATTAGAACACTTAGTGTTGGGTCCTGCCAACTCCACACTGAGCCCAAGTGTTCTGAGCCTTCTTCCCTTCCCAGCCCTGCTCTGGATGCTGAAAGCAGTGGGAGGAGAAGCGGCCCACACGAATGTCTAGTGCCAGCTAACCCTGTGCCAGGCGGGCTCTGGGGGAAGCAGAGTCCCCACCTATATGCTCAAGTTCCACCTTCCCCTTGGGGTCTTTAGCTGACCCCTACTCAGACTTCAGGCCAGGCCAACTTCCCTGTAACTCTGGCCCCCACCTGGCTATATGACCTTCCCCTTAGGTCTCTATAGCTCAGTCACACAGGGGCCCAGTGGTTCAGGGATAGCCCAAGAAACACTCACACACCAGATTGCAGGTAGCCAGGTAATCGGTCCCCCCACTCTGGTCCTCTCTGCCTACACTTCAGCTGCAGTTACAAGCTTTGGAACGAGGCTGGAATTTGAAACCTGACTCTTCCTACCTGCATGCTCTCAGAAAGCTACTTGACCTCTCTAAAGCTCAGTTTCTCATCTGAACAACAGGAATAAAATTACCTACCCATAATGGTGTGATGAGAGCTAAACCCCAAGCACAGGCATGAGCACATAGTACATGCTCAGTTAGTGACGGCTCTTACTGCTATCCACAAAGCAGTTGCCATCTTTAACCCCTGCTGTCCAGAATGCTTCCCAGACACGCAGACTCCTGCAGATCCAGGAAAGTTTTCACTCCTGCCTGTCAAGGGGACTTCCCTGTTCTAATTACCTGTCTGAGGATCCTCCTCTTCTCTGGATGACTAGCAACAGCAGTAGCATCCTCCCACCCTTAGGGAAAAATGCTGCCTGCCCTCACAGGCAACATTATCCTAACTGACCACCTCCCAATGAACCCAGCATTCAGACAGGGTCTAACCCCATACTATATGCAGTAAGGGTTGACACATAGTCCAACAAGGAGATATTTTTAAGTAAAAGAAATAGCCACTGAAATCTACTTTGTGGCCACCTACCCAGTATGGACCAGGCACAGTGTTTGGTCATGGGGGTTAGTCCTGCTCTGAGGCCTCCTGACCAAACAGAGAGAGCTGGATCAGAGCTACTGGAGGACCATTAAAGGCACCACAGGAGCTGGACCACTGGGCAAGGAAAGACTTCCTGGAAGAGGCGATGCCCAAGCTGAGTCTCGAAGGAGGAGGAGGTTTTCCCCAGACAGCTGCAGGAGGGAAAGGCATTCTGGGCTGAGGTCACAGGTGGTGCAGAGGCTCCTGTGGCCACATCCTAGGGAGCCAGTCTAGTGTCTTTCGCTGATTCAGCTAACAGCTATTGTGCATCTACTATATGCCTGGTCCTGGGCTGAGGCTGAGCAGCTAGAGGCAGGGGTGGCAGGCACTGGAGAGGCAAGTGGAATAATTTAGAGGTCCTGTGCCCTGGGAGAAGATGCGACAGGTACCCAGCAGGCACTGACACCATGCGCAGAGGGAAATGCGAGAGGACAGTTCTGACAGGGTGAGGAGGGAAAGCAGAGATTTCGGAAAGCTTCGGGGAGAAAGTGTGGCTCAGCTGGGCCCTGGAGGAAGGGGGACTGTGAGAGGTCCCGGGGCAGTAGGAAGCACCAGATAATTGAAAAGGCACAGGATACAGAATGTTCATACCTGAATTCAAATAGCTGATGTCTTTGGATGAACCAATGTCAGTCTCCACGGAATACCAATGGCCACGCATATTAGAGTAAATCAAGGACTTAATATGGGCCATTTTATAAATGTGTTGGCAGTGTGTAGGGGGCAGCAGAGTTGTTACCCACCGTGAGGCCTGAAGGGAGGGAGTGGTTTCTGGAACAAGTGAGGAGCACGGATCTTCAGTCAAGGGTCAGGGCCAGCCCAAGGCCACCCTGTGGGAGAGGAAGGGGAACAGAGACCTTGACTTGTCCCCGGTCCCTCAGATGCCCTTCTGGGACCCCCCACTGACAGAACCCAGGGGAATCCAGGGGCATAGGATCAGCTCCTCTGGGGCAGAGAGTAGGGACAGAGGGTGAAAAGTGACCTGAAGCAGAGCAAACAGAAGCTCCCTGGCACCTGCAACATCCCTGATTCTGAGAGCTGTCCTCAGGAAACAGCATAATCACTACAGTCCCAAGAACCTCACGGAGTTCTTGAAAGGGTCAGTGAGCTAACAATGGCAAGGACTTTGATAATCACTCCTCCTTATCTCAGCTGGGGGGTCACCCTTCAGTACCAATTCCATCAGTATTTGTAAGAGAAATAACTTTACTAGTGAAGAAATAGGTTCAAAAGTTATGTCACCTCTCTAGGATGGTCAGCTCCTTACTTTGCAAGAGACAGAAACCCAAGTCAAACTAGCTTCAGCAAGCAAGTAAGGAAAGCAATTGGCTCGCAGAACTGTTCAAGAATAGGTATGGTTTCAGGATTTCAGGCATGGCTGTATCCAGGCACTCAATCAAAGTTATTGAGTATCTGTTTCCTCTGTCGTTTTGCTCTGCTCACCCGTGTTGGCCTTATTCTTGGGAAGAATCTCCCCAAGCAGAGACAAAGCAGCTTCAGACACACTTCTATCAGCTTAGCCATGCCAAGGGAAACAGCCCCTTCCCAGAATTTCCAAAAAAACGTCCTAAAACTGACTTCCCCATCTCTGGACCAATCCCTATGGAGGGGGTAATGTGAGCTCTCATTAGCTAGGCCTGGGTCATGTGCCCTCCCTTGGAGCCAGGAGGTCAAGCCAACACAGCTGAGAAAAGTCTGAGAAAAGGAAAAAACAGAGAGCCGACTATCCAAAAAAACAGTAGATGGTGGGGTGGCCAGAAGCAGCAAGAGGGGAGGCAAGTTGTGCACGACCCTTCCCAAGCCACACAGCTGGGAGCAGCCCCTCCCAGGGTCCCACCTGACTGTCCAACTTCTAAGCTCTTTTCTGTTTAGGTTTTGTTGTTGTTGTTACTTTGTGTTTTGCTGGGGGGTTTAACACTGTATCCTATGCCAAGAAGGTATGGTGAAAAGGCAGGGCACTTGGGCATGGGGACAGGGGAGTGACCAGAAGGGCGGAGCCGACTGTGAAGGGTCTTGAGCACCAGCCATGGATCAGCACTGAGCCCCCAGGGCTTGAGGGCTGACCCACTCAGGACCCAGGCCCGGAGGAATCTTCCTGAGGCAGCAACCTGCAGGCCTGGGAGCAGAGAGCCAGACTTACGTGGGGGTTCTGGCGGGAGGGTGGAGCCCAGACAAGCTAATGCCAGTGTGTGGTCCCCCGCCTCCACCTCCCTCATCTGCTGGCTCTATTTTAAGGGCCTTTGCCCTGATATACAGGAAACACCAAGGACACTCCGACTTCCTTCCTTTCACACTTAAAGGCCTCCTCCCCCCTCATAAAGTTTGGAGCGTGTGTGAGCACGTACACGTGCACACGGTGGCATGTGGCAGAGGAGCCCCCTCCTCTCTGGGTGGTGACACCCATCTGGGGACAGCCAGGGAGGGGTCCTCTGGGGCTGCCTGTTCCCTGGCCTCTGTCCAGCCCCACCACTCCTCTGTCTTTATTTTTCCACCCTTCTGTGGCTCTGAGGATCTAAAGAGGTGATAGGGAATAGGATTGGATGGGAAAGCGGCTCAGAGAAAGAAGAGATTTGATAAGGAGGGAGAAAGGAAAGAGGATGGACAGAGGAGAGGGAGGAAGAGAGCGTGGCCAGAACGGGAGGAAGGGAGACAGAGAAGCAGAGAGAAAGGCAGAGAAAGAGGAGGAGGAGGAAGACAGGGCTTTCGGAGATGAGTCCCCGGTGATCAGAGGCCTTGATCTCCCAACAGAGCTTGGGGGTGGCACCTGCAGTCAAGCAGTTGCCAGAGGGAGAAGGATGCAGGGATGACCGAGTCTGGGGACCCGGGGGAGCAGGGCCACGAAGCTGTGGACAATGAGCACATCTTGGCCTGGGCTGGAAGACAGATACGCCCCCGGCCTCTCTGGCATCGCCTCCCCCCAGCCCACACGCCCCCTTCCCCAGAGGGCCAAGTTCCAATACACAGAGCATAAATGGACATGACAGGGCCCCTGCCCCTCTGGGCTTCCCGTCTCGTTCCCAGCTGGTGTGCTCGTGCCCCTACTGACCTCCACAGTGCGTTCCTCCAAAGGGGTCAGCACCCCGGGCTCATCTTGGGTCCCTTCCAGTCCCACCCACATCCCAGCCAGATCCTCACCCAGAAACTGGGTGCCAGCGTCAGAGCAAGGATGGGGTGCTGTGTGGCCCTTCCACCCATTTCACCAGGGCTCAGAGCAAGGAGCCTGAAGTCCCTGTGCCCTGCCACGGCCAGGGGCCCCTCATCCTCATGGGTGTGAAAGGAGGCAATTGCAGGTGTGAGTGAACCTTCTACAGAGTCTCAGTTCCAGCCCGACCACCCAGGAGAGGAAGGAGCTGGGCCTGCCTGGAGGTTTGTCTGGGGTCACTGGGCACTGCCTACTCCAGAAATGCCGCTTCCCAGGTACCATCCGTGGTCCTCAGATCACACTGCCCACTATTGCAGAGGTGCCTGATCTGATGGGGCACAGGGGGCTCACGTGCATTGGGCCTCCTGGGCCCCCAGCGCTTCCCTCTTTCCCTGTCTCCACCCCCAACCTCTAAGCCGACACATCAGCTCTGCTTCTAGGATAATAGCCAGTGTGCTGGGGGTGCAGGGTGGGACAGTCATCATCACAAGCCAAGGAAGTCCGCAGACCAGGAGCCAGGAAGAAAGGGATGGCGCATCCCCGGCACCCCAGAGCTGAGCCAGGGAGGCAAGGACTTTCCACTCAGCCCCGCTCTGCTCTGTGACTCACCACTCAGGATGGGACGTGGTCCCCACTCCCCTCCTTCTCTGCGTTTCTAAAACCTGATGCTCCGTGAATTTTTCATCATGTTCGTAGGCAGGAGACATACTGCAGACACTGCAAGGCTGCTTTCATGTTGTGCTGAGGGATGTGTGTGTGTGTGTGTGTGTGCGCGTGCACATGCCCTTTTGCACGTACATGTCCACCCTGTGTAGGCTTCTGCACACACTGACTCCAAAACCTTAACTCTCATGCACACACACTTCATACATTCACACTCCCACGTGCACACACCCCTGTATTCCTCAAGTGCTCAGTCACAATCTCAAGGAGGCCATCACAAAGTCACACACACACACACACATCCTCACACCCTAACTGGCACACACGTACACTCCGGGCTCACACTCCCAGACTCCCCGGCAGCAGCCAAGGGCTCCTCTGAAGAGTTCCCTCATCTCACTCATCCACAGCTGAGCCAACACGGTCTCACACCCACATTCCGCCATCCACTCCGCCCCAAGCATACGCAGACTCCCATCCCCACGGCATGACTCACCAGCCAACATTTGGGATGAATGCTCATTTGGCCTTTTCTCTCTATTCATTTGGAAACTCTTTTTAATAACCATGTATATGTTTTACTGCTTACAAAGCACTCTTACGTAGATTATCTTAGTTCTTCTTCACAACAGCCCCGAGAAGGGGCATTATTATTAATTATTATTACCATTTACTATGAGCAGATGAAAGCTCAGAGAGGCTGGGGCTCCACGACCATACAACCCTGAATACCCCAGATCTTCAGAGAGGCTGGGGGCCTTTCCAGGGCCACATGGGTTGTACATAGCCAAGATGGGCCTGGATGCCGTCTGTTGGATTCCAGATATTCTGCTTATCCTCATAGGCTTGTCACTAGCCCACGTGACACCTTTGTGCACACTAGGGAAAAGTGCCCCTCTAGTCAGGCATGGCCCTGTGCCCATCCCGGAGACCTGGCTGGGCTCCCGTGCGCTGATGGGCATCTGGACAACCACGCTGGGCTGCCCTGATCTCCCCGCCCACCTCCTGAGGGTCCCTCCCCACCACGTCCCCCTCTTTCTTCTATGCACTGGGCGTGGCAGGGCCTCTCCCCCAAACCACCTCTGAGGGGCAGACCCTCACTTGACTTGGACCCCAAACCACTGGCCCCGGCCCACAACGGTGGCTCAGGAAGCCCCTCCTGCCAGGCCCTGAAGGAGGGGCCCCCAGACACCGGGGCCCAACCTCCCACTCTGGCCAGGCTCCCTGGCACCCCCTTCTCAGGCGCCAACGCCAGCACACACAGACCGCCTCATCCCTTCAGAGCCCCCTTGGCTCCGACCCCCACCCTCTTCCTGGGAGCTTCCTGGGGCTCCGCATGCTGTTGGCTAAATAAATCGAGGGCAGCAAGAATAATATACCTGTCATACAGCAGCTAGCTTGCAATTTCCGCTGTCAGCCCTGCCCACCGTGACACGCCGAGCCTACTGACACTCTGCCGCAAGCGATCCATTTCCTGAGGTCCCCGCGGTGGGAGGGGTGGGCCCTTACCAGGGGACCCCGCCAGTCAGAGCACGCTGCAGGGCAGACCTGGAGAGGAACTTCCCATGACAGACCTGATAGGAGAGGGACTGAGATGAGTTGCAGCTGCTGGGAGGCCTGGGAAGGCTGTGATGGTTAGAATGACCCTTTGGGCCTCTCTCCACAGGAGGGGGTCAGGAAGGGTCATGGTACCCCATCACGACAGGAACACCTGCCCAACACTGTGCCCTCCTGATAAACAAGCAGGCAGCAGCACCTAGAGGTGAGATCCTGGAACCCAGGGTTAGAAAGAATACTGGGGTCAGCAGTTCCAGCACTCTGCCCCCGGATGAGCTGCTCCTTCATCATCGCCGGTGTAGAGAGGCTAGCCAGCCTGCAAAGGCCTTCCAGAGAAAGCAACCCCCAGTTCGACCACGACAAGCATTTTCATTAGGGAGTCCTTTCTCTGGTCTAACCTGGCTTCGGTGGCTTCTGACCATCTCCTCTGCTCTGACTTTGCAGAACAGGTCAGCAATGAGCCTTCATGTTCCAGGGCCTCCTGCCACCCAACACACCCCACCCAGCCTCCCAGACTTATCCTCCTCAGAGGGAGAAGCTCGTCCCTCCTCCTGGGTCTTCACAGTCTCTGAGCCTCACCTATAATCCTCCCTAGGCCCTCAGTGACCCTTCTCAGCTGTGCAGCTGTGTGGCCCTGGTGGATACAGGCCTCACTACATATTCTAAGGACACCTGCGGACTTTAACACACCATTCCCTTGGGGGTGCCCAGCAAGGTGTCTCTCCCACTGCCAGCTCCCCCACGCCAGGTCAGTGCAGGAGAAGATGCTCTGGAAATCGGACTGAGAGCTGAGGGCTGGGGTTGGAGGTGGGAAGCAGAGATGCCTCCTGACAACATCCTGAAGACGGTTCCTCCCTCTGTATCTAGCACGTGAGATAGTCAGGGCCTGAGCCCACATAGCTGAATGGTATGCAGGTTGAATATAGCCTGCAGAATGAAGGCACAATTTCTCCTCCTGGAGCATTTTGTTGTTAATTCAAGGATGAGAGAAACTTCCCGGATCATAGGGCCTGGACCTCAAAAGAGCAAGCCAGCCAGCCATGTCCCAGACTCAAAAGGCTGCTACCCTCTCCCTATGGCCCCTCCCAGCCCACTCCACACCAATGCCAAGCCACTTTCTCCACTTTCCTGCAAATACTGGGCACGTGTCTCTTCCCCCAGGGAATTCCTCCCTCCAAATCCCATGCCCTTGGTATAGATCAACAGAGGTGGAAGAACTTAGGATCCTCTAATCTGACTCCTCATCTTTACAGAGAAGGAAACTGAGGCCAAGGAGGGTATTGGATCTACTGGGTACTGTGAAGCCTGTTGAGTGATCTCAGGCAAAGCATTATCCTTTCTGGGCCTTAGTTTCCTCATCTATAAAATGGGGAGAGAATACCTATGTCCCTAGAAAGTACACTCCGTGAGGACAAGGGTTTCTCCTTTTTTGTTACTGCTATACTCCCAGTGCCAAGAATTACAGTAGGTTTTTTTAATTGAAATATATTCGACATACAACATTGTGTAAATTTAAGGTGTACATGTTAATTTGATACATTTTTATACCCTAATGTGATCGCCATCGTAGCGATAATTAACACTGCTATCATGGTATATGATTATCATTTTATAGTAGTTAGTTTTGATAGTAAGGCTCTTGGAATGAAAGAAGGTAAAGCACTTAGTAGGTGCTCATTAAACGGTAGCCCCTGTTATTCAAGATCATAGCCCAGCTAGCGGAAAACCCAGGTTTCCTGACTCCTGGTGCCAGGCCACTTACCCCTTCTCTGCCCCACCTACATGGCTTCACTCCCCCTACCCACCCTCAGCCTTGCACCCCAGCCCCTGACCTCTCCTTGGGGAACTGGCAATGGGGGAGGAGAGAGGGAGTTTCTCCGCAAAGGAAGGGGTGGGCCTGAGCTAAGCCATGCCCCCTTGTCACCCCCCTGTGAAGATCAGAGACAGAGCAGCAGGGGGAAGAGCACATTTGTTTCCATGTTGTGCAAAGGAACCAAAATAAACTCAAACAAATTTGGTAACAGGAGCTCAGGGTGGGCCAGCCCCCCTTCCACCCTCCCTGCTGAGCCACTGCCATTTGCTCGTGGATGTAAGGATGAGTAACTCCTAGCCACCCACTGAGCTGGGAAGCCATCCCAACCCCGGCTTCCAGAGCAGACCCAGGGGGCCAGGGAAGCAGGAGCCCCACACTCTTGCTCCTAGTTCTGGGGCCCTAGAGCCTTCTGGGGGAAAGGCCTTCCCTGGCTATGGCAGGTGGGACTTAGGTCAGGTCTGGGGAGGCCTCCTGTGCCCTCAGTTTGCTGCCCATGCCTCTGGAGATTGTGGAACATCAGTCAGAGGGTAGGGGAAGTGAGGGCAGCCAGGGGGCTTTGACCGCTCGGGTCAAAGGGCTGTCCTGCTGGTGGATGGGGCTTCTCAAGGCCAGGCTGAATCAGGGAGGGCAACCGAGCAAGGGGCTCCCGGGCAGAGCCCTCACCCAGTCCAAAGCAGGGAAAGGGCCCAAGAGAGCAGAAGGCCATCCAGTCTAGGGCTTCTGAATCTGGAGACCACTCTGAGCCCTCCAGGGGGCCTGTGAATTCCCACAAATAATAGGCAAAAGTGCACGTGTGTGCACACACATTCACGTCTACATGTGTGTACACGTGTGCCTTTGGATGGGGAAAGGGTCTGTTGCCCTTACCAGATTTTCAAAGGATCTATGCCCCCCACGAAGCTAAGAAATATTATCTCACATTACTAGTTTATTTAGCATCTGAGAAAAGTAGAAGCCCCAAAAGATCACCCCTAAGTCCAGTTCCCTTAGGGACAGCCTGAAACCCTCGGCTAGGGATGCAGAGAGGACCAGAGGGCCTGCCCTGTGGACTCACACAAAGCTGAGCTGTCCCCACCTCTCTCTCCCTTTCTGGAGTGACAGCCTCACCCCTGCGTCTGCTACCCCTCCAGCACACACAACCCCCCCACCCCTGCAGTGCAGGTGCGAGCCCTCTCACCACCCACCCTGCAGGCCCTTTGTGAAGCACAGAGAAGAAGGAAGCACTCGTGGCAAGACCTCCACCCCACCAGGAGCCAGACGCGGGGGCGAGAAGCGGGCAGACGGGCATGCGGCTGTGCCCCGCTAAGCCCCGCCCTGCACGCCTGCCGAGACTGCCCCCTACCCCAGCCTCCTGGCCTGCCTTCCCGAGTGGTGAGTTTATCTCCGCGCAACAGAGAGGTACGTCTGACGGCAGAGATGACTTGGGCTGAACTCCTCGGTAAGCAGGCTCCTGGGGGAAGGGCTGGGAGCGATGCTATCGCCCCTGTTTGTCAGTCAGTCGTCAGGAGCCCGGCCTTCGTGCGGCCCCCTGCTCCCCAGCACCCCTGGGCTCAACCTGACCGCCTTGGCAAGCGAGGGAGATGTAAATATCCCACGAGCACCTAGGCGCCGGGGCCCTGAGGACACACTACCTACGCGCAGGAAAAAGAAAAAAGAAGCCGAGCGAGCCTCACTGCACAGTCCCCACATCCTGCCGCTTGAGCACAGCTCCGGAGTTTAAGGAGTGTCAGCAGTTTGAGGGTGGCCCATGTCGGCTCTCACCCCGGAGGGTGTCTGTTTCTCCCTTGGAGCTCCGCCCTACCCCACCCCCGCCCAGGCAGCCAGGGCCGATGGGCACGGCCTCTCAGCCAGTCCAAGGTCCAGAGCCACTCCTCTGGATAATGGAAAACGGGGTCAAAGAGTCGGGAACCAAGGCCCACACCTTTGGGCAGCCTAGCTGATCTCCTGGCGGTGCGCCTGGCACTGGGCTAGGGGCTGAGAGACAGCGCCTCCAAGGTTGAGATGAATTAAGTCATCTGAGCCTCTTGGATGGGGACAACGGAACTGGAGAGACAGGTGACCAGAATCAGCGTCTGCTGACTTCCAGTCCAGAGCACCATGCTCAGAGGGAACCGAGGTCACACCAAGTGGTGGCCGTTTTGGCCAATCACAGTTCATCAAATGTGACTTCAGTGGGGGCCCCCAGGGCCGCTGCAGTCAGCAAAGGCTCTCTGGACGAGGGCCCTGAAACAGCTGCCTCTGCCTTCCTGCCTCTCCCTTCTGGGCCCTGTCTCCCACCTCACACCGGGCGGGGACCCCGGCTCCCCCTTCGTCTGTGTCCATCTTCAGCTCTGCCGTGAGCAGCCCACCTCTTCAAGGCGGGCAGCACTCAGGGGCAGTGCTGACCAGAGATCCTTGCAGCTTCCACCGGGACTGGGGCATCCCAGCTGCCAGTCTGTCCCCATCCCCACCCTATGTTGCACACGTTGTTGAGCAGAAAGCTGTGTGTTGCCATGTAAGGAGCAAGGTCTCTATGGTACTTTCTAGCTGTGTGGCCTCAGGAAAGACGCCAAACATCTCTGAGCTTCTGTTTCCTTATTTGTGAAGAAAATGGACATGAGAATCAGAGATAGTGCATGTAAAGAACGTGGAACCCAGATGCTCCCTAAGTGGTTATTACTACTGTCATGTTTGTTGTAACTCTGGGGAAAGGTGGAGAGACGCAGCATGTGCTCCCAACCAGGCGACCATCGTCGTAGGGCCGCAGGAGGAAATTCCTCAGAGAGGACGGCACAGCTCAGCCACCGCAGGGAAACCCTCTGTTAGCACTGGGCCCTGTGCTCCTGCTCAACTGCCCCAAGCCAGGCCCAGGGACGGCAGAGATAGGGAGACCCTGAGAAGGGGGCTGGCCCCAAAGAGTCCTTTTCCTGGTCCGAGACATAGAATGTGAGGGCTCAGAGGGACCTCAGAAACCATTCAATCCCAAGTCTTCCTCCCCATTTGACAGGGGAGGAAACTGAGGCACAGAGGTCACCCACTGACTGAGAACAGAGCCCCTGGCTCCTGGTCCAGTGTGGTATCCATGGCTTGGAGCTGGCTGCATCCTAACCCCACCTGAGGGCTCTCAGCTACCTCCTCACCCACTTCCCTGCAAACCCTGGATTTCTCCGATCCAGAAGATAGCCTGTTTACAAGAGAGGCCTCTGGGAGAAGACACAGTGAATCAGGAAATACTACAGGAGGACACAGGCATCTCCATCCAAGAAGCACAGTTGGGGATGGGTTCCTGGTGCCCCTCCTGCGGCCCTGGAACACCCCCCCCCCCCAGTTCAGAAACACAGCCAGGCTTCCTAACTCCCCACACAGGGGTCATCACCAGGGCGAGAAGGAGGCAGGTGTGCCTGAGCACAGCAGATGCCTGTGAGTCTTGGGGGCTGCAGGATGGGGTGAGGTCCTGACACCAGGAGGGGGGATGGTGAGGAACTCTGAGAACCCAAACCCTGAGGCAGGTGTTCTGAGAAGACACCCAGAAACGGAAAGGGTTTCAGAGGCCAGGCCATCTCACCCCCACTCCCCAACCCCCAGGAAGACTCTGGCTTTCCCTCTCCCGCAAGGCCTGTAACACACCTATAAATCCACCTGCAAGATACCAGTGAGCAGGGGGGAGCAGCTACCTCTCCCACTGTAGCTGACCTCCGGACGCAGTCCCCCAGAGCAGGCACAGGCATTACCTGGGGACTCAGCATGGGATGCTGCTGGGAAGAGGTGGGTCTGGACCAGAGCAGGAAGGAGCGGCAGGGCAGGGAGCCAGCGGCAGAGGAGAGAGCAGAGGCGATTGACCGTGACCAGCAGTGCCGGGAGCGCTCTGCAAGGATGCAGGGCCCAGGTGCCCTATTGTGGGCAGCTTGACCTCCTCACCCTGTGGCCAGCATGTCCAGGGCATAGATCCCCTCTGGCCATGCCCTCTGCTCCTGCCATTGTGCCGAGCACCAGGCTGGCACAGGCTGAGCCCGCTGCTTGACAGAGGCTGGGTAGGCTTTGAGCTGATCCGCTCATCCGGAAGGTGCTAATTGAGCTGATTAATTGAGCCAATTACCTCAGCTTCCCAGGAGGGCTGGGAGCAGGCCTGGCTCCTGGAGACCAGGTGTGAGGCTGCAGGATGGGCTGACAGAGGGAGCCAGGCCGCGAGGGGTGAAGGCTGCGCTCTGCACCCCCAGGCCTGCCAGCCCACGCAGGCGCAGAATGGAGGACCAACTGAGGCCCTAGAGGAGTGTGGGCTTCTGGGCGGATCCTGGAGAGAGCCATCAGAAGGGGAGGCGGGGCCGGAGCAGATGCGGGACCCCAGGACAGGAACGGGGTGCGCGGGGTGAGTGAACGACTGCATGGAGAAATGAATTACCCTTTCCTGCCGCACCTTCTGCTAATTCTGGGGTGTGAATGAAAGTGAGAGTGAATGTGACATGTGCGTCCTCACTACGGAGCCTCGAGGACTGACGTGCGAACCGACCGCTGCTCTTCATCACTGGCCAGTCTTCCCAGCCACCTGGGAGGCAGGCCGCATTGTTGCTGCGAGTTTACAGATGAGGAAAATGGGGCGCAGGGGCTGTCCGTGGGCTCAGGTCACACAACTAACCTGTAAGGGAAGCAGGATTCAAACCCCATTTTCCAGGCTGCAAAAGCTCTGTGGTGCACGGCCTGCAGTGCGCGTGGGGCTTGGGATTCAATGAACGTGGGCCTGCGTGTGCAGGAACGTGGGTCTGAGTGTCTGTGAGCGTGCAGAAGGTGTGGCTGTGAGCCGGCTGGGCTCACGTACGTGCAAGGACAGGGGTCGGGGGAGCATGTCTGCACACAGATGTGCACCTCGGAGAATGTGAGTCCCCTCCTGACACCGTAGTCTCCACCCCGGGGCCAGGCCCGGCTGAAGGCCAAGGACAGTCCATCGACCCTGGGGTGGAAGCACCGTGTTCCAGCCTGGGGGGGACACAGTCTCCTCCTGTCTCCTGCTTCTCTCCTCCCCACCATCACCACGGTCCCCACCAACGTCCTGGCTTGTCTGAACTTGTCCAATAATTTCCCACTTCCACACCTGCTCCCTTCCAATTTTGTCTCCATACAGTAGCCAGAGGGCTTTTAAAAACACAAATCTAATCGTAACCCATTTGTGTTTTGTTGTGCAAATGGTGTAGACATTTATTTGGGTAATAGAAACTATATTCATTTCAGGACAACAATATGCTTTTTTTCAAATATTAACTTTATTGACATATGACTTACATAAAACAAAATGTACCCATTTTAAGTGTATAGCGAATGAATTTTGACAAATAATATTCACTTGGGTAACCACCAGCCCATCCCATTGGCATCAGCTCAGAAAACTCCCTCCTATCCCTGCCCAGTCAACACCCCACCGACCCCCACCCAATCCGATTTCTATCACTGTCAATTTGTTTTGCCTTTTCTCATGCAGTTTTCTTGCAGTGTGTACTCTTTTGCGCCTGGCTTCTTTCACCCAGGGCAACAGTGTTGGATTCACCCATGTTGTTGCACATGTCAATCACCAATTCATTCCTTTTCTTGCTCTATAGAACTCCATTGTATGGATACACCGTTTGTTTATCCATCCACCAGTTAATGGACATTTGGGTTTTTTCCAGTTTGGGGGTTATTATGAATAAAGCTGCTATGAATATTGCATACAAGTCTTTTCGTCCATATATATTTTTATTTCTTTCAGGTAAATACAACAGTTGAAATAGAATCTCTAGATATGATAAGTATGTGTTCAATGCTATAAGAAACTGCCAAACTGGCCCTTAGGATCAGTTGTGAGAACCTTTAGCCTGACCTTCAAGGCCCTATATGCCCTGGCCCTCCTTTCTTTTCAGCCCCAACTTCCCTCCCTTCTTCCCTTGCTTACTGCATATCAACCACCCTCTTTCTTGCTGTTCCTTTAAAATACCAGGCTTCTTTTGACCACAGGACCTTTGCATGTGCTGGTTCTGCTCTTTGTAATACTTTCGCCATTCTTCTGTTCTGCAGGTCTCATCTAAATATTCATTCCTTGGGGTGGCTTCCTAACCATCCCTCACCCCATCTACATGTGGTGATCCTCAAGCCTTCTCAAAGCTCCCTGTATATTTTTCCTATAACACACATCATAGTGTTCATTACATATGATTATGTGTATGATGTGTGATCTTGTGTTTAATATTCCTCTCCTCCACTCAACTCTAGGCCCTGTGAGTGCAGGAATCATGTATATCTCCTGCGTGTCTAGCATAGCACCTGACACATAGGAGTTACTCCATAGATATTCCAGGGGATTAAATTAAGAAGCCTGAGCCCCAAAGCCCACAGGCCAAGGATGGGGCTTGCCTGCCCTGCTGAGGAACCTGGGAGCACCCCTTGTAGAGAGGCTCAGGCAGCCGAGCTGGGCAGCCATTCCACCCCGGATCCAATGACTGGGTGGGGAAGGGAGGGAGGGAGCAGGGGAAAGCAGGAGGAGAAGAGAATGACTCATCTTCAGAGACACATGGCAAAGGGGAGTGGAAAATGCAATTCAGCAGCTTCTTGATCTTCCTTTTGTGAGGGACAAATGCTCCAGCCCCAGTGAGCAAGGGGCAGCCATCAGGAACTCCCAGCGCCAAGAGAACATTTGCCTTGCCCCACGAGCTGTAACAAGAGAGATTTCTCAGGCTCAGAGAGAAATCAGGTTGCCCACCTCCCCCCAACCTCAGGCTCTGCCACTGCATCCTTGTCCCCAGGCTCCTCAAAGGTGGCTGTCCCCACCTCACCACAGAGGCTGTGTGTGGTGCTGAGACTGGGGGAGAGAGTGGTTTCCTCCCAGGACCACACAAAAGCAAAGGAACCTTTTTTTCCAAAAGACAAAAGGGATATGAACGGGCTGACTCCAGCCCAAAGCACCAGGATGAGGCCAGAGGCAGGAGCACCTTGGATGTGAGCAAGGCATGCCTGGGGGAAATTCTCAGAAATCTTCTGTTGTACATGTAGAAGTCCAGCCCACAAAGGGGAGAGAGGGTGGGGCTTCCCTGGTGGCACAGTGGTTAAGAATCTGCCTGCCAGTGCAGGGGACACGGGTTCGAGCCCTGGTCTGGGAGGATCCCACGTGCCGCAGAGCAACTAAGCCTGTGGGCCACAACTACTGAGCCCACGTGCCACAACTACTGAAGACCGTGTGCCTAGAGCCTGTGCTCTGCAACAAGAGAAGCCACCGCAGTGAGAAGCCCACACACCGCAACGAAGAGTAGCCCCCACTCGCCGCAACTAGAGAAAGCCCGCGTGCAGCAACGAGGACCCAACGCAGCTGAAAATAAATAAATAAAATAAATAAGTAAATAAAAGGGGGGATAGGGTGGACAGGAGCAGATTGCAGTGGGTGGGGGCCGTGTAGGGACGGCTCTGCTCTGTAAGGCAGCTGGCTTCTTGGCTCCAGACGGTGTGGCCTGACTCACTAAAACAATCTCCTGTCCCTAAACAAGAAATCTGGATAGGAGGGGCAGCGGGCAGAGCCTCAGCCCACTGGGGAAATGGTCTGAAGGCGTTGCAGGGCCACAAGTGCTAATGGATGAGGCCCTCCCTGCAGGGTCATCACCCAGAGCTTCACTGAAGCAAATCTGGCTTTTAACTTCTCACCGACCAGATCTCCCCCTGTAGTTCTACAAGCTTTCTTCATTCAGGTGGAGTTTGGTTTATTGTTTCTGAGAGGGTCAGAGTCAGTTCCCCCAACCCAGACCCCTTGCTCCCATCCCCCTAGGACACAGCCAAGATAAAGTGTGTTAGGCTGGCTCATGCCCCCCCAAAAAGCCGTCAGTATCTTGACCTTTTGAGCTGCCAGAGCCTTTGAGGGGCTGCTAACAGGTGGATAAGGCAGCAAAGGAACTCAGAGACCAGAGCCTGGGGTTATTCATGGAGATCAGCAATTCTCTGGATTCTTCAGGGTGTAAATGGAGGCAGCATGGATGTGAGAGCATGGACTTTGGGGGAGCCTTGGTTCCCTAATCCTAAAATGGGGACAGTAACACCAACCTAACTAATACTTGTCAGGATTAAATAAAGTAAATATTACAAAAAATGATAGCTCATATGATGAATGGACCTTAAATTCTATCACAGTCCATGTTTAATCCTGACATTTTAATCCTCATATGTATAAAGTGTTTTATTATTTATGAAACACTTTCACATTTATGATCTTGTTTGATCCTTATAACAATCTTGTAAGCACACAGGACAAACACTATTAGCCCCATTTTACAGATGAGATAACAGCGACCCAAAAGGGTAAAGAAAATGGGCAAATTCCACAGGACCCTGTGAGTATGCAAAACCAGAATTAAAACCTCCTGACTTCTAGCCTGGGTTTTTCCCCCACTGGACTTCCACTCTGCCATGCAAGTCCCTAGCAGAAATTAGAAAGTGAATTAAAATCCTTTCCTACAAAAAGTCAAATACTTGAGGAAGATGACAGATGCAGGAGTGCATTCATTATCTATTGCTGTGTAACAAATACCCCCAAAACTTAGTGACTTAAACAAACACAAAAAATTATCTAAACAAAAAAAAAAATTATCTAAACAAAAACAAAATTACTATTATCTCATAGTTTGTGTGGGTCAGAAATTTGAGAGAAGCTTGGCGGGTTGGTTCTGGCCCAAGTTCTCTCATGTGTTTACAGTCAAGATGCTGGGTGGGGAGTAGGCATCTGAAAACTTGACTGGGGCTGGAAGATCCACTTCCAAGTTGACTCAGTCACATGGCTGTGGGCAGATGGCCTCAGCTCCTTCCCACATCAGTTTCCTATATGGCTGCTTGAGTGCCATGACATGGTAGCTGCTTCCCCAGAGCCAGGAGAAAGCCACAGTACTTTTTATGACCTAGTCTCAGGTGTCACACACTGTCACTTCTGCCTTATTCTATTTGTTAGAAGCAAATCTCTAAGTCCAGCCCACACTCAAGGGAAGGGGATTGGGCTCCACCCTTTAAAGGAGCATCAGAAAATCTGTGGACATATTTTAAACCATCACAAGGGATTAAACACCCTCAGATAAGCAGAATGTGCTCGGAACAGGTGCAGGAGACAACATTCAGGTCAGGACCAACAGGCTGGAGGCCCTCCAAGCCGCAGCAAGAGGCCCCTCACCCCAGCCAGAGCCCCCGACTCCTGCCCTCATTGCCACAACAACTTGGGCTACCCTGGATCAAGGGGACCAGGAGCACCAAGGCAACAGCTGAGATGGAGGAGGAGAGAGCTGCCAGGATGTGGTGGAGACTGCCTTTACTCCAGCCTGAGCACATGGGGGAAGGAGAGATTGGGGTACTTCATGGTACTGACCCCAGGCTACTCTGCCTGCAACTGAGGGGGTGGAGGGCTCCATCTGTACCCTGCCTGGGCAACAGGAACACTTCTGGGGACACCCTTGACAATGCTCATGGGTCTGCAAAGGAAACTGCCTTCCACTGGATCCTGGCTGGCTTAGGGGGAAAACTCAAGATTCCCCAGCTTCTCCTTCTAACAAACCTGCCCATTTCCAATCCTGAGAAGGCAGCATCTTATACCACCTGCCTGCTGGCCTCATACAACTGAATGAGAAGTGGACACTTGACCCAGCAGGAGACAAGTCATTGGCTGACCAACAGCCAATCAGATATTTTCTCTTAAGATTTTGGCATTGAGGGCCCAGAGCCTGGGAGTCAGTCTGGGACAGGGCCTGGAGCTGGAGGTCAGGCAGTCGGGGCAAGCTGGGGGAGGCTGGAGCAGCTATTTTACGAACATGTGTTGATGAGCAAGCAAAGAAAGCTGATCTGCAGAGTAAGGCAAGAAAATGGAGCCCGAAGAGCATCAGGGCTGATTCACAGTGTGGCATCAAAGGGGGTGAACAGGCGGAAAGGGCAGTTCACCCGGTTCCTGGGCACCTCTCAGCTCTCCTGGGGCCTGGATGTTCTTCCGGCTGTGGGTTCCACGAGGCACTCTTGCATCCTTGTGTTAAATCCCCTGCTCCTGAAGCAAGCTTGAGTGGTTTCTGTCTAGATAGATAGTCAGACAATCCTGCCTAAGACCTGAAAGAGGTAGAAAAGATAGAAAGACCATGGCATTGTTGCAATACCACCAGAAAGGACCTTTGGGTAAGAGTGTCACAGGCACAAACTTGAAGCCCAGGGAATCCAGAGAAACAAAACATGGCAGCTACTCAACTCTCATGACAATGTTTTCTTCCGACACCACCGTCTCCCTCCGTTCCTCCTTACTATCCCCAAGGCTGGTTCCCAACGGCAGCAAGAAATAAAATCTAACACTAAGGCAGATGATTTCCCTCCCGATCCCTTCCAGGCAGAGGTGAGCAGGAAAGACAGTGTGTTACAGACAGGCGGCCCTAAGTAGCTGGTGTTGGTGTCGTCCTGGGCAGTGATGCTAACAGCTTGTGGGAAGGCGAGGGGAAGCAGAGGGGCTGGACAGAGAGCTACTTCCTTCATGGTTCATGGCTCCTCTTGCCCTGAGATTGCATCATTCGGCTTTAAGGCAATGTGAATTCCTGCAACGGTAACCACACCCATCTTCAAAGGCAAGTTCCATAGAATGGACTTTTGAATTATCACTTCATTCAACAAATACTCGTTGAGCCCTTTTTATATGCCAGGCCCTGAACTAGGTACAAACTTGAAACCAAGCCAATCCTTGACCTCACGGAGTGATGAGACGTGGAGAGCCCTCATTAAGTGACACCCAAGACAGGGCCCTTAGGAGCTCATGGGAAAGATGATGGGTCAGGCCTTGAAGAATGGGCAGGATCTCTCATGGGAGAGAAGGAAGTTCTGGATGAGGCACTGGACGGGGGAGCAGGCTGCGGTGGGAAGAAACACGTGACAAGAAGGCAGGAGGCCTGGGTCGTACGTAGTTCTAGTTCTGTCCTTAAGTCAGAAGATCCCCTTCCCCTCCCTGGGCCTTAGTTTTCCATCTGTCGACAAGGGAGCTTGACTTCGCAGCGCTGGCATTGGAGAGTCTATGGTGGCAGATGCTGGGGGGACAGGCAAGTTGGGGAGTAGGGTTTCTACAGTTTGATTTCATTCAGTGGTTTCCTAGGCAGCTTCCCCGGGCCAGACGGGCAATGCCCCTAGACGAGGCCGGGGGAGCCCCATCTGGTAAGACCCCACCTCATCCCTCTTTCATTATTAATTCAACAAGGGGTGGATCCTGGGTGCCAGCCCCTCCAACAGGGGTCCAGGAGTGAAGCCGCAGCCTGCTCTATGACAGAGAACCTTCGACACCTTGGCAAGGTCCAGGCTGCCCTCGGGGAGGACATCCTTGTTCCCACCCTTCTCAGCGAGGTCATTCACGTGGTTTAAAAGCAAAAAGACTCCATTAGGCTGCTTTACCATGTTCTGACCTGGTGACCAGGATCCCAGGACAGGCCTCACTTGTTTACCACGTTCTGTTTACCACGTGCTTGTTTACCACGTGCTTGTTTACCACGTTCTGTTCCAAAGCGCACTTCTCAGCAAAGGGGTCAATACACTTTGTGATTATGTTAATCTGCAATTTCCCTGAAATGGTTTGACTTCAGCCTTCCACAGACTGACCACCATAGGGGAACGCAGGCAAGATGACCCTGGGACTTGTACCAGGAACACAGAAGAGCCCAGCCTGACTGTACTGTGGGTGCCTTGGAGGGAAATAAGACCAGAGCGATTCATCGAGGTCAGATCATGGAAGATCTTACATGCTGGGCTGAGGAGTTAGGTTTCAGAGTGCAGGAGTGGCTGATGGAAGGTGAGCTTAGGAAAATATGCTGACAGCAGTGAGTGACACACAGCAGTGTCAGAGGGCCAGAGGGGGCCCCAGCAGCCGGGAGAGGGCCTGACCCAGACAGAGGGAGTGGGGATGGAAAAGAGCGGGAGAGGGCAGATGGAAGAGATTATGCAGGAGGGGAACCCACAGGAGTTAGCCACTGTCTGGAAGTGGAAAGCCAAGGAGAGGGAGGAAAGGGGAGGTAGCCTGGGAAAGTTCCAGCTTTCCTCCCACTACAGATCCAGCAAATCACACACCTCAAATCACAGAACACCATGAGACTGTCTACATAGCACAAAATACTGACAACTCGAAGCGTTCATAAAGCCCCCAGATGTCATCAGGTCTCCAAATACCTGGAAAGCCATTCTGCTTTTCATCTAAATGCTTGCAAAGGGCATGGGAGTAATTAGGTTTCTCTGGCTTTAGCCCCTACGGTCCCCCCAAAGCACTCTGCAGGAAGGCAGCAGAGTGCCAAGGTGCCGGGCGAAGGGGGAGCCCAGCCCCTGCTCTCATCAGAAGCCATGCTGGTATTTTTAGCGCCGCAATCAACAGCAGGGCCCGCCTTTGGATGGGCTCAGGCAGCCTGGGCTGAGCAGGGCTGTTAAAAATGGAACGGCACACACTGCAATCAGTTGTGGCAGGCAAGGGGTACCCGGTGGGGCAGCAGCTGTGGCATCTGAAGCTATTGGTCCTCGAGCTGGCAGGCGAATGGGTGAAGCAGCCTCCCGGATCATACTGGGGCTCTGAGGTCACAGGTATGGGACCTTCATGTCCCATACCCACCCATGATGCCCTTGAAGCGTCCAGAAGTCAGGCCCCTGCCCCAAAGCACTGCCTTCACCCCTGCTCCTTACTGTGCCAGAAACCCCACCATTAGCATCTGCACCCTGCCCTTTCCCTGCAGGCTTCTCTGTCACGGCCAACTGCGGGAGCTGGGGAGACTCTTGTGAAAGGGGGAGGGGCTATGGGCCAGCGCTGCTCAGGGCTGGAGGATGGGGAGCACCGAGGAAGCTGGACAGAGCAGGACACAGAGAGCCTATCGTGCCCGCTGAAATGGGGGAACCACTTGTTGCTGCCTCTGCTACCCCTCGCTTCCCTGTTCTGATAGGAGGGGGAGCTGCACAGGGAGCCCCGCCAGGACAGGGTCACTTCTAGGGTGGGGCGTTGCAGTAAGCAGCCTGGGACAGTGCTTGTCTACCACACCGAGACCCAGGAGGCCTGGGTTTGGAGCCATTTCTACCCATCTGCGATACCTATGGAGCCTTGGATGAGGGCCTCCCCTCTCTGGCCTCCATGGCTTTAGCTATGACATGACAAGGCAGGAGCAGACACTGACATCCCAGACTCTCTGAGCTGGCAGCAGGCTGGGTACAGAGCCATGGATGCTCCAGGGGCCCTGGTCACCCCCCTCCCCCCATCCCAGGGCAGAGGACTCGCGGCAGGGGCGGAGCTGGGTCCCACAGGAGGGGGTCCTCTTGGTGCCCCTTCCAGACCAGCAGCCCAGAGGACCGGCCGAACTGAGATGGTTTTGGCATCATGATCCGAGAGGGCTCTGTCGGGGTGCATGAGTCAGGACCCCAGGAAACCAGAGTTATCAGAGAAGAAGGGACTCCAAAGGCCACGCAGTCCCATAGCCTCATTTTACAAACCTTGGAGCTGAAGTGAGCGGAAAGGCAAAGGGCACCAGTGACCCAGGCAGACGTGTGCCTGCGTGGAGGCCGGCGTGGGACAGCCAGAGGCAGGAGACAGCTCAGTTTTCTTCATCCTTCCCCTGGACCCCCTGGGTCCTTCAAGTGCCCCTTCCATCAAGGTCTTCAGCACCACGATTTGCCCCAACTGAGCCCTCACCCTCACAGACAGGCTGTGGGGCTTTGCAGGCATCTGCCTGCACGCGGGAGGGTGGGGCTATGGTGTTTATTGAATCCGTGGAGGAGAATAAACCTGCGTCGACCTGCCTCAGAACAGTGTTCAGCTGGCAGGTGTGCTGGCTTAGGAAGCTGCTTCACTGCCTGTCCTAGACCCCTTTACCCCCCAGCAGGACAGAGTCAGGCCTGACTAGCTGGGCACCTCATGTGAAGAGGCACCTTGACAGGTCATTCCTTCCATCCCCCTGCCTCACTCCCCTGGTGGCAGCCACGCCAAGCCAGCGTCTTCTTAACGGCATTCTCTGGACAAATGTGCTCCAGAGCTGGTTGGCCCTGCAGATGTTCAGCAGCTGGGAGAGTCCTCCTCCGGGCATGGGAAGCTCCCTGCGGCCTCCCCTGCCAGGACCAAGCTGAACCCTTACTCCCAGAGCCAGTGGCAGGAGGAAACACCCCAGTGCTGTCCGCCTGTCTCTGGCTGCCCTGCAGGCATCACGCCCTCCCACCTGGAAGGTGGGTACCCACAGCCAGGGCGTGCAGACTCCAGCACCCTAAGGCTGGCACATGGCAGAGCCACGTACGTCACCGTGCTGTGGGTTGGTGGCGCATCTCATGTTTCCTCAACACCTCAGAAAGCAGGATGAGAATCTGCTGTCTGACAGCATCAGGACCCACAGCCTGCTGGAGCTCCGTCACACACCTAGTGCCGCAGATGGCTGGGCTGAGTCGGGGGAGGGGCGGTTGGCTCTCTCGTTGCTGCTGCTGCTGCTGCTGCTGTTGCTCAGCCTGGGAGATGGTGATGCCCGCCTCCCCAGGCAGCAAGAGAAGAGCCAAGCCCCCGAGTCCCTACCCCGTGCTGGGGCTGGCCTGCTGGGCGGCAGTAGGCTTGGCCACTGCCCTCTCTGAGTCTGGGGAGGCTCTCTGTGGAGGGCTCAAAGTCCCCCAAAGCTGCTGACTGTGGGGGACCAAGAGAGGGGCTGGCTGGGACTCAGCAGAGGGTGAAAAGAAAGCAACTGCATGAAGAAGAAGAAGAAGAAGATTGGCATCGTCCCCAAAACAGCCGAGGGAACAGCAACTTCTCCCAAGAGGCAGGAGGAGCATCCACCCTCCAAGCCAGGGAACAGTCAGAGCTGAAAGAGAGGCGGTCTCAGGAGGGGCAGAGTAACAAAAAGGAATGAGAAGGAGAGAGTGGGAGGTAGGGGGTGGGAATGCCTCAGTGCCTTCACCTACACGGTGAGGGGGCCGATCTAGGAGACCCCGGAGGTCTCTCCCAGCTCTGACTCTATGATTCTGGAAAGGAAAAGACACTGGTCAGTGACTCTACCCCCAACCTCTCCCTCCATCCCTCTCCGTCTCTTGCTCCAACCTTTGAGTGGCTCTCAGTGTCTGCTTGGGAGACCCTGCGTGCCTCTCTATATATTTCTCAGTCTTCCCCTGTGTCTCCCTGCTTGTATCTGCTCTTCTCTGGTGGCATCACCCCAACTGAGGGTCCTGTGCAAGGACACTCTTCGTGGACTTGGGGAAGGGAGCACTCACAGTTCTGAAACAGGCTTATAACTAAGAATCAGCCAGTAGAGAGGATAAAGCTGGTCACCAGGGCTGTGCAGAACCACTGGTGGAGAGAAGTGAGAAGGGGACTTGCCTGCTGTCCTCAGGGAGCTCCCTTTTTAATGGCAGAGACAAAAGCCATCCAGAAAGCAAAGAGGAAGTTCAGAGTTGTATCAAGCCCTGAGACAGGCCCAGGAGCTGGGAGATAGAGGGCAGACAAGCAGATGGGGCCATCAGGACCTGGAGGGGACCAGGCAAACTCATAAGAACATCCCAAGGGCCAGGCATCCCTGGGACAATATCCATGAGGGATGTATAGCCTTCCAGCAAAGGCTTCTGACAAAGGCAAAGGACAGATTCAGACCACCAAGGCTGAAGGGAAGACGTGAGTGCCAGGTCTGCTTTCTCAGCATCACACCAGAGACCGTGGCAAGCACAGTGGGACCAGATGCTCCTAAGCAGAAAGACACCATCCACGTGGCCACTATGAGGCTGAGGCAGTAGGTAGCATCTCCCACAATAGCAGATAAAGGGGACAGGGACGATTCTGTTCTTAAAGTCAAAGTCTGGCTGCACAAGTACAGGATGGGGTAGAACCCATTTCTCAGAAGCATGTGGAAAACAGACTCAGGGCTTAGCTGAAAACCAGTTGACCCGAGATAAGAACATGATGAGGCCACTGATATGTCTAAACATAAGTATCCTGGGCCAGGTTGCACTAATAGAACAGTGACCAGAAGAAGGGATGGTCAAGATCTAGTGCTCCTGAAGTTCTGTGCTCAGTCCTGTGTCTCCCATCAGGAAGGGACACTGTCAACCAAGGCACCTCCAAAGGGGTACAGTTAGGGCTTCCCTGGTGGCGCAGTGGTTGAGAGTCCGCCTGCCGATGCAGGGGGCAGGGGCTCGTGCCCCGGTCCGGGAAGATCCCACATGACGCAGAGCGGCTGGGCCCGTGAGCCATGGCCGCTGAGCCTGTGTGTCCGGAGCCTGTGCTCCACAACGGGAGAGGCCACAACGGTGAGAGGCCCGCGTACCGCAAAAAAAAAAAAAAAAAAAAAAGGTACAAAGGGGTGCAGTTAGAGCAGGGGCACAGGAGGGAGGGCGGGGGAGGGAGCCATGTCGTGTATTTAATTTTACAAATGCTTATATAGCACTGTATGCCCAGCACTCTTTCAAGTCCCCAGCACAACTATTAACTCTTTGTATCTTCATGATGACCATGTGAGACAGGCACTATCATCAGCCCACTTGCGCAGATAACAAAACTGCAGCTCAGAGAGCTTGGTTAACTTACTCAGGGTCATCCCCCAGGTAAGCCGTGCAGGCAGGACTCAAACCCTGGAGATACAGCTGCAGATTCACAGTCCCAACCCCTACACTCCGCTGCCTCCCTCACACACAGAGCTGTGAAGGGATGGGGAGTCTTTAGCCCTCAGAGGAAGCTCAGGAGCAGGGGGGCTGCCTGTCCTGCAGGCAGTGGCAGGATTAGCGCTGGGTGACCCAAGACGGCAGCCTGGGCCATCAGGAAATGTTACAGGGACAGGATACAGCTCTGCAGGAGGAAGGATGGGTCCTGCTCACTCGCCTCCACTCTGTTTGTGCTGTTTCTAGGGCTCCCATGCTCTCCCAACTGTCCAAGTCCTCTACGGCACTTATGCCAGCTCCTAATTTTTCTAGAGATTTCCTGTGTATCTGTTTTGACTCCCCAACTGAACTGTATATAGTCTTTGAGGCTAGAGACTGTATTTTATGCCTCTTCAGACACCCCGCTATCTACTTCCACTCGAAGTACTTGATGGAATCATGGCATCTCAAAGTGGGAGGTTACTCCCTGAAGATCTCCTGCTTGATTTCTCAGCCATGCAGATTCCCCTTTGCATCAGCCCAGCTGCAAGAGTACATTAGCCTTGGTCACCTCCAGTAATGGAGAGCTCAGTACCACTCAAACCACCTATTCCAGCAGTGGATGGGCAATTCCATTAGAATGAGAACTTCTCAAAATTCTAGGACAGCTTGAGGGTGGGGTGTGAGAGGAGGGAAAGGTGATGCAAAATAGAATGTAGGGCCATACAGGCTGAAATCTTTTATGCAAAAGGAAATATAGCACCTTCTGTTTGTGGGAAACCTGAGAAAGCAGGTTAGAGCCTTCTGGTGCTATAGAGAGGAAGCAGAAATGATCCCCCCCCCCACATTTATAGGGGTAAGTGACAGAAGCACAGAGGACCAGCCCCAGCTAGTTACAGAGTGAAGAACAGGAGAGATGGAGCATGAACCCAAGATTCGGGCTCCCATGGACTTTCTAGCCCTTTGACACCCAGCAAAGAGGCCTGGGGTGGCACTTAGGCCACATGCACTCAGATGGCTTGTTCTCAGCACCAAAAGCTATTCAAACATGCTATCCACCCTACCTGGGGCTACTGAGCACTGGAAATGCAAACAGTGTGAAATGAGATGTGCTCAAGGTATAAAATCCACCATAGATTTTGAGAAGCATGCAAAATATCTCATTAATAATTTTTTAATATTGGACACATTGAAATGATACTATTGGGTTACTTAAAATATATTATTAAATTTAAAAAAAAGACTGCTTAAGCTGTGGCATGCCAAAATGGAACTAAGACACACATACATAAAATATGAACTCCTTGTCAGTGTTAAGGGGTCCGGAGAATCAGTGACCCAGGGGTTTAGGAAAGAGAAAACTCACTGCAGTGTGAGGAAAGGGTCAGGGAGGGTTGAACTCATAGCCTTGGGTGAAGCCTTGAAGGATAGATCAGAGGTGGACAGATGTCAAGAAGAAGAGACACATAGAGTGGGGAAGTGGGGTGCACTGGGGAGACCGGCATGGTTGGGGAGAGAGGTTCCTGGCAAGGGCAGTAGAAAATTAATTAAGGCAGGGAAGATAGCTCCCAACAGAGGTCCATCCAAGGTCCTGTCTTTATCCCTATCAAGCTCCCAACCCAAACTTCACTCTCTGTGGTCTCTTTTCTCAAAATGCAGTCCATAATTAATCACTGAAGAGTACCTACCACCTCCAGGCGCTCTGTTAGGTGTTAGGGACGCAGCAGTGAATAAGATCTTCTCTGTTCCTGCCCTCAAGGAGTTTACAGTCAGGATGTCAAACAGGCAGAATATGACCTCCCAAACCCAGTTCCAGCACCCACAGTCCTGGCAACATGTCCATGAGTCCCTCCCCTCCCCGTCTCCTGCCCACCGAAGCAACAGCCCAACCCAGGACTCCCTCACATTTGCTGACCAGTCCTAGGCAGTCAAGCCTTCTGAAAGTCCAGTCATGAAAGCCCAGTCCACCCAGTATCCTCGGGGCTACTGGATCTACCAGGAACTCAGCATTGGCACCCATGACCACTAGACCCACAGTCCTGGTGGGGGCACCAAAGGGCAGGAAGGGCATTCCTGCCTTCAGAGCCCTGTCATGAACCCTGTCCAAGGTGCTGAATTTACTGAGCTTCTATGGTACAAAAGGGGAAAACACTGTTTGACTCTACCATCCAACAAAACACCCCTCAAGAAAATGGGGTCATGGACTTTAGCTCATGTTCTCAGATCTGCCAAACCTGAATTCCCAGTCCTGTCTCTCCATCCCTCGTCCAAGTTCATCAAAGGACAAAGTTGCAGAGGGCAGGAAGATGGGGGCTGGTGCCAGCCCTCTCTCCAAACCTCTCAGCTTGACCCAGAGGAAGCCAACAGAAGCAGGAATAAAGCATTCCTTGGATTTCCGAAGTTGGATTCTGTCACCTATTTACATGACTCCTTGGATGTCCCCAAAACAAGGGAAAGTGAGTATCCCACAGTCATATTTCACATATCAGAAACTGGGCTTGGAGTTCTGCATGCATATTAGTCTAATATGTATACCATTAGTGCACATTCCACAGCACTTCCGGACCACACCCCCACCCTGCCCACACATACTCACCTGGACACAGTGAAAAGAACTAAGGAAACAGTCCACTCTATGGAGGCTGCCTCAGTGTAAGTGGCTCTGTCACATCCCAGGCCCCATCAGTAAGCTGGCAACCCATTCTATTCATTATGACAAGGCCCATCATTCAAGAAGGGAGCTAGGTGAAGCTGCTCAAAGGTCGGTATTGGGAGAGGCAGTCCTCATGCTGTAAATCTCCCTCATTAAAGACCTTTACCACTGCAGCTTGTGGAACAAAAACCACATTCACAGAAAGATAGACAAGATGAAAAGACAGAGGGCTATGTACCAGATGAAGGAACAAGATAAAACCCCAGAAAAACAACTAAATCAAGTGGAGATAGGCAACCTTCCAGAAAAAGAATGAAGAATAATGATAGTGAAGATGATCCAGGACCTCAGAAAAAGAATGGAGGCAAAGATCGAGAAGATGCAAGAAATGTTTAACAAAGACCTAGAAGAATTAAAGAACAAAAAAACAGAGATGAACAATACAATAACTGAAATGAAAAATACACTAGAAGGAATCAATAGCAGAATAACTGAGGCAGAAGAATGGATAAGTGACCTGGAAGACAGAATAGTGGAATTCACTGCTGTGGAACAGAATTAAAAAAAGAATGAAAAGAAATGAAGACAGCCTAAGAGACCTCTGGGACAACATTAAATACAACAACATCCACATTATAGGGTTCCCAGAAGGAGAAGAGAGAGAGAAAGGACCAGA
The DNA here is from genome assembly GCF_949752795.1 of Hyperoodon ampullatus. Classification (NCBI taxonomy): domain Eukaryota; kingdom Metazoa; phylum Chordata; class Mammalia; order Artiodactyla; family Ziphiidae; genus Hyperoodon; species Hyperoodon ampullatus. Next base: position 94,581,617 of record NC_136920.1, read on the forward strand.
GAAAATATCTGAAGAGATTATAGAAAACTTCCCTAACATGGGACAGAAAATAGCCGCCCAATCCAGGAAGCACAGAGAGTCCCATACAGGATAAACCCAAGGAGAAATGCACTGAGACACATAGTAATCAAATTGGCAAAAATTAAAGACAAAGAAAAATTATTGAAAGCAGCAAGGGAAAAATGACAAATAACATACAAGGGAACTCCCATAAGGTTAACAGCTGATTTCTCAGCAGAAACTCTATAAGCCAGAAGGGAGTGGCATGACATATTTAAAGTGATGAAAGGGAAGAATCTACAACAAAGATTATTCTACCCGGCAAGGATCTCATTCAGATTCGATGGAGAAATCAAAAGCTTTACAGACGAGCAAAAGCTAAGAGAATTCAGCACCACCAAACCAGCTCTACGACAAATGCTAAAGTAACTTCTCTAAGTGGGAAACACAGGAGAAAAAAAAGGACCTACAAAAACAAACCCAAAACAACTAAGAAAATGGTAATAGGACCATACATATCGATAATTACCTTAAACGTGAATGGATTAAATGCTCCAACCAAAAGACACAGACTCGCTGAATGTATACAAAAACAAGACCCATATATATGCTGCCTACAAGAGACCCACTTCAGACCTAGGGACACATAGAGACTGAAAGTGAGGGGATGGAAAAAGATATTCCATGCAAAAGGAAATCAAAAGAAAGCGGGAGTAGCAATACTCATATCAGATAAAATAGACTTTAAAATAAAGAATGGGGACTTCCCTGGTGGCGCAGTGGTTAAGACTCCATGCTCCCAATGCAGGGGGCCTGGATTCGATCCCTGGTCAGGGAACTAGATCCCACATACATGCCGCAACTAAGAGTTCGCATGCCACAATTAAGGAGTCCGCAAGCCGCAACTAAGACCCAGCACAACCAAACAAAAATAAATAAATAAAAACATTAAAAAATAATAATAATAAAATAAAATGAAGAATGTTACAAGAGACAAGGAAGGACACTACATAATGATCAAGGGATCAATCCAAGAAGAAGATACAACAATTATAAATATATATGCACCCAAGATAGGAGCACTTCCATATATAAGGCAACTGCTAACAGCTGTAAAAGAGGAAATTGACAGTAACATAATAATAGTGGAGGACTTTAACACCTCACTTACACCAATGGACAGATCATCCAAGCAGAAAATTAGTAAGGAAACACAAGCTTTAAATGACACAATAGACCAGATAGGTTTAATTGATATTTATAGGACACTCCATCCAAAAACAACAGAATACACTTTCTTCTCACGTGTGCATGGAACATTCTCCAGGATAGATCATATCTTGGGTCACAAATCATGCCTCAGTAAATTTAAGAAAACTGAAATCCTATCAAGCATATTTTCTGACCACAACGCTATGAGATTAGAAATCAATTACAGGGGAAAGAAACATAAAAAACACAAACACATGGAGGCTAAACAATATGCTACTAAATAACCAAGACATCACTGAAGAAACCAAAGAGGAAATCAAAAAATACCTATAGACAAATGATAATGAAAACACGAAGATCCAAAACCTATGGGATGCAACAAAAGCAGTTCTAAGAGGGAAGTTTATAGCAATACAAACCTACCTCAAGAAACAAGAAAAATCTCAAATAAACAATATAAATTTACACCTAAAGGAACTAGAGAAAGAAGAACAAACAAAACCCAAAGTTAGCAGAAGGAAAGAAATCATAAAGATCAGAGCAGAAATAAATGAAATAGAAACAAAGAAAACAATAGCAAAGATCAATAAAACTAAAAGCTGGTTCTTAGAGAAGATAAACAAAATTGATAAACCATTAGCCAGACTCATCAAGAAAAAGAGGGAGAGGACTCAAATCAATAAGATTAGAAATGAAAAAGGAGAAGTTACAAGAGACACCGCAGAAATACAAAGCATCCTAAGAAACTACTACAAGCAACTCTATGCCAATAAAATGGACAACCTGGAAGAAATGGACAAATTCCTAGAAAGGTATAACCTTCCAAGACTGAACTAGGAAGAAATAGAAAATATGAACAGACCAATCACAAGTAATGAAATTGAAACTCTGATTAAAAATCTTCCAACAAACAAAAGTCCAGGACCAGATGGCTTCACAGGTGAATTCTATCAAACATTTAGAGAAGAGCTAACACCCATCCTTCTCAAACTCTTCCAAAAAAATTGCAGAGGAATGAACACTCCCAAACTCATTCTATGAGGCCACTATCACCCTGATACCAAAAACAGACAAAGGTACTACAAAAAAAGAAAATTACAGACCAATAGCACTGATGAACATAGATGCAAAAATCCTCAATAAAATACTAGCAAACAGAATCCAACAACACATTAAAAGGATCATACACCATGATCAAGTGGGATTTATCCCAGGGATGCAAGGATTCTTCAATATATGGAAATCAATCAATGTGATACACCATATTAACAAATGGAAGAAGAAAAACCATATGATCGTCTCAATAGATGCAGAAAAAGCTTTTGACAAAATTCAACACCAATTTATGATAAAAACTCTCCAGGAAGTGGACATAGAGGGAACCTACCTCAACATAATAAAGGCCATATATGACAAACCCACAGCCAACATCGTTCTCAATGGTGAAAAACTGAAAGCATTTCCTCTAAGATCAGGAGCAAGACAAGGATTTCCACTCTCACCATTATTATTCAACATAGTTTTGGAAGTCCTAGCCACAGCAATCAGAGAAGTAAAAGAAATAAAAGGAATACAAATTGGAAAAGAAGAAGTAAAGCTGTCACTGTTTGCAGATGACATAATTTTATACATAGAGAATCCTAAAGATGCCACCAGAAAACTACTAGAGCTAATCAATGAATTTAGTAAAGTTTCAGGATACAAAATTAATGCACAGAAATCTCTTGCATTCCTATACACTAATGAAGAAAAATCTGAAAGAGAAATTAAGGCAACACTCCCATTTACCATTGCAACAAAAAGAAAAAAATACCTAGGAATAAACCTACCTAGGGAGACAAAAGACCTGTATGCAGAAAACTATAAGACACTGATGAAAGAAATTAAAGATGATACAAACAGATGGAGAGACATACCATGTTCTTGGATTGGAAGAATCCAAGAAAATGTGAGTCATTGTGAAAATGACTCTACTACCCAAAGCAATCTACAGATTCAATGCAATCCCTATCAAATTACCAATGGCATTTTTTTACAAAACTAGAACAAAAAATCTTAAAATTTGTATGGAGACACAAAAGACCCCGAATAGCCAAAGCAGACTTGAGGGAAAAAAACGGAGCTGGAGGAATCAGACTCCTTGACTTCAGACTATACAACAAAGCTACAGTAATCAAGACAATATGGTACTGACACAAAAACAGAAATATAGATCAATGGAACAGGATAGAAAGCCCAGAGATAAACCCACGCACCTATGGTCAACTAATCTATGACAAAGGAGGCAAGGATATACAATAGAGAAAGGACAGTCTCTTCAATAAGTGGTGCTGGGAAAACTGGACAGCTACATGTAAAAGAATGAAATTAGAACACTCCCTAACACCATACACAAAAATAAACTTAAAATGGATTAGAGACCTAAATGTAAGACCAGACACTATAAAACTCTTAGATGAAAACATAGGAAGAACACTCTTTGACATTAATCACAGCAAGATCTTTTTTGATCCACCTCCTAGAGTAATGGAAATAAAAACGAAAATAAACAAATGGGACCTAATGAAACTTAAAAGCTTTTTCACAGCAAGGGAAACCATAAACAAGATGAAAAGACATCCCCCAGAATGGGAGAAAATATTTGCAAACGAATCAACAGACAAAGGATTAATCTCCAAAATATATAAACAGCTCATGCAGCTCACTATTAAAAAAACAAACAACCCAATCCAAAAATGGGCAGAAGACCTAAATAGACATTTCTCCAAAGAAGACATACAGATGGCCAAGAAACACATGAAAAGCTGCTCAACATCACTAATTATTAGAGAAATGCAAATCAAAACTACAATGAGGGATCACCTCACACCAGTTAGAATGGGCAGCATCAGAAAAACTACAAACAACAAATGCTGGGGAGTGTGTGGAGAAAAGGGAACCCTCTTGCACTGTTGGTGGGAATGTAAATTGATACAGCCACTATAGAGAACTGTATGGAGGTTCCTTGAAAAACTAAAAATAGAATTACCATATGACCCAGCAATCCCACTACTGGGCCTATACCCAGAGAAAACCATAATTCAAAAAGACACATGCACCCCAATGTTCATTGCAGCAACATTTACAATAGCCAGGTCATGGAAGCAACCTAAATGCCCATCGACAGATGAACGGATAAAGAAGATGTGGTACATATATACAATGGAATATTACTCAGGCATAAAAAGAAACGAAATAGGGTCATTTGTAGAGACATGGATGAATCTAGAAACTATCGTGCAGAGTGAAGTAAGTCAGAAAGAGAAAAACAAATATTGTATATTAACACATATATGCGGAACCTAGAAAAATGGTACAGATGAACCACAGGGCTTCCCTGGTGGTGCAGTGGTTGAGAATCTGCCTGCCAATGCAGGGGACACGGGCTCGAGCCCTGGTCTGGGAAGATCCCACATGCCGCAGAGCAACTAGGCCCGTGGGCTGCAACTACTGAGCCTGTGCGTCTGGAGCTTGTGCTCCGCAACAAGAGAGGCCGCGACAGTGAGAGGCCCGCGCACTGCGATGAAGAGTGGCCCCTGCTCACCGCAACTAGAGAAAGCCCTCGCACAGAAACGAAGACCCAACACAGCCAAAAATAAATAAATAAATATTTTTAAAAAAAGAATTGAAAAGAAATAGAGTCACAGATGTAGAGAATAAACATATGGACACCAAGGGGGAAAGTGGTGGGGGGGGGTGGTGGTGGAATGAATTGGGAGATTGGGATTGACATATACACACTAATATGTATAAAATAGATAACTAATAAGAACCTGCTGTATAAAAAAATAAATTAAATTCAAAAATTAAAAAAAAAAGAAAGACCTTTACCCCCATTTACCCTTTACTCTGCACCTCTGAAGCTCTCAGTGACCGTGTCCCTGTTTCCAGAGAATAAAAGTACAGCAGGAGAAATAGAAGCTGGATAGGAAAACAAATTCTAGAACAGGAGTCAGGAGAGGCGAGCTTTGTGTGACCTTGAACAAGTAGTTTTTCCTCTGGGCTTCCGTCTCACCCTTTCTAGGAAAGTGAATGATTGTTAAGGTCCCTGACAGCCTCGACATTGAAGGCTCCGGGGTTACATGGGTTTGTCCTCTGGAGTCTGGCACGCTGACAACGTGCACATCAGACCCAACGTGAGCAACATATGTGCCAAAGGATGGCAATTGTGTCTGTGGGAAATCAGCCTGGCACTGCCCTCTATGGGGACATGGAAAGAACACAGCCCTCCCCTGCATCTGAGGACACCCCGCAGCATCTCTTTATGTGCATTGTTAAATGAGAACAAATGAAAGAGCCTGGAACAGTGCCTGAACCTTAGCAGTTATTCCAGAAGGGCCCAATTTCCCTTCCTTCCCCTCTCATGCCTGGGATGCTTATCTATTTTCTTAGAGGATGGTGGCGACAGGGGGAAACTGGAAAGAGGAGGGGGAAGAAAAGGGTCAGGGAGGCTGGGAGAGTGAGAGGGACCACAGCTGCCATCATTAATCACCTTCCTTGGCAACCTGCATCTTGTGCATCAGCATCTGTGATACTGATAAAGGCTTCTGGAGGGAAGGAGGTGACATAGTCACAGGCAGGATGTGATTGCCTGGGGGAGGAGGAGGTAGGGGTGAGTCCTGCTTTCACGGTTTAATCTCAGTTGGATACACACACGCACGCACGCATGCACATGTGCACACAAACATTGCCATTCTGCAGGCTGCAGAGCCCCCTCCTCCTGCTGCCACCCCATCTGTGCTCAGGCTGCAACCCCTCTGTTTAATCCCCATGGCCAAGCAGGACTAGGCAGACACAACTGCTATTTAATATTTTACACGTTAAGAATTCTATGAAGCCAGTCCCACTAGAAGGGCAGAGACTGTGTAATGAGGCAAACTGGTATAGTGGAAAGTACATGAGATGGCCTAGGACACATCTGTCTCCTCCCAACCCTCACACAGAACCTGCTGGCTGAGTGAGCAGACATTGGTTGGTTCCCGGTAAACCTTGCTACCAGCTAGCTGTGTGACCTCGCACGACTCACGTCTCCTCTCTGGGCCTTGGTTCCATCATCTGTGCAATGTTCGGGTTGGATTACAAGATCCCCAAAGGCCCCGCTGGCTCCAGCAGTCTGTAATCCTCTGATTCTATAAGCTCTTTGCGCGTCCCAGCAGATGGCCAAGGGCAATAGTCATTGGTTGAGCCGGTTCTCACCAATTCCCTGTAAGAAATGAGCACATAAAGCAAATGCTCTTTTTGGTTCCTATCCATGTGATAGTCACTGTTTATAATTAAAATTCTGAATTATCAACTGTTTTGATTATAAGCAAGGAAGGGAAGAGCAGAGCAGAACAGAATTGCAGGTGGGCTCTGCAACTCTGTTGTTCTACACTCACCACTCTATTCTTTTTTTTTTTTTTTTTTTGCGGTACGCGGGCCTCTCACTGTTGTGGCCTCTCCCGTTGCGGAGCACAGGCTCCGGACATGCAGGCTCAGCGACCATGGCTCACAGGCCCAGCTGCTCTGCGGCATGTGGGATCTTCCCAGACTGGGGCACGAACCCGTGTCCCTTGCATCGGCAGGAGGACTCTCAACCACTGCGCCACCAGGGAAGCCCCCACCACTCCTTTCTATCTTTAAATATCCAATTTCTCTCTCTCTCTCTCTCTCTCTTCTCTCTCTCTCTCTATCTATCTATCTATCTCCGTTCTCTCTCTCTCACTAAAATATTGTGATAGGCAGGATGCTAAGGTCGCCCCACGAGTCCTGCCTCCCTGTGTACGTGCCCTGTATAATGCTCTTCCCTGCAGTGTGGGTGGGATTCAGGAAGATGATGGAGTGAGGTAATTAAGGTCTCAAATCAGTTCATTTTGACTTAATTAAATGGAAGTTTATCCTGAGTGGGCCTGACTTAACCAATGAAAGCTCTTAAAAGAGGGACTGACCCTTCTTGAGCGGGGAGAGAGTCTCCTGGTGAGACCTTAAAGAATTTAGATCCCATGTGGTAAGCGAGCCTATAAGAGCACTACAGGGCAACAAACTGAGTGCTTCTAAGAGCCAAGAGAGGTCCCTGGATGACAGCCAGCAAGAGAATGGGACTCCAGTCCTACAACCGCAAGGCACCGTATTCTGCCAACAACCACAGAGCTTGGAAGAAGATCCCACTCCAGAAAGAAATCCAGACCAGCCGACACCTAGATTTCAGCTTTGTGAGACACTGAGCAAGGAGCCCGTTAGGCTGGGCCTGGACTCCTGACCCACAGAAACTGTGAGATGATAAAATGCATGTTGTTTTAAGCTGATCGTTTTGTGATCATTTGTTAACCAGCAATAGAAAATGAATACAAATGTCTAATAAATAAGACACCACACTCCAGCCCCACCTAATAGGATTTTACCTGTATCCCCCTCTAATGCCAAGCACAAGTGGCCTGCCTTCTCTGCTATTTGGGAGTTGATTAAAGACCTCTCCCTCTGACCCCAGTCACTGACACTAGGCCACAAAGATGGCAACTCTACCCAGAGAGGTGCTGCCTTCTCCCATATGAAGGCAATGACACCTGTCCAGCCCAGAGCCAACACAGGATGGCAGAGACCACTCCACAGGACAAATGCCCTCCTATTTCTCCCAGCCAATCTGGTGATAGCATGCAAATGGCTCTATTAGCTCCCAGGGCAATTGACAGCCAAGCCATGCATTACGTAAATTTCCACCAGGAGGGTGCCCACTCCCACATCCCATAACACAGCACCTTGGCACCTAGAGCTGACGCCGGGCCCTCTGCCCTTCCTCCTTTCTGTGTGCTCCCTCTTGCTCCCTCTCTGCCTGCCCCATGGGGCACCAGCCCTCACTACCTCTGCCTGCCACTTCCGCCTTACTGCAGCAGAAGCCCCATCCAATGTGACATCAGAGGGCAGGGGGACAGGGAACCCAGCTGAGGCTTTGGAATGTGCCATACCAAGGCCCAGGGGCTGAGGGTGGAGCACAGGCCCCATCTCCCTTATCCAAACACCCCTCAGCAATACAAAGGAATAAACTATCGATTCGTGCAGCATGGATAATTCTCTAAATAATTATGCTTTGTGAAAAAAGCTAGACTTTCCTCCCCAAAAGAGTACATCCTGTATGATTCCATTTGTATGAAATTCTTGAAAATGCAAACTAACCTATAGTGACAGAAGGCAGATCAGTGGTGTCAGGGGATGGGGGAGAGAAGGCTGGGAGAGGCAGGAGGGAGGGATTACAAATGTACATGAAGAAACTTTGGGGGTGATGGATACACTGACTATCTTGACAGCGGTGATGGTTTCACAGGTGTATACATATGTCAAAATTTATCTACAAACATTTTAAATATGTGCAACTTGTTTTATGTCAATTATATCTCAATAAAGCTGTGTGTTTTTTTTTAATATAGTGATAGGATAGAATGTCTCATGGCTACTTTAGATTAGCAAGCAGGGAAGGCCTCTCTGAGGAGGTGACATTAAGCTGAGATAGAGGGGTGAGAAGCAGCAGCCGGGCAGAAGTCTGGGGAAGAGCATTGCAGGCAGATGGAACAGCATGTGCAAAGGCCTTGGGAGGCAGGGAGACTGGCCTGTTTGAGGGGCAGACTGGTTCACTGTTGGGGAGGGGGGAAGTGATGCAAAGTGGGATCAGAGGGGCAAGCAGACGCCAAGTCAGGGAGGGCTCTGTAGGCCAGGCAGGGAATTGGGGGTTTGTTCTAAGTAGATGAGAAGTCAGATCCTAAGCAAAGGAGTGACATGACTCCTGTTTTTAAAATCATTCTATTTTGTACCAAGGGCATGTATTACCTAATAAAAGTAAAATATATATTTAGAACAAAATCATTTTCGCTGTTACATGGAAACTAGATTGTGAAAGGGAGCCCCGTTAAAGGGCAGCTGTGGGCTTCCCTGGTGGCGCAGTGGTTGAGAGTCTGCCTGCCAATGCAAGGGACGCGGGTTCGAGCCCTGGTCTGGGAAGATCCCACATGCCGCGGAGCAACTAGGCCCGAGAGCCACAACTACTGAGCCTGCGCGTCTGGAGCCTGTGCTCCGCAACAAGAGAGGCCACGACAGTGAAAGGCCCGCGCACCGCGATGAAGAATGGCCCCCGCTTGCCGCAACTAGAGAAAGCCCTCGCACAGAAAGGAAGATCCAATACAGCCAAAAATAAATAAATAAATAAATAAATAAATAAATAAAAAGCAGTTTCTTTAAAAAAAAAAAAAAGGGCAGCTTCAGCTGCCAGGTGAGAGGAGGTGAGAGGAGGCTTGGACCGGGGTGATGGTCATGCAAGCGGGGAGGATGCCTTTGGTATCTAATCTGGAGCTATGTATAGAGCACATCCTGGGGGCAGGGTGTGGGTGGAGATAAAAGGGAGTCAGCAGCTCCTGCAATAGTGTGAGCAGCTGGCCCTTGGGACATGGTCTCTGACCTCCACTGACCCTCCCCATTGTCCTCTCTCCTGGGCAGCCCAGGGCATCTGGTACAAACCTTGGCATCATTCTGGTGCATCTTACTGTGGTTGGTTTGTGTCTGGCCCACGAGCTCTTCTTCCAACTCCAGTACCTAGTACAGTACCTGGCACAAGGCAAACACACAGTAAACCTTTGTGGACTAAATAAGGAAAAGAATGGAGGTCTAATCAGCAAATTCACTCCTGAGAGTGGAGCAAGGGAAGCACTGCAACCTGCGTTGACCTTGGTGTCAGACCTTCTCCTCCACCCCCTGCCCCACTCACCTCAGCTCCTATCCCCCTACTCCAGCAGTTTCCCTGCTCTCGTTCCCCAGGAGCTGCAACCACGTGGCCAGGCCGCTGGGCAGTCAGTGCTGGCCAACTCCTGCTGGCCGGCAGCAGGACCTGACCTAGTTTGGAGCCGGCCGCGGTGAAGGAGCCAGAGCAATGCAGCTCCTCAGGGCTTAGCGTGCTGAGCTCGGAGGCTGGGTTCAGCTTTGAATGCCAGAAATTTGCAAAGAGCACTGTCCAGGGGGATATCCAAGAATGATGTGGGGGACAGGTCTGGGGGAGGCTCTTTGGAGATGCTACTGTTTTCCTGGGAGCCCAGTCTCAGATTTCCAAGCCCCTTTATGGGGATCTGGACTGTGGGCTCTGAGACCTGCCTCTCCCTGTCCCATGGGGAAGAGTGGGGGACATTGGGAAGGAACAGGGTGTGGGGAGGACCCCTTGAGCACCTCTTCCATGGCCCTAGTCATTGATTAGCTTACTAATTCAAGCATGTTCTAAACATTTATTAAATGTCAACAAACTAGGCCAAGCACAGAACTACTGTTGAGGGTCCCAAGGCAATGAAGACATTGTCCCTGACGGTCTAGAGTCAGAGGGAAACATTAACAACCAAGCCACATATAGGCAGATGTCGTTACAATGGAGATGTGCCATCTGGGTGGCATTCCAGTGGGAGCGGAGGTCAGGGGAGGCCTCAGAGTGGAGGTGGGTCTTGAGAGGAGATGCAAAGGATTAGTAGAACCTTTCTAGGTGGTGAAAGGGGCTGAAGGTGGTGGCAGGGCGTCAGCCTTTAGGGTGTCAGTGACCTAGTGGATACAATGGAGGTGGGAGGGTGGTAAGGCTATAGGCAGAGCACAGGGAAGACTCAAGTCTGGGGGTGATGGAGCTGGAAAGGGAGGCTCAGGCCAGACCCTGAGGGGACAGTTAGGAAGGCCTAGAGAGGAGGGGATGACGCAGCCAGCCCCTGTGCTCTGGGGCTCAGCTTGCACCCAGCTCATGTTTTCTACCCCCACACCCATCACTCCTCAGGCTGGGTACCCACAGAGTCATGTGCCCCCCAAACACTTTCTTCCTCAGGAAGAGGACCTGGGCCCTCTCTGATCTCCCTTCACTGCCCGTCGTCCCCCAGTCCTCAACCTACTGCCGAGTACAGAGGAAATGGGGGAGAGTGGCAGACACAAAGCTGAAGATGGGCAAGGCAGAAGAGGGAGCAACACTGGAGGGGGGCTCTAGGTCTCCCTGTAAACCCATCAGGGTCCTGTCTTGGGGAAGTTAAGGTCTGAGATCTCCCCCATTGCAGGTACCCCTGCGTCCAGGATGCTGCAGGACATCACCTCTGGGCTGAGATCACAGAGAGGGATTGCTGGGTCCTCAAAGCCTGGATGCTCCCCATCAAACCAGGAGCCAGGAGCCTGCCCCCAGAGGAGGTCAGATGAAACTGTGGAGGGACCAAGGCTTCCTGTCCCCAGTCGAACACTCAGTCCCTAGAAAGTGGCATCTTCCAAAGGCCGGGCACCCAGGAGACCCTAAATGTATCTCCAGGGTCAGGAATGTCACCGAGTATGGCAGAGGAGGAAGGGAGAGAGGACAAGCAGCTGATCTCTTGGCTGGCGGGAGTAGTCCCTGAGTGCCCGCCTAATGCAGTGTGACACCCGGGACCCCATGGCAGCATAAACACTCCACGTCATGGTAACTGAACCTGACATCTCCTCCCTGGCGCTCCTGGTGTGCGCCTTCCCCAGCCAGCTCTACCCCAGACCCTCCAGGGGGCAGGGCCAGTCAAGGGAGGGCCCCAAGCGCCACTGTTGTTCCAACAGGTTTCCACTGCAAGGGCAGGCCTTCTCCTACACCAGGACGGGGCACGGGGGCGGGGGGTGTGTGTGGAGTGGGTAGAAGGGGATTCTCCCTGGCCTGTCTGGCCTGTGAGTCAGCTGGGATGAAGCAAAGGGCAGCATAGGAGTGGGAGCGGGACCGGGAGAAGATAGATGCGTTAGTACAACTGAGGCAGGTGAAGAAAGGCAGTGTGGTGTGACAGAAAGATCCCTGGAAGTAAGAAACCCAGATTTCATCCCAGCTGGGACACTCACTCCGGGCAAGTCGCTTAAACTCCCTGAACCTCGGTATCTTCATCTATAAAAGCGGGGAGTAATAACCCTACCACATAGGGCTCTTGCAGGAAACAAGTGGATATATACGGGCGAGCTCGTCAAAAGGAAAATGCTAAACAAAGATGAGTCAAGGTTATGGAGAGACAAAGATAGATCCCATGGCAGTGAGTCAGGGGAGCCAGGCTAGGCAGGAAAGCCAAATTCTCGCTCCCAGGGAACAGAGGCGACTGTAGGGCCAGAGGTGAGACTTCTGTGCGGGTCTGGCTCCATTCATTGCCCCAAGGAATCCTCAGGGATCAAGGCTCTGGGGGTTCACCCTCCCCAAGTCTTAATCTCCCACAGTCTGAAAGGAGTAGGCAGGGGGTCCCTCAAGATCATAGATAACCCCAGCACTGAGCTCACTCACCCTGGGCCTTTCTGAGGGGCAGCTTTAGAATCCACCTTGACCTTCAAGAACCAAACCATCCTTCTCCCAGAAACCACCCCATGAGTTAAATTGTATCAAGCAGGACTAAGTAACAATATATGTCCAACAGTCACAGTAGCAGTAGCTTCTAGCATCTGAAGAGCAGGGTAGAATTTACAGGGCACCTCCACCTTTAATTATCTCCTTTAAGCCTCACTGCCAGACCTCCTTGGTGGTCCAGTGGTTAAGACTCCACACTTTCATCCCAGGGGGCAGGGGTTCAACACCTGGTCAGGGAAGTTCCACCTGCCATGTGGTGTGGCCAGAAAACAAACAAACCTCACTGCCACCCTCGGAAACAGGTGCTAAGTTACTATCCTCATTTTTTCAGGTGAGGAAACTGAGGCTCTGGGAGTTAAGTAACTTGCCTAAACTCAAACAGCGGTGTGGCAACGGAACCAGGCTCTGAGCTAATTCCCTCTCCCACCACCATACCACCAGCCAGCCGACGTCACCTGAGCCCTTGCTGTGTGCAGGGCGACTGGTTACAGGAGTGTAACACGGGATCTCCAAGGACAGAGACAAGAACTATGGAATTCAGGATCCCATGACTTCACATCAGGAAACTTTGTGGTATCTAACCCAAGCTCCTCATTTCATAAATAAGGGAGATGCAGACAGAAGTTTCTAGACCAAGGGGCAGCAACCGTTTTCTGTAAAACACCAGAGAGTAAATATTTTAGGCTCTGCAGCCACCGATGTCTCTGCAGCATATTATTCTTCGATTTGTTTTTAAACAATTCACCCCTTTAAAAATGTAGAAACCATTCTTAGCTTGAGAGCTATACAAAATAGCCTGGCTGGAGGCAGGACTGGGCCCGCGGGCTATAGTTTGCCAATCCATGTTCTAGGGGGTCATACAGCCAGTTGCTTCCTGAGCTGGGGTTCATTCAACCAAACAAACAATTTTTTGAGCTCCTGCTATGTTCCAAGAACTATGCCAAGAGCCGGAGGTACAGAGAACGATGTCACGTGGTCTGTGCCCTCGGGTGACTTACAGTTGGTGGGGAGGTAGACAGGTATGGAAATAAGGTCACCCCAGGATATGATGGGAGGCTATGCAGGAAAAGATACTCAGAGCAGGGAAAAGCCAGCCAGCTCTTCCTGGGGTCTCCTGGGTGCCGCCCCCCATGGTGGCAGTCAGCACAGGGCATTGTAAGCTCTATTTAGCTCTCTGTGCCCCTCCCCCCAGTCGGTATGTTACATGGGGGCAATGACCTGTGTCCATGTTGTCCGCTCCTCCAGCCCAGCACCTAGGACTGTGCCTGGAAGTAGTAAGCGTGCAATATTTGCTGAATGAATGAATGAGTAGTAGCAACTGCAGAGCTACAGCTCTGGTGCTAGGATGGGGTGGCTGCTGAGACTGAGGATTGTTCACCCTGTCCCCCTTAATTGTTAAGGAAAGTGGGTTGATTGAGCCTGGAAATCCGGCACCAGGCACCAGCAGCCTTCTGTTCCACTCTCTCTGCTTTCCTCCCCGCCCACCCCCCAGTTTTCTCCCCACCCTGGCCTGCTGCTGACTCACAGCAGCCGCTAATCACACCCCAGTCAGGCATGCTTAATTAAGACCCAGTTACCCACAGCTTCCTAGCAAGAGGAAAGGATGGGACTCCAGTCGCGTGCCAGGCCAGAGGGGGCTCGGCTGTGTGTGGGATCTGGTGGGGAGACACATGCAGGTGATGGTCAGACATTCACTGGGATCCTGCAGTAGAAATGGTAATGATAATAATTATAGTGCAGCTCTACGGACTGTCTACTCCATACCAGGCACGGCTCGAATACTTTCTGTGTGTTAGCTTAAGCCTCCCCATAGCAAACTTATGACATCAGTACTATTATCATCTCCATTTTACAGGTGAGGAGACTGAGGCTCAGAGAGATTGAGGCTCCGTGACTTGCCCATCATGCAACTAGTAAGTAACAGAGCTGAAAGCACTCCCCTTTTCCTGATCTCCGTGGCCATGGGGGAGAGAGTGTTCAGGGAGAGGAAAGGCAGCCATGTCCAGAGCCCTGACCCCACTGCCCAGTGGCCTGGGCTCCTCCGGATAGTAAGGCCACCCTGACTCACACACAGGGATATAATTCCATTTTATTTTATTTTTAAATAAATTTATTTATTTTATTTATTTATTTTTGACTGCGTTGGGTCTTCGTTGCTAGCGCATGGGCTTTCTCTAGTTGCGGCAAGCGGGGGCTACTCTTCGTTGCGGTGCACGGGCCTCTCACTGCGTTGGCTTTTCTTGTGGCGGAGCACGGGCTCTAGGCACACAGGCTCAGTAGTTGCGGCCCACAGGCTCTAGAGCGCTGGCTCAGTAACTGTGACGCATGGGCTTAGTTGCTCCGCGGCATGTGGGATCTTCCCAGACCAGGACTCAAACCCATGTCTCCTGCATTGGCAGGCAGATTCTTAACCACTGTGCCACCAGGGAAGTCTCTATAATTCCATTTTAAACTCAACCCACATTTATCATATACCTACTATGTGCCAGCCCCTGGAGACAGGAGCTGAAGAAAAAGAGAACCTCCTACAGAAAGTGCACAGACCTGCAGGGATAAATGTCCCCACTCTGGGAGCAGTGCTACACATACAGCAATAAATATACATCCTGGTGTACAGGGCTAGGGCTGGGGTAGAAAAGTAGCATATACTGAATACTCCCTGGAATCAGGGATTATTCCAAGGATATCACACCCTTTACTTTTCCTTCATAAGCTATAATTATATATGTATTGGTGTGATCGTTGATTATTACTGTTACTGGTGTGATGAATTATTCCACACTAGACCATGTACTCTGTGACACAAGCCAAGTATCCCAGCATCAGGCACAGTGCCTAGCATACAGTTAGTACTCAATAAGCATTTTTAAATAAATGAAGGAATGAATGAAACACAGTTCCTGCCCTCAAGGAACTTGCAGTCTAGCAGGGGAAGTGGAGACGTGAACCAATGGTTGCAGTGCAGTGTGAGGGATGCAAGGCAGGAACAAGAAGAAGACAAAGGTACATGGGAGCAGGGAGAAGGGACCCACCTGGAGCAGGGGAGCCAGCAAGGTGTTCCACAGAGGGAGATGCCAAAGCCTGGTCTTGAAGAAGGAGCCGGAGCTTCCCAGGGAGATGGGAGAGAGGGAAGAAAGGTGAGGAGGTCCTCGTGGCTGAGAGCACAGCCTGGAAAAGGCACGGAGGTAGGACCCACCAGCTCTGTTAGAGAAACTCTAACAGAGGCTCCACGAGACTGAATTATGGGAGGGGTGTGAGTGGGGAGGGAGACAAGAGACACAGCTGGGGAGGGGGCTGGGACCAGATCTCAGAGGGCCTTGCTGCTGGGCCAAAGAGATTGGACCTTATTCCTTAAGCAGTAAGGATTCTGGCAGGGTTTAAGCAGTGGAATATGTGGTTCAACTTCCGTTTTAGAAAATGGCCCTGGCAGGGTGTGGAGGATGCGCTGGAAGGTGAGCATTGGGCGAGGCAGCCCAGTTAGGAGACTGGCGAAAGACAGTGAGTGTTTAAAGTGACAGAAACAATGAGGGTGGGCGGGGAGGCGAAAAGGCATACAAGTGAGACTGAATGGACAGACTGAGTGACCATTTGAGGAAAGAGGTCACTTAAGCTCTTAGAGTCTCAGTCTCCTCCTCCATAAAATGAGGATAAGATGATCTACCCAACAGGGCTACTGTGAGCCTTCTCAGAGCAAAGACTAAAGGCCCACACGGGGTCTGGCGGGTGGTAGACAGCTTTCTACTTTTTGCACCTCTCTGTTCCTTTTTGCCACGTCTTATGCTTTTGCAGCAGAGTCAGAGGGAATGCACAATACTGGGATAGGAGGGAGGGGCCCCGGGGCTCCGGCAGCACAGGGGCACGTGCCTCCGCAGAGGGATGGGGTGTCTTGTCCAGAATAAGGCTGCCGTGTCTGTAGGACTCCAGGTCCCAGGCCAATCAAACCTGCTCAGACCTGCTGCTGGTACACAGGCTTCTCTCTGCAGGGAATACTCAGCACAGTCCCTCGTGCAACCTGCTGAGCTCACTGAGGAAATAGAAGCCACCCCAGGCCTTTCAAGCAGAGGGATTTAAGTCAGGGATTTGGTTGTAAAGTGGTAGAAGAGGTAGGAAAACCCAGAGATCAGCAACAGCAAGAAGCCACCACATTCCTGGGGCTGGACAGAGCAGGCAGTGTTCCAGAAGCCCAGGAGCTGAGGTCCCCAGACAGAAGCTGGACTGGCTGTGGGCCTGCCAGAGGGTGACGGCCCGTGCAGGAAGGGGCTCTTCTGAAGGAGCCAAAGAGGAGGCACGGATGCTACAGAGACCTGGCTGGAAACAGAGCAAGGGAAGAAGTATCCTGGCTTTTCCCCTCCTCCTACACTCTACTTCTTCTAGTGCCTCCAATTGGATGAACCCATCCCGAAGCCAGTAGGTAAGGGATCCTGGGAAATGTAGTTCCCTGTGCCACCAAACAGGGCAGAGGAAGACCGGAAATGGATCTTGGAGCAACAGGGAAATGACCAGCACACTCATTCATTCCTTCACTCACTCACACATTCAGTAAACATTTATTGAGCACGTAGGTGCCGGGGAGATAGTGACAAACAAGAATTCTGCATCCTGCAGCAGCTGGACTGCGCCCCTTACAGCCCATGCCCAGACAGCCATGGGTACCTGCTCAACTAGCCTTCAGGATGGGGGTTGGTGCAGAGCTTCGGGACCCCTGGGAGCTTCCGGTGTGCAGAGAGGTTGGAGCCAGGCTCTGCTTAGGCTACGGACTGGAGGCGCGAGCATCTCAGCTGTCTCTGCCTCCTCCCCAGCTGAAAGTTCCCAGCTCAGAACGAAACGTCACCAAAAAGGAAAGAAAACCCTTAAATCCCACTGTTCGTCTTTGGAGCCTGGGAAGCGAGGATCTAATGAACATGAGACGTGCGGGCCGTTCAGAAGTTGCCTTTGAAACCTCCCCAGGCTGGCTTTGTCAAGGAGCAGCATTGCCTTTCAAAGCTGCCTGGCTCCAAACTCCCCTCTTCTCCTTCCTTGGTAGCAGGCAGCGGCTGATTAGCCAGAGATGTTAAACACTCCCTAATTCATTGGAGAAATCCCCAGGCTTCTGGGGAACTGGTAGCAGGGCTGGCGAGCTGAGTACTTCCACTCCTCCTACCCGGCCCCCCACCTCCCCTGCCATCCTGGGCCCTCCTGGGTCTCCTCCTCCTCCGTGGCCAGGTTTGCCCTCCTCACTCCCTCACCCTGGCCTGTGTCAACCAGAGTCTCTGTTTCCTGGAGTCTTGTCTTCTGGAATCTGCCTCTTCTGAGAAGACTCCATAGATGTACCGCACGTGTGATGACCAGCCACGCCCTGAGTCTTCGCCCACAGTGGGGCCTTATACACACCCCTCTTCATGTGCATGGGCCTGGGGGCTGCCCTCACTGCCCACGACTCAGTGCAGCCCCCCTGAAGGAAAGGGCTCCAATCCAGCCCAGGGGAAGGAGGGGCAATAAGGCAAGAACATGCCAGGGCGTCACCACACAGCCATCTACAGACAGGCCATCTGGCCTAGAGTCACAGCCTGACCACATAGCACTTTCTGAGACCTTGGGTAAGACGGACCCCTCTCTGGGCCTCCATTGCTCATCTATAAACAAACGGTTGTGTTAGCCCAGTGCTTCTCAAACTGCAGCTGCAACAGAGCCACCAGGAGGGCTTAAGTGTAGATCACTGGGCCCACCCCAGATTTCTGATTCAGCAGGACTGGGGTGGGGTCTCCTGAGAAGTTGCATTGCTAATAAGTCTTCAGGTGATGGCTGCTGCCTCTGGTCCAAGGCCCACTCTGGAGAACCAATGGGCTAGATGGCTGGATTTTAAGCTGTATTTGTCAAAGCTCCAAGGGGTCACAGGAAGCTCGCTCGCTCACGAGGCAGTAGGAGTGGTGATCAGGCGCAGGGGGATGCTGAGTAGGCTGGCCCCTAGCCCCCATCCACCTTACCTCCAGTTTTGTTTTTTTCGACTTTAACCAGTTTTGTTTGTTTGCACGTCCAGGTGAGAGTTGGTCAGAACCAAGTTTCCGCACTTTAAGCGAAATGTTTGGAACCTGCCGACTAGACTAGTGGTCCAGGCGGCCCCTTCCAGCTCTGATGTTCTAGGCCCCCGTGCTCATTCCACACCCCTCCTGGGCTTCTCCCACCTCCTTTTTCTTCTTTACAGCCAAGGGGGGCAGGGAGCACAGCAAGAACAAGACTGTGGATTCGGGTCTTTACTCTTAGGGGAGGGGGTGTGGGAATGGGTGGAGAGGCTAGTGACTTCCCAGGTCATTGTCATGGAGGGGACATTTCAACCCAGAGATGCACCTCAAAGTGGTGTGTGTGTGTGTGTGCACGTGTGCACGTGCATGCATTTATGTGCATGTGCACATGCACACACATGCGTGCACACACACACATATCCCTCTACTTGCAACCCCCATCCTGAAAAGGGGCCTGGGGCCCAGCTGAGTTGAGGAAGTTCCTGGAAAAGAGCGTAGCTGCATTTGGATGGGGTAAGTGTGGTGCATGCGTGTATCTGCATGTTTGCATGGATGATGCCTGTGCATACAAATGAGCTACAGAGAGAGATCAGGAATGATCAGGGTGAAGACAGATTTTAAATAAAGCAGAGGTCTCCTAGAATCTCAACATTTCAGGACTACACTGGAGATCATCAGCTCTGAACCCCTTATATATCTGATGAGGAAACCGAGGTTCTAGAGCTAGAAGCAGGGTTTCCTGACTCCAGGGTCGGGGCTCTGCGCCCCTCCCCACCCCCACTTTCATGCTCTGCTTGGATGTCAAGCCTCTCCCAGGCACCAGAATGACATCAGCTGAAACCAATGAAACATCATGGCAAATGGACAAAAATGTTCACAGAAAAGAATCCAAGGCAAACAAATCCCTTCCCAGCCCTGCCTGCCCCCACTCACAGAGCCGTTCCCCGGCTCCCAGGGATGCCACTTCCAGGAGGGGACCTGCCCAGCCCTGCAGCCGGGCTGGGTGAGCCTGCGAGAGAGCAGTGAGGAGGAAAACAAGAGAAGAAACCGCCTGGGCCCTTTCAAGATTCCTGGGGCTCTCTGGGACCCAGAGTTGTGCGTGAATTGGAGAGAAGGGAAGACCAGCAGACGAGCAGCTGAGAAGCAGCAGTTTAGAAGGAGAGGTGTGTGTGTGTGTGTGTGTGTGTGTAAAGGAAACCCACAACAGAGAGATTATCAGACTGTGCATGTGTTTGTGCAAACCCAAGAGAAACCAACAGACAACATAGCATTCTGCAGGCTGAGGAAGAAGGAAGAAACACACACACACACACACACACACACACATACACACACATGCACCTGCAGACTGGATGTGGGTGGGGCTGGGAACAGGGCAGCCAAGGTGAGGCCAGGAGGTAAAGAGCTGTCGGAGTGAGCCAGCGTGCAGGCTGTTTGTGTCTGCAATGGGGCGTGTGACACAAGATGTCAGAGCACGTCTGTGCATGTATGCGGCGTGGGGCCTGCCCCAGGGGCCCGGAGGGGTAGTGGGGAGGGCGGGCAGCGCACAGCACCGGGCACCCTTCATGGATGTGCTCTCACACTTCTGGGGGCCAGGCAGCCCCCAGTGTCCCCTTCCCTGGGACCCTGCTGACAGACCCCCTCAGCTGCTGCAAAGGTCCTCCCCTGATTTCACCTGCCATGCTTGTCACCCTACCCCGCCTTCCTCCTCAGGGCCTGATATCCCAGGAATACGATCGTCTCCAGCCTGGGACAAGTCTCTGCTCTCGGTACAGCAACCACCAAATCCGTGCCCGCACCCAGCCCACACCCCACACCCACTTCTGTCTCCAAGCAGGGCACCAAGCACAGACCTTGAGTCACACAACCTCAACTTCAGATTGTATTTCTGCCTCTCATACTGGGTGACCTTGAGCAATACTTGGGCCTTTCTAAGTCGTAGTTTCTTCTGTTTAGGGAAAAAAAAAAAAAAGAATAGCGCTCTTGTGAGGATGAAATGAGGTAATGTATGTGCAGTCCCTGGCATTGTGCCCACCACCAACAGGTCCTTCCCTTTCTAGCCTCTTAATTCATGCTCCCAGGGGGTAGCTTCTTATTCAAAGTCACAGGGACTTCCCAAGCAGCACCAACTCCCTGAAACCTAAAGCTGGAAGTAACCTTAGAAGTCATGTGGTCTAAGTGCCTCACCCCACATTATAAGTAAAGACATGAGGCTTGAAGAGACATAACTTGTATTAATAATGGAGCCGAGACCAGAATACAGATCCTCTGCTTCGCAACCACCAACTTTCAGCTTTCTCCCTTCAACCAGAGCCAGAGGATGTTCACAGCAATGTTCTTGGAAGGTTTATTCTCCACTGGTTTGGAGTGGAGCCTGAGCTCTGAGGTGTAGGCTGGAGCAGAGGCAGAGAACGAGGACTCTGAAGGACAGAGCCATGGCCCCCTCGAGTCCTGAGCAATTCAGCTCTGGCCCTAAACTTGCATTCCCAAGTAGCAAAGCCAAAGCTCTGAGGAGAACTGGATTCCCTCCCCCTAACCCCCCCATCCCACTGCCACTTAGAAGGCAGTTTCGTGGTCCATCTCAGGTGGTCCTTTGGGGAGTTAACCCCCCATCCATTGTAAATGATCAAAGGATTTCTTCTACCTACACCTCCCTGAAAGGAGAATCTCAAGTCATTGCAAGCTTCTCCACCTCTTAATATTTCTGTAGCACAGACCAGTGCCAGGCAGCTGCCTGTCTCACCAGGCCCCACATCTGGCTCTTTATCTGGGCTCTGTTCCTTATCACACCTCAGTTGTGATAAAGACCAACAGTGCTGAGGACTACAGGACTGTGCTGAAACATGTCCCCTCCCGGAAGGATGGGAGTCCCAGGGGAGGAGCTAAGGCTGGTTGCTGAGAGGACAGCAGAGGTCGTGCTCCTTGTGTTTGCTCATCACACAGGATGGGAATGTTCCTGGCAGGGACCAGTGCATGGGCAAGAGGTGAGTGCAGCAGGGGGAAGTCTGGCCAGAAGAAAGAGCCGTCATGCCGGGAACCAAGCAGGGGAGGGGGTGGGGAGGAGAGAAATGCTGAAGGGGGTGCAGGGATATCAGTCAGGAAGGGGGCACAGCTGGGGGACCTGTGTGGCAGGAACCAGGAACCAAAGAGTAGGAGCATCACTCACCTTCCCCACCCCTTCCTGCAGTGACAAAGCAGTCCCCCCACCCCCACCCCATCAGCAGGTACTTCTAGGGACACAGGAGGCCTGGGAGGAGACAGAGGCCAGGACAGGAAATTCAGGTTCCTGAGCTCATGCCTGTTCTTGCACTTCCTTAATCCTAAAGAGAAGGAGCCAGAAACCAGGGTGAGTTAGAGACCCCTGAGTACACAGTCACCCCTACCCTTCAGCAGCTGACTGGGGAGAGGCTGGGCAATGGGAAGCAGACTTCCTCCAAAGGGTCCTTAAAGGCCATTTGTGTTCTATTCATCAGGACCATGCAGCCTAATCTGCAGGAGTCACACCATTCACTCCCTCCACCAAAATTCATTTATCCAAATGCAGTAAATGTTATAAATAACTAATGTGCTTCATTCATTCATTGCTTTAGAGAAGCAGCCTAACACTGCTGCTGAAAGCATGGACTCTTGAGCCAAACTGCCTGGCTTGAATCCCAGCTTCACCAGTTGATGGCTGTGTAATCTTGGGCAAGTAATTCAACCCCTCTGTACCTTAGTTTGCTCATCTCTGAAATAGGGATAATATTAATAACGACCTCATAGGAGCACTGTGAGGTTTAAATGGGTCAATATATGTCAAGTGCCTAGGACAATGGCTGACACATAATAAAAGCTAAATCAGTGCTAACTGTTATTATTATTTATTCAATCATCAAAAAGTTATTGAGCACTGATTGGGTGCTAGATGCTGGTCTAAACCTTAGGATCCCATGATGAGCCATCCAGACATGGGCTCTACTCTCAGTAGCTTACGTTTCAGTGGGGGAGACAAACATTCAATAATCACTAAAAAGTTTACATATTTACAAATTGTGATAAGAGCTGTTAAAGACAAAAACAGAGAGCTGGTGGACTTCCCTGGTGGCGCAGTGGTTAAGAATCCGCCTGCCAATGCAGGGGACACGGGTTTGAGCCCTGGTCTGGGAAGATCCCATATGCCACGCAGCAACTAAGCCCGTGTGCCACAACTACTGAGCCTGCATGCCACAACTACTGAAGCCCACATGCCTAGAGCCCGTGCTCCGCAACAAGAGAAGCCACCACGATGAGAAGCCCGCGCACCGCAACGAAGAGTAGCCCCTGCTCACCACAACTAGAGAAAGCCCTCGTGCAGCAACAAAGACCCAACGCAGCCATAAATAAATTAAAAAATAGAGAGCTGTGAGAGCGTATAACTAACAGATTTGCAGGCCAGGGAATGCTGTCTGGGGTGTGATGTTTCTCTCACTCTTCCCCACGGAGTCCGAGCACCTTGGGTGCGCCATCTCTGTCCGCAGGCACCCACTGAGGACAAAGCCCATCTGTGCCCTTCGTGGGTCTGGCCACGGCCGTGCATCCGTGCACTCTCGGTGTGAGAAGCCCAGGCAGGGCCAAGTCCCCATCACCTCACCTGCCGCCACCTCCACTCCATTTCTGGACCTGGTTCTGAACAGAAGAGTCCTGCTCCGGGTGCTCACAGTGTCCAGTCAAGAGCAGCCACTTGGAAGGTCATGACTATTTGTCAGGAGTCCTACCTGCTCCTTAGAGACTGTCCTAAATCTGATATCCAGCCAGGAAGATGAAGCAGTGTATTGTGCTAGGTACGTTACAATTCACTTAGCCAATTTATTCCATTGTCTCATTTAATCATCACAACAACTTTGTGAAGTTGATATTATTATTAGACCTATTTTACAGAAAAAGAAACTGAGGCTCTGAAAGGTTATATAACTTTCCCAAGGTCACACAGCTTATTTGTGGAACAGCTAGGACCCCAACCTAAGTCTGCTTGACTCTAGACCCTAAAGTCTTAAAAAGCATAGTATGGGGCTTCCCTGGTGGCGCGGTGGTTGAGAGTCCACCTGCTGATGCAGGGGACACAGGTTCGTGCCCCGGTCCGGGAAGATCCCACATGCCACGGAGCGGCTGGGCCTGTGAGCCATGGCCGCTGAGCCTGCACGTCCGGAGCCTGTGCTCCGCAACGGGAGAGGCCACAGCAGTGAAAGGCCCGCGTACCGCAAAAAAAAAAAAAAAGCATAGTATGGTCTTTTTAATAACGTGAGTAATAATATAATAGCTAATACTTGTACAACACTTTCTATGTGGCAGGTACCATTTTATACATTTTAAGTAATTCAATCACTTAATCCCTATAATAATCCTATGAGGAAGATACTATTGTTATTCCCATTTTACAGGCGAGGAAATCGAGGCACAGAGAGGTTAAGCCATGTGCCCAGGGCCAGTGAGATGAGTCAGGAGGTTGAGTTGACCATGCTTTGTCACAGAATGGCGGAGTTTAACGACCTTAGCAGCCTCAGCTGGAGGCTGAGAGAGGAAGAGATGGGCTCATGGCTGTGGTGGAGCTGCCGGTACCTGGGCAGAGCCTGTGCCTCTCCCCCACACGGCCTCTCTCACCCACCTGTCTCCAAGCATCCAGGTCCAGGCTTCCCTCTGACCTGGCCATCTCCTCGCCTCCCCCAGGTTCACCTGTGCGAGCCAGGGCGTGGGCACCACCCCGTCCAGCTCTGTCTGCTTTCTGTACCAGACACACCACCTGGCCCTGGTGTCTCCATCACGAGGCTCCACCTGCAGCTGAGTCAGGTGAGGCTGGGAGTCCAGGGCCGCTATGACGGAAGAAGCAAAGGTCAGCTGACGGCCGGCTCAGAGGCCTCAGGGCAGGGTGGCCTCTCCACTCCACTTGGGTCTCTTTCTCCAGAAGGTGATCTCAACCCAGCCCAGTGGGCCTGACCTAAAAAATCAGACCCCAGGGCAGAGTGGGGGCAAGGGGTGCCCCCTGCAGTGTCACAGGCTCCACCCAGAGGAGGGTTCAGACAACCAGCTTTCCTTTTCCCAGATGCCTCTCCCCTCATTCCAGCTAAGTCTCTGCCCTTCTCAGGCCCCTTCGGCTCCAGCCCTCCCCATAGGGCACAGGCCTATCTCTGTCATCATCACAGGAAGAGCATGGGGTGATGGACAAGGGCGAGGAGGGGGCAAGGACTAAAGGTGGCCAAGGACCTGGGAAGCTGGAGGATTCATTTACTTTTGTCCTTGCATCAGTGGCCCCATCCTGCCGGCACCACCAGGGCCATGGGGCCTTCCTACTCCAGTCTGCACACCTTCCAAGAGCTTAGCCTCCTGAAGGCGGAAGGGTTTGATCGGGAGTCACCCCGGCAGGAAAGGGGGAGCCCTTCCAGCAGGTGGGGCGGGTGATGTGGGAACTCCGAGGGAGAGGAGCAGGGGCAGGGCGGCGAGGTGCCCGCAGCCCAGCGAGGTGCCCGCAGCCCGGCAAGGTTATTTGCCGCCGTTTCTCCCTCCTGCGGCTCCCGAGCTCGAGCCTCCAGAGGTCTTGTGTGGAGGACGGAGCAGAGATGAAGAGAAAGGAACCACTGTGTGGGGCTGAGAGGGCTCCTTGGACTAAGTGCTGACTTCAGCGGTCCCCGTGGACAGGAAAGCAGGGCCTGTGCGGGTTGCGGCGGGAGCTGTGGATCCTGTTGAGGTGGGGCTGACCCTCTAAGTGGCCCAGAAGCATCTAGATGAGGCCTTGTGCTGAGCTGGCTTGCTTCTACCTCCCAGCTGGACCACAAAATGGGAGGAAACATCCATAAAGTACCCGAGCCGGCTCTATGGTCAGAAGTCCTGCCAAGGCGCTTCTGGTTCTCCCTCTAAGTGGTCTTAATTTCCGTGATTTGCAGGTCCCAGTCTCACTGAGGGCCCATTCCCCATCATGATGGATGGGCAGGAATAGTCCGGTGAGCCGGCCCCCAAGGGCTCTGGGCCGGTCCAGCAGGGTCCTGTGGGTTGCGGGGCAACCCAGTTCTCCACCTGAGCCCCAGGCACTATGCCCACTAGAGCACAATCCTCTCTCCCAGCTAACCTCCCAGCTAGAGGGCCCCATCCCTTCATACGGCAACAGGATGTGGAAAGAGAATGAGCTTAGTACTGGGGCTTGGACTGGAGCTCCGTCAAACCTTCCCGAAACCCCTTGGCTGATCTAGGGGGACCTTGCCTTTCACCACGTGAAACGTGGACGTCTTCTGCCTCCCACTCTCTGGTTCGGCTTTTGTCACAGTGACTAAGGTACAACTCTGGAGTCAGGCTGCCTTAATTTGAATCCCTAATATATTACAACTCGCAAGGGAACCTCAGGCAAGTTACCTAGCTTCTCTGTGTCTCAGTTTCCTTATCTTTGAACTGGGGGTAGTAACACTACCTACCTCATTGGTCCATCATATGAAAAAGTTCAATTATATTGTGGGAGCAGAATAGTGGACCCCAAGGATGTCCATGGCTAATCCCTGGGACCTATGAATATGTTTCCTTACATGGTAAAGGAACTTTGCAGATGTGTTTAAAGTATGGCTCTGGAGATAGATTAGTCTGGATTATCTAGGTGGGCCCAACCTAATCACATGAGAACTTAAAAGCAGAGAAGCTTTTTGGGGAGAGAGAGATGTGAGGACAGAAGAAACATCAGAGAGATGCAACATTGCTGGCTTTGAAGACAGAGGAGGGGGCCACAAGCCAAGGGCTGCAGGCTCTGGAAGCTGTAAAAGGAAAGGAAATGGCATCACCTCTAGAATCAGCAGGAAGGAATGCAGCCCTTCCTACACCTTGATTTTTAGCCCAGTGAGACCTGTGTCAGACTTCTAACCTGCAGAACTGTAAGATAATTTTGTGTTGCTTACATATTAGTGTGTAAGCGCTTAGAATGGGGTCTGGCACATAGTAAGACCTCAATAAATGTCAGCTCTTGATTATCTTCATAAGTATCATCATCGTCATCGTCACTGCTGCTGTTGTTATAATACAGGGTAGAGGACCCACTGTTGCTCCCATCCCAGGGCAGCTGCCTCTCCAGCATGAGCTGCTCCGAGCCCATGTCCCACTTCACTGGGTATCACAGACTGCGTGCAAGTCAGCCAGGGGGCAGAGGACATCCTGAAAACAAAATGGCACTTGGTACAGCCACCGTGTGAGTGAGAGACACATGACCAGCCTCCCTGCGGCCCCGTTCTTGTGAAGAACAGGAGTAGGGGCACCTGGGAGAGTGGCGTGGGCCTGCCTGATCCGGGCATAAGGCCTGCCTGTAGTCGCCACTGCAGAGACGACAGCTCTGGGGCCTAAATGCGCCCCATTCCACACCCACCCACCTGGGACTGTTGAGGAGACAGCCTTGGCGCCCAAAACTTGTAACTGCTGGGCTGTGTGAGAACAAGCAGGACCAGCAGTGCAAACAACTTCAAGTTAGACAGAAGGGGGTACTTTCTCTGGTGAAAGAGCATCGAATAGCACGTGATCGGGATTTCAGATTTACTCAGGAAGGGGGAGGGACAGGAAGTGGTCTCCAGAAGCCAGGCTGTGGTCAGCCACGGGTCACCTCACAAAACAAGCCCCCCTCAGGGCCCACTCCCACATCCCCGCCTTCTCAGTCAGCCCCCGCCAAGTGAAAGTGAGGCTTTGCTCCCCCAGCAGAGTCCCCCAGGCTGCACACCTCCCCTCCTCCCTTCTGGAAGCCCTTCATCCCCATCCCCATCTCCAAAGTGACCCCTACATTCCCCCCCGGGTGCTGGGGGCCTCAGAAACCTGTCCCCACTTGATCTCCTACTTCTCAAGAGCCACTGAGGCCCAGAGGAGTAGCCTCTCAGAGTCCCCAGATGTAGGGTAAGACCCTTTGCCTAAGACTGAACTGAGCCCAGGGTAGGGACCAGACTGTCCAACAATGTCCACAGACCTCGCCATCTCAGGGACAAGGGTCATTTCCTTTTAGACCCGTGGACAAAAGCACTGTTAGACTGTAAGCTCCCTGAGGGCAGGGTCCACGCCTGTCCATTCACCACCGGGCCTGGCCCAGAGAGGCCCTCCAAAGCCATTTGTTGGGTAAGGAACACCCTCTAAAAGTCGACAGCCCTCTCGGACGGCCCTGGACAAAACCCAACCCCTTCCCATCTCCCTCTAAAGGGGAGCTCGGCCAAAAGAGCCACCCCAAAGGGACTGACTGCTTTAGGGTGACAGGAGACAGGAGAGAGCTAGGCTGTGGTGGGGTGGGGGGGACAGGGAGAACCACTGCTCCCAGGGATACCCTGACCTCAGTCCAAGGGCCCATCCCATGTGGGTCACCCACTGTCACCTCCCTTTCTATGCAAAGTTTAGCTCTGAGCTGGCGTTTCTCCACTGCTCCCTGCTCACCCAGCACTCCCTGGACGTTCATGGACCATGGAATCTCTCCTTGTTCCTTCCCCTATCCCCCAATCTACAATCTCACTTTCTGATTAAAAGAACTCCCCTTACCAACACCCCAACTCCGACTCGCGCCACGGGGAGCCGATCTGCGTGGGGACCCTGCTTGCAGGGTCACTGCTGATCCATGTGATTCCTCTGTGCAAATTAGAAAAAGATGCCTTTTTCTCCAGATGAATGCAGGCCCCGTCATGGTGCATGGGCTGGTGAGAAGGGCATAGGCTGGGTTTCAGCCCCTGTCCACCTCTTGCCTGAGTATGCTTGCACGGTGCACAACCTGCCCACCTGCACACAACCGTTAGACTTCAGGGAGTACACCCACTGAAGGAGCCTATTAGACCAATAAGTCCTAACCTCTCATTTTACAAGTGAGGAAGTGGAGACCCAGGAAGGAAATGTAATTTATTGAAGGTCACACACCAAGCTGGAGGCAGACCCAAGGCCAAAGATCCAGGCATCCCGACTCCCAATCTAGCACTTTCCCCTCCCGCTGCTCTATCCAGTTCTCACACTTGGGGACAGATGGCAAACCCAAGACAGCAGGAGAGCTCCCAAAAGCAGCGCCTGGGGAAGCCTTCTTGCACTAATTAGAGGAGAAGTGATAACCTCATCCCAAACTACACATAAAATTGAACATAAAACTCTCTGAACCGTGTACCACCTAACCCTTGGCTGATGTGGAACGTGAATATAGCTCTTCCCCGGTTATTCCTCATCTACAACCTCATCTATCCAAGGCTACTTCACTGTGAGGACGTCCCCAATGTCTGTCTAGGCCAGTGCATCTGTCTTGGCCTGGAAACTCCCAGTTGAATTTCTTGCTTCCGGAGAACCCCTGAACACGCACCAGTGCTCAGAAGATGACTTTTAATTGAGATGAAGGTGAGGGCAATGGTGATGAAGAAGGGGGGGGGGGAGGAAGGGGGTTGTGAGAAGGAGAGAAAGAGAAAGAAGAAGAAGGGCAATTCCTAATGTATTATATTAATTTCTTATCCTGGGATCTAGTTGCCTATAACATCACTGAGCTGTGCTTCACGGAAATGGTGGTGAAGATACACACACGTGTATCTCTCTCTCTCTCTCTCACTCTCTCGGTGGTGCCTGCAATATAATGTGGTGATTAAGCTCAGGCAGAGCCAGACCTCCTGGTTTTGAATCCTGGCTTTGCCACTACTTGGCTGTGAAATTTCAGGCAAGGGCCTTGGCTTCTCTGTGCCTCAGTTTCCTCTTCAATAAAATGGGACAACAACAAACATGACCTCATAGAATTTTCTGAAGATTATGAGAGTGAATATATGGGCAACACTTAATGCAGTGCCTGGCTGATAGCAGGTATGCAGTAAACATTGTCTGTAACTATATTGGGGTGCTGTTTCTTGACATTTTGTCCTGGCCCTATTTTCCTATGGTGTTGGGGGAATTGTCCAGGCTGCCTGGAACAATTTCCAACTCAGTATTCCAATTGTTGGAGCAGAGAGGGACTGCCTTAAGAAGTAGTGAGCTTCCTGTCACTAGGAGCAATCAAGTGGAATCCAGATGAGCACTTGGCATGGATGTGGCAGAAGCAGGGTGGGGGTGAGGGATCTCTTCCAAAGTCCCTTCCGAGCCCAATACACTATGAATATATGAATAAACACACATCTCCTGGCACCCACATGGGCATAACCTTGCCGACAAATGGGGACACACATACAAGGGTGCAGTCTCCACACTGGCTTTGGGGACCAGGGAGAAGTATTTTAAGCCAGGTAAGCCAACATCCCCAGCCAGCCCCTCCCCCAGCACCCAGCCTATTCCTGTGTACACACAGGCACCAGGTGGCAAGCAGGAGCTTTCAGGGAGGCACCGATTGGGATTTCAAGGAGCCTGTTTCCTACCATTCCCGGTTGTCTTTTTACAGGCGCCAACTGCCAGCCTCCGCGCCCCCATTACAGGCCAGGTCCAAGACAGCGTGGGGCAGGTGACCAGGAATGGGACAAGGTAATTGGGTGTTGGTTCTACCTCTGATGGAGGTTGACTGATAGTGCACCTGGGGTAGTCCTGGCAGCTCTGGCCTCTAAAGGGCCGCAGTGCCCAGAATTCGGATGCTGTGAGAGGTAAGGGCTTCCCCATTGCAAAAGGAATGAAGCGAGAATTTGTAGGAGGGTCAGAAGCAGCCCCCTCCAGCCAAACCTATTCCTACCCCTGCCTTGTCCTGACTGGCACCCCACCTCACGCAGTCCCCCAACACTTGTCCTGGGTGCTGTGTGCCATCCATTAGCCTTTCTTTGGAGAGGGCAAAGTGCTGATAAACCAGAGCAGCAGCACATTCAAACCTTCCTATCAGCCCGGGATGCATTACTGCATATTATTTGTCTGCAGCAGCTGTGACAGCGGTTCTTCCTTTCTAACAATATGGCTTCGCCTGGTACTAAAAAGGGCCCCTAAGTGCCACGAACACCTTTGCTAGGAGAGGAGATCACACACTGGGGAGAATGGGGAGGTGGACCACCCTGGGATCAACATTTTGCTGCGGATTAGTCCAAATGTGGATGCAAAATTAGGTGGGGGAAGGGGAGGAGGAGGAGGAGGAGGCAGACGGCACAGGAAGGGGACAAGGAGCCCGCCCAGGAGGCAGAGCTTTCCCAAGGACCAGTACACCCAGCTCCACTCTGCAGGAGACAGGGCGTGTGTGTGTGTGTGTGTGTGTGTGTGTGTGTGCGCGCGCGCGCGCGCGCGTGTGTATCCGCCGCAAACCCCCTCCAGCTTCCCTGCCACAGCCCGGCTACTCTTCCCAATCAATGACCTCTTTGTGGCTGAGAAGGTACGGGAACCACTACAAGAACTGGGGGTTGGGAGGAGGCCACCTCGTAAGCATCCAGGCGCGCACGATCCCAACTTATTGCCGTCGGGGCCAGGGCTCCCAAAAAGGGTCTCCACACCTCTGGTAGCACGGGGCTGCCAGGGGCAGTGGCTGGAGCCTCTCCGACTCTGTGAGGCAGTCGCCCGTCCCCCAGTCCCGGGAAGAAGCGCTCTCCCCCGGCCCACGCCCGCTAGGTGGCGCTCGGCAGTCATGCTCCTCCCACCCCCGTCGTCCCAGCAGCCTGAGAGGCCCCTGGACGCCCGCTTGGAGGTGGGCGGGGGATGACAGGTGCACCGAGGTGGGGGAGGGAGATAGGAGCAGCATTCCCTCCTTCATTGATTCATGTCCATGGAATTTCTAAGGCCTCAGCCCTCAGTTGCATTAAAGGTGGCCAAGGACCAGAGAAGCTGGAGAGTCCGTTTTACTTTTGTCCTTGCATCGATGGCGCCATTCTCTTTTTATTGAGGTATAGTTGATCTACAATGCTGTTAGAAGTGTTAGCTTCAGGTGTACAACCAAGTGATTCAGTTATACATATATATATTCTTTTTCAGATTCTTTTCCTTTATAGGTTATTACAAGGTATTGAACATAGTTCCCTGTGCTCTACAGTAGGCCCTTGTTGGTTATCTATTTTATACATAGCAGTGTGTATCTGTTAACCCCAAGCTCCTGATTTATCCCTCCCCCACTTTCCCTTCTGGTAACCATAAGTTTGTTTTCTATGTCTGTGAGTCTGTTTCTGTTTTGTAAATAAGTTCCTTTGTATCATTTTTTTCAGATTTCACATATAAGTGATATCGTGTGATATTTGTCTTTCTCTGTCTGACTTATGTCACTTAGTATGATCATCTCTAGGTCCATCCATGTTGCTGCAAGTAGCATCATTTCATTATTTTTTATGACTGAGTAATACTCCATTGTGTGTGTGTGAGATAGATAGATAGATAGATAGATAGATAGATATCTCCCACATCTTCTTTATCCATTCATCCGTCGACATTGCATGTCCTTCTCTTGAAGGTCTAAATACCCCAGTCCTCCAGAAGCCCACAACCTCTGAGAGACAAGAGATCCAGGAAAAGTTAATCCGAGGTAATCTATGCCAAAGGCCAAGTAGGAAGTACAGCCAGTGCTCTGAGTTCAGAAACAGCCATGGGATAAGACACCACAGAGCTCTGATAGGGGTTATCTTGACCAATCTGCTCTGGACCAATCAGAGCAGAATGGGTGAGAGTCATCCATCCCTTCCGGTGCCAGGCACTGGACTAGGCCCTGAGCGTTTGATTATGACCAGATAACACAGTCGCTGTCCTCAGAAAGTGTGTGGACGAGTGAGCGAGAAAGACACCAGGCAGATAACTACACAAATAATTAACTGACTGCTACTGTCATATGTGAACAGGTTAATATAAAGACTTCGGGAGGAAGATTTCACACTCACCCTGGGTTGCCTGCTGCAGGCCCAACCAGGGTTGGAAGTGAGGAAGTTTGCATTATACAGAACATGAGCCCACTTCCTCTTAGTAGACATAAGAAACGGTTGCCTAACATCCAAAGCATAACTAAGACTAGGGCGACATTTTTCCTCTGGGTAAACTGGGAAAAGAACCAATGTTTACTGAGTGCTTAGTTCCATGTACCAGCATGGTTGATGTCTTCTCATTTAACCCTCACTTTACTCTGTGAAGTGGATGTTAAGCCCACCTGACAGAAGAGGAGACTGACGCTCAGGGAGGTTGAGGAACTGGCCCTAGACTGGAACCCATAACTGCCTGAGTCCTAATCCCACCCCTCTTCTGCTGTAACACGCTGCGTCTGGGACCATCTCTGGATACACTGCTGGGGGCCAACACAGGGAGCGTAGGGGAGGGGAGAGAGAGAAAGCAAAAGGAGCCTGGCAGGCTAAGAAGCCACCAGGTCAGGGCCCTTGACACCACCTCCTGTTGGCATAGCCAGCCCCTTCTCAGCATCCTGACCAAACCACCACCCACTTAACATTCCGCTCAGTTTTCACTCCTTCCGACTCCAAATGTTTATCAACACATGCTGTAATGTAATCAGCTCCTGGGAAAATACACACTAGGTAACAGATGCTGACAAGAGTGTCAAACAGATGTCCCCTCCCTGTCCCTCCCTCCCTCCCAGCCAGAGCCGGCACACCCAGGATGCTGAGGAGCACCTCTTGCCACTCCACCCTTCCAGCCCCAGCAGGGGAGGCCCTCCTTCCTCAGTAGCCCAACAGTGTGCGGGGCACAGTGCTGGGAGCTCACACATCTTACCGCATCCTCATGGCTGCACTGTAAGGCTATTCTTAGGATGCCCATTTTGCAGATGCAGGAACTAAGGCACACAGTGATGATGAAACCAAAGTGAAGCAACAGCACCATCAGAAGCAAAAGAAGGGATGATCACTCTGCCCGTTCCTTCACTAGGAGGCCACCTCCCCTGTGGAGCACAGGCCTTTGAAGAAAGCTGTCTCATCACTTTTAAAGTTGTTGGATCTGACGCCTCAGGGCCTGGCTTCTATGGACTTGACAGGCCAGGTCAAGTCGGGCTGGCAGCCTGTCCCCCATTTCTGCCCCAACCAGGTTGGGGACAGAATGGGTCCTGAAGGCTCAGGACCGAGCAAAATCGGGAGGCTTCAGATGCAGTGCGAGAGGAGAGAAGGGTCTGGGGAAGGGGGAGGCACCTTCTTTGATCTTTTCTCTTCCCTTCTTCTACTACTAGAGCTTAAGGACCCAGAGGCCAGCCCAGACAGAGGGGAGACGCAGGGCACAGAGATGGGGAGAGCCCTGATGGGACAGGACCCCCCCCTCCAACTCAGGACCTCTGGACCCTCTGGGATCATCTGTCTGAGGCTGGGCAATCCTCAAGGAAATCCGTATTTGCTTTTCCCTCCAACGCAGTCAATTTGCTCTTTTCATCTGACAGGAGTTGTAAATGAGACTTTATGGGATTTCTAATGATGGCGGTTTCCCTTTATCAGCCTCCAATTCCCACTTCTCAGCCCAGTTGACTCCAAGAAATGTTTTGACCAGGAATCCAGAATCTAGCACCAGGCCCCCACCCTGGTTGCTGCTTTCCATAGCGACAGCTAGCAGTTGTCAAACAGGCATCGGAGGCCAGGAGAAGCTCACGACGGAGAAGTCAGATCTGGGTTCCAGGCCGCCTCCCAGATGGTGTATTTAACCTCTCTGGCTTTTGCTTCTTCAACCGTAAACCTGGGGTAATAATGCCTGCTCCACCCACCTACCTCACCGGGCTGCTGTGAGGATCAAATGAGATTACAGGCCTCAAAAGCCTTTGAAAAACATAAAGCAGTCACCCAGCCTGGTTTTGCTATTATTATTATTGGTGTTGTGATTGTGTGTAGGTGCAACTGGGAAAGCCGATTATGGCAATCTGTGTGTCTCTGAGAGTGAGCTTGTTTGTGGGCACAGGGGTATATGTACCAGATTTGTGGAAGGACGGAGTTCTTGTGTCGGCACCTGCCTTTAAAGGTGCATACAGGGGATGTATGTGGCTATGAGTATATTGGTTCATGGGCACACATTCAAGTATCTTAGTATAATATCATACTAAAATATAGCAATATAATAATCCTATATGCCAGGTATTTTGCTAAACACTTGATATGGAGGTTGGGCCAGTGTAGGTATGCAGGCATCTATGGGAGGCTAGTTGTGGAGCATTTGTACCATCTGTGTGTCAGTGTTGGGCGAATGTAACGTGATGTGTGCCTATTCATCTCATGCACATAGCAGGGCATCTCTCCATGTGCTCACCTGAGTTGCAGTGAATCTGAGTGTGTGCACGCAAGCATGTGTGTGCACGTACATGCATGTGGGCACACACCCACCTCCCTGTACCTGGGGCGATGGTGTAATTGTTCATTATTTATCAGCTGCCTGGGCTGTGGGAGCCCCTGGCATACCCTGAACTCATTGCCAAGCAGCCATCAGGCCCACACACTCATTGTGGTGACAGCAGCGTGCCTGGGAGGGGAGGTGCCACTCTACTCTCTGGAGCCCCAGTCTGTGCCAGGCAGCAGGGCCCCTGCCAGGGGAAGGTACCGATTGACTACTCCACCCTTGAAGCCGCAGGAGTGCTCAGCAGGTGGGCCAGGCTCGGGGGCCTTGGGAGCAGAAAAGACAACTGGCACCTTCAGGTCCAGAGGACGTGGCTGTAACAGGCCAAACCCAGTGCCTGGCCCAGGAACACCATCTTAGCCTAATAGGGGCTGGGGCTGCCCACTGGCCAGGTGTGAAACATCCTTTCTGTCTCTGCCACACCATCACGGCTCCTCACTGCCCTCAGGATTAAGTCCAAACTCCAGTGTACAAGGCCCACACAACCTGGGCATGCACCTCCCAGGCCCCCCGCTTCCCACTCCTCTTGCACCGCACCCACCAGACTGAACTCTCAGTCCTTTGAGGCACCCAGCCCCCTGGGCCTTCTCACTGCCTTTCCTTCTGCCTGATTTTTCCATGCGACATGCCTGGCTAGCCAGTTCTCGCCCCTCGGGGATCAGCTCACCTCTGCAGGAAAGCTTCCTGACCCCAGATTAGGGAGGGGT
Organism: Hyperoodon ampullatus; assembly: GCF_949752795.1. Classification (NCBI taxonomy): domain Eukaryota; kingdom Metazoa; phylum Chordata; class Mammalia; order Artiodactyla; family Ziphiidae; genus Hyperoodon; species Hyperoodon ampullatus. The sequence goes on from NC_136920.1 coordinate 94,617,034, forward strand.
CCCCACTCACCTGACACGCCCATAGGCCCGTAGATTTCCTTATCATCCCACTTCCTAATAGAACCTTTCTTCCTCATTAGACTTTGGCCCCAGCCACAAACGGAGCATGTCTCAGTAGTACATGGCTTTATTCCAATGCCTAGCATGGTACCAGGTCATAGGTGGTGCATAAATATTTGTTGAATGAATTATTTTTAAAAGCCTGTTGAGAGAGAGTGGCTGTCTCAAGCTCTCCACGTATCTACATCACAGTGTGCATTTGAACAGGCACTTGAGTTCTCAGATCTCAAGGCTGGGGAGAACCACTCCTTTCCCCACTCCGTCCCCCCATCCTACCCCACCAATCATCATCATCATCCCAACAGGGCTGAAGATGGTAGAGTTTACAAAGTGCTTTTACAAAGGTCTTGGAAGTCATCAGCATCCCTTTACAAATGAGGAAACTGAGGCACAGAGAGGTTAAAGTGTCTCGTTCATAGGGGGCCAGCTCACTGTTTGCCCAGAGCTTTCCTAGTTTTAGCGCTGAAAGTTCCATGTCCCAGGAACCCCCTCAGCCCCAGGCAGAATGGGACAGTTGACCACCCTTCTTGTCTGGGATGCAAACCTAGGACTCCTGACTCCAAATAAGGTGTCCGCTCCCTGCCCAACTGCCTCCTGAGGGTCCTCAAAATTCAGTGACCCACCCTTTGGATGGCCTCTCCAGACCACTTGGCACTGCCCTGGAGCAACTCTCTCCAGAAGCATGTGTCCAGGAGTACAGGGCATTAATACTAACCTCAATCAAATAGAATTCAAAAAGATGCTCATTTCTGGAGGGAAAGCACTTTACATAATATAGAAGAAAACTAAGTCTACTATTAAAATAACTTCATAATGATATTAAAGCAAATTTTAAAAATAAAAAAAAACTTCACTCACAAAACATTTTCATTTCTCCATGTTGCCTTTGTATTTTTCTCTTTCTAAGTGCGGATTTTTTACAGAACCCCGATGAAGTGTAAGTATCATGCTTGTTCTCTTTTTCACTTCACATTACAGAACTCTCGCTTAGATTTGCCTCATTCTGAATCCTCCATGTCACTAACACCCATTAGCTTAGATCACAGGGAGTTTGGGCTCAGGGCTGTCTCCTTCCTGAAAGACCCCTTTCTCAGCAGGGGTTGCTAACTCAGGGCTCCAGCTGGGCTCCTGCGGGTTGCCATGTAAACACTGTCCTTGGCATGTGTGCTGTTTGCAGGGCAGAGGGACACAGCTTTCATCAGATCCTGAAAAGATCAGCGCCCTAGAGAAGGACACTTAGCCTCACGTCCACTCCCAGGGCGAGCATCCACCATGCACTTTCTCTGCAGGGCTGGGCTGACCCAGGAACTCTGTTCCTCCTTTACAATAAATTCCATTTCTTGGCTTCCATATGGCTCTCAAAAAAAATCCGTTTCCTCTCCATGATCCTGATAATTATCCTGACCACAACGTGCCCCTCCAGCCTGAATCTAAAGGCAACATGGAAGGGGAGAGAGTGTGGGTGGGAGGTTGAGTGTCTTCTTTCTTTCTCTAAGTCTTTTTCCCTTTCACCTCTTTCTGCATTGGGTATGCTCCAGGCTGGAATTTGACCCATCCTCTTCCCATCTCTTGGTCTAAGCTCCCTGGTCCATGGGTATCTTCACTGAAACCCTCTTCTTGGCACCACTGTTGAATTTTAAGTATTCCCACCCCAAATGAGGAATGCTCCCCCCGTCATATCCAGAATTCCCTAGGGTTTTGGATGTGGTGATTCACAGGAACGTGTTGAGGGTCTTCCAAGCAGAGGCACGGTGTAGACTGATTTACCTTCTGGAATCCCTTCTTTCTGGAGAATTGGGTGGTTCAAGAGGGAACTGGGGCCTTTCAATCATCGATCAGAGCTCCAGCCCTCAGAGCCACAGAGATCCCTAGGAAACCATGGCCCACAAGGGAGAGGCTAGCTGCCTATTAGCCACTGAGGTACCACTTTGACATAGTAGATCATCGGACCTGGGGGGCAGCTGCGTTCCACTGATCTGTCATCTTCAAGAGCAATGGCAGCCGTGGCAATGGGGAGGCTCTGCAGGAATCTCTGTAAGAATAACAATAATTAAACGTTTCTAAGCACTGTGGGATACGGGATACGGAGGCACCATCATAATCACCACAGCTACCAGGGCGATGATAACAGTAATTAGATGCTGTGGTTTCCCGACTACCCCCGGGGAGCACTGCCTGGGGTGAGGCTGGCCTGTCAGGTTAATGAAGTGGGCACCAATACCAGCCAGTCCTCTCTGGGGCTGGCTAGGGCTTTGGCCACACTTCCTCCATGAGATTCCTCCTCTTCTCTCGCCTTGCCCTCAGCCTCCACTGACCCCAGACTGGGGACTGGGGACACAGGAGAGGGTGACTCCCATTCAGCATATCACTCTAATGTAGGTTCAAGTTCATCTCGTCCTATCAACAGATTTCAGGGGATTGGGGAATCTTGGGGACTTCTTAACAGGACTCCCCTCACATCAAAGTGAGTTTTATTAGCCAATTAGTGAATGACACAGAGGGGTCTGGGAGATGGCCAGGAGGGGAAGTCTTTATTGTATTGACTTTGGGCCTTCCCCAAGCCCAACAGCTGCCTCTCTGGAAGAGCCTGTGGAAGCCGAGGGGGGACGGTGGGGACAGTTTCCTGGGTAGGGCACCTTCCTCAGGGCTGGTCTCTGTCTAGTCACTGCCCTCAGCTGTGGAGAAGGTAAGAAAGGTGAGCCCAAGGGCCTGTCCTTTGAGCAGACTGTCATTCCTGTAGTCATTGAGTCTCAGAGCCAGGAGGGAATGTGGAATTCATCTGGTATACTCTCCAGGTCAGAGCAAGAATCCCATCCAGGGCATCCCTGATAAATGGACCTGGGGCTTCAGTCTGAAAAGGGACAGGGAGTTCACTCCATTGTCGGTTCCCTGAACAGTCTTCCTTAGGCTAAGTTGAAATCTACTTCCCCAACGTATATGTCCATTGGTCTTGATTCTTCTCTGTGAAAGCACAGAGGCTAGGCTTGTTCCTTTTCCCGTCAGGGTTTTGGGAGCTTGCTAATCACACCTCACTTCCACCTCCTTTGGCCTTCTCCCTTATGAGGTCTGAGGCCACCTTCCAGCCTCTCTCTGCAGTTAACTCCAACTCCTACTTTACTGCAATGACCTTATTATTAACTTCCCTGCTTTCCACCCCCAAAACTTCCATCTTCACTGCTCTCTTCACCTTCCCTCCAGGCTCAGAGAAAAATGAGTCTTCTCTTTTCCAAGGCTAACCCCTTCTCCACCCTAGTCCCACCAGCCACGCTTCCTCCAGGGCCTGCCCCACGAAGTACACCCCCTTTCACTTCTTACACTTGTTTGGCCAGTCTTCACCGTCCACTAGCTCTCTTCCTTCTGCCTCAGGATGCTCAGGAGCTTTTGATTTCCCATCACAAAGGGGCAAACAAGCCCCTTGGTCTCCGTCGTGCTAATCCTCTTCAAGATTCCCATCCATTTTACTCATTCTGTTCACCACCAAATTCCTCAAGAGCGGGGTGGACACCAGCTGCCTCTGCTTTCTCACCTTCCACAGTCTTCTGCTGCCACTTTGATCTGGGTTCTGCCCCCAACACCACCCTCTCAAAGGTCACTGGCGTTTTTGCCACTGTATCCAGAGGCCTCCTCTGATTCCCACCTGCTCTCTGCAGCATCAGCCACTATTGGAAACCTCCTCCTCCTCCATTAAATTCTCTCCTCGCTTGGCTTCCATGACAACCCTCTCTCCTCGCCCCCCCTCCCCCCTCACTGACCAGTCCTCATCTGTCTGTCCGACCCACGTTATTGCCAGATTCATCTCCTGGAAGCCCAGCTCTGACAGCTCCCAATAAGCACTGCTCTGTTCAGAAACCTTCAATGGCTCACCATTGCCTGCAGGAAATAAAACAAAAATCATGGAGTCATAAAATGATGCAACTATGTGCAATGCATAATATACAATGTAATAATATGTCAGGGGGTTCAAACTTTTTAAGCAGCAGAGTCCATTATGAAGACTCTTTCTCAGAAGCCCAATGTTTGAAGAGCATGAAGACAGTACTGTCTTTAAACATGGTCCCTATTGAAGCAGGGAATAGGGATCCCAGGAAATTCTAGGGCTTTCAAACCACAGTTAGAAAACCACTGAAAAAATTAAATTCATCAGTCTGCGGGTGAGAAAACAGGCCCAGAGAGGAGAAGTGACTGGTAGAAAGTTGCACAAGATGTATTTAGTCAATCAACACATTTTCATAAAGTGCCTACTGAGTGCCAGACACGTTCTAGGTGCCAGCAATAAAGCAGAGGACAAGACACAAGAGGTCCTGCCCTGGAGGGGCTGACAGCCCAGCAGGGAGTGAATCAAGTATTATAAACCACTACTGAAAGTGGTGACAAGTTTGCGAAGGAAACTGTGGGAGCATATAGGAAGGGACTGGCCTGGTCTGAAGGGCAAAGTGGGCCACCCTGGGGAAGTGACACATGTAAACTGAGCCCTGAAGGATAGATAAGTAGCTGGTCAAAAGAAGTAGAAAAGCATTGAGGCAGATGGAACAGCTTCGGTGAAGCCCAAGGAAGCAAGTTTGGTAGCCGGAACCTCCGGAAAGCCCAGCGGCTCCTACTCAAAGCCCTGGAGCAGGCTGAGAAAGGGCTGCAGAAGCAGGCAGCCTCAACGGCCTTACTGAGAACTTGACACTGGCCTCAGAGGCTGGCTGGCCAAGGAAGGCTTCTCAGGCATTGGGACCTAATCATTTGCTTTGGAAGACAATCCACTGCTAAATCAATGGGGTATTGTGTATTGGATCCTGGAACATAAAGTAGACATTAGCGGAAGAAAAAGACATCTGAATAAATTCTGTAGTTGAGTTAATAGTATTATACCAATACTTATTTCTTAGGTTTAACAAAGGTACCATGGTTATGTAAAACATTAATATTAGGGGAAGCTGGATGAAGGACACATGAAAACTCTGTACCATTTTTACATCTCTTCTGTAAGCCCAAAACTATTTCAAAATAAAAAGTTTTAAAAATACATATATCCCTCTGGCACCGTGGCAGAGAGGAGCAAAACTGGATGCAGGGAGAGAGATTACAGTAATAACGATGACTAACACTTAAACCGTTCTTCCTGTACACCAGGCATTGTTTCAAGTACTTAATGTGTTTAACTCATTTAATCCTTGCAAGTCCATGAGTAAGTATTTTATTCTCCCTCATTTTACACATGAGGAAGGTGAGGACAGAGAGGTTAAGTCAGTGGCCCAAGGACACACAGCTACTGACTGACAGAACTGGAGTTTGAGGATTCAAATCTAGGCAGTCTAGCTCCAGGGTCCTGTGTGCTTGAGCACTACATTGTACTCCCTCCCCTCAGTGTGCACTGGCTCTACTGCAAGGATATTGCAAGGATCAGGCAGAAATCATGAGCGCACGGACTAGGGTGATAACAGTAGAAATGGAGCCATGTCACTAGACTTAAGACATCTATTGGAGGCATACTCGACATTTGCTTTTGAATTGGAATATGATGGTCAAAGAAGAGGGAAGAAGCAAGAATGACTCCTGGGCTTCCTTCCGGCCTAAGAGTAGGGACCAGAATTTAGTCTCCTGAGGCTTGGTCCTATGTTTCTTCCCGTCACTGAGGGAAACATTCCAGACCTTTCACAATCTAGTTGCACCTACTTGACCCTTTCTCTTATGATCTTCAAAATGCAAAACAAGCTGGACCACCTGCTGCTCCCAAACAGGCCCCAACCTCTCCAACTTTCATGTCCTTGTACAAGTGTTTCCCTCCTCTGAAAGTGTCCCCTCCATCTCCCTTGGTCCAAATCTGATCAACACTTCAAGGCCACCTCTTCCAGAAGCCTTCCCTGCTCTCCACAATGAGAAGCACTCAGTCTCTCCTCTGGACGCCAGTATTTTGTTGGCTCTCTTTGGCAGCAAACAACTTCCATCCTATAATATAGTTATTTGAGTAAGGTCTCGGCTCTTGCTCACTTTGGTGACCTCAGTACATAGCATAGTAGATGCTCAAAAAGATATTTGTTCAGTGAATCATCTATCTGAGTAAACAAGCTCTATCTTATTTCTCTTTGTCCCTTCCTGGCTCCCTTTTCTGTCTACTGCAACCCACCGCACACGCACACACGCACACACACACACTCACACACACACAACACATACAAGCTGGCACCCATGTTGGTGCTTTGCGTGTTTCAGGGACTGGTTTAATCCGCCTCCATCTTCTCCACCCAACCCATCCCCAGGCAGCCATGCCAACCCCCAGGCACACTCTCAGTGGAAGCCCATTTAATAGCAGAAGATCAAAGAAGCCTTACCCAAGGATGGAGAGATGGGAGAACATAAGCGGGGAACTAGCAGGCATTGGTGCATCTGGAATTGCCCCTTCAACCTATCCAGTCCAGCTCCTACAAGTGGTCCTGTCCTGGAGGAGGTGACAGCCCAATGGTGAGTGAATAAGTATTCAGAAGCAGAGTCTGAGACCACTGCAGTGAACTCAGTCCAGCACTGGTCCTTAAAGTATAGGGCCAGACTGGACTACCACAAACCAAATTGATAAGGCATTCTCCAGGTAAAACCCTCCTGGTGGCTACCTGGTATTCACTGCAGGTCTCTCCTTTCCCCAAGTCTTAGGCTCAGGTACAGCTTAATGCCTCTCTCCTCCAGCACTTGCCTCTGTCTGATAGATAACTCACTCAGCCCCTGTGTGCCTTCCCCACAGAAGCCTTCCCTGATCCCCACCCCACCCCAGACTGAACTGGACACTTTCTCTGAGACCCATTATATCATGTGTGCACATCTCCGGGACACACCACACACATTAAATGCTTGTTTATAACATCTGTTTCTGTTTGTCTTCCCCCTCTGCCCCCTAACTAGACTGAGTGCGCTTAGGGCAATGACGATGTCTCTGTATCCCCAAGCCTGGTATGGTGTCTGGTACAAAGAAAGCCCAATTACATTTGTTAAGTGTAAAAGATGGATGTATGAGTGTGAATGTTTACGTGAGCGCTTTAGTCTACAGACTTCAGCAGGAAACCAAGAGACACTCCAGGGCCAGATCCCAAATAGTGGGAAAGCGGTGTCCTCCTTGCCCATCCTCTTTCTGCTCCGCCTACTCCCAGGAACTAGAATTTACGTTTTATCAGGAATGGGCCACTTCCCATCTGCTCCTGCCTGCTGGGCAAAAAGGGCAGCAATGGGCAAAGGGAGCATTGTCTGGTCAGGCGTCCGGGAAGAACTTTCTTCTCCTTAGTGGGAAACTCTGTCTGTCTCCTCTTGAGGGAGAGGGTTGGGTCCAGAGGGAAGGAACAGAGAGCAGGCGCCGGGCTGCCAAGGGTCCAGAGGGCCCAGCCGCCTTGGCAGGAAGCCAACCACACCCGGATGTGGTGGGTGGTGAATGGGATGGGGCGGAGAATCCCTGCCTTGCCGCGGACACTGGATGGGTCCCTTTCGCGGGTATCCTGCAAATCGCTCAAAACAGAGGTTCCGCAAAGGGGGCAGAGCAAGATTTCTTGCTCTATTTAGGGAGGGGAGGGGGCTTCAGTTTTTGGAAAAGGAACTCCTGAAGGGAGCGTGTATTAGAAAAGACCAGAAACCTCAGTGGCCCCATCTCACCCACGAATGCCCACCACCGACTTCCCTGGCAGCTTCCGGAGGATACCCCCGCATAGCTGCCTCTCCATTTAGCGTTCAGGTGATGAGAGAAGCAGGAGCTACTGGGTTCTAATCCGAACCCTGCCACTTTCTGCTCATGCCCCTGGGCGAGCCGCCTTGCCCTTCTTTGGGCCTTTGTCTCCTCGTCTGTAAAGTGGGGCCAGGGTTGGAGGAGAGGGCCTGGAGAAGACCTTTCGCCTCGGACACTGCTGGATCCTGGGTTCTCCGTACTGCACGCCCGCTCCTCCACAGCCCCGCCACCACCCCGTCCTAACTCCACCCCCACCGAGCGGCTTCTCCCCTGACGCCGGCCGCTAGGGGTCACTGCCTCCCTTTGTCAGCGACGGAGGAGGGCGGCTAGCCCTTCGGCCCTCTCCCCGGCGGAAAGGCGACCGAAGGGGCATCTCCCGAGCAGTGGGCCTGAGCGCGACCCCACGGCCCTTGCTAGGGATCCGCCTCTGCCTGGGACCGGAAGGTGTGCGCGGCGGGGCGGAGGCCGGGGCCGAGCGCGGGCCGCGCGTGGGAGCCAGGAGGGGGTTAACGCTAACCCCTCCCCCTCGGGCTGACATCACGGGGAGAGCGGCTGAGAGGCTGGAGCTCGGCGAGTGAGAGAAAGAGAGGGAGAGGAGCGAGCGCGGCTCGACTCGGTGCCCGGGCAGCTCCACATTGTTGCGGATCGCCGGGACCCGGCAGAGCGAGCAGCTGCGGCGCTGCGGGGACGTGGCGCCCCGGGTCGCTCTCCTCGCCTGGAGCCGCACCGCCCGATCGGCTGGGCCGCCGAGCCGCGCGCCCTCCGCCTGGGCCCCGAGCCCACCGCGCCGCCCGCCCGCCGCCCTCGCTCGTCCCGCCGCCCTCGGAGGACGGCCGCCCATGGACGCCTTCAAGTTGGAGCCGAGCGGGAGGGTGTGAGCGCGCCGGGGGCTGGGAGCCCGCGCCGGGCAGCCGGGCGCGCCGGGGGTGGGTCCCTCTCCCCAGCCCGGCTCTGCGTGGAAGAAGAGGGCGGGGACCGGCGCGGGGAGGAGAGCGGAGGAGGAGAAGGGGGCATGACTCGTGCAACTTGCGGCGGGCATCTGCCGAGCCTCTGAGCCGGCGGCCGCCCGGGGCCCGGATTGCGTCCGCGCCGATCCCACCCAGCCCACCCCTCCCCGGCCGACGGCTGAGGTTGACCTGGATCTTCAGAGCGCCCGCCGGCCTGCAGGGATCGCCTTCGTCTTCCGGGCTGCTTTCTGGAGCGCGAGGAGCGCTCTCCTCGCGGCCCCTCTCGCCGGACCCCCGGCCCCCGATGGCTCGGATGGGGCTTGCGGGCGCCGCTGGACGCTGGTGGGGACTCGCTCTCGGCTTGACCGCCTTCTTCCTCCCAGGTAAGCGCGTTCCGCCTCTGCCTTTCCCCCCACACACACACATACCCCCATCCAGTGCCTCCCCCGGGGCTGGGAGCTGGATGGCAGGCACGTCTGGGTTGTAGGGAGTGAAAGGAGCCAGAAAAGTTGGGTCACGGCTTAGGTAAGGGGGTACCGGGTGACACGGCGGAGAAAGAGAGGTTGAGCAGCCGAACAGCCTGCCCTGCAGGGAAGCAGTAGGATGCACGTCTCTGTGTAGCAAGAAAGCACTTTCTCCGCGCAGTTTTTCGCACAAAAATAATAATATGTAATAACGTTCTATTTATTTAATAATCGGCTCCGGAAGCCGTTTGCAAACACTTCATGTTACATAAATGCAAAATAATCACCGTAATCACCGTCTCGGGGTACGAGACAACAGCCCCAGGGGGAGGGCGTCAGTCTCGGATCTGGTGGGCTACAGGCTTGGCGGATAGCAGGGGGGCTTCGTTTCTTCTACCAGCCCCTTTGCCAGATGGTTTCGGGCGCTGCCGCACCGCGTCGCCCCACCACCGACGCGGAGGGCCCGCTCCTGCGGCAGGGCTCACCTGCGGCTCCTTTACCCGGAGGGTGAGGCCCCGGCGGCGCGAGATCGCAACCTCCCCGCCTTGCGCAGGGCTGGGCTTCGCCTCGGAACTGCAATCGCAGTTTGGGGGGCTCTCCCCGCAGGAGGCACCGCGGGCTTCTTGCTAGCCAGGTAGCTGCATGACCCACTTTTCCGAGGGTGCCCCGCGTGTCCTTCCTTGAGATGCTGGCGGCCGAGGGGTTAACGCGACGCCCGACCCCGGGGGTGGCCCGCGGTGGCCCCTCTGACGGATGGGGTGGGGGCGGAGGCTGGGACTGGCCCGGGCGTTTTGTGCTGGGGAATGAACTGGAAAATGCGTTTAGGAGGCAAATCCGACCGAGTCCCCTCGCCTGGATTTAACCCTTTGTGTCCCTGGGGAAGCTGCCTGGCTCCCACGGTGGCTCGGGACACCGCGCGCCAGTCGGGGCTGGCGGGTGGAGTGGGGGAGGGGTTTGGGGGAGTTCCTCCAGCCTTCGTGAAGGAAACCTGAGACTACCTCCCGCACTAGCTAGATGGAGGGCTTGGGGAGGAGGCTGGGCAGGGTGGGGGCTTGGCTGGAGCACGTGGCCCCGGCCTTAGGTGGCAAAATAAGGGATCGAAGTACAGAGAGACCGGCTCCGCGTGGGGCGAGAATGTTGGGTCTCGGCTGTGCCGGCCGCTCCGCGGAGGAGGTCCGTGCGATGTTGCAGACTCGGAGGGCTGTCTGTTATCTGAGGGCCAGCCACGTTGTGTGTTTTGCGGGGCTGGCCTGCACTTCTGGAAGGGAGGAACCTGGCCGCATTCACTTTTGTACCCCGTCCACCACCAGCTCACTGCCAGGGCTCCGAAAATGCCTCGGAGTGGCCGATGGCGGAGAAAGTGGTTTGTGAAAGCCCGCACCACGGTGCCCCCGGCCCTGCAGCCTGGGGGGCGCTGCCCTGCTAGGTGTGCGGGGTGAGGGTAAGTTCCTGGGCACACAGGTGTCACTGCCCGTTTCAAAGAGGCATGGTTGAGTCCCTCCTCGAAGCAGGGTGGTGGTGAGAATGAGAGGTCTTTATCTTTCCCTGGACCTCCTGGGAAGCCAGCAGGAGATGCTAGAAGCTCAGGCTCTAGCACTTGTCCGACACCGGGGTTTGGGCTTCTGGGAACCCTTCAATCCCATATTGCCCACACCCAGAACCCAGCAAAAGGACAGCTTTCCTGAGGCCTGTGTGGACCAGCATACTAGGGGTTAACCTAATCCTGGGTCAGACAAAGAGCGGGAAGGTTTGGGGAGGGGAAGTTCACTCCCCCCCCATTCTCCCCTCCTTTTGTTACTCTCTTCCCCAGCTTTGTGGTGCTGTGCTTGGTAGTTCGTTCCTTCTTTGAGGGCTGGAGGCCTGCCCTGCTTCCTCCCACTCAGGAAGTGGGGGCAGGGAGGTGACACTGTCACCTGGCTCAAGTGTAGACACTCCCCCCCACCAAAAATCCAGATTGAGGGGGTGGGACGCAGAGAAGGAACCACACAGCTCAGACAGGCAGTTAATAAGCCTCCTTGATTGATCGTAATTGTCATGGCTGGGTAGCGTCAGTCAGCGGGGCAGCCAGAGTTCCCCGACCCGCCAGCCTCCTCTACCCGGTGCCTGTGGCCCTGGTGCCTCTGTGAAGGGAGGGAGGTGGATGTGGTAGTGCCCACACGACACTTGGACAGAGGCTGGTGGGCCCAGAAGTCACCCTCCCACACCCCATTTACCATCACCCTCAGGCACCCTTCTGATTGCCCGCTGTGCTTCTCTCTGGGGACTTGGCAGCCTGATGCTCCTTTCTGGGTTCTCCTAGGCTATGGCAGGGGGCGTGGAGGGTGGGGGAGGGGAGCCCCCCCGGGCTGTGTGTGGTGGCCCACGGGCTTCAAAACACTCCAAATCCGGCTATTGATGTGTAAGCACAGAAGTATGTTTTCAACAACACAGACTTTACCAGGCAGGGTGGTGAAGCCCCACAAGCCTCTGAGATGAATCTGTTCACTCAGAGGACAGGGCCAGTGGGGCACGGGGGCTGCATCCCAGAGGGACAGGAGGAGCCCGGGAGAGGAGGCAGAGAACCTGTCTTAGAAGCAGGTGCGCTGAGCTGGTGTCCCACCTACACCACACCCTCCCTAATTGGCTTCCCCAAACCTTTTGTCTGGAAAGAGAACACACGCCCCAGGTGTCGAGCGCACACCCTCGGAAGACCTGTTGGGCCGCAGCACCCCCTTCTCTGCAGCCTGTGCAGAGCTCGCTGTCATGGTGGCGTCCTTCGAAACCTGGGGTGTCAGGACTGTTGGGTCATTCTCCTCTCTTCCCATTGCTCACAGACAGTGGTGTGCTCTGGCTTGCTGGGCAGGACGTTATGACAAAAGCAATCCTGCTGGCCTGGGGTTTTCAGCGCGGGTAAGCAGGCATCCCAGTGCCCATTTGGGAGGCAGTGCTGTGGAATGTCTCAGACTCAGCTTCAAGGCCGAATAGTCAAGGTTGGAAGGGAGGAGGAGATATGGCAGAGCCTGGGCCCAGCACCCTGGGCTGAGTGGTCTAGAAAGTATGTCTGAGCCTGACTCTCTGTGTTTATGGGACAGGCCGCCCCTCGTCGCCTGATACTGGCCTAGACTCTGATATCCATTCCCTTCTCGGCTGCTCAGCTTTGCACAATGAATCCACCTCGATGGCCTGACCCGGGACCCAGTTGTACACTGCCAGGATGGTCTCCAGCCAGAACCCTAGTGCTGACGGCTGAGCGAGTGGGCCAGGCTGGGGAGGGTGGGGGGCAGGGGGGCAGCCCCAGTTACTGTGCCTATGATACTGCCATTGTTTAGCAGCTGACTAATGTTCATTGTTCAGCACAAACAGAAAATACCCAAGGGAGGTGTGAATATACCTTCAATTTTCCTGATTGTGTCTTTCCTGGTTAACCTGGTAAAGTGAATGGCTCCTACCTGCTGGGGGAGACAGTGAGGGTGTCTGTATAGTCACCTGTTTTGCTGATTTTTTTTTTTTTTTTTAACTTTGAATGTTAGCCAGTGGGCCAGGCTAGAATGGACATTAGCCAGCTATGGGACTTAGGCTATAATATTTTTGTTATATGGCCTCACCTTCAGTACAGAGTGGGTGCACACACACATGTGCAAGACTGTGTGTGCATGTATTGGTCATCTACAATTTACTGTGCACATGCAGACCCATGGGGACTAGGACAAGGAGGTGTGTGCGCTGGGATCTGTGGGTCACCGTGGTGCAGGGGCCATAAATATACATCAAATGTATATTCACATGCAATTGATTTCTTATGGCTTTCCAACTAGGATTTTGTGAGTGGCTGTGAGCCTTGGTAACACCTGTGTTTATGTCAGAGTGTCAGTGAGGGTGACTTTGGAGGAGACCTAGGATTTGCCCTTAGCCAGCTCCTTCCAAGATGCGCTGCCATTTCCTTTGGGGTTGGGAAGCCTGGACACCGCCTTATTTTTCTACTCCGCCCTTGGCCTTAGACTGGCCTCCGCATCCTCACAGGGAGATGCTCACCTGGAGAGACTTTTCCGCTGCTTCTCAGGATTCCTGAATGGCTGGGAGGGGCCACAAGAAATAGAGTTTCAGCTACTATTTTGGCATCTTTGCTTCCTGCGTGAATATTTGGGGAAAAGGACCAGCTGGAGAAAGGTGATGTACTCTGGGCATTTAAAAAGGAGCTCTTGAGTCGTGGGCTGTGAAAAGCCCTGCTGAACCATATGTGTGCCCAGACTGGCAACATACATGTACCTGGAAGCATCCCAGTTCACTCAGCAGAAAGCAGGAGCCCCCTTGTTGAAAAGACAAGTGGGGATGAGGGGCAAGGAGTGGGGAAGAGGGCAGTCCTGGGATCCCAGGACCCTGTGCCCGAGTCCAGCTGGCAAATGTTTCTGCCCCGTGATGCCCGCCCCTCTCCATAGAGACCAGGTCCGCAGAGCCAGCAGCAGATGTGCTGGCTGGGGAAGGAGGTAACTTAAGATCTGAGCAGGGATCACCTTGCACAGGGAAAGCCCTGAGCTGGAGATAACACCCCTTAGTCCGGTTAACCCTTTAAGCTCTGGATTCTCTTGTGCTGTTTGGAACTGGGAAATGGGGAGAGGGAAAAGATAGGAGAAAACACATCAAACGTAATATCTGAACACTGACAAGGAGAGATGAACTCAGTGCAACAGGAGAGACAAGAAGGACACAAAGAAAGTCTTCCTGACAGCAGACTGTTGGCTCTTCAGGGCAATGGATAAGCCCACGGTTTATTCTGGGGTAGGGGAGGGGCAATGCTTATGTATTCTCAGGAACTCATGGGATCTGTGCCTTTCACAGTCTTCTGGGGCAGAGTAGCCGTGGTCCCAGGCCCCAGTCAACAGGGAGCTGCAGATAGCTCAGTTCCTCTTCCCACAACCTGGAGATCACCCCATCTTGGCCACCCAGCAGAGTGAGAGAGCAAAGCAAGGCCAGCTGGACTGGATTTGAATCCCATCTCCACCAATTGCCAGCTGAGTGGACTTGGTTAAGTTGCTTGGTAGGCCTCAGTTTTCCCATCTGTAAAATGGGTTTCTTCTAATACAGCTTTCAAAGGAGGTTTGTGAAGATTAGATCGACAGTAATGTATGGAAAGCGCTTAGTGCATTACCAGGCATGTGATAAATGTTCAGTAGTGGTAGCTGCTTTTATTCCCTACACCTTTCCTCTGAGTGGTCCTGGCCCCCACTGTGTCTGCCAGCTGGGCAGTGCCAACTTCACAATCCCTTGAGAAAGAACCACTCAGCTGCCTGCCCACTGCTGACCTCTCTTCCCCACCTGGAAATGATGGCAAAGGCTGCAGCAGCCCTGGGGGACTCAGGTGGCCTGGTTGGCTGCAGGCACCTACCTGAGCCCAGCCCTGGTCATCATGTATGGCACGAGCAGCAGGTGCTGTGCACCTTTGTTCTGCAGCCTGTCACCGAGCGCTCTCCCCTGCACCTGCCTCACTCCCTGGCTGGGGCCCAGCTGGGCACCATGGCCCGTCTGGAGTGCTGGCTAGGGCAGCAGCCTGAGGCTGGCATGGAGGGCCTGGGACTCAGCCCCTGCAAACTTCCACACTTGGGAGAAGGGTGGGCCACAGGACCCTTTCCCAGCAGTCCACGGTACCGGCACTTCAGGCGAGATGGTACAGTCCGAGAGGTAGAGAATCTGTCCTGGGGTCATGCCCTTCTCACTGGCAGAAAGTCCTTTTGGTTTCTCCAGCTGAAGGCTCAGTCCTTTCACCAATAATAATAAAGATGTTTGTGACAGTCTTTTCAGTTCATAGTTTCAGCTGATCCTCTCAGTGACCCCATGTGAAGGGTATCAGTAGTTCTCCCATTTTACAGATGAGAAAAGTGAGGTGTAGGTTTAGTACCTTGCTGACCATTTCATGCCAGTGTAGCCAAATTAGATTTCAGGTCTTTTGACTCCAAATTCAGTAGATGAGGAGGATGAGATGGGCTGGGCTGGACAGATGCAGAAGAGGATGAGCCAGGCCACGAGAGAATGTGTCCGGTGAGGCGGTCATTCACTTTGCCAGCAACCACCAGCTTACACTCTCCCCCACAACAAGCAGAGCACGGCGGCTCCCTGGAGAAGTGAGGGATAAGTTAAGGATATAGGTTGGAGGGTGGCCCAGCTGGAGCTGACCACAGAGCCCAGGTTGGCACAGAGTACAAGATGCCCAACAACAGAACAGCTTGGGGGAGGGGGCGTGTCAAGGGGAGCATGTCCTTTCAGATGCTAGAGCACCACTCCCAGGGATCTGACCTGAGACGTGGGCACGGCCCCTGAGGTGTGAGCACAGAGCCTCCGGGCACAGGCAGGCACACAGCCAGCGTGTGGGCCTGGCCCAGGGCAGAGCGGTGCTCAGACAGCATTGTGGACTTAACTGGAACAGTGGAGGGGGGCGCAGGGATTTGGTAGGCAGAGTCGATTCCCTCTCCTAGGCTATCCCCCACCCCTCTCTGGTCCACGCAGACCCCAATTTCATTCCCAGTTTATGAGGAGTCTCATTACCAAGCCACAGACAATAAAACCCGCCTAGCCACTCTGGCCCGGATCTCATTAGAGGACATTAGTTCTGCTGGCTTGGTGGCTCCGTTGGGACACAGCTGCAGGCGTGGCCCAGGCAGCAAAACAGGCCAATGGCCATGGGCACAAGCATGTCCCATTGGGAGTTCGAGTTTGATCTGTGGGCCTAAGCAGGGTCCTCCTTCCCCACCCGCACCCGCACATTCCTGGAATGCATGTTCCCCAAAGCTGGAAACATGGAGTCCCTCCTGCCCACTTGGACCCTCAGTTCTGCTCCCCACCTTAAGGAGGCAAGGACACAGCTCCCTCCAGGGCTACGCACAGGAGTCCGCCTTCTCTGAGAAGCTCAGCAGATCATTGTCATTCCATAGAAGAGGGCACAGGGGACAGCACGCCCACCCCCACACACAGATCTGAGAGACACGTCCTAGCAGCAGAGGTAGAGTCTGGAGCCTTCCACACGGCCTTGGCCTGAATCTTAGCCCATCTTTCTGTCCAAAAGGTGGGGGTAGAGACCTGGAGACCCCATGTGAGAAGCATTTTTCATTCCCTATAGATGCAGTTTCACCAGCTGGCAGCCTCCACAGGGGCTTCCTGGCCCCTCTCCTCTCCCCAAGGTGGAGTGACTTGCCCACAGTCACTGTGATGGAGCCCTGGTTCCATCTTGGGGTTCTTCCCACCAAAGACGGGATTATTTCTTTCTTAGCAGATTCTGGTGTCTGTTGATAGCCAGCCCCTCTGCCTGTGCCCTCCCCCTCTGCTTTATCTTTCTTCCCCCACAGACCAGCCCGTCACCACCATACCACCAGGGCTCAGTGGATGTAGCCATGAAAAACAAGACAAGGGCAAAGAAAACCTTGCCCCTTCTTGGAGCCTCAGTCTTGTAGAGGAAAGAGAGTGCCAGGCCGGAGTAATTGGTTCTTAGCGCACACAGGCTCACTTGGTGTGCTCCACGCGGGGGTCACACAGGCCAGCCCACACTTCAGCACGTGAGAGCCCGCCAAATCAGTCAGCGGAGGTGGGAGCGCCAAGCTGTTTGGGAAGACATCGGCAAGTCAGCCCTGCTCTGGAGAAACGGGCTGGAGATCTATGCCAGCCCCAGATGTTCCCCTGTAAGGCCCTGCAGCTTGTCTGGAATTGGAGCCCCAAGTGGGATTGGTGGGCTGACTCCATGGGCTCCATTCCCTGACCCCTGAGCAGCGCCCCAGGTATCCCCTCTGTCACTCCTGGTCTCTCCTGGGCAAATGCTGTCAGCTGCTGGGACAAAGGAAGTAGACGAGGTGCCTCAGAGCCGAGCCAGCCTTGCCGCCACTTGACCCACTTGACGTGGATCCCACTGCAGGAGGGGCTGGTAGCAGTGTCCTCATTCGGGGACTCCTGCAGCAGCCCCTGGCTCACCTCCATCCCCAACTCCTGGCTCTGGCTCCAAACTGCCTACACTGCTTCTTGGATGAATATACCTAAAGCGTGCCTGAGAAGGATACTCACAAGCCCAGAAGCATTTGATGGCTGCCCCCTCCCTGGCTCAGCTCCCACCACCCCTCCCTGCATGGCAGGCCCAGCCAGCCACACACCCCATGCTTTCCCACCTCAGTGCCTTTGCACGTGCCGTTCCCCCAAATCGCCCTTATTTCCCGTATCCAAAAACTGAGGTTGAGAGCTACTTTTATCATGAAGCCCCCAGCTGGAGATAACCTCTCTCACTCAAAGTCCCCACCTCCCATTCCCAGCACCTCACCCATGCCACCCACGGCAATAACCACTGTGCATCTTGCTATAGTTATTTGGGCCTGGGATTTATCTTCATAAGACTGAGAGCTCCAAAAGGACAGGGTCCATTGTTGACAGAGCTTGGAATCCCTAGGGCCTTGCACAGGGTTGGCCACACCATGGGCTGATAGCACTGTAGTAGGTGGATACATCATTGCATAGTACATGCTAAGTGGATATGTCGTTGCTTGTTTGGACAGTCATGATGATAACAATAACAGCAAACTGTTATCAAGAGTTTTTAGACACTCAGACACTGTTGTAAACATCTTACGTGTAATAACTTATTCGGTCTTCATAACAATACCTCCTTCTTGTGGAGGATCCTTCCCCCCGTCTTTAACATATGAACAAAGGAGACCTGAGCAGAGGTTAGGTAACTCACCTCTGGTCACATAGCTAGTAAGTGGCGGAGGCAGGATTCAGATCCAGGAAATCAGGTCCAGTGTCCATGATCCTACCACTTGGCTAAGCTGCCTCTCTTCTGGGTGATGGAAGAAGACAGCTTACTAAGCCTGGAGTAACACAGGACCTTGCCTCAAGAATGCACATCCCCCCTGCATAGCATCTTATAGCCTACACTCCTGCTCCCTTTGACGGTGCAGGAATGACCTGGGGCCTCCCTGGAGCATTGGGGGGTTATTAGTCCTTATCATCAGGGAGTTTCGGTCGTTGTTACTACTTATCCTTTGGATACCTTACAAGTACTAAAAGTACAGTTGTTACATTCCTGGTATATCCTGCCACCGTCACCGTTGTGTCTTGGGAGTATTAATGTGCCTGTGCTACAGGGAAATGTCTTGACATTATTGCTTTTTCATCCCCTGAGCCTTTGAGCATCACTGATGCTGTTTGGGGGCCTCCCACCATGTTTCACTGTGAGACTAGAGGCAGGTATAATAGCTCCTCTCAGAGAATCTGCCTGGAACTGCCCCCAGAAGGTGTTCCCAGGCTGGCCCCAGAGCCTGGGTGGGTCCACAGCTCAGCAAACTGATCCTATGCCAGGGCCTGTCCTAAGCTTCTGGAAGGTTCCCGTCCCTCTTGCCCTCTCCCAGGGATCCCAAAAGATGGCAAGGGAGGTGGCCCCTACCTGGGGAGAGGGGCAGGGAGAGGATTTAGGGTGTTCACATGTGCCAGCTGCTTTGATCTCCTGGGATGAAAGGGCCTGGTGCTTCCTGTACCACAGGCAGGTTCAAGACAGGGAGCCGCAGACCGAGGCATTGGCCGCCTTGCAGCTGAGGTATCGAACTGTCCCAAGAAGGAGGATCGTGGGAGCAGAAAGATCAAAACCCTTTCCCAGTGTTGTGGTCAAGGACCAAGAGTGGACTCCAGATGGCCCACGTGTGATTGTCCTCTCGAGGGTCACCTGGGGCCAGTGCTCCCCCAGCACTCCCTGACCCTGCAGATTACCACGTGTGCTCAGGCCTCACAAACTCCCTTGCTTAATTAGGAAGGTAACTCAGCTGCAAAACAGTCATCTGATATGTTTCGACGCCAAAGAGAAATTCCTCTTAGACCCTCTGCTGTTCTAGATTATCCATGCTCCGTTAGTTTGAATTACGGTGCAACTTCTGTGGCCCAGACACAGGCCAGAGCTATGCGATCGGTTCCTGGAGCTGGAATCCTCCCGGCACCCGGGAAGTACTTGGAAGCATAGGAGGAAGGAGGGCTTAAGACCCATCTGACCTCCATGCAAACCTAAGGATTGCCTTGTCAGCACAAAGGAGCCAGCTCTGCCCAGAGCCTGCCTGCCCCAGGGCCTGCGATGCCCATGGGTGCTTTTGAGTCAAGCCACTTTCGTGCCCTCTGGGCCAGGCCTCCTTTGAGGGTTTTAAGTCAATGGCAGAAGCCTCTACAGCGGCTCCTGGGTAAAACTTGGAGCAGAGGCAGGGACGGGCTTCTCCTTGAGTATGAATAAGATCCTGAGTGGAGCAGCCACACTGCACTGGATAATTTTATTATGATTGCCCACCTCCCCCATCCCCAAACCATCCTGATCTCATTGGCCTAGATTGCTGCATATCTCAGAATGATGGATGGGCTGCCTCTCCCTTCCCAGGCAGGGTGGCCAGCCCTGCTACCGAGACACCTCCTCCCCAGCCCCTTCCCAGATTTATTCCCTGTGTTTACAGTGCCCAGAGAGTAATCAGTGTCCTGGGCCGGCTGCGCACTCTGATTATCTCCGCTCGGTTGATGGATGAGCCTTTGGGGAACTTAGATGACAACCCCCGCCCTGCTCCCCTGTGCCCACCCCTGCCTGGGCCTCAGCACCCTTCCCAACCTTCGACGCCTCCCAGGAGTCAGATAATGGGCCTCTGGGCTGGAACCGAAGGAGGGGGTAGTCGTGGAGGAGGAGAGGTGACAGTCTTCGGCCCCCACCTCTCAGCACTGCTGTGAGGTAACTGGAAAGGGTCTCTGTGGCTCCCCCTTCCCTCCAGGGAGCCTGGGACAGCGGGCAGACAGTGCCACCAGCTAGCTTCTCTGAAAGTCACCCCCCCACACACACACACACAGCCCAGCTCTGCTCAGAAGCCCCCTTCCCAGGAAACAGCTCCATTATCCTCTCCCATCTCCCATCACTCCATGACTCCTACCCCCTCGGCACTTGTGTACACAGTTTACACTGTAATGATAATTTGTGCTGGTTTATGTGTTTCTTTACAAATGTTTTTATGTCCCCTGTGTGTGTATGAGAGAGGTTTATGGTTTGTGTGTGCATGTGTGTGCCCACACGTGAGGTCACGTGCTCTGTGTGTGTGTGTCTGCTCCTGATCAGACTCTGATTGCCATCTTCTCCCCCACGGAGGCGGGGGGCTCTCACCCAGCTCCCTGTGGGGAGGGCAGAGTCTGGATCCTGGGGGCTGAGGGGGAGAGTAGGGAGAGGCAGGCAGTCAAAGATGATGGCTGTCGAGGCAGGGTCTGCACTGTCCCCCAGCCACCAGTTAGAGAATGCAGAAGGTCAATCTTAGATAACTGTTTTGTCTATAGGATCACAAACAACTGGTTTGACTATATTTTTCCCAGCAAATTGACTGAACCCACTGGTTGTTTTGGAGCCAAACGGTCTCTGCCTTTTATTACTTACATGTGGCTGTGTATATATCTATGTCTTGTCTTCTCCAGACTTGAGTTCCCGTCACTGGAAAATGGGGGTGTGATACTGGGAGGTTTAGAAGCGGTAAAGAATGCATGTGGCCACGTGGTGTGATTAGCACAGTGCCTGGTACAGAGCGAGTCTTCACACCACTTGGCTATTAGCTACTGCCTGCCTAGAGACCCCGGGTCTAGAGGAAGGTCACTTCCCAGGGGCTGGGAAGCCAGGCCCAGGAGCCCTCCCAGCAGTTCATGACCCGCTGGGTGGGGTATCCCTCAGCAGGGCTCCTGTGACCTCTCCATGGTGATCAACTCAGGAAGAGTCAGGCACTCAGGCCCCTGGGCTCCTGGAAAACCACACCCCTGCCCAGATGGTCACCTGGAAAGGTGCCTGGTGACCCTTGGAACCATCCTGTGCTCCCTTCTTGAAGGGTAGTTAGAAGCAAGAGTTACGCGCCCTCGACCAAGGTACCCCAGGTGCAGGAGTCCGGCTGCCCCCAGAGCCCGATGCCAGCACTTATGGGACTCCCACTGCCCTGGGTGTGTGGTGGGAGAGGGGTGGCAGGCCCACTCCTGCACCCACTCAACCCCGTGTGCACTGATGCCTCCAGTACAGCACCAGCCCTCTGACCTCACACACAGCAGGTGACACCTCAGAGTGCCACCTCTGCATGCCTGTAGGACAGTGGCCTGGCTGGGCGATGGAGAGGAGGAGCTGGGGCCTCACGAGTTAATTACCTAAGCCCGTCACTCTCCCTAAACCCTCCCTGCTGGGACATGGAGGGGCGGGGGTGACTAGGCAGGGGCTACGTGCTCCTTCATCCTTAAAGGCGGGTTATACATCTGAGCCCACCTGTCCCCTCCCAGCCCCAGGTCTGGGAAGAGCCTCCCAGCTGGGCCCTCAGCTGAGGATACCTCCTGCCCTGCAGGTGAAGGTGGGGAGAAGAGTAAGTCACAGAACCCTAGAGTCTCAGGGTTGGAAGGGGAGTCAAATAATGTAACACCCATTCACTTCTTAAAACCCCCCAACCACATCCCTACCTGTTGGTTGATCATGCAGCTTCAGCATGAATACCTGCAGTGACGGGGAACTCACCACCCTACATGGAAGCCCATACAGCTCTGACTGCCCCAAATTCTTCCTTGTACTGAGCTGAAGTCTGTATCCCTGAAGCCCCCACCTCTTAGTCCTGTTTCTACCCCCTTGGAATCCTGTAGAACACATCTGATTCTGCACATGGGGGTCCTCCAGGCATTTAAAGATGGCCTCTGGCACCTGGAGTCTTCTCTCCCATGAGCTCAGCCAGCCAAGTCTGATACCCCCTCCGTCTCAGATGCTTTCCTGGGAACCAAGTTGTCTAGATCCCCGGTAACAGCTGTGATGCTCCAAACGCCGGCTGACTGGCCCAGGGATTTCAGCCTAGGCGTCCTCAGCTGCAACCACTGTCCCAGGGGCCAGGAGGAGGGAGTGGGTTAGCTGCCTTCACCCTTCCCCACCTCCACCTCACCCCTTCCCAACCCCTGTTTTCCTTTGGATTAACAATAAATTGCAGTGAAAGATCCGTTTATCTCCAGTGGGAATTAAGGAATTAAGCTGGTGAGGGGCCTGAGAGAGGGAGCATATTGCAGAGATTCAGGACATAGAGAGGATAGTGGGGAGGGCGGGGGACCCTCTGCCTGCAGTCACCTCACTGTGAGGCGCTGGGGGCAGCCCCCTAGTTCTCCCAGCAGCCTGTGCCCTAATTGGCACGGGTGGGGACCGGTTGGAATGGGTGTGGTCACCGGTGGGAGGCGGTGCCCACAGGGATGCCTCGGGGGGGGGGGGGTCTCCTGGCAGCCTCTCCTGTCGCCCGTTGGTGCCTCACGCCATGGTGCAGCGGCTGTGTGGCATGTCACAGCACTGGGAGAGCGAGCCACGGCATGTGGTGGGGTGAGGCACCTCACCATCTGACCTTGTGATACACAGACTGTGATACAGATTCTGCAGCCTCATGTCCGTCCCCCCACCACCACCACCGCCGCAGGCAGTTTATCAGTACCGTCCAGGCACTAAAAGCGCGTCCCCTCCCCGCCCCAGAAGACCCTTGCCGTCTTCTTAGACATGGATTCCCATGGCCATTGGTGAAATGAGTCTTTGGCCCCTGGAGTGTCTGGCCTCTTTATCCTGAGGGTAAACCAGAAACCTCCTTCCTGAACCCGAGAGGAGGTTAGTCAGGCTCCGCCCCCCAACACGTCTCCACCCTCCTGAGCCCCAGCACCCCGCCCCCAAAACCCAGGAGGCGTGGCTTGGAGCCCCTTATGCCCTGTCCCGCAGGCTCGCTGCTCCTTGCCAACTCCCCACCCCACCCCGCCTTAGATGGTGGTCCTTTTGCCAAACCTGCCAAACCCTGAGGCTGAGCAGGGAGAGATAAGGAGCTGAGCTGTGCTCAGAGGGAGGAGGCGGGGAGGGGAGCAGTGAAGAGGGGATGGCTCCTCCCTTGGCCGCCTCTGGGTCACCCAGACACGCCCCCAAATAATATTTTCTATCGCTGTCATCCCTCTGTCTCCTGACACCCCACCAGGGTGGGGAAAAGGGGTCGATATTCAATGGTAGCAGCCACCGGGAAGGGCGGGGCAAGATAAAGATCGAGGCGGGGCTGGGGACAGTCTGTGGTGGGTGGGGTGGGGGTGGGGCAGCCTCCAGAGCGGGGCTGGGGAGTTCCAGAGGTGCTCCGGATTCAACACTGGTGTAGGGGTGAAGACGCCAAGTGGGCCCTCAAGTCCAGGAGTCTAGCTGGTTAATAATTAGTAACTCTGGTTAGTAAATCATTAGTGTTTTCTCCCCAATTTCAGCTCCCCCACCTCCAGCCCTGGAGATCCTTCTAGGCTCTGTCCACCCTCTCTCCCAGCTGCTTTCTGGTCTCTAGAGCCAGCATGGTGTTTAATCTCCAAGAGTAATTAGCGACCTGCAGGCCTGCTCCCACGGGCTCTTTGGATGCACCTAGATATTGCCTGCTGGGAGGGCAGGCCCTTTGACCAGCCCAGAGAGCATCTCAGTACTCACTCTCCTTGGCCCCCATTGACTGACTTGGTTGGGCCCTTTCTGCTGGCCAGATGGGGTCCTGGGGTGATCCTGTGGGTGACTCTTCCCTAATCCTTTAGGTGAGGTCAGTTAGTCTACAGATGTTCTTTGAGCATCTGTTAAGTGCCAGGTACCGTATGTCAAGAAAAAGTACTTCAAGCCATTCAAGTTGACATTAAAGGCTTTATTCAAAGGCTCATGGGGGCGGGGTGCGGCACATGTCCTTGAGGTTTGGCCTTTGGGTGGCATTTTTCATCTGTAACTACTGGAACACTTCCCATTGGCAGTTGTCCTGGTTTCCATGCCTTTTCCTGGCTCCTTGGTGCAATCCCATCCTGGTGGCTATCAGAACAGTTCTTTCTAGAACTGTTTTTGTAAGCCGTGTGGTCAGGGGACCGGGAGGTGGCAAAGGAAGGGCAGAAAAGGGAAAAGGGAAAGGAGACAAGGGCTGAAGCGAGGGCCCTGAGAGCCTCTCCTGCCTGTTTCAGTCCTTGGCAAGAGCTGGGGCTGAGCCCAGTTGTGATGTACCGTCTGAAAACAGGTGTCCTCCCGCTCTGGGCTCTGGGATGGCACACAGAGCCGGTCTAGGGAATTACTCGAGTGATTAAAGTCTGCACAGTGCTGCACTGGGCTGCGAAGGAGACACCTGGGCCCTAACTTGGGGGAGGCTTCCCGCGGGGAAGTGACCTTGATGCTGAGACCTGGAGTCTGTAGGAGTGGCTGGGGGAAGCGGCAGAGGAGAATGACCGGGGCAGTCTGAGGGAGGCCAGATGCAGACACACATGAAAGAAGACTAGAGTCTTCTGGAATGTCTTCAGGATGGGGGAGCCAGGAGCTTGTAGCCATGGAGGGGGCTGGGAAGGCCGTGTGGAGGATTTTGGCCCTCAGAGAACGATCCCCTCTATCTGCTCTGTCCAGTTTCAGCCTGACCTGCACCCCAGACCAGCTGGTCTGACTGCCAGCTGGACAGTCCCGCTTCAGGCCCCATGTACAATCCTCCTCTTCCCAGGACACAGCCCTCGCTGGACTCTCCCCATTTCTGTGCTTGGAACCCCAGTTTTGCATTCAGTGGAGCTCTGACCAATTCTTCTCCATCCTCTGCATCTGATTTGTTGCCAGTTCTTATTGGCCCCATTTCTGTCAGACCCCCCACCCCGTGCCAGTCCCGACACCATGACCCTCTGAGCCATCCGGGGGCCTCTCCCCATTCCTGTGTGGCCTGCGCACACTGAGAGCAAGGAGAAGTTGGGGTATGTCATGCTCCTCCTGCTCTGCCTGAAGCCCTCCTGGGCTCCCCGGTGCTGCTGTCTTAAACACAGTCTCCGTGATCGAGGCCAGGGCTCTCACCCCCCCAACTAGCACTGCTGACATCCTGAGCCAAGTAATTCTGTGCACTGTAGGGTGCTTAGCACCCTCCCTGGCCTCTATCAGGTGGATGCCAGTAGCATCCTCCCACCCTACCCCCCACCATGTGACAAGAAAAAATGTCTTTACACATTGCTGAACATCCCCTGGGGGCCAAGTTACCCCCAGTTGGGAACCACTGGTCTAGGCTCTTGCTGTAGCCAGAACCTACTTTTCCAAAGATATCTCCCCCTGCCTGACTTGGGCACATTCAAGTTTGCAGCCAGAGTTAACTGCTCCTGGCTCCTGCACTCCTGCCCCTGGGCCTTGGCTTCTGCTGCTGGCTGAGCCCAAAGCCCCAACATGTGAAAATACCTGTGAAATACCTGGTTCCCAAATGGCCCCTTCCCCAGTCTCCTGGTACTACGTTGTCTGGTACTGTCTTTCTTTCTTCCCCTCATCCTAGACGCTGAGGTCTTTGCAGGAGAGGTCTCTGCAGGAGAGGTCTCAGCCTTACAATCTCTGCAGGCTCTAGCTCAGTGCCCTGTACACAGTAGGTGCCCCGTAAATGTACAGTACACCGATGGGAGCTGCTGGCTTGCCCTCCTTCTCAAGCCCAGTAAGCTCTGAGGTTTCCTTCCCACCCCCGCGCACCTCCCTGTTTTCCTGGCACTTTGTTTAACCCCATAGCCAAGATGTGAAAACTGCTCTGCTTGCCTCTCTCCTGACGCCTCCCATACTCACGTCGTGTTGTTTGTGGCAAACAAAGGCATCTTTTTGCCATTTAGTCAACATTTACTAAGTATCTACCTCCCATGCCTTGACCCCTAGGGAGCAGGGGGCTCTGTAGTCGCGCATGTGTGAAGGTGTGTGTGGGTGTGTGGTTTCCCAGGGTGTGTGTTGGTGCATTGCTAGGTGCAGGTGTTTGTGTCTGACTTAGAACTTGTGCCATCCATGCCAGGGTTTGTTGGGGGTCTGCTCCTCCACTAGCTCCTCCACTGGCCAGGCACCCTGGGCTTGTCCCCTCTACACGCCCTCCCTCACTTTTCATTCCTTTGCTCGCGCTGTCCCCTCTGCTTGGTGAGCCCGATTTCACTGCCCGGTAAAGTCCTGGTCATCCTGCAAGGCCCTTTCTTCTCTAACCCCTCTCCCCAAGTTCATCATTTTCTCCCTGGAACCGTCATGGCACTTGTGAACATTCCTACCATAGCACATGATCACGGTATTAGTTCATGGATTCCGTGTCCTTAAGCCCGGGACGATATCATTCGTGTGTGTGTGTGTGAGTGAGTGTGTGTGTGTGTGTTTATAATCCTTGTTTTCAGGCACTTGATAGATTCTTTTTTTTTTTTTTTTTTTTTGCTGTACGCAGACCTCTCACTGTTGTGGCCTCTCCCGTTGCGGAGCACAGGCTCCGGACGCGCAGGCTCAGCGGCCATGGCTCACGGGCCCAGCCACTCTGCGGCATGTGGGATCTTCCCAGACCGGGACACGATCCCGTGTCACCTGCATGGGCAGGTGGACTCTCAACCACTGCGCCACCAGGGAAGCCCTTGATAGATTCTTAATATATGTTTATTAAGTAAATTGAAGTAAATTGCTTATTTTCCTAAAGCACTTTCTTTGTACTGTTCTAAGAATGTGTCTCTGATTAATGACTTTGCTTAATCATTCTGCACGTGCCCCCATGTGTTTCTGTGCCTGCAACCGTGCACATACATACACGTCTATATGTATACAGCACTATTTAACTGCACACGTGTGCTTGGTTGGACGTGCATGCGTGCGTGGGTCTCTGTTTCAGTGTTTCTGTAGATTTAAATGTGGCTCCCCCCCCAGTGCAGCCCCTCTGCAAGCCCCTCACCTTTGAGAATTGAAGGAGTGAGAGTGAGGGGGACTGGGTAGTGACTCCCGCCAGGCAGCTTTCTCCAGCCACCTGAGATCTTCCTCCCAGAATTTCCTTCTGACCCCAGCCCATGGTCTGTTGGAAGTGACCAGGGGCTTCCTGTCCATCCTGGGGCAGCCTAGGGTAGGCAGGTTAGGTTGGAGGACAGAGCCTTCTGTGGCCTAGTCACATCATACCCCGTTCCCGATCCATCTCTGCCCTGTTTAATTGGAATTTGTCTAGTGGAGACCATCTGTTCCATTCCGTCCTGTTTCCATGACAACCAAGTGGCTTGAGACTGAGGTTTGTGGTGAGAGAAGTGGCCTGGGGGATGCTGGGAAAAATCAGTGATGTCCTCCCCCTCAGACCAGCTCTGCCTTGCCCTTTCCTTTCTGCCCTGCCCTCACCCCCAAGCCCAGAGCAAAAATAAAGCTATTGCCTGCCAGGGCGTGAAGTCCCCCAGCACCCCCTCTCGCAGCTCAGCCCAGCCCTG
The DNA here is from genome assembly GCF_949752795.1 of Hyperoodon ampullatus. Taxonomy (NCBI): domain Eukaryota; kingdom Metazoa; phylum Chordata; class Mammalia; order Artiodactyla; family Ziphiidae; genus Hyperoodon; species Hyperoodon ampullatus. The sequence goes on from NC_136920.1 coordinate 94,644,369, forward strand.
CTCTCTCCCAGGCTCCTTTGGGTTTCCTACACTCGGCTCCCTCCGGCTTCCATTCATAAGCTCTTGCCACCAGCGGACTGGGGAGCTAGCCCTGTCCTTCTACCCACACCTGGGACTAGAAGGGAAATCTGGGGGCACAAAGCCCTGCAGTTTCTGCCTGCACTTTTGAGCCTCAGCCACCCCTGCCTCCAAACCACTTCCTCGCCCCATCCAGGCATCTTAAGATCTCCTTCAGCCAGGGATGACACACATGCACACCCCTCACTTTACAAGCATCAGAACTTTCAACCCACTTTGATGGTTGATGCATTTCCCCTCCCTAGCCAGTGTCCAAGGAACCTCAGTCCCCACAGACCTTCCACATGACAGGACTTTGAGAGTGGGGTCCCTTACTTCCCTCCCAAGTTTGTGAGCGCTCCCTGAGCCGCCTTAGAAACACTCAGGACCCCCTGTACCCAGGGCTCTCCCACCCACCCCACCCCCTGGCCCTAGTGAGCAGGGTGGCCCCGGCAAGTGCGTGGCAGATAGAAGAACTCTGAGCCTGGGGGGTGGTGGGCAGCTCTGCAGCTGGATGGTCCCTGGATTCCTGGGGGCTCAGACAGACTCGGACACATTGGGATGAGTGTGAGGCTTTTTCTCTCCTATTTCTGGATAGGCAGTTCTGTTTTCATAGTGTTATTTTCTGCCCTAATTTCCCCATCTATGGCAAAGCCTCTTCTGTGCCTGCTCTATTACCAGGGGACCTGCCTGTCTTCAAAAATAAGTGGTGTGGCTTGTCAGGTGACCCGTCTGTCGCTCTGGTTCCAGGCATAAGGTGCCACCACACCTTATGGGGCGGGGAGCCTGCCCAGAGGTGGGGGTCCCAGGATCTCCCCAGTGCCCCCCACCCCAGCAGAATCAGTCCGGGGCAGAGGAGGGAAGAAGACCTCAGAACGTCGATGCTCAGAGCAGCTGTGCTGAGCAGGGGACACCCAAATCTGGGGGCTCCGCAACCTTGCAGCGGTCTCCTAGTGGCCGGCCTGCCTGTGTCGGGGTGGGATCTAGCTCCCTGCCACCCATCCTTCTTCATGTGCCTCTTCTTTTATTATTGAGACATAATTCACCTACCATAAAATTCACCCTCTTCAAGTGGACAATGCAGTGGGGTTTAGTATATTCACAAAGTTGTGCCGCCATCACCACTCCCTCATATGGAACATTTTCGTCACCCCAAAAAGAAATCCTGTACCCATTTGCCATCATTCGCCATTATCCCACCCCCTCCAACTCCTGGCAGACACTGTCTACTTCTGTGTCTCTGGATTTGCCGGTTCTGCACAGTTCATAGAAGTGGAATCATACCCGGAGTGGCCTTTTGTGGCTGGTGTCTTTCACTGAGCATCCCATGTGCCTCTTTCCATGTCACCACCCTGATTCAACAGCACCAGTGGCTCCCAGTTGCCAGCAGGGGGAAGGGGGTGAAGTGCAGACCCTTGTCTGGTACAGAGCCCTCTTTAACCTGGCGGCCAGTTCCCTTTCGTGTCACCTCCGCACCACGCAGCCAGCACGTTAGCCACAGCCAGGCTTTTAAAGACCGTCTTCCCTCTTCCTGTTCCCTCTTCTGCCTCTGAGGGACGCCTGCTTATCCTGCAAGACCCAGCTAAAAATCTCACCTCTTCTGTGCTCCTCCATCACCCTCAGAATCACTCCTCATCTGAACTCCCATGGATTTTGGTTCATACTTTAAAAAACAAACAAACAAAACACAGCACTTATCACTCAGTAATTATTTGTTTTCATGTGTGGTCCTCTGCTAGACTGAGCTTGCACAGAGAAAGAAAATGTCTTATTCTCTCTTATTCCTCTACCTTCCTTCCTCTTGCCACTTTCACCATCGCCTCTACCCAAATGAACTAGCACTGTGCTTGGTGCACAGTCTGTGTTCAGTAATGCTTCACAGACTCGAAAGAGCCAGTGTCCAAAATACCCTGGAGGAGAGAGCCCCGTGCAGGGGACGGCGAGGGCAGCGTGAGGCTTAGGCCGGTGAGGTGAGCAGGAGCCCCGTTGCCCAGGGAGCTTTATGACAAGGTAAGGGTGGTGGCCTTTACACCTGTGTCTGATGCAAACCTCCCCGTCCTTCAAGGGTCCCTTCAGGATGAATGGACTCTCCCTGACAACCCCAGCCTGCAGGGATATCAGGGGTCCTAGTGTCCTTGCCAGATGGAAACTACTAGAAGGCAAACGATGGATTCTAAAACCCTCTCCCTCTTCACCCAGCCCCATGGGGAAGAATGGAGGGTCCTCTGTGACCCTCTCTCCTCCTATAGACATTGGCCAACTGAATATAAAAGCGGGATGATAATACCACGTACTTTGGGATTTCCTTGAGGAGTGGATGAGAGGGGGCCGACAAATGCTCTGAAAGGGCCGGGAGGGCACTTATTCTCACATGTGCTATCAGCACAGATTAACTGAGGGAAGGAAGTGGAGGCCCGGGGTCTCTGGCTTGAAGGAATCACCCCTTCTCTTTTCTTGTCTTTTATGTCATTTCCAAGAGATTAGAAACCCTGATGGGGCAATTCCATACTGTTTATTTGAAATAGGCTGGAAAGCAAACAGAATTGTATTTTCCTGGGAGGACGGTGATAAGGGGGACCAATGAAGCCTCCACGCCTACTCTGAGGGCTGGGGATGTGGAAAAAAGAGAGTGGTGCTGGGTTGGGGGCGTCGGGAGGTCCCTCCCTCTTCACAGATACCAGCAGTTCTGGAGCAGTGGGAATCGGGTCCTTCCTGCTGCCGGCGGAGCAGTGAGGGGCTGGTGGCCAGGGTGGGGCAGGACCGAGTGAGGCCGGCAGCCTTCTCCACGGGGAGTCACCGGAGCCACTGGCCCTCCCCACGGTGCGATCCGGTTCCCAAGGAGGGTGCCTGGCAGACCTTCTGCCCTGCAGAAACAAAGCTGCCTAATTGCCTTTTAATCTGGGGATGTCAGTCCGATGGTGTTGGTGCTGAATTGTAAGGGGAGATAATATCTTTCCCTTTGAGTGAAACGTTATTTGATCTCTGTGTGTCAGAGGAAGGCCTGTACAGCCCAGGGAAGAGGTGGGACGGAAGGAAAGGTGGAAGGAGAGGAGCGAGGGCCTGGCTCCTGGCTGAGCTGAGGCTTTATTTCTCCCCATAACAATCATAAATAAAGGGGAACAAGCATCGTGCTTGTCTTGGCTCAAGGCCATTGTTTGGTGCAGGCTTCCTCCTCACCCCCGCCGCTCCCAACCTCCCTTTCAGGCCCAGGATGGGGAAGACAGATTGTCTGCAGGGAGAGGGAGTGGGCTGCCAGCTGTCTTACCTGGAGAGGTGGGAGAGGTGGGCTCCCAAGACCTGAGTGTCTGCTCCCGCCCTGCTCTGCCTCTGGCCTTGGCTCTCCTTCCCCATCTTTGCAGAGGCTGCTGAGATGTCCCAGGTGATTACAAGAGCCTCCTGACCAGTGCCTCTGCCTCCACTCCCCACTGTGTCAGCAGTCTTGTCCAAACCTAACCTGTGTGCCCCACTTGCTCACACTCCCCAGCGGCTCCCATCTCGCTCAGAGGGGAAGCCTGGGCCCTCCATCACCTGGCCCCTGCACCTCTCCCCTCCAGCCACACCCACCAAACTTACCAGGCACACGCCCACCTCAGGGCCTTTGCACCTCTGCTTCTTCTGCCTGCCGTGCCCTTGTCCCAGGCGGCCACATGGCCAGCAGGCTCACCTCCTCGGTCCTTTCCTCAAATGTCCTTCTCTCAGTGAGGCCTTCTCTGGTGACCCTTGGTCTGAAGTTAAGCAGCCCTCGCACATACCCACACAGACACACCCACACAGTCGCCTTAAAAGTCCTGCTCACCACACCCTGCTCCAGGAGCTGTCCCTGACCTGTGCACCCCAATCCCTCCGACGGTGCCCCGCTTCCTGCAGGGTTTTATAGCGTCTACAGGTTGTCTCGCCTCATCCTCCTAGCATCCTCGGCAGGTCAGGGTGGGCATCCCTGATTTACACTTGAGGAAGGTTCTGAGAGGTCCAGGACTTGCTGGAGAATTCCACATGTGAGTGGCAGGCTCTTAGCCAGAGCCATGCACATTTTTTCTAGAAGCTTCTGCCGGGCTGAGTGGAAGAATGTCCGAGCCCTCCGCCAGCCTTGGGTCTGTCACCGTGGCCTGGGATGCAGGCTGTCCTGTCCTGGGAGCGGCTCACCGCCTGCTGCCCCGTGTCCCAGCTCATCTAGGTCCCCTCCCACCTCCTCCCCTCACTCCCTGGCATGCACACAGGCCCAGCTGATCTTTCAGCCCTTTTTCTGCATCTGTCCACCTGGCTGGAGAGACCCTCCTGGGAGGGGGCAGGGTGACCTGTCTTTACCCCAGCGAGGAGAGTCAGACCCCCTCTGAGCCCTCGCAACGCTTAGTACTCCAAGTTACAGATGGAGAGGTGGACACTGGGAGGGCCCGGGAGGACCCCTCCGATGCTTGGGTTGGCTCTCTGTCTCTGGAAGCCCTTCTCTTGCAGCTCTGGGCTTTCTCCATCTCAAGAAACTCTAGGGTAGCCCCTGGAAAGACCCAGAGGGAGAAGGAAGGCAGCCCTGCCCTCGGTGCATCAGCAGGAACACAATGACAACCAGGGACACCAGCTACGTGGCCTTGGGTGAGACGCTCCTTCCACCCCAGGTCCACGTCCTTGGTGCTAAGGTGGGGTCCCCAAGCCTGGAGCTGGAGGGGCTCACGGGAGCAGGTTTCTGAAGGAGCTGAGCCCAGTGGGTTGGGAAGAGCGGTGACTGGTCCTGGAGAAGAGGCGTGATGCGGTGGGGTAGATGATCGGGAAGGGCCGAGCGTGCGTTAACTTAACCTGGCAGTGAGCTACCTTGCGTCGTATGTGATTGACCCTTTGGGGATCTCACTTGGAGCGTGGAAGTTGGGGGGAGTTACCTTAGCAGTAATGCAGGGTGACAGGAATCACATGTGGAAGTCACACAGGAAGCGGGATTGCTGACGTGGGCCAAGTGTGCTTTCGGGGAAAGGGCACCAGCCTCGGGGTTAGGAGTCCTGCTCAGCCACTTGTCGCTGAGTCACCCTGGGCACTCTCTGGCCCCAGTTTTTGCATCTGTACAGCAAGAGTGTTAAACTAGTTGTCCCTATGCAGTGCCTGCTGACGCATCCTCGGTGTACAGTGATGTGCGTGGGACCAGTGACTAGACTTCACCACTCGGGAAAGTCCAGGGCACTCAGAGACCAAGAAGGGCACAGGAGAGTGTGGTGCTGGGACTTCACAGGGCCCAGCTGGTCCCTGAGCCCTGGGGATGTCCAAATGCCTTTGCTGTCAGCCATCTCTCTGTCCCTTTGGCAGCCAGCGTGAAGGCCCTTCCTGACTACCTTTGGGCCTCAGAGCGGAGCCAGGCAGGACCTGGCCCCTCTGTCTCTGCCAGGATCGATTCTCAAACCCGCCAGGGTCCCAGGCCCTTTCCACTGGGGTGGGGGAAGCTCAGCACCTTGGCCCCTCCAGTCGTGCCAGGCATCAATCAGTTCTCGGTGACTGATCCCTAAGGCCTGCGTGCAGGCCCTGGCAGGGTGCTGGGATCTAGCCTTGAGCAGGTGGGCGCCATCTGTGTTCTCATGGAGCTTATGGTCTAGCAGGGAACAGTGAACAGGTTACTACAGGTGTGGCAGTAGCCAAAGAGATGGCCTGGTGGGAGCACACAGCAAGGAGGCTTAACCCAGTCTGGAGGGACCTAAAGGATGAAGGGACACTGGAGAAAGAGGAGAAGGAAAAGGGAAGAGCACACGTGGGGGCCCTGCATCTGCAGAAGGCGTGGTACTCCTGGGTGCTGGCAGGCGTGATGGACAGCAGCAGCACCTTGAGCTAATGTTTACCGCACCAGGCTCCACTCTCAGTGCTTCGCTTGTAGAAATTCACTTAATCTTCCCAACAACCTATAAGGAGTTTACTGGCATTTTTTCCATTTTTATAGATGAGGAAACAAGTACAATACAGAAAGTGTATAGTCACACAGCTAGCCAGTGGCAGAGCTGGGATTTGAACCCAGGAGCCTGATGCCAGAGCCTCTCTGCTGTCCAACTCGAGAGAACTGGGATCTCCAGCAGATGCCCCTGATGAGGTAGGACCAGGACAGGAGCAAGTGGCAGGGCCAGGCCTGGCCCAGCCAAAATCAAAAGGGAAGACACGCTTTCTTGCAGCACAGAGCTGGCTTGGCAGTATACAGACAGCCTCTTTCCCCAATCTGGGACTGGCCTGGATGGCATCTGGTGGTGGCTGACCCTCTCCCGGGCTCTGAATCAAAAGGCATGGGGAAATGCACTTGCTTTTCAGTGAAAGGGATCAAGATGAAACAGCAGGAAGAACTTCCCAGCTGTCATGACCATACGCTATTAAAACAGGCAGCCGAGGGAGGTGGAGGCCCCTCATGGAGAAGGTCAATGTCTTGGTTGCTCAGAGCTGCAGAAGAGGGGAGTGGAGGCTGGGGAGGTATGGGATGACCCCTCGGCTCAGCTCTGAAGGTGAGATACAGTCAGACAGATCGCAGGGCACTGTCCCACAGAAAGAGACATCCGATGTCCCCAAGCTGGTGCCACCCTTTTCCTGGGACCCTGTCTGCCCCAGCCCTGCCATCGGACTTCATTAAATTGCATTTTCCCAGAGCAGGGCAGGCCAATGACAGAAGGAGTCAACGCCAGCTTGCTACAACTGTCGCCCCTGGAGCCGGCGGGCATGGAGGGAGATAATTGGGAGTGGTTTGACAGCTTAATGACTGGGGTTGGCTTCCCAGAGCAGTGGAGGGGTGGGGCAGGGCGGCCGCAGGCAGCCAGCACGGAGGAGGCAGGGTGACGGGGGCTGCGTCCATCCAGATTGACCCCACCCCCAACACCTTTCCCTTCATTTCCTTATCAGCAGCTTGTTGGGCAGGAAAATAAACACGGGGAAGGAAATTAGATCTGGAGAATAAATGAGGCTTTCTTTATTAATTTGTCAGAACTAATTAACATCTCTACCAAATTCATCTCCTCTCCAGCTGCCCCCCTGAGCAGGAGGAAGGGAGGAGTCTGGAAGAGGCCGGATCTGGGCTTTGGGGTCCCATTCTAGGGACTGCAGGCTGAGAGGGACCCCACCAAGTTCTCTTGTCCACTTACCTGGGGTGCTGAGTCCCGTTGCGGGTGACACAGCTCAGGGGTAAAGCCCCAGAAAACCCCAGCACCAGGTCTCAGCTACTTCACCTCTCTGAGCTTCTACCGAGAAACCGAGTCAGGGCCTGCCTCTCCACCAGGGGTGTTGGGAGAATGTGAAGCAGCAAGTATTGATACCTTCTGGGTGCAAACTCAGCTCTTGATGTTACTCTGGGAGATGGAACATAAGTAAAGCACTGGAAAGATCTCACAGTACCTTCGTATTCACAAGGTCATTTTGGTTTGACCCTAGCAGTAACCTCAGGAGGTATTAAGAAACAGTCATTGGTGTTCCCATTTCACAGATGACCCAAAGGGAGCACAGAGTGGTTGAGGACCTTATGGAAACCACACAGCAAATCGCTGTGGAGGCAAGACCAGAACTCAGCTGGGCAAATGCTCCGCTCCCCGGCCCGGCCCATCCCACCCCCACCCCTGGGCTCTGCAGAGACCTGACTCATGGCCAGAGTCTCACTTACTAACAGATGCCTCACTTCCTGGGTTTGAGCTCCAGGTCTTCATCCCAGGAGCCTGCCCTCGCTACCGGGTACTCTTTCAGGCTGGCCCTTGACGTGGGCGAGAGTGGGGATTCATCGTGCAGAGTGGGTGCCTTCCCTCACCACCCGCCCCCATCCCAGAACCGGGCCCAGCCCTGCCATTTTGGAGAATAACCAGCTCTGAGAAACGCTTCTCCACGCCAGGCAGAGGAGAAGCCCTTGAGAACCAGCCACGCCTTGGTTGCAACATCCAGTCTGTTCTCTTGCCTGCCGTGCTGTGGTAGCATCCTAGAGGTTCCATTCCTACCAACTGGCTGCTCCCGGGGGACCCTGGGAACACATGGAGGTGAACACTGCCCAGCCGGTAGCATCAGGCCGAGAGCTTATTGCCTTCTGCTTGTGGAGCCGGTTGGGGGCTGCCTACAGATCAGAGACTCCCAGACTGGCCAGGCCGGGGGGAACCTGAAGGAAGCGTGGACTGTCCAGCTCCTGTATTTGAAATGAGGAAACTGAGGCCTCAAAAGAGAAAGTCACGGGCCTCCCTGGTGGCGCAGTGGTTGAGAGTCCGCCTGCCGATGCAGGGGATACGGGTTCGTGCCCCGGTCTGGGAGGATCCCATATGCCGCGGAGCGGCTGGGCCCGTGAGCCATGGCCGCTGAGCCTGCGCGTCCGGGGCCTGTGCTCCGCAACGGGGGAGGCCACAGCAGTGGGAGGCCCGCATACCGCAAAAAAAACAACAACAACAAAAAAAAAGAGAAAGTCACATGTTTTGCTGGCTCATGGCACCACCAGGGTCAGCACCTGGGTCTCCTGACTCCCAGCCCCGGCCCTTTCATGAACTAGGTGTTAGCGCTTGGTGAATGGCATCACAAGATGAATGTGTTACATCAGGGGCCCTCAGAGCCAAGAACAGGCTGAGGGCTGGTGGCAGCCGGACAGGGCAGCGTCCCTGCTAGGGGAGGGGAGGTGGGACATCTGCCTAGTGGGGCCAGACCACAAGGCCCAGGTCCAGGGGCAAGATAACTACCCCCATGCCCTCTGGACCTCCTGGCAGAGCTCTCAGGAGGGGCCTCACCCCTACGGGGCACACGGCCCTGCTCCATGCCCTCAAATCATGGACCGGTAGTAGCCAGGCACCTCATCGGCAGCAGCACCGTTCTCTTCAGAGCTTGCCTCATTTGCAAATGCCCTCAGCAGACCCACTAGTGCCGGCGGGGTGGGGGTTGGAATTCCCATTGTACCGATGGGGAACGGAGACCGGGAGAGGCTCTGAGTTTCCCCATCTTCGTGGGCCTGAAAAGCAGTGTCCTGGTTCTGGAGGCCTTAGAGGGGAGGGGGTTTTCGTCCGTGCTCCTTCGCTCACGGACTGTGGTGGTCCGAGCACCTCTGAACCACGGTTTCCTCAGCTGTCTCCTAACGCCTGCTCTGGAAGGCAGTGCCCATGCCCAGTGAGTCCACCAGTGTCTTTCAAAAGGCCACACCCCAGGCTCCTGCCGCCGTCCCTCACACGTCTGTGAGCGATGAGGGAGCCGGGAGAGATGTCAGGAAGGAGCCCTCCCCGCCGTCCTGTGACTCCAGCCAGGCCCAGAAGCCCGAGGTGCCAGAGCGCAGGGGTGTGGCAGGCAGCTGGGATGGGGGCCTCTGCTCTCCAGGACTCGGGGCCGGGCCCTGACAGCGCTGGATGTGGCCGGCTGGGGTGGTGGGAGAAGGACCCAGGGAGAGAGTGGAGCTGGCCGACTTGGCGTCAGCTGGCTGGATGTGGGACAGTCCCAGAGTTCCCGCGAGGACACTCAGAACTTCCTTAGAGGCACTGGGAAAGGAGGTCGGGAGAAGCCCCTCCGCCCTCGTCACCCCTCCGGCCCCTCTGGTCCTTCTTTCTTCTGCTTCTTCAGGGCCCACAGTATGAATACAGGGCTGTGCTGGCACCCACCCCGGAGGCCCCTTACCCTCTGCGGGGAGCACACTTCAAGCTCTCCTGGGTCCCCAACCACTTACCATAGGACTCCAGGACCAGGCCACACACCAGATTGAGGATGCTGATTTGGGGGGAAAACGATTGAGCTGTCTGAGATCTATCATGGAGCTTTGAGGCTGTCCATTCTTCTGCACAGGGCAGCTTCTAGAATCCAGACAAATGGGGGTAGCCTTAGTCTTCGGGGAGGGTCCGGAGCCTACTTTGGGATGCTAGAAAGGGCCTACTCCAGCCCTGAGGGATGGTCTCAGCTTATTGGCTCTGTCCATGACCCCAAAGGACCTACATACCAGCTGCCACCTCCTGAGCAATTACTCTATGTCACACTATCCGTGAACATACGTTATTTTATTGAATCCTTATAGCCATATAGTGATCAAACATTAAGTCCATTTTACAGATAAGGAAACTTATCTCATGAGCACTCACTGCCAGTGAGTGGAAGAGCTCAGCCCAGGTCTGTCTGCTACCACCCGCGTCCCCTCCCTACCTCTCCCATTCTCTCCTTAAGAGGAGGACCTGCCTGATGTCCAGCTCTGGCACCTGATCCAACAGGCCCCAGCACACCACAGGATAGAGTGTGCTTCCACTGCAGTAAGAGAAATTGAGGACAGACTTTAGGAAGGACTTGTCTGTCAATGAAGTGTCTAGAACATTTTAGCAGTTTCCCAGGGAAAATGGTAGGATCTCCTACTATGAAGACCTTGAAAGAAGGGGAAGAGATTTATTCCATCACCTAGGTAGAGTTTTGGGGGGTAAAGCCTTGTCAGAGGCAGAGGGTAGTATATGACAGCCCCTCTCTCTAACCTCTGGTTGGGCAGTTCAGAGGCTCCACCTCTGGCTGGGCATGACTGCCCTCTGCTGCTGCCACCTGGCCCAGAGGGTCAGGTATAGATGTCGCCTTTCTAAGGACATGCTTTCTTGCCCAAGTCCACTTGGAGCCCTTGCCAACTGATGCCTGGGGCGGCATGTGGGGCAAGGCAGGGCCTGGGTAGGTGTGGTGCCCAGCTACCTGTCCGGGCACCAGTTGGCTCTGTGGGGAGAGCTCAGCCGCTCCAAAGCCCCAGACTCTGCTCCTTCTCCCTCCCTTGCGCCCAGAACTGGGCTGGGAGGAGACCCAGACTGGGCAGGTCACCGAGGGCTTCAGCCTCTGATGCCCGCCCTGTCCTTTGGGGAAGTCCATCTTATTCACTTCAGCAAATCCGCAGAGAACCTACGAATGTCAGCCAATGAGTTGGGCACTGCCTGCCTAGAAAGCTGAAATCTGGTCTTAGGAGAGGTTCTAACTGAACAGACAGAAAAACAGAGGGCAGTCTCATTCTGAAAGTGCACAGAAGCCAGACTCACCACTTTCTAGCATTGCAAGTTGGCACATTGCTCAACCACTGGGCCTCGGTTTCCTCCTCTGTAAAATGGGAACGTCAGTACTTGCTCCAAAAGATGGAAGTAAGAATGAGGTGAGATCCTAAACGGGAAGCACTTCCCAGTGCCTGGAACGTAGGAGTGGTTCGGTCAGTATTGGAGGAAATAAAACAGCTTGCTGTTAGAATTCTGGGAGGCAGGAAGCACAAATACCAGTACTTACTTTTAGGGGTGAGGGAGCCCACACAGGAGGGAGGACTGAGCCTCATATAAAACAGGGACACACACACTCTGTCTAATCACTTTGAAAATGAAAAGTTGCTGGGAAATGCCAACCTGTCTCATGGGAACAGGGCTGGAGCAAAGATGAAGAGACACACAGGGCAGATTGTGTAAACTAAAGTGCATATTTTTAATTACTTGAGTTCACATCTCATAAAGGGAAAAAAAACTAAAGCACAAGCCTTGGCCATCCCCCACCCCCCCTTTCTCTGCCATGAGCCAAGAACCAGCTCCCACCGGCCTGTCTTGGGTTCAAAGCGTCTCCCTGCCCTAGTCCTCACCCCGACCTGCCCACCCCCTACATCCACTGTGGGTGAGAGCGGCCTTCCCCTGAGCAACGGGGGCACTGCCCCGCCCCAGGCCAGTCCCTGCCCGCTGTGGTGGGCAGCACCTAGAGTTGTCAGGCCTGATGGGAGATGGGGAGATGAGGGGTTGGGAGATAGGAGTGAAAGGCAGCTCCCCCCACCTCTGCCTGCCGGGCCTCCTGTTGATGGTAGCTTATTGTCAGGGTGAAATGGCACAGCTAGGTCACTATTATTAGGCCTCGCAGGACTTTTCCCCAGACAGTGGAGGCTAGGTGCTGCTTCCTACCTTGCCCTATCTACAGCCAGCAGTCCTACTCCCAGGGCGTGTGTGAGCCTGTAACCTGGGAAGCCGGGGCCTTGGGCCAAAGCCCGCTGAGCCAACTCTGCTTCCTTCCCCCCTCTGGGAGCCCACCCTTTCCCTGGTTCCTGCCAGCCCTGGTCCCCACGTCCTCTGAGGTCAGACAGGCCTCCCAGCCACCTGCCTGTCGCTCTCTGTTCTCCCCTTCGTTCTCCCCGCCCACCCCTGGCCCCCGAGCCCTGACTCACTTCCCACTCTGGGACGTGTTGGGACAGGGCGCCTGGGTTCTGGTCCTCCAGGCTCTGGCTCGGCCCGCTCTCAGTGGGGGTGGGGCACGTGGGGAGGATCTGCTTTGACCTGCTTCTTCAAGCTTCCTCCCTCCTCCACCCCCAACCCTGAGGGGACAGGCTGGTGGTGAGCTCCAGAGCACCTCCTGATTCATCCTTAAGGGCCCCAGCCTGGGGCCACTGAGGGCAGTAGGGGAACGGGTGCCTGGCCATCTTTGCCTTGATCTGGGCCAGCTTGGGCCTCTGAAAACAGGACGTGGGACGCCAGCCTGCCCACCAATGACTCCTATCCAGAGGCCTTCACTCAGCCAGGCGCTGTGTCTACACCATTCCTCTTCCTCATCCCTTTGGGACCAGAAGAGTAAAAAAAGCGTCAAGAGACTTGGATTCACTCTCTGCTCTCAGTTAATTTATTATATAGCCTCTAGTAATCACCTCACCCTTCTGGGTCTCAATTTCAACATCTACCACATGGGCGGCACCTTCCTCTGGCTCGTTCCAGGATCCAGGATCATCAGGATAAATGGGGCTGGAAGAGCAGACTGATGGGATTAGCCCTGGCACCTTGGACTGGACTGCAAAGGAAGGGTTGGGGGGGGGTCTTCCCACCTCACGTTGGGGCCTGGAATTGGATGCATCTCTCACATATGGGGCTTCTCAGTCTTTCTCTTATAGAGAATCCTTCCTTTTTATACATAATCATGGCATTCTCCAGGGAGTCTTTGATCGTGAGCTTTCTAAGAAGTCTTGATTAAAAGATCTTAATGACTGGAGCAGTCAACAGAGCACCCGTCCCTGAGTCTGTCCTCTGAGATGTGACTCTAGCTGGGCTCGCAGTTCATTGAGCAAACACAGATCGGAGTCCTGCCTTGTGTGGGTACTGGAGCTTCAGAGTAAGAGACAACTCATGCTGGGCACCCGGGGAAAGCTTGTGCTGTGGGCGCTTGAGCACAGAGCTAGTGGCCAGGGGACCTGAGTGTTGAGTTGGGTGGGAGCTTTCTACAGGGGCTGGTGTGGCGGGTGGGGACATGGGAGGGCCCAGAGAAGGAGCTGGGAATACAAGCAGGGACAGATTGTGAAGGCTGCTAAGCAGCTCAGATTTGCCTTAGATTTCGCCCCAGGCAGTGGAAAGTGGGGGTGGGGAGGGCACTGGTGTGACAAGGTCTGCTTTGTGTTCAAATCCACTTGTGGCTTAGACAGGCCACTTCACCAGCCTGAGCCTCAGCTTCCCAACATGAACAGGAAGACTTCACTGGGAGGAATTTTGTGAGGGGGAAATGAGATTCCACGCCTAACAATACCTCTTAGATAGTGAGCACTTACTAAAGGTTCGCTGTTTTTAGTGTAATCGGTACCAGGATTCCAGATTAGAAATTGTGGAGGCCTAAATTCCCAGTTGAGCTGCAGTAAGGATCAGGAGGTCAAGGGCTGTATTCTAGAAATTCAGAGGAAGGAGAATCAAGTGGATATCATGAGGCGACTGATGTGATGGGGCCCTGGGATGGACGGGGGTGGTGAGGGAGCAGCTGGAGAGAAGAGTTCAGTGCGGAGCTGCCCAGTTGGCAGGTGCACACTGGGGGCCCTCAGCATGGAGGCATCATCAAGGCCTTAGGGGCACGTGGACCCACCTAGAGTTGACCAAACAGCCACAGCCAGGCAGCCGGTCCTCTCCCCTCCCTTCATCTCATGCTCCTTGCTCCAGTCTCCTCCCTCCCCAGAACAGTACAAAATCTCTAGGTCACCATGAGGTTCCAGGGGTAAATGTCTTCATCACTTCAGGACGAGGCTGGTGAGTGTGAACCAAGCAAGAAAGATACAGGAGATGCCTTAAGAGACGCCCATCCAGCCCTTTCCATACAGACCAGAGGGGAGAGAGAATCGCAGCTAGAGGAGGTGTAGAGGTCGTAGCCTTCCACTGCCGGCCCCCCTCTCTTTCTGTCTACACCTGACTGCCTCCTGGCCTGATGGGCTATTTGCTTATCTAATGACCCGGAGACAGGGCCTTTGTAACCACAACAAGAGAAACAACCACAGTATATTGCTATGGGCCGGTGTCTGGCTGATAACCGTCCCCAGGTACTCTCACATCCCCTATCACAGTATTGAGCCCAGGTGGCTAAAGTCACACCTTCCCACTGCTCTTCTTCCAGGGTCCAGCTTTGCCAGCTCCTCCTTTCCCCATTCCCACCGACTTCTTGGCAACTTTGGATGAGTTGCTTTTCTCCGCAACTCTGTTTCCTCCCCTGTAAGTGGTAGCTTAGGCCAGATGGTCCCCATCTAAGGGAATGCACCCCAGCTGAAGGACTCTCAGCCTGGTCCTTCCTCCCTGGGTCTGTCTGAGTGGTCTGTCCCTTTGACTCTCCTATCTATTTATACACAGAATTCACCCACAACATTTCAGTTTTCCAATAGCATCATTAATTACCCCAGTAATTAAACCCAATTAGCAGTTGTAGGGGCCTTTCTGAGTGAGGAACCATTAGCCAGGGTGAAAATGCATGGGAATGAGAGAGAAAGAAAACCCACCCTTTCCCAGCATTAAAAATGAAAGCCCGAGACAGCACTGCAAAGCCGAGGGCCCCAATTAAAGCTGGGGCCTCACTCATTAAGCTAATTTGACATGCCATCCCATCCAGCAGCCTCTGATGGGAAGCCCACTGGTAGAGCTGGCTGGGAGATGTGTCCAAGCTTCCTGCTCACCTTGTGGGCTGAGCTGGGCCCCCAAGTACCCCCTCCAGCCCCCTGCTCAGGGAAGGACATGAAGAGTCTGCCCATTTTTCATTAGCACCGGCTGCCCACTTCCGGGGGCTTCAGGATAGCTAATAACCCAGAGTGGACGGGGCGGAGCTTGTGGGGGGGACGACATGGTGGTGGAAGTGTGGTACAGGCCAGCTGGGAGGAACAGGGATGAGAAAGAGAAGGAAAAGAAAAACCCAACATTTCTGGGGCCTTGGGAAAGGCAGAGGTTGGCAGTCACTCTCCTGTCTGGGCCCGAGGCTGAGGGGACTCCCCGGACCCGGGGATGGCGATGAAGAGTAAGTGAGGTTATTATATATGTCAATGCCTGACACATCACAGGTGCTTAATTGACGGTGGCCAAGCGTTAGCCCTTTGCACGCCTGGTCCTAGCCCCACATCCCCGGAGGCCCTGGGGGAAGATGTGAACACCAGCCTTCACAGGTGGGGAATCCCAGGGACAGGAAGAGGAAGATCCACAGCCAGAGATCGGACTGGAAGTCAAGTTTCTTAGCTCCTGGACTGGGAGGGAAAGAGAGCAGAGGAAGAATGCTTTTGGAGTGCCCAGAATTATCCCTTTGGCCCGGGCTGCCCTGGGCCCAGCCGGCCCAGTAGTCCCGCTAGGAGTGGGGTTGGGGGGCTCAGCCTCACCCAGAGCCTGGCTGAGAGGGGGGATGGTGTCTGCCTTCCCAACGAAGAGCCCTTCCCAGCCCCATCAGCATGGCTGCCAACAGACAAGGGTCCCAGGTATCACGTGCACCCTCACCCACGATTCTGGGGCTCGGTAGGTGTGTGCTGGCCACTCATCTCCTCGTGGAGTGGGGATGGGGAGGCCACGGGCAGCCGGTGTTGTGTTGAGGGGCATAGCCTCTGCAGCCAGGCTGCCGTGTCAAATAGGCTTCACCGACTGTGTGACTTTGGGCAGGTTACTTGACCTCTCTGTTTCCTCATCTCTAAGATAGAGACAATCATGGTACGTAGCTCCCGGAGTTGTTGTGAGGATTAAGTGAGTTAATATCTGTAAACATTCAGACCTCGGCCTGGCACAGACAGGTAATATACATGTGTTAACTGTTCTTACCGTCCACTGGCAGGAGGCTGGCAGGGGCCCGGCAGGGAACATCATCCTTTGGTACTTTCTGTGCTAGGGAGGGAGGGGAGCCTGTGAGACCCCTGGCTTCTGCTGCTAAGGGGATGGGCTCAGTCTTGGGGCAGTTGTGGGTAGCAGGCAACACCCTTCCCAGACTTAGTAGAACATGGGGGTCTGCTCCCCACCACACACGTACGCATTCCTGCCAGGGGCCACTCCTGGCTTTTGGGGGCCACTCCTGGCAATGCGGTGGGCTGGGCGAGGAGGGCATGGGCATGGGAAGGAGAAGGAGGGCGGGGGAGGGAAGGGAAGCAGGTGGCCGCAGAGGCTGGGCTGCATCCCCGCCGCTGGGTACTGTGCCCTGCTGACTACGTGCTAGCTCTCTCTGCAAGGCAAGATGAGAAGCAGGTCCTGGCATGCCGGGCCCCTACCCAGTGACTCGTGAAATCCTAACAAGTCTGAGCTGGAAGTGGGACTGGGCGAGGTTCCCGATAGATTCATGTTGGGCAGAGGGATGGCGGGGAAGAGAGGGTGGGGAGAATGGGAAAGACCCCCCCAGTCGAAACAACGGCACTGCCCGTGTCGGGGGAGAGTGGGCAGGGCTGGGGGGAAGTGACCGGGGCTTGGGGTTTTCGCCTCCTGCCTCTTGGGTTCCCCCTCACCCCACCTGCCCTGGCCCGACAGGTTGGGAAGACAGGCTGTGACAACGGCAGGGACGTTCTCCTTTCAGCATTTTGCCAAGAAGAGGGTGATGATTTCAGCGCTGCTGAGAAAGGAAGTGGAGGAGAAATGAGGGGGAGGGAAGATGGCAGCCCCGTGGGGCCAGGCAGGAGGGGTCATTTGACACAGATGCCCTCACTCCATCCTTTCCCAGGCCAAAGAGGTGGATGTGGTTAGGCCCGTTTAGCAGGTGAAACAGGCTGGGCTTCGGGGGAGGTGTGGGACGTGATCATGGGTCCCACTGCTAGTGATTGCTGATGCTGAAATCACAGCAGGACAAACTGGGTAGCGTGTACCCCATCACCACCCCTTTCAGCCTCCTGGGTGCTGGGCAAGGGACAGCCCAGGGACTAGTCATGTCTACAAGGTCCTGGGCCATGGGGTGGCGTGGGGAGAGAGCAGGATGAGCCCCCCGTCAGGCAGATCCACCCACAGAGGGAGGCCTTCAAGCTCAGCCAGGCTATCCCTGCAACTTGATGTCAGGACCCTTTGAAGACCCTGCTTTCTCTGGCCACCCCAGTCGGGGATTACTGGGTAGGAAAAATACTGTGAGCTGTGACTGCCTTCCTTCCGGGGTACCACAGAGCTGAGGCTGAGTTCAGATCTGGAGTGAGTTGAGGTTAGAACCACATGTAGGACTGTGCTTCATTCTGTGGTTAAAACCAGGAAGAGGTTAGCGGAAGTGTTAGGGTCGTGACCCAGGTCTGTGGTCTAGGTTGGCACTGACATGGCGACTTGGCTGGGGCTGGTTTGGGGGTTCATACTAGGGCGTGAGGATGCTATTCTGGGTTGCCGTTGGGGTAACTGTGAGTTGGGGGTGTCACAGCTAAGGGGTGTTAGAGAGGTTGGGGATCCAGCATCTCCTGCTTATGTTTGGAGGAGAAATGGTCATTTTCACTTGAGCCGTGGACTGGGGAGAGAAGCAGGGCTGGGGGCTGCAGCTGAGCCAGAGTGGGTTGAGCATGGGGGTGTGAAAGGGGAGGGTCTTCTGGATGTGACGGAAGGACCATTAAAAGACTCTCTCTTCACTTTTCCCAAAGTTCTGCTCACCTGTTGCATCCCGTGACCCAGGCCACCCCAGGCCTCATTCAAATGCTACCCAGACCTAAGCCTGAATTTCTGAGGCATCGGGAAGTGTCTCCTCTGTGGGGTTTGGGTTCTCCCATCGGCCAAGGGAGCATAAGGCCTGAGGTTCGCCTCCTCCTGTCTACCCCAGCAGGCCCTTGGCCCTGACCTGAGGGACCCTAGCGGCCTGCCTTCCTGGCCCACCTCCAGCCCCCCGCTGGAGACCCTTTAGGGGAGGCCCCTAGGGCAACGCTAGCTGAAGAAGGTCAATCAGAGAGAAACTGTGACCCGAGCATTTGCCGGTTCCCTGCTTCCTGCCCTCGCCTCTTGTCTGCACCCTAGACCCTGCCCAGTACGGAGGTTTAATGCTGCCCAGTGTGTGTCAGGTCAAGACTGCTCCCCGCCCGCCTGAAGCCCAGGAGCGGAGCTCATGGGGTGGCAGGGAAGGCTTTGGGGGGATGGAGACAGTCCTGAACTGGGAGATGTGGAGAGGGAGGCTGACCTGCTGACGTCTGGGGCCAGGTTGTGGCAACCTAGACATTCAGGAGGGGCTTCACCAAGGACGGGCTGTGCAGGGAAGGGCCCTTCTGCCGCACCCGAGACGCTTCCCCTGCACCCGAGTCCAGATCCAGAGGAGGCCCCGTCTGCAGGCCCAGGAGCACCCTCTTCCCATCCCCCATCCCCACAGTCAACAGAAAGCGTCCCAGGAGCCAACGCCCAAGGCCTGGCTCTGTCCTTGTACCATCTGTACAGTGAGGGGGCCCAGCAGAGACCCGGCCCCTCCTGCCCTGCCTGGGAATATTACGTCTGAGCTAAGCCTTGGGCTGCAATGTGGCTACAGTATTGCTCATTTGGTCCGGATGGACCCATGTGTCCTGCCCAGAGATGAAATAGCAAGTTTGGTGCTTGCAGCAGCCACCTTCTCCCTCTCAGGCCCCTTCTCCTTCTTAAGCCTCTTCAGAAGCAGGTAGAGGGGAAGAGGTTGTCCTGGGCCCTAATCACTGACCCCCACGCCCTGTCCAAGAGTCCAGGGTTGCCTCTGTGCTGTGGCTACAAAGCATCTTCGCAGAGGCCACTGCATTTCAGCACTAGGGACCAGTGAGACCGAGGCCTTCCTGTGGGGCGGGGTCAAGAGCCCGTCTCCCCTCCGAACCCCAGCATCCCTCCTGAGACCCTCACTGCTGCACCAGCAGGGCAAGTCCAGTGTAGTCCTGCCGCCCTGTCATTGTCCTCTGAGCAGCAGGGGCCCCGCCCACACCCTGCAGCCTGGACGATCCCTCCCACTCCAGCCCTAGAGTCCCTCCCGGCAGGAAGAGTTCTGACCCTAAAGCCTTGCCCAGGAGGAGCCCCCAGAGGCGGGGTGGGCGGGGGCGACAGGACACAGAGCTGCCAGCCCATGTGGAGGAGGCTGGGGTGTGGACGGAGGTGCTGGGAGCCAAAAATGCCAGCCCAGGGTGGGATGGACACAAGGGCTGGTGTCGTAGATGCCACAGGGGGGGGTGGTGTTTGTGTGTGCGTGTTTGTGTGTGTGTGTCTGTGTGTGTCTGTACGCGCGCGCGCATGCCCGCTCATCTCCTGAGACCTCGAGGCTGAACAACCTGCACAGCAGCAATCAGGCCACCTGCCTTAAAAGGAAAGACAGGCGAGCCAGGCCGGGGGTGAGAAGAGCAAACGGCAAAACTTAATGACTTTAATATGAAAGAATTTGCCACTAATTAAGCACAAGCACTGCACTAATGCAGAGAACACATGTTGTGGATTTCACTTAAGCAGGAACCAAATGAGGTGACAATCCTTTCGAAATGATAGCAGTTTACCAGCCGAAGGAAGATGCTGCCGACCTCATTTCTGCTCTTAGAAACACAGCTCTCTTGTCTTTGTGGCCTCCTGGCACTGAGTGTCTCCCTGTCTGTGCCTCTGTCCCCGACTCCCCCTCCCCCGTGCTCTTCTGTCCTCTGAGGACTGCACGCCACTCTGTCACCCATGTTCTGACAGCAAACAGCAGTCAGGTGCAAACTCCCTAGGCCTCCTGTTCTCTCCACCTGTTCCCTCCAAACACGCACCTCCTCCTGCCGGGTCGGGAGCAGGCTCTCCAGACAGGAGCCTGCATCTCCTCTGCCCCAAGAGAGAGATCAGGACACTTCCCCTCCGGAGTGCCCCCAACCCTCTTCCCCACTCCCCTCCTCACCCAGCTGACTCAGGTCTGCCCTGCGCACCCATCCCACACTCCCAACACCCCTGCCTGAGCTTCATGCCCTTTCCTCTAGGCCAGTGGTCTTAACTGGAGGCAGTTTTGCCTCCCGGGGAACACTTGGCAATGTGTAGAGATGTTTTTGGCTGTCACACCTGAGGGAGGCTGCTACTGTGTGGAGCGGGTAGAGGCCAGCAGTGCTGCTAAATGCCCCACGGTGCACAGAACGGTCCCCACAACGAGGGGTTATCAGGCCCCAAGTGTCAGCCGTGCTGAGGTCGAGGGCCCCTGCTCTGGGAGAGTGACCTTATCACAACAGGGACTTGCTCAAGATCCCATGGCAGGTTGGTAGAGGTGGGATGGAAACCAGCTTACCTGACTCCTAGGTAGCTCCTTTCCCCAAGACTATAATAGTGACAATAATACAACCACTTGTGTAGCATAACTGTGCCAAGCACTGTGCTAAGAACTGATGTGAATTATTTAATTTTCAAATCCACCCCAGGAGACAGTCCTATAAGTGTTCCCCTTTTATACATGAGAAAACTGAAGCACAGAGAGGTTGATGCAACTTGCTCAGTCACCCAGCGAATAAGGAGCTGATAGAAGCCTGGGTCTATCTGAATCCAAAGTCAGTGCTCATGGATGAATGAATTACTTACATCCCCCCGTCCGCCGCCATATTCCTCTTAACCCCTTCCCCATCAGTCTCCCACCCCAACCCTGTCCTTTTAGATTGAGCCTTCCCTGAAGCTGGCACCATATACCCACCTGACTGCCTTCCTTTCCCTGTACAGGCCCAGCCCCCTGCCATTGGGGCAGGCAGCTGCCTGGGCGTCTGGAGCTAGGCACTGGGGTAGTCCGACAGGCCCCTCCTGGTACGAGGCAGATCAAGAGACCTCCACTTCTAAACAGCTGGTGGCCATCAGCATGGAACCCACAGGGCTGGGACAATGCATCTGTCACCCCTGAGCCTTGGGAGGCTTGGGGAATTCTCCCTGTTTTCTAGCCTTCCGAGGAGGCTGCTGCCCACACTCCCCAAAATGTGTCATTAAAAACACACATTTGCTGAGGGGCATCCAAGCTGCCGTGTGTCTGCTGTGAGACATGTCGTCTGCTGCAGCCGGGGTGGAGATGGCCGGCGTCGGCCACAGAGAGGGGACCTGTCTGAATCCTGGCCTGAGAGCCAGGTGGTTCCAGGTCTTTGAAGCCTCAAAAGCCTGACCAGGCCGGGAGAAATCCAGGCTGTGTAGTGAGGGGCGTGGAGCTGGAGAGCGTGCAGGCTTTGCAGGGCTGAGACCTCAGGAGCAGGGCCTCAGGGCCGCAGCTCGCTTGGGTGAGAAGAATATTTTTCACCTTATGGTCTGGAGTGAGGAAGGAAGTGGGGCCAGGTGCTAGGAACTGGGGCAGAGGCCAGAGGAAAGAATCGGGAGGTGGCAAGTGGGAAGCAAGAGGAGGATATGGTGTTGGGGGGCAGACAAGAGGTCAGGCAGACCTCCACCCTTTGGGGGTATAGCTCCCTGGTTTCCATCAGGAAGGAGGAGATTCAGGCCCTGACCTGCTTCCCTTCCGTGCAGATGTGAGGCCTCACCTTCTGTCTGTCCTCCGGCCCTATGTGGCCACACCATGCTGTGTCCTGCTGTACAGGCCCCCCTCCTTGGCTAAAGTGCAATTTCCAGGAAGCTGCAGTTGGACCTGAGAAATGGCTAACCCTGGCCTGGCACCCCAGCTGGCTCACAGCCTTCTCCAACCACTTGAGGCCCCCTTATGCTTACTAGATGCCAGGCACTGGGCTGAAGTCCTGATCTTTCCACTCAGTAGGGGAAATGCTATGACAGGTGTATGCTGAGGTCCTGGGACCCTCGGGGTGTAGGAACACCTCACTCATGGGGGAAGGGGGAAAAGGCTCCCCAAAAGCCAAGGCTAAGGTCATTCAGGAAGCATGAAGCAGTGTGGGCAGGTAGCAGGGTGTGTGGGGATTTTTGTCTTTTTTGTTTGTTTGTTTTGTTTTTAATTAATTTTTTTTTTTTTTTGGCTGCGTTGGGTCTTTGTTTCTGTGTGAGGGCTTTCTCTAGTTGTGATGAACGGGGGCCGCTCTTCATCGCGGTGCGTGGGCCTCTCACTGTCCCGGCCTCTCTTGTTGCGGAGCACAAGCTCCAGACACGCAGGCTCAGTAGTTGTGGCTCACGGGCCTAGTTGCTCCGCGGCATGTGGGATCCTCCCAGACCAGGGCCCGAACCCGTGTCCCCTGCATTGGCAGGCAGATTCTCAACGACTGCGCCACCAGGGAAGCCCCGGGGTATGTGTTTTTAACGGAAGGAAGAACGTGGCAGGGAACTGGTGGTCTTGTCCCATGTGGCGGGAGAGAGAGAGCAGGCAGGGGAGAGGCAGCTGGAGTCTCGGATGCCCAAGATGAGGTCCAGAGCCCAAAAGGACTTTGGACTTGATCCTGAGGGCTGTAGGAAGCCATGGAAGGATTTTAAATCGAGAATGATTTGTATTTTAGAGAGCAGAAAATGGATTAGAGGGGCAAGCCTGGAGGCAGGTATGTATCCTTGGCATTACAATACAGTAGACTGGGCGAGAGATGATGGGGGCCTGCACCAGGGGCAAGGCTTGGGGAGAAGAAGGGGACAGGGTGGCAGGGATGAGATGGTAGGTACTGGGTTCAAAGGAAAGGGGTTGGGATTTACTTCACTGGGGGTTCCCAGCCCAGGAGTGTTGAGAAAATAAGGAAGTGAGCCTCTGCTGGAGGTGCGGGTGGTAGGAAAGGGGCTGAGCTGGAGGGAGGGGACTTAGGAGGAGTCTGGATTGGGGCCCGTGGGGATGGAGAACAAAGGTGGATTCAAAAGCATTTAGGAGCTAGCACCAGCTGCGCTTGGTTATTATGTGGCCGTGGAAGAGCCCTGTGTGCCCCGGCTCTGCCGTCGTGCAGCCTGGATTTCCCTGGCATTCCACTTAATCTGGGAGGTCTTCTTGGAAGAGATGGGCAGTATACAGAGGAAGAGCACCCGCTTGGTCGAGAAGTTCCAGAGGCTGATCCAGGGACGGTGCAGGGCAGGGGCAGAGAGAGAGCTGGACAGGTGACGTCCACAGTGGAGTCCTCCAGGGACGTGGGGTCCTCCAGGGACGTGGGGTCCTCCAGGGACATGGGGTCCTCCAGGGACGTGGGGTCCAGCACTCTCGTTTTACAGAAAAGGAAACTAAGGTCAGAGAAGCAAACTGCCCTACCTAAGGCCATACAGAAAAAAGTGACCAAGTAGTGGGGGCCAGAGCCCGCCTCTCCCAGTTTCCAGTAAGTACCCTCCCTTCCCACCATCCGGCCAGAGGCAAGGTGACAGGTACGGGATGAGCAGTACAGAGAGGGCCGAGAGGTGGAGCCTGAAGGCTAGGGGTCAGAGCCGAGAGAGGCTCCCTGTTTCTGGGATGCCAGGAGTGGAGGCAGGAGCTGCTCAAGACCAGCCTACCCTGGGCTTTGGGGATGGGCAGCCAGCGTGAAAACAGGCTTGGAGGAGAGCCGTCCAGGTGTCCATGGCCACTTGCTCCTCAGTGGGAGAAGGCAAAACCCAGCTCCCTGATTCATCCGCAACCCCAAACCTATCCTCCTAGGGTTCAGGGAGAGATGGGACCAGAGCAGGCCCCACCGCCACCGCTCCCCGGGGGCTTCCGCACTGCCAGAGAGCAGGGCCCGCCCAGCCCGTCTGGAAGATCCCGGGCTTCCACTCTGGCTCCTTCTGGGGCTTTTCCCAGGCTGCCACGCCCCCTCCTCTCCCATGCACTGTGCTCACCCGCCCCAGGCGCCGGGCGCCAGCCCCACAGCCCATCATTAACCAGCTCCATGTGGGGAGTTGAGGAGGGTGTGCATCAGCCAAGAGGAAAACATTGGCAGTTTCTGTGACCCCAAATGAGGGGTGGAGACGCCTGGGTTCAGAGAGTAGCAATTAGCCCCTGGCTGTGGGATCATGGGATGTTATCACCTCTGCTGGTAAGGTGGATGTGGAGGGGATGCAAGGCTCCAGGACACCTGGGGCCGTCCCAGTAGGCGCTGCTCCCAGAGAGAATCCCACCAGGCAAAGCCCCTGCGCTGCAGGAGGCCGGGAGAGCCTCCTCCTCCAGTGGCACCAGGCCGGGCTGCTCGGCCTAGACTCGGCCCTCACGCCTTCTTGCCATGTCCAGACCCAGTGAGGGGGGGCTAGGGGTGCAGGGACGAGAGCTGGGCCAGCTGCCACTTCTCTGTTTCCTCACCAAGCCCTCTGCTCTGGCTCACCCCGCACCCCATCCTGGATGTAGAGGAGAGGCTGGAGGCTGGAGATGCAGCCTGGGCACTTGGGGAGCTCCAGAACTAATAGGGAAACATGCCCAGGGCATAGATACAAGATAGGACAAGTTCAAAGGACTTCAGTGAGAGCCCTGCTCATGTGGGTTCTTGCGGGCAGAACGATTGGGTCCAGGCGACACTGATTGGGAAAACCTTCCCAGAGGAGGGGACCCTAGGAAGGGGATTCCTTCCGAATCTCACCCTCTACCTCACTAGCCCCTCCCCCATGAGGTTAGGCCATGACACCAGAAAGTGAGGAGCTAGGCAGCCCTGGGAGTTGACATTTGGAGAAGTCGCCTCACTGGCAGGAGGGGACCTATAACCTTTAGGTCACTGTGCTGACTCAGCAGGGTTTCGTCTGGAGGCTCCCCCCACTCCAGTGGGTGAGTCATTCCCACTTACCACTTAGCTGTTTTCTCACCGGATGTCCTGATCCTTTCTACCAGTTCCAGGGCAGGGAGCAGGGGAGCATCCCTGGAAGGCCCTAGAGATGGATCCCAGAGGATGCCGATTTCAGAGAGGCCCCTTCTGCAGGGCCCAGTGCCTCCCACCCAGGCCAGGCCTGCCACTTCTGCCCCCCCAACTGAGGGCACCCGGGCAGAGTCTCAGGAAAGGAATGGGGCACCGAAGAAGAGGCAGCCTGTGCCAGAAATCTCTGAGTCCCCCGGCCCCGGCCCTCCCCGTCACCCACCACCCGGGCCCAGTCCCAGCCTGCTCGGCTAGGGAGAGAGGGGTCTGAGGTTTCAAAGGTGGGGACAAACTGGTCGAGGTGGGTACGGGGAGGAGAGCAGCCCCCGCTCTGGGCCACACCCCGCTGCGTGGGAACCCATGGCCCCAGCCTTGGATTAGCTCAATGGCAGGCAGGGCAGGCGGGCAGGGCCCTGGGGAGCAGGTTTGTCGGCCACAGCTGAGGAGCCTTTGTGTTTTGTTGCTGAGCTGGGGCTTTTGCAGGTCTGTGACGTCTGGGGGGCCGGCCTGATGCCTGCCTTGTTGGCTCAGCGCTTCTGAGAAGCCACGGAGGCAGCCCAAACTGCCCGACCCCAGCGCCAGTGGGGAAACTGAGGCACGTATGCACAGGTCCCCGGGACCTGGGTCCCAGACCCTGGAGCTCATAGGGTGGCCAGGGAGAAAATAGGCAGGGCATGAGGTCAGGAAAAGAAACAGACTCATTCTTTGGTATCCTTAGGATGCAAGAACCCCTCTGCTGGGACCTCCTTGGTGGTCCAGTGGTAAAGAATCTGCCTTCCAATGCAGGGGATGCTAAGATCCCACATGCCATGGGACAACTAAGCCTGCATGCCACAACTACTGAGCTCACGTGCCTCAACTAGAGAGCCCACGTGCCGCAAACTACAGAGCCCACACACTCTGGAGCTCACACGCTACAACTAGAGAGAAGCCTGCATGCCGCAATGAAGAGCCCAAGCGAAGATCCTGCGTGCCACAACTAAGACCAGACACAGACAAAAATAATTAATTAATTAATTAATTAGAATAGCATTTAAAAAAAGAATAAGAAAACTGGAGAGAAAAAAAAAAAGAACCCCTCTGCCAAGGACACAGGTCCCAGTGTATCTCTTCACCCTCACTCCCCACCGCCCTGGCTTTTTCCTGCTCTGTACATAGCAGCCTCCTGCAGGTGCCCTCCACCTGGGCTCCCAAAAGTCCCTGTTTCTGACCTTGCACCTGACACGTAGTCACTGGACTTCAATGGGGGCTCCATCCCTGGCCCCCAGCCCCTTGACCCCCCTGCCCGCCAAGCCCAGCGCAGGTAGCCCGCAGGCACTGTGGATGCAGTATTTTAACTGGTATTTTTGTGCCATTTCTCCAAAGGAGCAATGGAGGCACTGAGATTACACAGGAGGGACACCACCCAGAATGAGGCCCTGGAGCGTTAGATTGAGAATCTGAGTCTATCTGTTTATTTATTTATTTATTTATTTATTTTTGGCTGTGTTGGGTCTTTGTTGCTGTGTGCGGGCTTTCTCTAGTTGTAGCGAGAGGGGGCCACTCTTCGTTGCGGTGCGCGGGCTTCTCACTGTCGTGGCTTCTCTTGTTGCAGAGCACGGGCTCCAGGCACACAGGCTTCAGTAGTTGTGGCACGTGGGCTCAGTAGTTGTGGCTCGCGGGCTTTAGAGCTCAGGCTCAGTAGTTGTGGCGCACGGGCTTAATTGCTCCGCGGCATGTGGGATCTTCCCGGATCAGGGCTCGAACCTGTGTCCCCTGCATTGGCAGGCAGACTCTTAACCACTGTGCCACCAGGGAAGCCCCCCTGAGTCTGTTTTTATGGCAGGTTAGGAAGAGCACTGGGCTGAGTCCTGCTGTTCTGTGTTCCTGAGCAAGTGACCCAACTGCTCTGGACCCTTGTCTCCTCCTTTGTAAAATGATGAGTTGCATGGTCCATTGAGCTCCACTGTGCTACCATTTTGGTGGTCCTGGTTCCCACATCTGGGACAGCCTCTGCTTCTCATGTAAGAGGGAGTCTGTGGGGAAGAAGAGATGGTACCTTCTGTGGACCAGCCCTAGCTGCTTGGGGAACCAGAGAGAGTCTGTAGAGTACTCTCCAAGCCCTGGACCCTGCCAGCATCAGCCGTGACATGATCAGCTCAACCCAATGTCAAACCTGCTCCTTCCCTCTCCCACAGGGACTTGTAGTCTATTTGGAGACAGGAGGATATAGTAGAAAACATGCTAAACACACATGCCAGGAAACAAAAAAGGGTACAGATTCATGTTATATGCAGTTGGGCAATGAATAGAGGTGTCAGCTAAGTAGGAGGAGTCCAGAAGGACTTCCTGGAAGAGGGGGACTAGAAGCACACAGTACAGTGCCTAGTACTGGAGAGGTGCTCGATAAATATTTGTTGAATGAAGTGCCGGGAAGGGAGGCCTCCTGCTTCATGAATGAGAAATGATGATGATGATGATGGTGATTGTGATGATGGTGATGGTGATGATGGTGATGTTGATGGTGGTGATGATGATGATAGCAACTAACATTTACTGAGCATTTAATTTTGTGCTCAGTGCTGTCCTCGAGTTTCACATTTACTCATTTAATCATTACAACAACTTTTATAGTAGGTATTATTATAATCCCCATGTTACAGATGTGCATCCTCAGTGCAAACTGAGACACAGAGAGGTTAAGTCATCTGCCCAAATTTTCACAGCTCGTAGGTGACAGAGGGGGCATGCAAACCCACGCTGTCTGGCTCTTCACAACCCACCATACTGCCTGATGGGGATGGTGACCTTCTCTTCAGAGGGTGGGAGGAGCTTGGGCAAGGTAGGGGAGACATAAGCATCAGTTTTCGGGCTGTCAGGGCTGGAGTGCTTGGTGGAGAGGCATGGACCAGCCGAGGAGAGGGACTGTGTGGTCTCCAAGGGGACTCCCCTGCAGTGCACCCCTTCTCTCAGGCCTTCCAGAGAAGGCTTATAATCCACCTCATCCTGCACAGAAGAGGGCCCTTCTCCTGGGTCCCCGCCCTCAACTAGCCCTTTCTCACTTTTCGGTGGTGCCTGCAGCAGTCTGACCCTGGCTGTCAGAGTCGCTGGGGTAGAGTGTGCCCCGCTCTCTGAAAGCCTCCCAATCTGCCCAATCTAAACAGTGAGGGACGTACTCCGCTCGCCCCCACATCCCCCAACCAAGACACGTGGATTGGGTTCCGGGTCCCTAAGCCTAAAGTGGGGGGAAAGGTAAGGGAGGGTCTTCAGCCCTTACCAGTCTTCCCAGCCCCCCCCCCAGTTCCACAACTCTAGGATCCCCACCCTCAGTGACCCCAAACCCCATACTCCAAGCGTTCCCTTATGCCTACCCGCCAGGGTCCCCTCACCGGCCCTGCTAACAGCAGCAGTTCTAGGTGCTTTCACCAAAAGCATTTTTACTGCAAACATTTTGCCACATAACTAATTGGCCATGAGGCAATTTTGCCATGAAAGAGAAAATATCTGGTTGACAGTTTGGTTTGACAGTTTGGTTTCAACTAGTTGAGATGCGCTAGTGTTTCTTCCAGTTAGTGACGTTACTGATGGCTTTATCAAGATGATGGTTTTCCCCAAGAGTCGGTTTTGTATTTTGAAACACACTACGTTGGAGGAGAAAGAGGCCAAGGGCCTCAAAGGCACAGAGTTGAGCCTACATTTCCCATAGAACTTTTTGGAAAGTCTATCAATGGACATAAGACAATGTGCTGAGAACACACAGCAGTGCAGAGGCTTTCCCAACGCAACACAAAGTTCAGTTACAAACATGCACCCTAGTGTTTGGAAACTGATACCTCTCTTAATGAAGGAAGAAATTTTAGCAGAAAAGAAAAAGTTGGATATCAAATGAGGAGACGAATCAACAAATGTATAAAATAATATGAACGAAAGACTTGGAAGACAAGTGCTTACTGCTTAGACAAGTACAACCCACAAAAGAAAATCAGTTGTTTGCACGGTATTGCCATGCATCTACATACATTTTATTTATTTGTTTGTTTATTTATTATTTTTGGCTGCACTGGGTCTTCATTGCTGTGCGCAGGCTTTCTCTGGTTGCAGTGAGGTGGGGCTACTCTCCGTTGCAGTGTGTGGGCTTCTCACTGCGGTGGCTTCTCTTGTTGCAGAGCACAAGCTCTAGGCGCACGGGCTTCAGTAGTTGCAGCACACAGGCTCAGTAGTTGCGGCACACGGGCCCTAGGGCACACGGGCTTTAGTAGTTGTGGCGCGTGGGCTCAGTAGTTGTGGCACACGGGCTAAGTTGCCCCGCGGCATGTGGGATCTTCCTGGACCAGGGATCAAACCCATGTCTCCAGCATCGGCAGGCAGATTCTTAACCACTGCACCACCAGGGAAGTCCCTACACACATTTTAAATTCAAATATTTTGTATTTTGCAATAAGGTCTTTTTAATTTTGTTACTCATTTCTCCTGTTTCATTATGGCCTTTTTAATGTCCCTCATTTATATTTTATTATTTTATCTTTTTCGGCAAAATTGCCTTATGGACAATTAGTTATGTGGCAAGAAATGTGGCAAAGTCATCTGCGGCAAAGATGCTTACAGTGGAAATAACAGACAAGGCTAACAGTAAGCTGTAGGCAGAGAGGCCCGTGTCAGGATGCACCTGCCTGCTCCTTAGAGGTCCTCCCGCCCGCCTGCCCGCTCATCACGGGGGCAGAGGGGCAGGACCCCAGGGAACCCACTTACTGCGCAGTGAGCGGGCACCCAGGCACCTTCCTCGCTGCCCCGCCTGCCATGGGGTTGCTTCTGGGAGAGGAGACAGCAGCCTCAACCCCAAAACAGACGTGGGATGGGGAGGGCCACCTCAGCCTGGTGAGACGCTGATGGGTGAGAGGGGGCTTCTGGGGCACCTGAGCCCCTTGCAGAAGCCTCTCCTCCCCACACCCAGGCCGCAGTCAGCCGTCTCCCCTCCTGGCTCACAGCTCTGCAGAGTGAGGTCACTGCTGAGGACGCGGCGAATGAATGTCAGCCTGTGCTCCAGGCACTGAACCCTGCCTGTCTCTACATCCCCAGCGGGTGAAAGGAGATGGGTTGGCGGCGGGCTTGGTGGGCTGTGTCCCACTGTAGGCCCCACTGTGCCCTGGTACCAATCCCAAGGTGGATCCTGGTGCCCACACCCTTACCCACCCCCCCACCGTGGCCCGAGCCTTCCGAACTGGCTTTTCCTGTTCTCGGCTTTGTGTGGTGAAAGTTCCCCAATTATACCCACATTTTCTCAGCTGCTGGGCAGCCTCCAGCAGGCTTGGTGAGTAGAGGCTGGGGCGTGTGGGAGGGAGCACCCACTTACCCTGCTGGAAGGGCTAGGGCTTAGCTGCTTGCCAACTGGCCAGTCAGCAGGAGTACTGGGCTTACTGGCCCACTGACCTCACTGTGGGACTGTGTCTGGGGTGAGGCCACAGCTGGGCTGGGCTGCAGTTCAGGGAATCAGACTGGCCAGAAGGGACCACTGACATCGTGGAGTCCTGCCTGCTCCCTTACGGGGGAGGAAAAGAGGGCTCGGGAAGGGGAAGTGACCCGCCAAGGTGCCAAGGCGAGCTCAAGGCAGAGCCGGGCTAGAAGCCAGCCCTCCTGACCCCCTGCTGGGTGTCTCCTGCATGGTTCTCCCACCAGCCCACAGTGTTCTCTGCCGGGGCCATGTCAGAACCCCCCAGACTGGCCAAGGGGACGGCTGGAGGGGTGGGGTGGTGGTACCCCAGGCGGACCTTGAAGGGCTGTGTGGACGTGAGCGGGCATAGAGAAGGGGACCGTCAGGGAAGCTTTCAGAGCGTGGCAAGGGCCTAGCTTGGAGGGCCAAAGCTATACTTCTTCAGCAGGCATGTCTTGAGTGCCTACTGTGTGCCAAGCACAGGGGATACCGCAGTGCCTGGAGAGACCTGGCCTGTACCTTCTTGAGGGGAGGCGTGGGGGCCAGCACACTTCACTGACCATGGTCTCGGGACCCTCCAGAAGAGTGTGGCCTGCTCACACCTCCATCACACAGAGGCAGGCATAAGCCCCAAGTTCCCAGTCTGGAGCAGCAGACTCCCTTAGTGGGGGGCATGTTTAGGCCATCCCTCGGGCTCTGGGTCAGTCCAGGGACTGACACTGATGTTATTGATGGCAAGTAACTGAGTGAAATAAGAATGGAAGGACGGCTGATGACAGAGCTCAGGGGCGAGCCCACTGGAGTGAAGGACTGAGCCAAGTTCAGAGTTAAGGAAAAGCTCAAACAGAAGCCACTTGAGATGGAATAAAGCAAAATCAGTAGGGAGACTAGAGGGAATTTATTCATTCATTCGATGCCACTGATCACTCCCTCTCTCTTGGAAATCTCTCCTCTCATGGCTTCCAGTGCCATTTGTCTGGCCACAAATATTGACTGAGCACCTACTGTGTGCTGGATAATGGGCTAGGTGCTGGGGCTACAGGGATGGAAAAGACACAGACGCTGCTCTGGAGGAGCTCACCGTCTGGCAGAGGAGAAGCCAGAGGTGTAAACAACCATATCCCCAGGCAGAAAAGAGCCGTAATAGGGTTGGGAGGATCAGGGAAGCTTCCCAAAGGAGGCGGCCTGAGTGGGATATCCATCCATAGGTGGAAAAGGGGCAGGGCCTTCCAGGGAACCAGAGGAACAGGCGCCTAGACATGTAGCATCTACGGCTCTGTGCTCCTTGGAGGCTGGGACTGAATCGCTCATTGACGTGACTCCAGGGCTGATAATAGACTCAGAAATTGATACATAAATGGGAAGAGGGAGAAGGAAACAGAAATCTGGCACGTTCTGAGGAGGGGTCCAGCCTGACCTGGTTGGAAGGCCTCATGTATGGAGAGACGTGGACAGAAAGGCAGGACCCAGGTGATGAGGACGTCAAATGCCAAGTTAAGACATCCAGACTTGATTGTGAAGGCGAGTTAGAGCCAGAGAGGCTGAGCCTTGTGCAGCTGCCTTGCTGCGTAAGAGGGGCCAAGCCAGTGCACCGCAGGGCCCGGGCCCTCAGCCCTTCCTGAGGGAGAAGACAGTGGAGGTGGCCATAAGGATGGCCACTGTGGGCCCCGGTGCTCCCCCAGCACTTCCTCATCCGTCATACCATTTGGTTCTAGCAACCTGTGAGCTAGAGAGGACTGGATTATCCGCCCCATTTATCAGACGAGGGAACCGAGGCCCAGGAAGGTGAAGCAGCTGGTGGCTCCTCTGCTGAGCCCCTGCTCAAAAAGCAGCACATTCAACCCTCATCAAAAATAAGGGTGTGGACGGATATTTACTGCCATGGAGCAACACTGATGATATATCACTAAGTGAAAAGACAGTTTATGGAACAGATTACGGTATGGTTCTGATTTTGTTTAAAAAAAAAAAAACAGATGGTTACCTGGATATATAGAGAAGGACGTAAAAGAGAACACTTCCTATCAGATGATCAGTGATATGTTTGAGTCGTGGGACCATGGGTTGTTGTCATTTTCCTCTCGGAATTTTAAGTATTGCCCACAACAGTGTTTCTATAACAAGCAATTATTATTTTAGAGTCAGAATTTTTAAAATAATGACTACTGGAAAATAGAAGACCAGCGCACAGGGAGTTGGGGCGGGGGCTGTGGCTGTCCCTGACCGCCCTCTGCCATCTCCCTCGACCAGGCGCCCACACCCAGGTGGTCCAGGTGAACGACTCCATGTATGGTTTCATCGGCACGGACGTGGTGCTGCACTGCAGCTTCGCCAACCCGCTGCCCGGCGTGAAGATCACCCAGGTCACGTGGCAGAAGGCCACCAATGGCTCCAAGCAGAACGTGGCCATCTACAACCCGGCCATGGGCGTCTCGGTGCTGGCCCCCTACCGCGAGCGCGTGGAGTTCCTACGGCCCTCCTTCACAGATGGCACCATTCGCCTCTCCCGCCTGGAGCTGGAGGATGAGGGCGTCTACATCTGCGAGTTTGCCACCTTCCCTGCCGGCAATCGAGAGAGCCAGCTCAACCTCACTGTGATGGGTAAGCTGACCTGACCACTCCTCTCTGCTTGGGTGGGGCCTGTGGCCTGGGGGCTTGGCCATCTTCAGTGGCCCCAGATGCTCTCCTTGGGTCGGCATGCTCCCGTGCTCTGGACGTGGCACTTCTGGTCCCTTCGAACCAGGCTGTCTCAGTTCACTAGGGATGGGGGCTGGGCCTTCGCTGTGGACAGAGCTGAGGATCAGTATTCAGGTTGGAGCCCCACCGTGGGGCACTTTCCAGGTGGCCAGGAAGCAGGCAGACGCCATGGTAAGGAAGAGAGCCGCTTGAGCACAGCAGGACTCCAAGAAGACTTCCACTTGACAAAAGGGGATACAAAGACTAGAGCAGGAAGGCTGTGGGTTAGACCCGAAGAGGTCCCTGTGAGAAGTGCTGGGAGGGGCTTTGGTGAAGCATAGCTGAGAGGCATGGATGGCCAGGGTGACCTGAAGCAAGCCTGGCAGGTACCTGCCCTCCTGGCCTGTGTCCTTGATGAGGCAACAGAGCCAGACTCACGGCTCTCTCTGGTTCCCCGCAGCCAAACCCACCAACTGGATAGAGGGCACCCAGGCAGTGCTTCGAGCCAGGAAGGGGCAGGATGACAAGGTCCTGGTGGCCACCTGCACCTCGGCCAATGGGAAGCCTCCCAGTGTGGTGTCCTGGGAAACGCGGCTGAAGGGTGAGGCGGAGTACCAGGAGATCCGGAACCCCAACGGCACGGTGACCGTCATCAGCCGCTACCGCCTGGTGCCCAGCCGGAAAGCCCACCAGCAGTCCCTGGCCTGCATCGTCAACTACCACATGGACCGCTTCCGGGAAAGCCTCACCCTCAATGTGCAGTGTGAGCGGGGCGGAGTGTCGGAGGGCTGGGTCTCCCAGGGCGGCCGCGGTCCCCTCACACCACCCCCGCCCTCACCGGCCCTCCCTCCTTTGCTTCTCACCTCTCATCACTCTCCCCACCCCTCCTTCCCTCACCCCCTTATCCTTCCTCTTTTCCTTCCTCCTCCCTCTCTCTTTCTGGGGGTGCTTTGTCCTCCCCTCCTCTTCCCCCTTTGCCCACCCTCTCTTTCCCCCTTCCTCGTTCCCCTGCTACTTCTGCTCCGAGGGTCCGTGACCTCCACCCTCCCTGTCATTCTTCCCCCTCCTCCTGCTGTTCCCATGTCACTTCCCCTTCCATCCCTTCCCCATCAGAGCCTCCCTCACCCAAGTTCTGCTCTCCTGACCTCACCCTTTTCAAACATCACCCCTTATCCCACAGACGAGCCCGAGGTGACCATCGAGGGGTTTGATGGGAACTGGTACCTGCAGCGGATGGATGTGAAGCTCAAGTGCAAAGCTGATGCCAACCCCCCAGCCACCGAGTACCACTGGACCACGTAAGTGCTGCGGGGCTGGCTGGTCGCTTTGCCAGGAACCTTGCTGGTCACAGGGAGGCCCACGCACCCCACCTCCAGAAACCTTGGGCAGAGAGGAAATGAAGGTCTAGGCTCAGGTTGCTCGGTGAGAAGGGGAGAGGGGCCATGAGAGACACGCACACACACACACACACACACACACATACACCCCCTTGTTTGACAGCATCAGGGTCTGTGGGACAAACCATTCTGCCAGGGGGGCTTCCCTCGTGATCTGCCTTCCTTCTGCTCCCTAATAAAGAATGTTGTGGTGATTCAGTTTGAGTCACTCCCACCCCAGCCCCCACTATTTATTTTTATCGAGGTGTCCCCAGGGAAGCTGGCTTTCTGGAGCATCCCAGATCTTTCTTTGTTCCTCTTCCTTCTCTCCAGCACCCCCAGGCTCTCAGGGAAGAGGCAGCCGTCAGCCCAGGATGCCTGTGTTCATAGAGTGCTCATCCCAAGGCCCATCCTCCCATTCTTGGCTTCGTGGTCTTGGGGCCTGGACCTCAAACGGTCTAGTCTCACCCCCCACCCCCAGCCAGCTCTGATGGCCTGAGCCAAGGCTTCTCCCAGAGAAGAGCTGGATGGAACACACAAAAAGCAGAAAGACAGGGGCGTGGGGAAGCTAAGAAGCAGGTTGACATGGGTAGCCAGAATACGGCTGCCCAGATCGTGTCTACATTCTTTTTCTAGTGAGTAGAAGGCACTGACATACCTTAGCTGTTTGTTACCATCCACTTCCTGGAACCAGAAGTAGTTCTGAAGGTGCGAGTGGGCAGGGCCTGCTTGCCAATTTCAGCTCCGGGTCCAACAGAATAATAGTTTTGTAGCATGGAGGATCAGGAGGAAGGAAAAGGTCTCTTGTGTTCAGGAACCTTCTAGGACTCTCCCCCTGTGAAAAAGACCTGTGACATGCCCAGCAAGAAAATAAGATGGTGAAATGGAACATAATTCCTAAACATGGGTCACATCTCGTTACCTGAGTAGCTTGTTAAAATTCTAGGCCATGGGGCTTCCCTGGTGGCGCAGTGGTTGAGAGTCCACCTGCCGATGCAGGGGACACGGGTTCGTGCCCCGGTCCGGGAAGATCCCACGTGCCGCGGAGCAGCTGGGCCCGTGAGCCATGGCCGCTAAGCATGCGTGTCCGGAGCCTGTGCTCTGCAACGGGAGAGGCCACAACAGTGAGAGGCCCACGTACCGCAAAAAAAAAAAAAAAAAAAAAATTCTAGGCCATGACCCCAGTAGTGCAGCTTTAGTAGATTTGGGGTTAGGACCCCAGACTATTAACCAGCTACCCAGGAAACCAAGGACCAACTACCAGGAACCAGTGTGGTGGAAAGAGCACTGTGCCAAGAGTCCAAAGCTCTGGCTAGAACTCCAACTGTCGCTTTCTAGCTGTGTTTCCTTGGCCTTGAACCTTGTTTCTCTTCTGTTAAGTGGAACCAGTATCTACCTGTCCTGTCTGCATGTCAGTGCTGTGATGAGCAAATGTGAAACACTGAATGATACAAAACTGCCAAATGCAAGAGATGATTGTTGTTTTTTATTGTTTTTACCCCTTCTGAGACAGATGCTGCCTATTAACTCAGCCAAAGGGCTGATGGTGTTGAAGTCAGGTGGGTGACACAGGGGCAGCTTCTTGGGGCTGGAGGGTCATAACCCTCTGCCTTGTCTCCCAATCCCTGCAGGCTGAATGGCTCCCTCCCCAAGGGTGTGGAGGCCCAGAACAGAACTCTCTTCTTCAGGGGACCTATCAACTACAGCCTGGCAGGAACCTACGTCTGTGAGGCCACCAACCCCATCGGCACCCGCTCAGGCCAGGTGGAGGTCAATATCACAGGTAGGAAGCTGCAGCCTTCCCTGCCACTCCCGCCTCTCTGCGCCCACTGCCTCCTCCACTGCCAGCATCTGCCACCTATGGGCTGTGTCACTGTAGGAAATTTGCGTCTCCTCTCCCTGCTTCTCTGGTTCTCCCTTGAGCTCTGGCCATTGGTCTTGCTTTGCTTTTCTCTTTCCTCTGTGAAGGTTGTGTGTGAGACAGGGTGACCCCCCCACCTCCAGTCAGAGAGGGGCAGGAGGGAGGCTCCAGGAGGGAGGAAGGAAGTGCTGTTTACAGCAATGCTGTTGTGGGGGTGGGCGTGGTTAGAGCCTGCCCATGGGTCGCTGACAACACACCTGTGATGCTGCCTTGGTGGGGTAGGCTTGTGGAAGGAGCTCATCTCCGCCGAGCTTTGCTCCTGCAGTTCAGGAAACCTGTGTGGGCTGGAGGGCGAGGCTTACCTCAAGCAAAGATACAGAGGGAAAGCCAGGATAGAGCCCAAAGCCATGGTGGTTTGTGTGCCCTGCAACTGAATTGCTATTTTCCCTGCATTTTTCTCTCTCAGGGCAGATGGGAGGGACACTCAGCCTCCTGACCTCTTAGAGCAAAGGGAACACAGGGGCTGGGATGTTCTGGGGGAGACATCACATGGAACGTGAAAGGAGCATGGGCTTCCGTGTCAGACAGCTGGACAAGCCCTCATCTGTAAAACGGGCACAATATGACATGCCTTGAAGGCTTGTTGTCAGAATTTATATAACGTAGGCCAAGTACCTAGCACAGACCAGTGTGTCAATAAATGGCTCATGTTCTATGGTTACTATCTTGTCTCTGTCATTATCATTATTAATGGAAAAATCAAAACAAGCCAATAGCGGGGTAAACTACCATCACAACTTCGCAACCAGGGTGTCTTTAACCCTGTATCTGAGCTAGTTCCAAGGTGAGAAAGTGACAGAAAGACCCTCCTAGGACAGGAAGTGACATCATGCTGCTACTGAGCTGAACCGGAAGTGACCTCAGGGACATGTTGAGCTAGGTTCAAGGATATTGGAAGTTGGGCGGTGGTTCCTGGCTCTATGCACAGAGCTTGGGCAAGTCCTGAGGATTCATTAGCTCTGAGCCTGTTTCTCATAAGTGGGAGACCTCACCTGTGGGTACATTCAAGGCACAGCTGCTGATAAAACAGCCCAAAGCTGTCCAAGGGCTGCACCTATCTGTCCTCGGGGCTGTTCTGTCACCTCTGTCACCAGAGTTGGGAGGAGAGTGGGGTCACTTGTCACTTGCTCTTTTCTTCAACTCCCTGCTCTTGGCTCTCAGACTGGTTAAGGTGGTAGAAATGTCAGAGGGAACACACAGTTTTCAAGGCATGAGCCCGCTGTGTCCCCCTTTGCCTGGCAAAGCGATAGAGCTATTATTTTCTACTTAACACCCCCCCCAAAAAAAAAGAAGTGTCAGAGGTGGAGCCTGGGGAAAGCTGAGACAGCCCCTCCCCCACTCTAGGGTCTGGGGGTTCCCACAAGTTGGCAAGGATGGTAAGGCCACTGTCACACACTTCTCACCCCCTGGAGAAAGTCTGAGCAAAGCTCAGTAAGAGCCTCCTAGGCGCCTGAGCTCTGGCCGCGTGGCACAGGAGGGTGAACCATGTCATAAGGGAGCATGACCACCTGAGGGGATGCAGGTCATGTGAGCATAGACTTGGCCTGAATGTGTTCACATACTGGCTCTTCCTGGCTGTGTGGCCTTCACCCCTCTGAGCCTCAGCTTCCTAGTCTGTAATACAGAGATCATCATACTTACCTCAGGCTTCTTGTGATCACGCCAAATCCGTATACCACGGCCTAGCACACAGCGTGGACTTCGTGCATGGGAATACCTTCACCCAGCAGTGGAGCACCAACGCCACCACTGCATCCCCCTCCACCACTCAGGCTCTCTGGGGAAACTGCTGATTGGGAAATCAGGGGCGGAGGCCAAGAAACCCGGGAGCAATGACCTCCCATTGATCCTACTGCCCGGCATGAGCGGACCGGCCAGAGGCCCACTAAGCTTACGGGGCTAAGTGGTACTGCCCTACCCCACAGGCAGGGCCGGGACAGGAAAGTCAGGGCCTCCCTTCCCCCAAAGCCCAGGAGAATGCAGGTCCACCGTGAGTGCAGGACTGCTCATCAGGCAGACACAGCAGGTCCAGGAGCAGGGAGGAAGGAAAGGGAGCAACTTCCCAGGCCCAGGCTGGGAAAAGAGAGGGAAGGAAGGAAGGGAAACCAGCGTGGAGGTGAGCCACCTCCTTGGGCGTGTTTGCTCCAGTGGTGCCCTCAGTGGGGTCTGTGGTCAGGCCTAGATGGCCTTGGGGAGAAGGTGGGCCGGGGCCGCCCAGGGCTCCAGCTGGAAGAGGCATGCAGCGTGTCCTCGCGTGCTCCCCAAATACAGAGCGGGATGGGGGTGGTCACCAAAGCCACACACATGGGTGGTGAGAAGGGCCTTGCGTAAGGGCACTCTGTCGTTGACAGCCCAGTTAGGCAGGAGCCAGGGAAGTGTGATGCTCCCTGAATCACTGATGGGCCCAGGAGCTGTTTCACTGGCCGTCCCGAGGGAAGGTCTCTCAGCCCCCTTAGGAAGACTCAGCCAGGCGGCCTGAGCCTTTTCAGAGCTGTTCGCTCTGTTCGCTCTCGTACTCACGGGCAATTTCCGCGCAGCCACCAACCCCACCAGCCTTCCTCCCGCATCGGCTGGTCTCCAGGGGGCACAGCCATGCCCTGTGCTCCAAGCCCCGCTGGTCTGGAGGGAATGCATGAACGAGATGGATAAGTGGAAATTTAATTTTTCATTCTGGCCATCGTACAGGTAATAGCTTTGTCCTGGGCGCATCTGGTGAGGGAAATGAAGAGCAGGGCAGAGGAAGGCATGCAGCAGGGTGCGTGCCAGAGACACACGTGTGTGCAGGGCACGCGTGCACAGGGCCGCTGCACCACCTGCACAGACACACTTTGGCACAGGCTTCTTGGGATCGCAGATCCCAGAGGAGGTGGCGTTTGATTTGTTCCTCCAAGGATGAGTGGTGGGTGAGCGGCGATGGAGGAAGTGTGTGAGAGGAGAATGGCTGGGGCCGAGGGGGCAGAGCTTCCTCTCTCTTGGCCCCGGGCGGCCTCCGAAAGCAGCAGCGTGGCAAGGAGGGCGGTCGAGACTGAGCGCCTGGGAGGCTGTGTGGATGGCGCCTGGGGGACCAGTAAGGGGCTGTATATACAGTGAGTGTTTTTCTAGAGGGAAACGACAGGTCCAGGCTGTGGCCGTGCAACTGACAGCACCACCGGAATTTGCGGATACACTTCACGGGGCCCGGGCCCGCAGAGAAGCCCATTTCCCAGGGGCGGTTTCATGGGGTTGGCCCCTAGTCACAAAACAGACCTGTGAGCTGCCCTCCGTCCTCCCCCTGGGGGCAACGCTGAGGGCCGGGCGGGCTGCGAGGGTATGGCCTTGACCAGACTAAAGAGGCCAGAGAAGGCAGCATCTGCCCCTGGGATGGGTTTGTCCAGAGAAGAGTGTCCAGGGCACTCCCAGGAGCCGGGCAGGAAGGCCACCGGGGTGCAGGGTGTCCCCGGTTTCCATTTCCAGCGCTGAGCCGGCTCAGCCATCGGGGGTGAAGGCAACAGGGTCTGCGCTTTAGGCCGGGAGTCCTTCAGACCAAGGGTTGGTGGGGCTTGGAGGTCCATCTGGAAGGGAGGGCTGTGTGAGCCTGCGAGCGTGCGTGCCCGGGCGTGAGTGTGGGCGTGTGCCTCTGAGCGTGTCAACGTGCACAGGCAAGCAGGCGAGCGATGTCTGCGTGCTGAGTGTGCAGAAGGGGCCCGCAGCTGTGCTGTGGGCAAATGTGGCCGCCTCCGGGCCGCCCGCGGCAGCACTGAGGAGCCTGTGGGGAGGCAGCTGCGTCCACACCCCTGGGAGGATTCAGTTCCCCTCCACCGCGATGAGGCCCTGCCCGCTGGTCTGCGCAGTGCACGGCTGCTGCAGCTGCAGGAGCAGGAGAAGGGCTTCCCAGAGCTTGACCTCAGGCCTTCCCCCCTCCCTGGGCCCGCAGCACTGCACCCTGGGAGGTGTAGTTCTCACAGCTTCCCGGCCTAGGCTTCTGGTGCCAGAGCACTGCCTGCCTGCCTCCTGCCTGCGGAAGCAGCAGGCGTTAGTTTGTGACGCCCGAACATTCTCTTTGACCCCAAACCTCCTCTGGATCCTAGAGCCAGACTAAACCCTAACCCTCACTCCACCTCCGATCCATCCAAAGCCCCCGTACTAGCCCACCCACCTCAGTCAGGAGACCCCCGACCCCAAAGGAATGCGGAGCCTCCACTGCCCCAGGGTCCCAGCCAGCCTGCCATCCCCGAGGGGAGGCTGCAAGCCTTCAGCAATGGGGCTGGGCTGCCCGCTTCGTAAGAGGAAGTGAGGGGAGCCGGCTGGTCCCCCACCAGGAAGCGCAGACGACCCCACGGCCCAGCTCTTCTCTCCCACCAGCTGCGGCCTTTGAGGCTCTGCTACTGGCACAAAGACAGGAGCTACTGGCTGAATGTGACAGCTGGAGGGGTGGAAGGGGAGGGCGCTCCGTTCCACACCAGACAGCCACCTCTGCTTACAAATGAGTTAGGTCCCCACGTGCACTCCTCCTGCACCCTCACTTGGCATCTCCACACAAGTCTGTGTTGCTGGAAGGTCATCTTAACCGGTCTTCTGCCTCTAGGCAGGCTGGCCCTAAAGTAGACAAAATAACCAGGGTTCCCTTTGGTCCCAAAAATCTCCAGGGAAGAGTAAACATACTTAGGACTCAGGTGGGGAAAAGGTAAACAGAAGGCCCTAGAGAGGAAAGAGACCCAGAGGCTCGCCTCTGAGACATGGCCTTGCCTTTGTAGAATTCATTCACCAAATGTTCTTGAACTCTGGCCACGTGCCAGGCCGTCTAGGTGGCGGGGGGTA
Source organism: Hyperoodon ampullatus (assembly GCF_949752795.1). Lineage (NCBI taxonomy): Eukaryota > Metazoa > Chordata > Mammalia > Artiodactyla > Ziphiidae > Hyperoodon > Hyperoodon ampullatus. The sequence continues at coordinate 94,685,312 of NC_136920.1, forward strand.
CGTCAATGAGCCAAAGTCCCTGTCCCCGTGGAGCTTACGCTTTAGCACAGGAGGACAGACAACAAATAACAGATAAAATACGTTTGAAAAATTATGTTGTCATTTTGAAGGTGATAAGGAAAAAAAAAAAGCAAGGTGAGGGGTTCACAGTGCTGGGGGTGGGAGTTCGTGAGCTGTGATTTTCGATAAGGTAGTCAGGGGAGGCCTTGGTGAGAAGGTGACCTCCATGAGAAGTTGGAGCCAAGCCCCAAAGGCGTTGAGGCAGTGAGCATGGGACACCGGGTGGGGAGGAGCTTTCCAGGGCGCAGAGCCGCCAGTGCAAAGGCCCTGAGGAAGCTGGGAGTGGAGCGAGCTGGGAGGAAAGCAAGAGATGAAGGCAGAGGCACAGATCATGTAGAGCATTTTCAGCTCTCAGATTTAGCAGGATCTTTGTGGCTGCCATGTTGAGAATAGCCTGTACAGGAAAGGAGTGGAATTGGGGAAGCCAGTTAGGCAGCTATTGCAGCAATCCAGGGGAGAGAGGACAGTGGCTGGGATCAGGGTAGTAGTGATGGAGATGGTGAGAAGAGGTCAAGTTCGAGATTTACTTTGAATTCGAATTTACAGACTAGTTGGGACAGCAGCCACTCTCGTGAAACAGGCAATACGGTAAACTCTACCATACTGTGATTAGTGGGGCCCAAAAAATTCAGTCTAGTCAAGTGAAATGTAGGAGGGATTTACTTCTCCTTGGGTCTCTGTTGCTACAGAAAGCATAAAAGTAAATATAGTTGAACTAATGTTGTACACAACTGGAACACACTGAATTGAGTCGGCCCCAAATTATCATGACACTGTCACTTCCTCAACCCCTCTCCCTGTTCCTGCAGAAGAAAAGAACTTTAGCCACTTGAACACTGGCAGGAGGACCAGAGCCAATCATGGTAGATCCTAATTTGCATTTACTGCAGGTTGTTCTATCAGGCCTTATTGTAATATGTCAGTATATGATTAACGAAATGGAGTAAGCTATTGTTTATACCAGAATGAAAGCTGCAGACCACTGGTATGTAAACATTCTAAAGAGAAAGAGAAGTGTGAGCTGGAGAAGAGAAGGCTGCACAAAGAAGGGGCCCAAGCCCTGAAATAGGCAGAAGGAGACGAGGAAGGGCATTCCTGGCAGGGGAAACAGCATGAGCAAAGGTCTGCAGTAAAGAATCTACTTGGGGGCTTCCCTGGTGGCGCAGTGGTTGAGAATCCGCCTGCCAATGCAGGGGACACGGGTTCAAGCCCTGGTCTGGGAAGATCCAACGTGCCGCAGAGCAACTGGGCCCGTGAGCCACAACTACTGAGCCTGCACGTCTGGAGCCTGTGCTCCGCAACAAGAGAGGCCGCGATAGTGAGAGGCCCGCACACCGCGATGAAGAGTGGCCCCCGCTCGCCACAACTAGAGAAAGCCCTCGCACAGAAACGAAGACCCAACACAGCCCAAAATAAATAAGTAAATAAATAAATTTAAAGAAAAAGAATCTACTTGGACAGCAAGAACGGTGAGTTGGCCAGACCCAAGATCAAGTTGCGTGATGGAAGCTTTGAAGACCAGACTAACGTGGTCCAACAGGCAATGGGGAAGTCATTGCTAGTCTTTTGAGAAAGGGAGTGGTAGTGTCTACACAGTGAAAATTAACCTGGTGGCTGTGGATGGAGTGACTAAAGGTGGGGCAGAGACCAAATGAAGGTGGGAGATTCACGGATCTACTATAAAAGTAAAACCTGGTGTCAAGTGAGAAGCTATTGAATAGGAAAAGTCAACAAGATTTGGTGGCAGATTTTGACCCAAGAGATGGAGAAGGAAGAGTCAAAGATAAATAAGATTCTAAACTGGAAGAGCAGACAAATGGTGGTGGAGCTGTGGTGTTGAGTGGAGTGGGTCTGGAGGGAAGACGGTGAAACGTGGTGGGAGGGATGGGCCTTGAGTGGGTGGAGAGAATTCCAAGTGAGGTTGTGCCAGATAGAAGAGTGTTCAAAGTGTGTCCCCAAATACTTCTCCTGTGAATGGTCCTTGAGTCAGGAGGGTGGGGTTTGTGTTCCAGTAGGCTGGGAAACACTGTGTGTTCCTCTTACAGCTCACAGCGTGCATGAGAAGATGAAAGGGCTCTGATGCTTTGTCTCCACCGACGTTTCCCAAAGCGTTTGACCCCAATATTTTTGCCAGCCCTCTGAGCCAATGGCTTGAGGTTCCGTGGCCACAGCTTGGGAACTGCTGTCCCAGAGGCCTTTGGAGATAAAGCCCCAGAGCTGGGGGAGAGCTAGCTACCCGAGATGGTTTGGAGAGCCAGCAGGATCAAGGTAACTCATGACACTGAGGCCAGGTCTGTCCCTAGGACAGAAAGCAGAGGGTAAGGTCCAAAGATGGAGACCCCAGCCAGGCGGCTGGAGCAGAGAGAAGGCCCAGCAGTGCAGTCTGTGGACAGAAGGCTCCAAAAAGAAAGCTGAGGGTCAAGGACTCCTTGTATTTATTGGAAGGCAAAGGAAACGTCAGAGAGGAAGGGCAGGTTCCTCCACCTGACGCCTTTCTTATTCTGCTGGCCTCTCCAAGTCTTAGTCATCTTTCAAGGCTTGGCCTAAGTCTTCTCTCCCCCAAGAAACCTTTTCAAACTCCAGGCCACAGGTCTTTGCTGCACTGCACTCCTGAAGCCCTTATCAGCCAGCGCCCTTGATGTCCACGTGCTGCTTTGCCTAAGAGTGTCATTTGGTTCCTCAGCTGGGCTGTGAGTTCCTTGTATCCTGTGACTAGCGAAATAGATGGATGCTCGGTACATGTTTGCTGAGTGGATGGGTGGGTGGGTGGATGGAGCGGTGAGGAGGCAGGTGGCAAGAGGAGAGAGCACGCAGGTACAGGGTAAGAACTGAAGAGGGAGCCGGCAGGTTCAAAGTACAGAGGCGGCTATGTTCCTGCCAGCTGCCTCTTGGGCATTTCTTGTGGCAACATCTCCCACCTCGCGGGGAGCAAGTGTGCAGCCCTTTTCAGGGCGGTAAACAGATGGGACCTGGTGAACCAGGAGAAGACGCTTGAGGTTCAGGAAGACTGTTCTGGAAGTGGGCGGTGAGGACAAATATTCAATAAATATTTATTGGGCAGCCACTCGGTGACCTGCACTGAGTACACAGTGGTGACAAGTGGGAAGCTGAGTCCCCAGTGGTTGTGCTTCTCTCTGCCAACTCCCGCCCGTGGAGAGGCCCGAGCAGGAGCCTCTGGGTGGTCCCAGCTCAGCCATGCGACGCAGGCAAATCGTCTCCCTTCTTCGGCCCCCGTGTTTTCATTAGCCCTTCCAGCCCGAACTCGTGGAAGGCCCTTCCTCTTCTCTTCTAGAATCCTTGCCCTGCTCCCGCTGCAGACAGCACCCCACAGGCTCACACAGCAGACCGGCTCCACCTCTGGGAGGAGGGACTGGTCTCATAGGAGGAACAGGATTCCCACGGAGTGAGTGATGCTGAATCGGGGAGTGAGCTGGCAGAAACAGATTCCCAAAGGCCAGAACATACGCCCAGATTGACCGCCTCCCTTGGCCTGAAGAGAGGAGGGCTGAGAGCAGCCGAGGTCAGCCCTCCAGGCCTGCCCTGGACCTGCCCACCGGCTCCTCCTATCCAGGGCCAGCCGTGGTCTCCGGTGCCACCCTGTGGTGGTGCTGGGAACCGCCTCCCTCAGCCTCACCTGGGGACCCCTTGGGCCTCTGGCCCAGCCCCACTGGCAGACAGACACCCGCCCAGCCTTCTCTCCCCGCCCACCCACTTCCTTTCTCTTTTCACCTTTTCTGCCTCCTTGTTTCTGCTGTGTCCTCAGTGTGTACCTATTTGTACACACGCGTTCATCACATCAGCACGTGTGTGGGCCGGTCGTGGCAACAAGGGTGTATGCCGGCACGCGTGCTCGCTTGTGTATACTTGTCATCTTTGCTACTCACGTACTCTCACACTCCCTTTCTGCACAGCCATACTGAGCGTCTTATGCTCATAGCCCAACTTGGCTGCACCCTGGCCCCCACCCTGCCCTGCAGGGCCAGACTGCAGCCAAGAACCACAGCCCGGGCGTCTGGCACTCACAGGGCATCTACGGGGCCAGCACCTTGGAGCAGATGAAATCAGGCGTGGGGCACCCGGTCTGCTCCAGGCTCCGAGTCTCAGAAGCCAATGTGCGGTGCTGGGGCGCAGTGACATTTGCACAGGCTTTCGGTGCAAGAGAATCAACGATGCGTCATTGGCTGATGGCCTCGGACAAGTTATTTGACCTCTCTAAGCCCCGTCTCTCCGTGTGCTGGAGGGAAATTAATAGCATACTTACTTCACGGGGTGTCATGGCGGTGACTGGCGTCTACTGGACCCTGGGTCATGGGTGGGCTGGCTCCACATCCAAGGAGAAAGTCAGCGTGGGGGCTCTGGGGCTACGAGGCTGTCTCTGCCTCTCCCTGGCCCCAGCTACCCACGCTGCAGCGTGGGGCTCCTGGATGGGTGGGGTGCTGGGGGGGCCTTCGGAACTGGAGCTGGCCTTGGGCCCACTTCCTGGCTTTCCCTCCCCTGCCACCCCTGCTGACTCCCCAGGAACAGACACTGACACTGTCCCCCTCCATCTCTCTTCCTCACCCAGAGTTCCCCTACACCCCGTCTCCTCCCGAACACGGGCGGCGCGCCGGGCCAGTGCCCACGGCCATCATTGGGGGCGTGGTGGGGAGCATCCTGCTGGTGCTCATTGTGGTCGGCGGGATCGTGCTGGCCCTGCGCCGGCGCCGTCACACCTTCAAGGGTGACTACAGCACCAAGAAGCACGTGTACGGCAATGGCTACAGCAAGGCCGGCATCCCCCAGCACCACCCGCCCATGGCCCAGAACCTGCAGTACCCTGAGGACTCGGACGACGAGAAGAAAGCCGGCCCCCTGGGCGGCAGCAGCTACGAGGAGGAAGAGGAGGAGGACGGCGGAGGGGGCGAGCGCAAGGTGGGCGGCCCTCACCCCAAATACGACGAGGACTCCAAGCGGCCCTACTTCACGGTGGATGAGGCGGAGGCCCGTCAGGACGGCTGCTACGGGGACCGGACTCTGGGCTACCAGTACGACCCTGAGCAGCTGGACTTGGCGGAAAACATGGTTTCTCAGAACGACGGGTCTTTCATTTCCAAGAAGGAGTGGTACGTGTAGCCCCGTCTGCAGAGCCCCTGCCCCAAGCCCACACCCGCACGCCCCCTGCCCGCCCCCCACCGTCCACTGCCCCAGGAGCTCGGCAGAGACTCACCCAGCTGCTCGGGGTACCTGGGAGCCCAGGGCACGTGACCTGGCTTTGTTTTGACTTCCTCCCTGCCCCGACCACCCTCCCCCATGGTGTGTGTTCACTGTGGCTTTGGTGTTGCTGGTACCTTTCCTCCCCTGACCCCACCTGCCTCCCTCCGCAGGGAGCCCTAGTCCTGTCTTGTGTACCTAGATGTCCCTCCGGGGTTTGGGGAGCCAGCCCTCCCCTGCCCCCAACACTGGAATTTGTCTGTGTCCTCTCTCTGCGGGTGTAGGGCCGAAGGGGCTCCAAGAGGAGAAGCCCCCTGCCGCCAACCCCAGATGCTGCTCCTTTTTCCCTGGAAGAGGGAACCCGGCAACCCCTCCCCCATCCCACCATGAGTTCGGACCCCCGGTCTAGGCAGCCATTGCGCCCAAGGGGTAGGGGAGGGGGGTGGCTTTTCCGAAGCACCCAGGGTTGTCTTTGTTTGTTAAGTGAATCAAGCTGAGGTCTCCACCTGAGGCCTTGGGCAGTGTATTTTCCTGGCAAGGTTAGTTTTACAGTTTTTTTCCTCATTGGCCTCCAGGGAGTTAAGGTGGCCCAGCTCTGGTGTGTCCCTCCTCTTTACCCAGTCTGCTCCCCACATAGCAGGACTCCAGGTAGACTCTGGCCCACGCTTCCCATACACTTCTACCAACACGTACGCGCACTTCACACACACACACACACACACACACACACGCCACTCGTGTCTACCCCTGTGCTCCCCCTGGGGTCACATGCCTTACCCAGGCTGGACACTGCCCAAGGCCCGCCTCTCTGCTCCACCTCTCCCCCTTCCTTCAAGCTGAGGATGGGGGCAGCCTTCAGAAGCTTCCAGGGAGAGCTGAGACTAGGCCCTTCGGTGCCTCCACCCTAGCATCTCAGGCTGGCTCTGAACTGCTCCTTATAGCATGGAAGTTTCTTGAATTTCTCCCTATCTATCAAGTGCTAGCCACTCTTGATTTTCTTGGGGAGTCAGAGCTGGGATCCCAGAAGGGAATTACCTCCAGGAGCTACAGGTGAAGGAGGATCAATGCAGAGGGCACCGGAGAAGGAAGCCCGCACAATAGGAGCTCTGCAAACACAGGCTGATAAGACTCTGCAGAGCGCAGGTAGCTCCTGGCCCACAAAGGCCAATGTACCTGCTCCGGGCCTGCCAGAAAGTGCGAGGGGAACGGGGAGCCAGGGATCCTGAGTCTGAAGCTCCCGCCTGCCACCCTCCCCATCCTGCGTCCTGCTTCAGCTATCCCTGGTCTCCATTCTGGATGAGGTGGGGAGCCCTGGAGAAGCTTTCCCTTTGAGTTGTAGATTCCCTTCTTGAATGGGGCTCTGGGTTCCTGTCAATCACCCGAGACTGATGATCTTCCCCAGGATACCATGGAGGAAGGCCCCTCCCAGCCCGTTCTTTGCCCCCCCAGCTCCAAGTGCCTCAGTTCCTCCATTTGCCTACCCCATCCCCCCAGCACTCTAGATGGGAAAGACCCTGGGATGGGAGAGGCAGGTTCATACCTGCCCATGAGGATTCCAGTGAACTCAGCCCAGGGTGCAGGGGCTCTGTGGGATGGCAAGTGTTGGGGGGGAGGAAGGCAGACCACTCTGTGCCCCACGGGCACCAACCTACCCTGCCATAGGCTTCCCAAGGGAGCCCCCAGCCTCCCGCCCTACTTCTCCCCTCCCTGGTGCTGCTATGGAACCCCCAGCCAGCTCCATCTCTGCCCTGGCAACCCTGGACCCAGTGGGCCAGCTGGGTCACGCTCCTCCCCCAGCCCCCACTGCCCTAGCCCCAGCCCAGACCACCCAGTAGCCACGTAGCAGAAGTCTGAAGCCATGCCAGCCCTGGGGCGGTACTCCCCTCTCTTGGCATTGGGAGTACTGGATGGGGTGGAGTTGGGAGAAACTTCTGGGGTCTTTCTAGCCACAGGGCAGAGGGGGTGGAGGAGCTGGGCTGCATCTCCCAGCAGTATTAGTGTCCCCCCCCCAGGGCAGAGGACCTTTTCCATGTTACATCACTACCCCAGCCCACCTCACACCACCCTGGCCCCTCTGCTTGGTCTCCTTGCCCCCAGGCAGGAGGAAATCCCAGGGGCCTGCCTGATAGAGGCATTCTCTGTCCCCTTGAAATCACAAGACTGAAAGGACTCTTCCTCTTGTGTCTCCCTTATCTGCACTGCCACCCCCTCTTCCTCCTTATATGATGGACTTAGGAGGCCCCCAGGCCTAGCCAAAGCACTGAGTCCCCCTTAAGACACCTCCAAGCCCTCCCCTCCAGCAAAGCACAAATTGTGGGGTCCATGCCAGATGTGTGGGCCACGTAGAAGGCTCCTGCCTTGGCAGGGACCCATCAGCAGCACGCCCAGCAGGGCAGCTGCTACCCGGGGCCAAGAGTCGGCACGAGGCCGGGGTCGGCACTTGGGCCTGGGGTGACAGGGTTTTCTGTGCCCCAAGTTTGTGGGGCGGTGGGTACTACTGCTGGGCCCATAGCCACAGCCGCTGGCACAGGGGAGGTCTGGCCCAGCAGAGAGACGAGGACGTCTTGCTTCTCCATGCCCCCAACATGAGCTGAGCTTCTGCCTTTGCTGGAAATGAAATAAACTTGGTCTGCATTGTGCCAAGGCCTCCCCACTTGTCATCCTGCCTCTTGTTGCCCTCCCCGTCCTTGCCCGCCCCCCACTCCACCAATACCCCTCTTTCCTTAAGATTTTGATATTGTTCTAATGTGTAACAACCCTCTGAGTCCCCTTGGATCAGAAGTATCTGAAGAGCAGCAGCGTGGAATCAGGGAACACAGGCACGCACGTGCAGCCGCGTCAGGCCTGGCCCGTGCGTGCACGGGGGCGCACACCCCCCGACAGACCCAAGCACAGGTGCCCCAGCCCCACAGACAGGCCAAGGGGCTGGGCTGGTCCTGCTGAAAACCCTTCAGGAAAAACTGATTTCCCAGCGCTCGGGCCATAAGAGAGACTCACGGGGGCCCTGTTTCCCAGGCATGTGCCCCCATGCCAACCCCCTCCCACGTGCCCGAGTCACTGGTGCAATAATTTTTCTGCCGTCCTCCAAGCAGAGGAATCGGGGATTGTGTCAGGTGGTGTGGGCAGCTCACGTGGGAGGAGGGGAGAGCTGCCAGGCCTCCCGGGGGCCAGACGGAGACCTTCTAGGCCTAACTGCCACCAGGAACCCTCAGCTGGGCCCCACCAGGCCCCAGGCTCATGGGGAGACGTGCCCAGGACCCTGTGCCGTGGCCCAGGCAGTGAGGGCTTCTGGGACCTCGCTGCTGCCGCCCGATTGTAAGGCCAGAGGAGCCTCTGCCCCACCGGTGCTGCTGCTTTTCTGACTCCTGCTGTGAGGAATGGGATTCTTGGCCGGAAACAAACAAACAAAAAAAATGGTTTTCTTTTTTTGTATAAATGGAAACAAAATCCAGGAGAAGCTGCCCCCTTCCCTCCCCCCGGAGTGTGATGCACAACCTTTGCTTCAATTTCTTAGTCACTGTTTTCGTCTTTGGTCCCAGGGACGGCCCAGCAGATTCTCCTGGTTCTAACCCAGGGGGTGTTTGCATCACCCCCTTTTACTTGTATAAAAAAAAAATGATGGGTTGAAAAATGTACTGAGGAAAAAAATGTACTTTTTTATAAATAAAGTCTTTAAAACAACCCCGGTTGCTTCGTGTCCCTCGGGAGCTGGGCCCTTCCCCACGGACCTGGGGGCAGGACAGGGTACAGCGGGGATGAGCCAGCGCCCTAGTGCAAGGAAGGCAGCCTCCACCCCGGGCCCCGTTCCCATGGCTCTGGAACACTGACTCGGACCCCGAAGGAGCCCCCTGCCCAGGCCAAAGGAGCCCCAACCCGCCCTCTCGCGGGAGCCCCAAGGGCAAACGTGAGGGTCCTGCCTGAGTCCTCAGCACAGCTCCCGGGCTGCCACTGAACCGCCTTCCACACAAGTGGCACCACCGTGGACAGCAGCATCGGGAGGGGTTGGCCGCTCAGACACAAGCAGGGAGCCCTTCAACATGCGGCCTGAGAGCCTGGGGACCAATGGTGCAGAGGGAGGGCCCTGTGCTGGCTAGAGTCCCCGGCCCTCCTGCCCCAGAGCTCCTACTCAGGCCCCTCCAATTCCCCTCCTCACCCCCCCACCCCCCCCAACCCCCACTGTCCCGTTCCTTCCTGCCAAGTCCCCTTCTGTGGCGGTTTGGAGAAGAAAACCAGCAATGTCACACCTGTCATGTTAGACAGATCCCTGGGGACAGGGCAGAGACAGGAGCTTTATCCTCTCATCTTTTTGGAGGATACTGCCGACTGCATCCCCTGCAAGCTCTCAGAGACCCCGCCCCACCGTCCAGGGGGCTGGTTGGAAGGAAGGTCTCCTAGTTCCTTGGATACCTCGCCCCTCCCCACTCTAGCACCATCTGCTTCCCATCTCCTGGGCTGGAATGCAGGACAAATCGATCCAGGGGTGGCAGTGGCAGGGGCTTCAGTGACTGCCCCCTCCCAGCCACCCCCAGCAGCATCTCCTTTCACTGAAATCCACACCATACACCCCTGAGAAAAGGGGATGGGGACGCTGGAAGCCTAGGTGGCTGCCCAGCAGCAAGCCCTCCCGCCCATCTGGGGCAAGACCACACCCTCCATACATAGGACTGGGGCGGAGCATGAGAAGCCAGCAGCTGTTGGCAGCTGGCTGGGTCCCTCACTGGAAGGTCAAACCCAGCACCTTAGACTGTGTTTGGATGTTGACACTCGAGTGAGATGCAAATTGGTTGTTTAAGTGGTCACTTCCTCAGTTCTCCAGGCTGTCCGTTTAAGTTAATTTTTAATTTGCACAGGCAATAAATGCTTAATTACATTATTAATATATTGGAAGAGAGCGATGGACAGAATGTCCTAATTGTCATTTAACTAGAGCGTTCCGGCAAATTAGCCAAGACTTTCTCCAGCAGCCGAAGGAGGGCAAGCCAATTAGTCCCAGGCACAGCCTCTCCGGGCTGGAGAAGCCAGACCCAGCCCCATCCCCCAAGATACCAGGAGGCCGGGACACACGTAGCTTTCTAGTTGCGCTAGGCTTTGGAAGAACCTTCTGCTAGTTAGGCTACTCCTGCCCTAATGTCAGCCCTTGCCCCTGTGCTCCAGCCACACCCTCAGCAGAGCAGAGGACAAAACGCTGGATGGCTTGGAGACAGGATCCACCTGAGAGGCCAAGGTCCCCCTGGGGTGTGCCCACCATTGCCTTACCTCGACTGTGGGCTCAGAACTGAGATAGCTGGGCAGCCAGAGCTCCTCTCTGGATACCCAGGAGTCCTCTCACCCATCCTCCTTACCTTACCCTCTGCAGATGGTTAAGGGAATGAACTTGATGAATTGAGGGATTCATTTATCCACTCATGCATTCCTTCATTTGGCCACCCTGGGCCAGGCACTGTGTGACCCTGTGATAGTCCCACCCAGGGTCCCTGGTCTCAAAGAATTCAGAGCCTCCAGGGTCCTAAACCCCAAAACAGTGCCATGCTGGCCATGGACTGAAGCAGAGCTGTGTGTAAAGTGTCATGGTAGCACAGAACGGGAATGACTAATTTTGTCTGGGAAGGTCTGAAAGGCTTGATAGAAGACGTGAATTTTCCCCTGGGCCTTGAAGGATGTGTAGAAGTTCCCCAGACCAAAGGTGTGTTAAGAGTATTCCAGGACGACTTGGAATTTAGCATCTTATATTAATTCTTCTAATAAAAGAGATCGTTCTAGTCCAGCACACTCATTCAGCACGTGGAGAACTGGAGCCTAGAAAGAAAACTAAGGTTTGGTAACCAGACCATCAGAAAGCGTGTGCTAAACATGCTCAAGGACAAGGCCATGTCCTGAGAGCAGTAGGAGGAGGAGGAATCCAGGGGAAGGGGTGGCACCAGCCTGACTCCCTTGGGGGTATACTAGATGTGACCCAAGGCTCAGTCCCCCACCCCCCGGCCCCAGAATAGGACAAACACCCATGCAGTGTAAACTGGGCTTTTGGGAGCCGCACTTGGTGTTGAGTGGAGCCATCGGTCAGACAGGGCCCATGGGGAAGACTTCCTGGAAAAGGCGGTGTGATTCTGGTCCCAGTGCTGATGTAGTTTTTTCCCACACCACCGAGCAATCAACTCAATTCTAACAGTATTTACCTGGAGGTAGCATCCGATCTCACAGTTAAGGGCTCAGTCGCACAAGACCTCTCCCACTTCAGCTGCTAATCACGAGTCCAGGTTGTTACCTGTGCTTCTGACTGGCTGGCTATAAATCAGAGGTCCCCACGACCCCCTCCCTGCGTTCAATTAATTTACTAGAGCAGCTCGTAGAACTTAGGAAACCGGTTTACTGGCTAGATTACTGGTTTAGTGTAAAAGGATCCCACTCAGGAACAGTTAAATGGAAGAGATGCAGAGGGCGAGGTATATGGGAAGGGACGTGGGGCTTCCATGCCCTCTCAGGGAACTAGCCTCTCCCAGCACCAACCTGGAAGCTCTCCAAACCTGTCCTTCCGGGTTTTATGGAGGCTTCCTCACATAGGCGTGATCCATTAAATTATTGGCCATTAGTGACTGAACTCAATTTCCAACCCCTCTCCCCTCCGCAGAGGTCAGGGGTGGGGTCGAAAGTTCCAAACTTGGTTCGTTCGCCTGGCACCCAACCCCCATCTTTAGGTGCTTTCCAAAAGCCAGCTCATTAAGATAAACTCAGGCGTGGTTGAAAGGGATATCCTAAGAATGACAAGACACCTCTCTCACTCTTATTCCTTAGGAAATTCCAAGGGCTTTAGGATTTGTGCCAGGAACAAGACGAAGGCCAAATACACACTTCCTGATAGAAGTCATAATATCACAGGTGGTACCTGCAATGGTTTTGAGGAATGACAGGCACATAGGTTGGTGGGAAAATGGAAGAGGAAAGGGCTCTGTGAAAGCTGGAGCGGAGCAGCAGCCAGACCTGCTCCGAGACCCCCTCTGTCCTCTCCCCACAGCCAGACACTTCTGGGGAGCAATGCTTGGGCTCCAGCTTGGTACTGGCGTATAGGGCCCCCAAACCCTATTTTCTGCCTTGGCTTACAGGCCGGATGGCAGAGCCAGGCCGAATCCCAGTCCCCAACCCCAGCATCAACTTCCAGATGAGAAGCTGGAAGCATTGCCCACTTCCCTCCCTCCTCTCTGCCAGCCACGCCTCCCCTAGCTGGAGGGCACCCTCGCTTCATGGCCTTGGGCCATATCTAAGCTGGCCGTTCTGGCCCTGCTGCACCCAAACTCATCCTGAGCTAGGAATGGCCTTGCTTGGCTCAAGAACCAGCCCCAGGGCATCATCAACACACACCGCAGGCTCCATTGAGCCAGGGAACTAAACCCTGGACACACAACCCAAATCACCTGGGGATTTAAAAAGTCAAATATCCAGGCCCCACCCCCAGGCCAATAGGGTCAGAGCTCTAGGGTTGGGACCCAGACAGCTATATTTTCAACAAGCTACCTAGGAGGTTCCATTGAATAGCCAGAGTCAGAGCCCCCGGGGTGGAGGCAGAGGCCATCCAAGGTGTCAATCATGAGGAAGAGGCATGTCATGAGATGGGAAACAGGGACTGAGGGGTGGGTAGTCAGGTGATTCGGTGAGTTAATGCACATAAGAGTTTGGGTGCCAAATATGCCCTGTATTGTCACCACCATCAATCATCTTCATCATCGCCATCCTCATCCCCTCTGAGACGGGATCCTGGATGACAGTGACTGCAATGGAGGCCAGTCCCTGGAGGCAAGTAGGGGGCCAGGATGGAACCGTGCTTGTAACACTAATGAAGCAGGTTTTCTGGGTTTAGAACATTCCTGAGCGCTTGGCCTCTGGGCACCTGTCAGAGGGAAAGTGGGATCCTGAGTTAAAAGCTCAGGCAGGCAGTCTCACAGGCCCGCCCCGAATGGGGATGTTGCTCCATAGTGAGACCACCTTAGAAGAAGCAAATGGGGTTTATGAAGGACAGCGATAGTCCCCTTAGAGTCCAGTTAGGAAGAGGAGGGGGGACCCTCGGAGAGAGACAGAGAGGGAAGGTGGCACACCCGGGCCCCGTATGCCCTTTCCTCCTTGCCCAAGGACTAGCCAGAGGGCCCCTCCAGAGCCTTCTCTGAGGAAGGTATGCCATTCCACAGGGAGCAAAGACCTTTGGGGGAATAACTGACTCACAGACCGGCAGGCTGGGGTGCCCTCAGCCTGAACTCCTCCCACCCACTGTCCCCTCAGTTAGTGGCCAGCTCATCTCCATGGGACCCTCAGCCTCGAGAGAGCCTCCATGGATGAGAAAAGAGTCAGCAAGTGATAGAACCACACAAGCTGCCTTCCTACCAGGCTGTAAGCCCCTGGAGGGCTGGGATCCCATCTTATTCATCCTCAGCACCCAGCCCAGGGTGGACAGAGTGGGTGGTCAATAAAGATTGAACCAACTGAACTCATCCAAGTGAGAGTCAAGAGATCTTGCAGGTGGTATGGCCCAACCTCCCCGAGGCAGGGCTGTCCTCCAAGCATCCCAGGTGCCTCTGGAGAGGGGCACCGCACTACCTCTAGAGCTAAGCCCTAGCATCAAAGGGCAATTTCTCTATTCAGTCAAAATTTCCCTCCCCTAAGTTTCACCCATTGGTCTAGGTATTTCCCCGAGAAGCTACATGATCTGGCCTTCCTAGGACGGTCCTTCGGGTATTTGGAGATGATTACTCCTGGCCCAACCTCTTTTTCATATGATTCTCCCTCTGCTCTAGTCATCAGGCCACTTAGCAACACATCTGTTAGGAACCTGGACTTAGGAGTCAGGCAAACCTGGGTTCAAGCCTTGGCGGAGTTGACTTGATGTGAGTTGACTCACATCAAAAATCCCTGTTATCTTTGGACTTTGGGGGGCCATAATGTATCTCTGGAGGTGCACTGATTGTAACAAATGCACAACTTTGGTGAGAGATTCTGGTAGTGGTGGCTGTGAATATTTGGGGGCAGGGGGATATATGGGAAATCTCTGTGTCTTTCAATTTTGCTGTGAACCTAAAACAGCTCTAAGAAAAAAAGAACCTTTAAAAAAAATCCCATTACTCCAGCTGTTCCTGAAAAAAAACCCATTACCAGCTCCCTCCCATTCTGAGGGCCAGGGAATACATGCTGTTTCCAGGAACTGATGGGACCAGCAGGCAGTGGGCGTGGAGGGGTGGGAGACTATCTGCATGTCTTCCCTGAACCTGGTGTACTGTCTCTTACTCTGTGGCACGGCCAACACAGCTGACCTCGTAGTGATGGTATGGAACACAGAGGGGCTCAGTCATGGTGGTTAAATTTCTGGATGCATGGGTGGATGCATGGGTGGATGAATAAACCTTTGAGTCTTTTTCACGTGTGCTGCCTCTGAGCAGATCTCTCTCAACTGCACTTGGGCTGCCTATTTTTCTCCTAAATGCGACACTTTTCATGTATCTCTGCTCTGTTTTATCTTAATGACAAAGTCAGCATTTCAGCCTGTTGGGATCCTTTCAGATGCTGGTTCTATCATCAGTTGAGTTCACACTCGACATCTATTGAAAACCTGGTAAAAGGAAAGAGGCAGGGCCTTAGGGTCCATTGATCTCGATTCAATCCCTAGTCCTACCACTTGTCCGCTGTGTGAACCTTAGGCAAGTTGGTTGCTTTCCCTCAGCTTTATTTCTCAATCCATGTGAACAGACTGCTGGGATGAATAAAGATAGTTATAGAGAGAGAAAGTTAGTTGTAAAGCAGATAACAGTGACACCTACCGCAGAGGGCTGCTGTGGGGATTAAAGGAGAATCATCCCTTTATGAAGTACTTAACACAATGCCTGGAACAGAGTAAGTGCTCGGTTAAGCTAGGATAATATTAGCTCTTACTATTATTTTCACCACTGTGCAACTGCCCTTAGCAGCAGCAAATTGCAGCATGGAAACAGAACCTGTCATAGAAACCACATCAGGCGCTAGGACTCTTGCCAAGTCCAAGTAGAATCCCAGCTCTGTGCCTTCCTGGCTGTGGGGTGACCACCCCCTTAGTTCCTTTCTCCCTGATTTGCATCATCCCACTCAAAGACCCACCAGTTAGTGGGAGGGACATAGGCATCGAGGGGCTGCGATGTGTCCCTCAAGGGCATGGCCTTGGTGGGGATTCCGATGCTAGGCCACTGCCGGGGGGTGGGGGACTGGGGCCAGCTGTGGGAACATGAGGCCACAGTTACTCCAGAGCAAAGGCTTCCAGCATGCCCTCCAAAGTTTCATCTTCAGGAATGCCCCAGAGCCTCCTGAGGTGGGAGGCAAGAGGATGGGTCTCAACTTTCCATTGTTTTACTTTCCAGGATTCTGTGTCAGGTTTTAACCCTTTGTTATTTTTAACTTAAAAGAAAATTGTATTGCGCTTCCCTGGTGGCGCAGTGGTTGAGAGTCCGCCTGCCGATGCAGGGGACACGGGTTCGTGACCTGGTCCGGGAAGATCCCACATGCCGCAGGGCAGCTGGGCCCATGAGCCATGGCCGCTGAGCCTGCGCATCCAGAGCCTGTGCTCCGCAACGGGAGAGGCCACAACAGTGAGAGGCCCGCGTACCGCAAAAAAAAAAAAAAAAAAGAAAATTGTATTGAGGAATACAAACAGTAAAGTGTCAAATCTTAAGGGAACAGCTCCATATTTTTATAACCATGTTATATATATATATACACCCACGTCATCAGCCCCAGATCAAGTCACGGAGGCTCGCTCAAGCTCCGTCTCAGGCAAACACCCCCATTCTGGAACTTCACATAAATGGAATCATGCAAAGTGCGCACTTACTTGTATGTCTGGCTTCTTTCACTCAATACGATGTGTATGAGATGTATCTGTGCTGTGTGCTTCTCCTCGCTGTGTAATATTCTATCGTGTGAATTTGCCACAATGTAGTCTTCTATTCTGTCACTAGTGAATATGTATGTGGTTTCCAGTTTGGGGCAATTATGAATAAAGTTGCTTCAAACAGTCTTGTATGTAACTTTAGAGCACTTAACACTCATTTCTGTTTAGAACGGAATTAGGATTGATAGATACAGCCAAACAGTTTTCCAGTTTATGCCCCAGTGTAAGAGGGTTCTGATGCCTCCACTTCCTTGCCCACACTTGGTATCATCTATCCTTCTAGGTTTAGCCATCTGGCAAGGGCATAAGGGTATCTCGTGATTTAATTTGCATTTCCCTGATGACTAAGGATGTCAACACTTGCATATGACTATCAGAGATTTGGAGTTCTGAAAGGGTCCTAGACTTAACAAAATGTTTTTTTGAAAATCCATTGTCATGCATTCCCTGGAGGATGGGTTAGTGTCCATCCAGCCACTCTGTGGTTCTAGGTACCTAGGAGGCCCTGGGGAGGCGGGGACAGGACAGGTAGAGCCAGACGAGGAGGGAGGATGGTGTGTGCTCTGGAAGAATCCCAGGGTAGCAGGAAGGAAGGGCCAGCCATCGGCAATCGGGAATTCTGACACAAGACACAAAGCAATGCCCTATGGCTGAAATGAGCTGTCGAAGTGTCACGATGATGACACTGGGTGGAATTAGCTGGGAAACCTTCATCTGCTCCCCACGATCGATTCCTAAGCAATGCAGTTTTCCTGGAGTTTCACCAAAAAAAGGGCAGGGGATGGTGAGCTACACCCAGATGGGCTTTTCGCTGATGATGATAATGGGTTGGCAGGGAAGTGCAAGTGGTCAGGGCTGGACCGAAGGCAGGAGGCAAGGTAATGTGCTGGAAAGATGCCTGGACTGGGAATCAGGAGGCTGAGCTCTGCTTCCTCTCTGCCACGTCTCACCCAGTGACTCTGAGCAAAACCCTTCACCTCTCTGATTTCATGACTTTCTACGTGTGGAACAAAGAACCGGGGAGATGGGAGCTTGGTAGCCTCTTCTGGGCTACCCCTGGAGACAAAGCAGGGCTGGGGTGACAGGTCCCCCGCAGCCCTGACAGTGATGAATCACCACGCCCCATTCCATTGCCTCTATCTACTGTAGTTATCCTGAGGCCAGGTGTCTGGGGTGACAGTGAGCAGAGGGGTCTGGCTTGCTGCAGCAGGGGGGGTATGGGGGAGGGTGGGCAGCAGCCCCCTCACTGGTGAGAACACCCCACGCCACCCTCCTCTGCAGAGGAGTGACGGATCTGCTCTGCTAGCAGAGCAGAGATCCAAGCCTTTACAAGGGCTGAGCAGAGAAGCGGTCCCCACTGGGAAAACCACAGTGGGAGTGGGCTCCCCATGTCTCCTCTGACAGCTTACTTAGGGGGTGCCAGCTGCTATGTGTCTCCAGGGTTTTCCTCCGGAGTTCACCCTAGAAAGACTTGGGGTTTCGATCAATGAAAAGTGTAGGTCCCTTACATGCAGCCCTTTCAGGAGACATCACAGGCTCACAAGGGAACTGGGGCCCAAAGCTGGTTGGTACTGGCCTTCCCTCAGGCTCTGGGTGAAAACAGCACACAGGACCCCCCTGATTGGGAAGACTCACCCTCCAACACCTGCTGCCTCCTTTTAGGTGTTTTCTGCCATCACCTCCCAGCGATCATCCTCTCCCTTCCTGAGCCTGGGTCCTGGGGTGCCCCACCTTTTGCCCTATCCTTTTGCCCCTACGGCACAACACGTGCAGGTCCCAAGCGAGACATCTATCTACGTATTTTAGAATTATAGACCATTAGAACCAGGGCAACCTCAAAGATCATTTGCCCCAACCCACAAATGGGGAAATCGAGTCCCAGAAGGCTAACAACAGTAAGAATTCCTTACATTTATATAACATTTGGAAATTACACAGTGAATCAAGAGCTTTCACTAATAGCTAAGACTTAGAATATCACTCACTCAGTGTCAGGTACTGTTCAAATTACTCTATGATATTAAATCCTTACCTCAGACTTAGAATTACTATTACCATCATTACCAGAGAAATGAAGAGAGCTGTCCAAAGTCACAGAGTTTGCTGGTGGGGAGCTGGGCTTCGAACCCAGGCAGTCTGGCCTCAGAGGCCATGCTCTAACCATTGTACCACCCTGCCCACTGCCTGCAGCCCTCCTAAAGGGCAGAGTCATGTCCTGACAACAGAGTGGGAGAAGAGCCAGGAGAGGGGGCCACACGAGCCTAACTCCTGGGGGGATCCTGGGCCTGACACAAGCTTCAGTACACAACGCAGCAAGTATCCCAGGCGGGGATTGACTGAGCTTGTGGGAACCGCATTTTGTATCAGATGGAATCATCAGGGGCAGGCGGGGCTCATAGGAAAAGCTTCCTGGAAGAGATCAGGAAGTATCAGAGATGACTTTGGAAAACGAAAGGGATCTGGAGACGATGTAGAATACCCAGCGCGGGGAGGACCTCCAGGTACATGTTTGCATCAGGAATCAACTAGACTAGACCAGGCGCTTTGGGGAGCCGGAGGGCACTCGGCACCCCAGGATCCTCACAGCCAGCTGAGGAAGTCAGCAAGGAACCCCATTTAGCTGATGATTAACCCGGGGCTCAGGGATGTTAAATGTCTGGCCCAAAGGCACACAGGTGGTGGGTGGTAGACTCATAACTTGGACCCAGGCCTTCTGACTCCAAGCCAAGTGCTCTTTGCCCCCTACTGAACCTCCCACTGAAAAGAAACAAAATGCCACCATGGTCACAGTTTTACACCAGCTTATAACTTATGAAATGTGTGGAACACACACAGGCCCCTTTGAGGTAGTACTCCGGAATCCCGAAGCACAGCCTAGGGGCATGCAAACATAGGTGGGCAGGCCCAGTTTGGGAGTCATACAGACCTAGGTTCAGTCACCAGATCTGTCTCTTATTAGCTTGATGATTTGGGGCAAGTGGGGTAAAATAGAGACAATAAGGCCTGCTTCACGGGCTGCAGTGAGGGACAGGTGTTAGGATGCACGTGGCCTGTGCACAGGCAATACCATCCCACACCTCCCCCACCCAGACGCCCGCCCCCAATCCAAGTCTGACCTCTTCCAGTGTTTTTCCCAAGAAGGACCCAGAGTCCAGGTGTCCCCTGTTTCTCTTCTTGAGATTGTTTTCCCCTCAGCTTGAGAGGGGTGAACAAATGTAATCAAATCTCTCGGGCTTGCCATGGTGCCACTCAGAGAACTTGCCAGAACTAAGCTGCCCCTCTCCTCCTCACCTCCCCAGAAGTGTCCAGACCCTGACGTCCTCCAGATTTCCTGCGTCTTCCGAACCCCTGGCCCCCAGCGACCCCAGGGCATTGGAGCTCATCCCCCACCAAGCCCAACGCACCCCCTCTAAGAACCAGAGCTCGTCCTGTGCGCGGTGCATTCCCCACCTTGGCAAGGCCCAGAGAAGCATCATTGAATTTCACAGCATTTTAACATAGAATTTCCATATCTAAATCTCCTCATTTTGAGTACTACTCTCAATATACCCTAGATTTGGGAGATTTGCCACACGGAGAGGTTACAAGGAGAGGGGTGCTGCAGAGGACCCCTGCCCAGGATGGACAGACAGCTCAAACATCAACACCCGTGACTCGCAGGGAGACAGATATAGCCCCTCAGCTTCTGGCTCTTTGCTTCCAGAATCCTAGCCTTTTCAGGTCCCCTTCCTCACCCAGCCCCTCCCAGAAGCCTCAAGAGCCCCCAGTTTATCTGGCTCATGTGTCCCTGTAGAGATGTTTCCACTCTCCCTGCTGAGGCCCCATTAACTCCAGAATCACCTCCAGCCACCTCCTAAGTACCCTGCAAATGTGGTCCAACCCTGGAGCAAGGGGCAGGTAGGTGGGATGGGCGTCCACGAGAGACTGAGTCAGGAAAGAACCACGGGCGCCCTGAGGGCGGAGCAGCTTTGCCCTGGTGGCTCAACATGTGGATCCCAGCAAGTGTGGCCACCACCTCCCTGTGACTTTGGGAAAATCCACTTCTCTCTTGTCCCTCAGTTTTCTCGTCTGCAAAACAGTGATGTTAATCCTTGCTCTGCCTAATTCCTAGGATTACACCAAAGGCTCGAGAACCCCAGTGAGAGCCCTTTTGTGCACCGTGAAGTTCTATGCGGAAGTGAAGGACCATCATTACGTAGTGAGCTGTCAAGGTCATTCCCCACCAAGGAAGCATCAAGGCCCTGCTAGAACACCTCCAGTGACAGACCTCACTTCCTCCCAGGGCTTTCTGCCCAAGCTTTCTGCCAGCAGCACTGACCTTCAGAGATTTCTAGTGGGTCTGTGGCTAGATGGTAAATTACCTTAGGAGAAGAAGTAGGTCCTCCATGAACTTGGCCACCCCTGTATGTTTTTATTTCCTATTCTTCTTATTTTCCTAGTAACACTCCTTTTGGAAATGGCTCATCTTGTCCCAGATAAAATAAAATGGAAGAAGTTTATCCTCATAGGCAGTGACTGTTGTAGCAGGAAGTTTAGGCAGTGGGTGGGGGGGGGTGTGGGGACCATTATGGGTCCATAATGAGACCCATGGGACCCCTCCCCAAAAGCCAGAGCCTGTTCAGAGGGGGAGCAGTGGGGGAAGAGCCTGAAAGAGCTGGAGATGCAGCCCCTTCCCCGGCCATCCCTCAAACCGTGCAGGGGACGTCCTGGGCTTTGTGGGTGGTGAGGGTCCCCCTGGGCACTCACCAAGACTGGGACGAGTGATGGGTGCCCAAAACAGGGAGCAGGGGCTTGGACGATAGGCTGTCTCCGAGACCCCGGGCAGCGTGCATGTCGGGGTGGGGGAGGGCCGTCAGTCTGCTGTCCCCTCCTCCCACCCACCACTGGCACCCTGAGCCAGCTCCAGACCATGCCCTGTGGCTGAGCCTGCTCTGGAATCCACCGGCTATCGTAGCCTTCAGTCCAACCCCCAGACCACGCCTAGGAATCGTCTCAGCTGCCCTGGACCTCACATCTTTCTGCTCCGCGCACAGAGCTGATACCATCACGCCACAGTGGGGCAGGGTCAGACGTGACTGCTTTAATGCTGCCACTTACGACGTCTCATCCCAACCCCAGGGAGGCAGGCCACGGCTGTAAGAGCTCCAACCAGACTAGAAGAGAGAGGAGACTCCCGCAGGGCCACCCTGACCCCCTGGTCTCTCCCCCTCCGCAAGGGACAGTGGAGGCTCCAACAGTGCAGGAAGTCGCAGTGCAGTGCCCAGCAGCTGAGAGTGGGAAGGGGGCTGGGGAGCCTGCCTGAGACGTCAGGTGACACCGACCCCAGCCCAATGAGGTCTGGTTTCTGTGAGGACAGAGCCCGGGGCCCCTTGCTCTGCCCAGGCTTCCTATAGCTGGGTGCTGGACCGTGGCTCCCCAGGGCAGCAGTGAGGGGTAATGAAGGAACACCTGCTGGGGCTGGAAGAATCTGGAGCTCACCAGAGGTGGTCAGTTCCTCCCCCGCAATCCAGGCAAAGGAGGGAACCAACATTGTGCTTCAAAGTCGGAATCGCCGAGAACACCACTGATGTTAGAACACTATTGCTGCTGCTACAATTCATAGAGGCCGCTCTACCCCAGGAGCTCCGTGTGCGTTATCTCACTTATTTCTGCCATTTCTCCACTTTACAGAGGAGAAAACTGAGGCTCAGAACAGCTAAGGTCACAGCACTAGAAATACTGGAGCATCCAGGCCATTATTTTCCCCGCTGCTCTGTGTGCCTTCTCAGATTTGGTCCTCCTTCCCCCTTCAAAGCAGCCCCTTGTGAGAGAGGGAGGAAGGAGTTAGGAGCTGACAGGTGAGGGGAGAGGGCACCCAGGGGGGCGGGAGGGAGTGCCCAGCCCAGCCCACAGGGTGCATGACAGACAAATGGCTTCCCTGTGCCCCGTCACCCTCCCCAGATCACTGGGCAATAGGCTCGCTCATCTTCCTCCCTCTGAGAGGGCTGGGGCTCAGGGTCCTGCCTGGCAGGGTCCCCAATGGGGAGATAGTCCCTCTCCCCCCAGGAATGTGCGTGAAATCCCAGTAACTCTCTCCAGCTGGCCCCAACTTTGCAGAGGGCTCTGGGAGCAAACCCTGTGGTGGGGGCGGGCTTCTGGGAAAGTTAGCCTCCCTCGTGTTCTTTTTCCCCCTAATGACAACTCAAGGTGTGAAGGGCTGGGTGGGAGGGGCTGGGACCCTGGTGACACTGGGGAGAGCTTCCAGATGGCGGGAATGCTGTGTGCAGAGTGGGAAGTGACTGCCCTCAGCCCTCCCCAAGGAGTGTCACAGTCTCTCTCTGTCACACACACGCACATGTACACATACACCCACATACACACGTATACACCCATACACATATACA
The DNA here is from genome assembly GCF_949752795.1 of Hyperoodon ampullatus. NCBI lineage: Eukaryota > Metazoa > Chordata > Mammalia > Artiodactyla > Ziphiidae > Hyperoodon > Hyperoodon ampullatus. The sequence goes on from NC_136920.1 coordinate 94,707,839, forward strand.
CACATACACCCATACACACATAGATTCACACACACATACACTCACACAAACTTGGATGTCGTAAGGCCCGCACAGGCCTAGACAAGTTGGCTTTGCAGATTGTGACAGCAAGGGACTAGGGAAAGCTGAGGGAAGGGATGAGAGCGGGCCACAGGCAAGATTAGAGGAGGGGTCCCAGCCCAAGCTGCCTGGGAGTTGCCCAAGGAGCAGACACGTCCCCTGCCCTCCTTGAACCAATGCTTATCAAGCACTGAGTGGCACAGGCACTGTGCTGAGGGCTCCGACATGCACTAGCTCATTTACAGCTGACAACAACCCTGTTGTGATTCCCATTTTACAGGTGAGGATACTGAGGCTCAGAGAATTTGAGTGACTTGCCCAAAATTCTACAGCTAAGTAAGTGGCAAACTCAAGAAGGAGCTGGCCTGTCTTCCCCCACAGATGAACAGGGAGAAGATCCTCATCAAGGCCGCTCGGAGCTCTGCACTGAGGACCCGGACACCTGGGTTCCTATCTCACTTCCATCATCCGTGAGATGTGTGACCTTGAGCATTTTATTAAATTTCTCTGAGCCTTCAGTTAGCCATCTGTCAACAGAGGCAATGGGGTGGGGGCATCAGATGAGGTAATTTAAGTAAAAGCACATGGAATACATGTATGGTATTGTATATATGATAGTCAGCTAAGGTGGCCACAGGTGTAATTTGGCCCAGCATGCTAGCTTAGGGAAGAAGCCAGGACTCCAGGGAGGGGAGAAGCACCAACATCACCACCACCATCCTCATCATCACCACCACCAGCATCATCCCCACCATCAACATCATCATCACCAACATCATCACCGCTGTCAATATGCATTTATGGAGTAGCTAACAACAAAAATAGCAGCCATTTATTACATATTGACTATGTGCCAGGCACAGTGGTAAACACTCTCCATAATTCACGTGTGCTCCAGACAGATGACATGGAAGTCAGAGGTGAGGGAGAAACGAGGGCGGGGCTGCAGAGCCCAGAGCCCCCGGTCTCCATCCGGAGGGGCCGGAGAAGGTGATTGCAAACTGACCTCCACCTGAGTGCAGAACCAGAGAAAATTTCGTGGCCAGAGGCTTTCTGCACTAATACTAACCCACCAGGGCAGATGCAAAGCCGAAGGGCAACCCAGCCCAGGGCAGGGGGAATGAGCAGGAGCCCACCTCAGGCAAGAGGGAGGTAGGGTCTCCCAGCAGCTCCTAAGGTCAGCCTCTTCGGCCTGTAGCCCAAGGCAAGGAGAAGGCAGAGGCCTGGCTGAGTCTGAGTCGTGCTGGCCAGGTAGTCGTGCTGGTTGCATCGGGCTGAGGAAAGGACTCTGTGACTCACTCAGTTCCAGGCCTCTGAGTGGGCTCCCTCACCACCTGGGTCACAAGAAAGCACATGAAAGGGTGCTCTTATGTATGGACTGAGCAGGGGAGGAGAGGGATGTATCCCCTCCTGGGCAAGGAGAGAGGATATTCCCACAATCCCCCAGTGTGATGGTGCAGCAGCCGCCCCACTTGGAGTCATGGGAAGAAAGCATTGAAATGAGAGAGAGACAGGGAGACGGGGAGCTGGAGCAAGCTGAACACAAGGACTCGAGTCCTGGCTGCCCACCTCTGGCCAGCAGGAAGGAGCCACTCCCGCACCCCTGGGCTGGAGAAACGGCCAGAGGGGCTCTGACCCGGTGGGTGGGCGGGCCCTTGGCAGTGAAGTCAGCCCCACCCCCAGCCAATCCTACCTACCAGCATGCGCGCCAAGTCCAGACACCCAGCTTCCTCTGAGCTCCTGGTTCCCCAGAAACACCTCTTTGGCCTGTGCCACAGAAGGCGAGCAGACGGCGGACCGACCCAGGACAGCTTCGTGGGCAGGAGGGCCAAGTGCTCCCCAAGGAGCCCTGGAAGTTCAGCCCACAGGAGAGCCTGGGTCAGTCCAGCTCCTGAAAAAGCAGCATCTCTGTCCCCAGGCAGGGACAGCAGGAGAGAGGGGTTACATTACCTATGGATAAAACCTAACCTCTGAGCCAGGTCCACTCCCTACATACCTCTCCCCAGATTCATGCCCTGTCTATCCTCTTTTGAAACCAATTTCCTAGACATAGCCAATGCTTGGAATTTCCCTTATACACCCCACATCTCACACACATGTCCCTGCAACACTCCTTATCCTGCCTACAATGTTCTCCATTTATTCTCCTGGAGAACTCTTATTATGCTTTCAAAACCCTGTTCAGAAGGCCCCTCATCTGTGAAGCCAAGAACTCCCAAAACTAATCACTCTCTTCTCTACACCTGTCCTGGACCTTGGACAGACTTCTCTTGAGGTAGGAATCATAAAATAGAGTGTTTATTTGTATACATGTCAGATTTCCCCATTAGCCAGGGGGTAGAACCCCCAGCAGCTGGCACAGTGCCTGGCAAATGGAAGGTGCTGGGATGTGTTTTTGGAACTGAGAGGGGGGCAACAGGTAGGCAAGTGAACAGGCTGTGAAGCAGGATGTCTGGGTCCGCTTTCCATCACTGAGCAAAGGCTGGCACTCAGGACCGAGGAGGTATGGCTGAGAAGGGGGGTGGTAGGGAGAAGCAGACTGAGACTGTTGGACCCTTGTGTGGGACCTAAAGCTCCTCCCACCCCCACCATGGGGTCTCAGGGCAGCGGGCTTGTCTGGTTCCAGGAAGAGCCAAGAAGCTCCTGACTGTCACTGGCCTGCAGCCCCCTTGACAAAACCCAGGTCTGTGTTTACTTCCCAACTGGGGATTTCAGTTTCTCAGTCTGAGGGACACAAAAACCAGGCAGGCTGTCCCCAAGTGACAGGTGAGAGCACTGAGGCATAGGGGATATCACCGGTGGGACCCCAGAGACAGGTAAGAAGGAGTTGGTTGGGGGCCATCCTTGAAGCCTGAGCCAGGACAGATGCAGACTCTGCATCTGGGATGCAAAGCGACCAGCCCCTGCTGACAGAGTAGGGAAAAAAGGGACTTCAGCTGTGAAGTTCCTGGCTGTGGGACTCCAGACAACTAACTTAACCTCTCTGAGCCTTTTTAGTAGAATAAAGCCAATGTGACCAACCTCAGCCCAGCACCCAGCCTGGCTCACAGGAGATGCTCCCAGGAGGCCCCTTGCCTCCCTCTCCCTCACACCCTGATTCCCAGCTCTCCCAGGCCCTATGCTCCAGCCCTGGCCAGCCCTGGCTGCCTGCAGGTGACTGGTCCTGCCCTAAAGCCTGTGGATCTGGGGCTAGGGGAACGGATTTGTCCCGGTGTAACCAGAGAGTGTCTGGGGGCTCAGTTCCAGGGCTCCAGCTGGTGTCAGTGCCAGGCCCCCACCTCACAGCTGTCAAGGGGAGGAGGCCCGGAGACAAAGCAACTGGGAGTGAGGGGATAGGCAGGGCTGTGTCTGGTAAGGGACGGGGGGTGGCAGTTCCATGCACGTGAGGGACCAGGACTGCTAAGAAGACCCCATGGCCTGATTGGGGAATGTTACGCAGATGCAGGTTCCAGGGCCGCTCAGCCACTGACAAGCTGGGTGACCTTGGGCGAAGCACTTAACCTCTCCGAACCTCATTTTGCTCACTGGGAAAAGCATTATCTAATTTTGCAGGCTTGATGTGAGGATCTAACCCCAAATCAGCCAAGGCGCCGGGCAGTGCCTGACATGTTGGAGACTTCAGACTGATTCTCCTCTTTGCCTTCCCCTTTTCTCTTCCCCATCTCTCATTTTCCCTCCACTAGTATTTCTCCCACCGGGGTGGGGCCCTCTGTGTGGAGCAGGTAGGGCCCAGGGCCTCCAAGGGAATTTGCTCTTATAATTTGAGAGGGACATGGAGAGAGGGCAATTTGAGGGAACAAAATCGGAGTTATCCACTCTGGCCCTGGCACCTTTGAGGCCCTGCCCGCAGCATCCCACCCTTTTTGGCCCTTGATTTCTTTAATGACCACGTTAGTGCCTTTACAAACTCATTTGCGTATATTATTGTTTGCACCGTAAGCATGCTATAGGGCCCCTTAGAAGGACGGCTGCCTCCCTGTCTTGCTGAAGTGGCCCCAGAGTCACTGAGGGGGTGATGGGTGAGAGAGCGTGGCAGAGGGCACCTGGAAGCAGGGAGCTGAGGGCCAGGGCTGACGTGAAGCTGTCTCTCCGCCCCCCGCCTGGATCCCACACAGGGCTGGCCCACCCAGCTGAGCTGGCTATGGCAGGAGAAAAACGTGAACTTCATGAGCCAGGCGGGGTATGTGCACTTATGCATCTCTGCTGCTCAGGGTCAGAATAGTGCCTTGGAATACAGTAGGTCCTCAATAAATGCTTGCTAAACCAAAGGAGAGGCATAGTCAGAGGCTGCAGGAGTGGAAGCAGGAAGGCTTGAGGATAAAGAAGAGGGACCAGGGGCTTCCCTGGTGGCGCAGTCGTTGAGAGTCCGCCTGCCGATGCAGGGGACACGGGTTCGTGCCCCGGTCCGGGAAGATCCCACATGCCGCGGAGCGGCTGGGCCCGTGAGCCATGGCCGCTGAGCCTGCGCGTCCGGAGCCTGTGCTCCGCAACGGGAGAGGCCACAACAGTGAGAGGCCCGCGTACAGCAAAAAAAAAAAAAAAAAAAAAAAGAGGGACCAGGAAGGAGATGATGGTGGGTGCTAAGAAGCTAAGGTTTAGAGAAAAGAGGACGAAGTTTGTTTAATTGATTGCAGTATCCCAGCCCAAGAGGTCTGTGGAAGGAGAGGAGAGATGGGGGAGGCTAAGGGTCCATGGAGGAGTCTGAGGTTCCTAAGTCCCTGTGATACACACACGCAGACACTGCCCTCCCAGCGGGACCATAGCCCACCAGCTGTGGATGGATAGATGCTGGGCCCAGAGCCTTTGCAGAGTCCTCCTTCCAGCCATGGTCAGGAGCCCGGCCAGAGGGGCTGCAGATTCAAAGGGAGCCAATCTGTTACGGAGGACTCTGCCAGACAGCCCCTTCCTCAGGGCATTAGAATGGAGCAGAGAGACAGGGACCGAGAGAGGCAGGTGCTTGTCAATCCCGCTTTAGGAAATTGACTCCATGATGTTTATTGCAAACTGCAATTTAGCATCTCTATTCAGGCGCTCTCCTGTTTAATTACGTATAATACCCTGTGGGGAGGAAGGAGGGAAGGGAGTGCATATGATTTTCTCCTCAGTCCCTTCCTCCCTGGGTGTTGGGAAGGTCAGAGGTGAGAAATGGAGCCCAGCAGAGGGAGGAAGGGAAAGGCCTGGCGCCATCCACGGCTTCCTATTCCAAGCCTGGGCCGGCAGGGCTGGCCCGAAAGCAGCACGTGCCCCTGGCCACAGATTCAGTTCCAACAGCTCTGGTGTTCTTGTCTTCAGGGACCTCCCCCAGTGGCCGCCCCTCAGGATGAGAAATCATTCGACAAAACTTCACAACTTCCCAGGCCCTTTTCTTTCCAAGGCCCAGAGAGACTGGGTGACTTGCCCAGGTCATCAGAGAGCAAGCTGAGAGGGGCTGCCACCTACCCCAGCCCCACTTCCCACCCATGGAGCCAGGGCTCCCAGGGCAACGGCCGGGCGCGTCCAGACAGCGGGCGGGAGGCTTAGTCCCCTCCCCTTAGACTCCGGCCCTATGGGTTTTTCAGCTTCTCGGGCACTGGACAGACTAGGTTTCCCCCAAGGATCCGCATTCATCCTCAAGCTCCCATCTTCCCCTCTCCAGATCCTCACACTTTCCCCAGAGCTGGGAGGGCAAAGCACCAATTAGTTCATTTGCCTGTTTAATTGGGTAGGAAGGGAAAGGAAATCAAACCCCTCAATAGAGATCTTCCCTGCAGGGCCAGAGATGGAATGAGGGCATGGGGACCCCCACCCCTGAGCACCCCTGAGCCTGGCCTGTGTTCCCCAGCCCCCATTCCCACCTCCATGCCCCAGATCCCAAGATCAGAGCAGAGGCTGGGATTACAGGGCCCTGGGGAGCCAGCATATGAGGTCTGTCCTGCCCTAACCGGGACAGCCACCCCAGAACTGGAGCATGATGGGAGACGGGAGCTGCAGGTGAAGGGGTCAGGGCAGGACACCGCCTCAGCCTCTGATTCTTACTTTTTGCCCGCCTCTCCGACTCCAGAAGTTTTCTTTCTCTCCCCCTTCTCTCTCTGTCTCCCTCTGTCCTACTCTCTCATTCTCTGCCTTGGTCTCTTGGTTCCAGAAAAGCCCCTCCCCCAGGAGGGCCCAGGAAGTATGGCCAGGTTCCTGGGGTGCACCGTGGCCGTGGTCCTCATCCTCGGTGTGGCTCTTACCGTCTTCTTTCTGTATCACCGGCAGCAGAAGAGCAGGCTGGAGGTGGATGGGGGCGGGTGAGTGCGAACCAGCCCATCCTCTGTCCCCCCAAACTTATCCCACCCCACCCGCTGCCCACCTCCATGGGCTCCTGCTGAAGCACGCGGACTTGTAAGGGGCTCAGGGCTACCCCACCCCACAAGGCCCTGTCTCCTCCTCCTGCCACCTGAGAGATGGGAGGAGGACCCTAACCCTCCTGCAGTAGAGCTGAAGCCTTCAGAGAGTTCACTGCGCGCAGGCACCTCCCAACGTTTCCGCTGGCTTCCGAAGATGCATTTTATCCTCTCAGCAACTCTGAGAAGTACGTGTGCGATTATAATCCACGGTTTATGGTGAGGAAACTGAGGCATAGAGGTGAAATGCCTCACACAGGCTCACCTTCTCCCAGCTGCACCAGGGTGAGCTGAGTGGCACACTCGCCTCTGACACCAAGTTCAGTGAGGCACCAAAAACCTCCATCATCGTGAGAAATAATGCTCTAATGCAATATTTTTAAAAAATCCAAATGAATGCCCAAAATACACAATGAACAAAATATCAACACTTTAAATAAAGACAGGATCAGTAATACTGATTTTTCTTTTTGCCTCAGGCTCTGATATGGCTTGGCATGGCCCTATTACTTACCTTGTCTTTACTTAAAATGTTGATATTTTGTTCATCATGGATTTTTGCATTCATTTTGGTTTGTTAAATATTGCATTAAAACATTCTTTATCGCGATGACTGAGACTTACAGCGCCCCCATAGGCTTTGCACCTGAGGCCTCAGTCCCCGTGCCTTGGTCCTGGCCCCCTGAGGGCCCATGTGGATTTCCCACTGTCCTTCAAGCTAGGACACCTGACTTACTTGGCTCCTGGGCCCAGGCTGGAGGGAGGGACAGGCGGGGAAGATGGGAGAGGCTCTCTTAGCCTCTATCCCACTATGCTCCCAAGCTCTGGCCACTCAGGAGGCCACCTGGGCCTCCTGAGCCCGGGCCCATCCTTGTGAGGGGGCCTCCGGGACCAGTAACTGTCAGGTGGCCTGACTGGGGCAGAGACCCCCATGTGAGCCTCATTCTGTTCCCCCAGGACTACCCTGCCCTTCGCCCAGAAGCTGGAGCCTTCTCCCAACAGGCAGAGCCACCTTGCACCTGAGGACATCCAGGTGGGCCTGGGTCGCTCGAGTGAGGGAGGGGATCGAAAAAATGGGAGATGGGCTCAGGGCGGGGGCCCAACCTGAAGGCAGAGCCCTCGCAGCTCCATGAAATCCTGGACAGTCTCCAGCGCACCACTAGCCCTGGCCAGTTCCAACAAGGCCAGCTCCAGACTAGAGACCGTGGTTGGGGCTTTCCCCTCCTCTACCCTGAGAAATGACAAACTAGGACCCTTCCTACCCAGGCCCCCCCGAGGGGAACTCCTTTCTCCACCTCTCAGATCATTCATTTAAAAATAACCATTGATGGGCTTCCCTGGTGGCGCAGCGGTTGAGAGTCCGCCTGCCGATGCAGGGGACACGGGTTCGTGCCCCCCTCCGGGGAAATCCCACATGCCGCGGAGCGACTGGGCCCGTGAGCCATGGCCGCTGAGCCTGCGTGTCCGGAGACTGTGCTCCGCAACGGGAGAGGCCACAACAGTGAGAGGCCCGCATACCGCAAAAAAAATAAATAAATAAAATAAAATAAAAAATAAAAATAACCATTGATGCGTGGCCCCAGGCTAGTCAGAGAGAGCCTGCAAAGCCAACGGCTCAGGGTGCCCTGTGCCTCCCAGATGCCGCCAAAGCGGTGAATGCAGGATGGGGGCGCATGGGAACCTAGGAGGGGAATCCACATCCCTCCAGGAGGGCCGCCTGGAGCAGGCCCGTGCAAGAGTCCGTGCAGCCGCTCAGCCCCTTCTCTTCCAGATCCTTCGCCTGGAGCCTGGGAAGCAGCATCCACAGCAGGAGGAGGAAGAACTGCAGAAGCTGCCCGCCCAGCCCCCCTACTATGATCTGGGGGCCTCCCCTCCCTACTGCCCCTTGGTAAGGACCGCTGAACCTTGAGGATGCTGTCCCCAACCCAGCTCCACCCACCCTGGCCACAAGCCCAGCTGCCTGAGAGAGAAGGGGACAGAGGAGGCTGAGGAGACTGGGCAGGGAGGGCACAGGACAGCCCCCCCAGGGAGGGCACCACCGCAGGCACCGTGACGACCAGGGCAGGAGGGTGGGGTTTCCAGTGAGGGCAGAGCCCCAGCCTGATGCGCAGCTCTCCCTCCCGCAGCCCCGCCCCCTGGCTCGGTACCCTGCCCCCCAGTCCCTGGACCTGCCAACGACCACCAGAAAGCCAGCCCCAGCCCCTCCTCACGGTCCCACTCCCAGCCGTTCGGAGGGCCAGTGTCCACTTGAATGGCTGCCACCTCTGCCCAGAGCCCACTCCTTTCAGCAGACTTGGGGCCAGGGCAGTACCCATACAGTGCCAGCCCAGAGACCCAGGCCAGACCGCCTGGGCCCAAAGATAACACTTCTCTCCTGGCACCAGGGGAAGAGCCAGGTCATGGTCTCCACAGCTTAGCCATCCTCCCTCTCGGTTGGAGGTGCCAAAGTGAGCCCGTCTTGAGATGCCAAATCCTGCCCCCAGGGAGGTAGCATTCCTATCCCAGGGTGCCAAGCCCAGAGGACCAACCCAGCCCCCCCTTATGATTCTACGCAGGTGGTAAGAAGACTACCAGCCATTAGTTATTCCTCAATCAACCTCGAGGCTGGGAAGTGAGTTAGAACTCACAGTGGACACAAAGTCCATTCCTCAGACAGCGGCTGGAAAACCCCTTTCCCTGTGAGGGTGCCCACACCCCCGTGTCCCCGGTTGTACTGCCTGGCCCTGCCAGTTCCAGCAAAGGGAGTCTAGTGACAGTTCTGAGCATGGACTGCGTACCAGACACTTTGCTGAGACTTTTCAAACACGACTCTGTTTAGCCCTCACAGCAATCAGTGTGATAAATCCTATTATTGCCCCCATTTTGTAGATGAGGAAACTGAGGCACAGTGAAGTGAAGAGGTTTGCCCAAGATCATCCAGCAAGTAATTGTGGAAAGCATCATTCAAACCCCTGGTCCTCTGGCTCCCAAGTCCAGGCCCTACCACACAGCAGTCAGGGTGATGGCCAGACCTGTGGGGAGTTTACCTGGAGAGGCTTGAAGAGCCTCAGAGTGGGCGCCAGCTCGTGCAGAGCCCTGCAAGGCCCCAGGCTTCCTGCGCACAGCAGAACGCCCAGCTCTGTTGCCTGGCTGCCCCTCTGCTCTAGGGGCCTTGAGAAACACAAGGCAGCCCTGAGAGCTTGGGTTTAGAGTCCTGAGTGGGAGATCGGGTGTCACTTTGGGCCACACAACCAGCACCTGGCAGGGTGGGATCTCCCACCTGGAGAGCCTCATCTGACCCACCCCTGCCTCAGGACAGTGAGAAAGCACATTATCCCCAGGCCTGAAAGTGGGTAAGGTAGGAGGGAGTGCAGAGACCCCAATGTTTCCAGAAAAGAGAAAGCCATTCCCCCTCAGGATTCTCCAAACCAGCCTTCCCCTTCCTCAGCTCAGCCCCGAGTTAGGAGTCAGTAACCTTGTCAGAGCCCTGGGTGAAAGGAGAAAGCGGGGGAGAGGAGAGAAAAACAGGAAAGGGCAGGCAGGGGGCCTGAGGCCTGGGGGAGAGGGAAGATGATGGAAGGGAGTGATTTGGAAAGTCATGGAACACTCCAGCGGGATCTCCTGAGGAGTGGGCCCAGGCTCGGCATAAAAATCGCTGTGATGTAATGGGACAGCTGCAGCTGGCCCTAATCCCCACTAACGACTTCTCGGCCCTGCTCTCTGACTGCTGCCCCCTCAGCCTGGCATGCACAGCCCTCCCTGGGGGCACGGCAGGAACCAGGCCAAGCCTGGCAGCTCCAGCTCCAGGACAGCCCCCACCCACCACCATGACCCCTCCTCCCCCTCTTCTCTTTCATACAAGCCCCAGACCCAGCACATGGCTCTGACCGTGTCCCCTCCCCGATAGCCTTGCCTCCCCAGGTTCTGCCATATTGGATTGACAGAAACCCCAAATGAGCTGAAGACATTCAAGACACAAGATGACTACTTGGGACGAAGAGCAGAGTGAGCTAGTGTCCACCCACCTCGCCACGGGCAGGAGGGGCTAGGTGATGGGCACGCTCTGTGTCCTGAACCCAGAGGCCACGGGATTAGGGCATCAAAGTGGATGGACGCTTGTGAGAATGGCCTGTGGGTTGGTGTACGGAGGTCAACTCCAGCATCCTGGGGAGGCGCTGGTGTTGTTTCCTAGAGAAGTGTAATTCCTTTTGGCTTACAGAGCAATTACTGGGCCAGGAGAGGATTTATCCCCAGCACTCGGCTTTGTTGGCAGTGCAGCTTGTATACAAGTCACATCATTGACGTTGTCATCAATTCTCCTTCCCAACAAGTAGTGAGAGGGAGGCAGGCAGAGAGCAAGCACCATTCACCGAGGCAGGGCTCCAGAGGGGAGGCTGCAGGGGTCTGGGGGGCCAGCAACTAGAGGCTCATCCAAGCCCAGTGGCACCAGCCTGGGTGGCCCAGGCCCCATGCTTCCCACACACTCCAGGGCACTAAGCAAGGCGTGACCCTCCCCTCAATTTATGTCGAGGTTTCTGGGCTAAGAGTCCACTCGGGTGGCGGGTACCATTTGAAGAGCTGGCTGGCTCAGGACTAGATCTCAGGGAGGACTTCCAGAGGCTCCAAAGTAGATGTCTCGAAGAGGTGGGAGGAAGAAGCACTGCCTCAACTTTAAGGAGAGGGGCTTCCATCTCCTCAGTCTTGTGAGGATGGACAGCCCAGGCTAGAAGCAGAAGACTGGATGCAACAACATTTGGAGGACTGGAGTTCTGGAGCTTTTGTGTTGGTTCAGGTCCCCCAAGAAGGAGACGCCATGATGGAATCAGACACACAGAGTCATTGGAGGGGGACACCGGTGAAGGATCAAGGAGGGAGGAGAAGTAGACGGGGAGAGGGAAAAGGAAGGAAGGTTGAGTAGGAAGAATCTCGAATGGCCACACACTCTACAAAAGCTCTGGGCAGGCCACAGAGAGCCCTCGAGCCACCGCTGCCATTAGAGGAGCCCCGCGTCCCGCAGGGATGAACCCCACAAGGTCCCCACCACATTCGGTCATTGGTGGGAGCAGCCTGGGGAAGTGTGGGTGCAGCACAAACGCTGAGGTGGATCCAGAGGGGTGGCAGCTCGCTACCCACAGCAGAAATCTAAGTCGTGTGTGTCCACGGCTGCCACGGGTCACCCTGGCACCCCAGGGATCTCCACCTCCATGATTCGGGGGCCTCTCTTCCTGAGGGTGTAGCCCCTATCGCTCCAGTAGATCTCAGGGCCACAGCTGTGCACAGCCTCTCCTTCCCCAAACCGTTCTAAATTCCCCTCCCTCAGTTGTCACCTGCCTTCATTCCTGAGGCGTCTGAGCCCTTGATAATGACACCCTTCGCAGGCCAGGGCTGTTGCATGTGTCCGTTCACAGCTAAAGCAGAAGAGGTCCAAGTTGTCACCCGTGCCTGTCACATAGCCCCCTCCCCGCCTCACATGTGACAGCAGCCTGACCTCCTCCTGCCGGTCAGGGCCAGTTACACCTGCCAAGATGTGACTCCTTGCCTGCTGGCCTGGAACACGAGGAGTCCAAGTGTGCCCAGCAGAGCCCAGAGGGGCAGGGATGGGAAGCACACAGTCCCCACACTGGGTCACTGGAAGTGATGTGAGTGGGGTCACACCTGTTTTCATCCCTTGTATTCTTCCTGTTCGGGCCACAGCGCCATGTAGAGGCCTTTCAGAGTATTGCCACCGAGCTGGCATTTCAGCTGGCATTGGGAGCTACAGTGGGGCTGTCGCTTGATGGAGCCTATGGTGGTCGACAGTGATCCTCTAGCATCCTGTGCAGCCAGACTGAGGAATTAAATGGGGATAAGACAGGGACCCCCATCCTGCGTCCTTTAGGGCTCTACGACGACACCGATCTCTCCCTGACCTCGGGTACAATATCACTTTTGATTTACTCTCTTGGTGGGTGGGGGCAGTCTCAGAGGTCTCCACTTGGCCCTTGTCCGCAGACCATGGGCTTATTGTGGTGTCAGCATGTCAATTCCAGTTCTGCACTGGGGAATGCCACATCCCCTAGCAGTGAATTTGCCCTGTTCTCCGCGGTCCTTGCCAGGCTGTTGAATCCCATGTCCTGAGAAAGTGCCCTGCAGGTCAATGCAGTCTTGCTTATCCCCCCACATCCCACCCAGGAATGCTCGCCTGGCTTCTGCTGGAACGTGCTAGAAGTGTGTGCCACTCCTTGCTCCTTGGGTGTAATCTCTCCTCCCTCATCAGGTCCCGCTGTCCCCAGCTTAGTTATTAGCCTGGCAGCCAGGAACACAGGTAGAGGCAGCTCTCAAGGGGGGCACCTCTCGCCTTGCAGGGCAAGCCTGGAATGGTGTTAGCTCTTGTAGCGGAAGGCTGGGCACCTCCCTGTGCTCTGAAGGACACAGAGCAGGGTGGGGGGCTTCTATCCATGTATCCTCAACACAGTTTCAGAGTTGCAGATTTTTCCAGCCTGAGCTCGCACTTAGCATAACAAAGCTGGCGTGCTTGAGCATCTCTGGAGCCCTGTGATTCCCACTCTCAAATCCTACATCTGCTCCTCCGCTGTGTCCACTGCTCCACGGCAGGAGGAGATGGGGCCTCTGTGTAAGCTACCTGAGAGGGTCTCTAGCTCTCACATTGACCCTTTAACGGTCAGTGGCCCTCAGTTTCTCATGAACCCTCTCTAAGTGCCAACATCACTAAATAATAACCAGCCGACTCTGCTGCCCCTCCGGCGTCACATCCCGGGCATCTCAAAGCCCGATTCACTGTGCCTGAGAGAGCGTTCCCCTCCACCGTGATGTCCTCCCAGGCCCCCGCTGGTGGAAGCTTCACCGCTGGGCTGCCACACTGTGCCAGGGACTCTCTGGGCCCTACTTTGCACTCAAGGTGGGGCCTCCTTGCTGCCAGGCAGTGAGTGAGCCAGGCCCAAACTTTCCCTTTTGCATCTATTTTCTCAGACCACTCCGGGTACCACTTTTGATCATCCGAGGCCTCCAAGAAGAGACAGCAAGACAAGATTTGATGAACAAGAGTTTCATTGGGGGAAACACCTGTGACAGATAAAGGGGCGGGGACAGGAGAAGGCGGGGCAGGCTTCTGACCTCCACACAGGTCTGGCCCTGAGAAAGGAGAGGGGAAGGAAGGAGGGGCCTCAGACTCCAGCTCAGCTCTGGGAAGCTTGCCCCGGGCCAAAGGGGAGTCCTCAGGCCAGCCTCAGAGGAGTCCCGCCCCTCAGGAATGGGTCTCCACTAGGACCGGCCATGCTCAGTCACTGGAGGGAGAAGCCAGGGGACATGTGGCCTCTGCAAATGCCATGGTGGATCCAGCCAGGCGGCAGCTGGGTTGTTGTTCAGCCACGCTCCCCACGGCAGATCTGAGCGTTGTGTTTCCATGGCTGCTCCAACGACAAAGCAGGGAGTATGGGAACTCCAGGGCAGGAATGACCTCGGGATGGAATTGATGGTTGAGTTTGCCAGGGGCCAACTCAGGGTGAGACTTCTACCAGTTCCCCAAACTTATACCAAGAGGTGGTACCTTCTGGGATGAGATGGAGAGCAGAGCCCGAGAAAGGCTGGTGCCTGCGGCCAGGGACACGCCTGGCCTGCAGGGTGCTGACTCCCTGACCTGTCGCCACAGTGTCCCCCAGTCCAAGCAGGAGTCTCAGGGCACTCCTCCCTTGCCTCTTTGAGATGGATTCTTTTAAGACAGAAGGCAAAGTGCCAGGGCTTCCAGGGCAGCCCCACCTGCCCTGGAGACCTCCCCTCCACCCACCTGCATGAGATGGTCCCAAACCACCTTTGCCATCACCCCATAATCTCCCAGGCCTCTGTGGGGATCAGAGCCAAGCCTGCTCCATACAGATGGCCCTCAGTTGGGAAGGGCCCATGTAGAGAAGTTACTGGGCCCACTGCTGGTGGTCTCTCAGCAGACAGCCTCAGTGGGAATCCCACTGAGGGGTCCCTGCCGAGTCTGGCAGCCCCAGGACACCCCCGGCCTCACATCCCCCTGAAGCACCTGTCCACAGGCATCCTCATGATGATGGGAAGGTCGAGAGGTGGGGTCCGTTCATCCTGCCACACCTTGGGTGTGTGGAGTGAGGACAGGGTTAGTGCATCCGTCCCTAGCCTCCGCAGGGTGGTCTTCACACCATCCCAGAGTGCCAGCACCCTCCCACCTTAGGGGAGTGCTGACTTGTGGTGTCCACGCTCCGCCTGCCTCCAGGGCCCCGCGGGGACAAAGGGAGTCAGGGGCTTTCGCCCTCAGCAGCTCCTACTCACATGCCGCCCTGCTTGCCTTGAGCCCACGTTCCCAGCCCTGGGCCACCCTCGCCGGCACTCCAATTCATGGCTTGGGAGCCAGACCTCCCATCTGTTCAGCCCCCTTCCCCTTCCTTCTACCTCTGGCCTCTTGTACCTCCAACCTCCTCCCCCGGACCCCTTCCTCCTGGAAAAGAGGTGTTTCCTCCACCCTCACCTCCAGGCAGGCTCTGGAAGCACAGGGGGCTGAGGAAGGAAAGGCATCAGGGCGTGACGTTCACTTCTGAGGAATCAGGAGCTGATTGCTCTAATCTTAGCCCAACCACGTGTTCCTGACTGCAGTCACTGATGGGCACCAGACGGGCGCTGCTGAAATCAGGACACTTGACCTTCCTGCCATGCAGGCAGCCCCTCCAAGAGGCAGGGCGTGGGCACCAGCCTGGGTCACAGGAGCCTGCCTCGCATGACGTGGAGCCCTCCTCCCTGCCCTCCGACCTGGGGACAGCCCTCTCTCCCTCGGCCCCTGCTCTGCGGACAGGTCCCTCCGTCTGCCTGCCTAAACGTCGGCAGTGAGCTGAGGAGAAGCTTGTGAGGAATGGTCCTGAGACCTGAGAGCTGGAAGCTCCTCAGAGATCACGGATCATTTTGCCAAAGGGGAAACCGAGGCCCTGTGAGGGAGAGGAGACAGGCACAGCCATAGCAGGGGCCGTCAGTAGAGCTAATGCCCATGCGAGGCCGGGAGGGTCTCTGCCCTTTCAACTTCATGGCAGCCCCTGCCCTCTGAGCCCTCTTATCTAGTAATTTCCAAATCAAGTTAAGAGTCAAGTAGTACACAGCCACCGAAGAGCTCAGGGTGGAAGTTGGAGCTCTGGGTTCTAACAACAGTGATTCACGTAATGAATTATTTTATTCCCCCGTTTTACAGATGAAAAACTAGGCTCAGGTGGGTTGAATAATCTGACCAGCCACAGCAAGTGGTCCAGCTACAATTCAAAGCCAGGTCTTCTGACTCCAAGTTTGACTTTATGCCACCGCTGCTCTGCCAGCTACTTCCATGTGACCTTGGAAGGTCACATCACTTCCCCTCTCTTGGCCTCGCTCTCTTCCCTCTGGACAATGAGAAGGGTGGCCCAAATAGTCTCTGGGAGGCAAGTGCAGTGGGGCCAGGAGCGGGCCCCACCCTCCTCTGCCCATCCCCACATCAGTCCAAGGGGACACAGCGTAGTGGAGCAGACAAATGCTTGTGGTGATTGATTGTTTCTCTGGTTCTCTCTCCTTCCCTCCATACTGCACAATCCTCCCTGGTTCCCTTTTCTCCTCACGCGCCCACCTCACTCCCGCACCTCCCCATCTCATCCCAACTCCTGGCCCTGGGGCGCTTCATCTGGTCCTTACTCCCCTCCCCCAACCCCTCCTGCCATCTCTCCCTTCTGCCTCATTCCTAGGGCTCTGGTCCAAAGAACACTGACATCCACTATGCAGAGCTGGACACATCCGCCCTGGAACTCATGCCAGGGCCACGGAGCACCACGCTAGGGTCTGAAGAGGTTGTGGAATATGCCACCATCCAGCTGAGCCCACCCTAGCACATGACCCCTAGCGGCCCACCCTGCCTCTGGACCACAGGTACACTCTGCCCACTACACTTCCCAGCAGTGCAAATGCCCAGCTGCACAGAGGCCTGGAGTGATGCAGAGCTGGGGGCTTCAGCAATGGATAAAGGGGGGTGGCGGGGAGCCAGACAGGTGCAGGAGAAGGAACGTGGACCAGGAGCCCAGAGGTCTGGAATGTAGTCCCCTTCTGCCGCCAATGTACTGTGTTACCTTCATTTCCCCTTTTGGAACCTCAGTTTCTCCACCTGTGAAACAGAGAGGTTGGAAATAAATCTCTAGGGCTCCTTCCTGCTCCAGCGGCCCCCATTTATCTTTCTATGGGTCCAATGGGCACACGCCTCTCCCAGAAGTGGCCTCACTCCCTGCAACACTGACGCCCCTTAGCCGTCATGGGCACCTGGGTGCCACATTCTATTTTCTTACCATGGCTCAAGGCTGCACACCCACATTTCCTCCTGACCTTGACCTCTCGGCTCAGCTGAACAGTTTGAGGCAAAGTTCCTATCCCCTGAGGGGCTCCCAGCAAAGTGACCACCCAGGGCCCCTGAGCTGAAAAGGGACCAGCTGGGCTCTGCAGGGTGTGGTGAGCAGGCCTCTCTGTGCAGCATGGATCCTGAGTCACTTAGAGGCCACAGGGTTGAGAACTCAGATATTGACTTGGGGAGATGGTGAGGTCAGAGGCGTTTCAGCAAACACGTGAGCCTTCCTGAGGGATTAAAGTAAGCTGAAGGCCCCTCAAACTGAGAAAGTAGAATCATAGGGCTGGAGACTTGGGTCAGAGGGTCCACACACACACCCCAGCTACAGATGAGGAAAGCTGACCTCGGGGCCCTGTACTTGACATGGTTGGGGGATGAGCAGGGTGGAAGAGGATAAAGAGAGGGGCAGGATGGAGAAGGGAAGGATCAGCCAGGAGAGACATGGCAGTGCTGAGTGTGAGAAAAGTCCCACAAGACCTGCGAGAGCTGGCATGGGGGGAGGACCCAGGAGGAAGTCGCTGGCGGCCCCTGCAGACCGTTCCCCACCGACTAGGAGCCAGTTGGGCCCTGGGACCCAGGAAGGGCCAGGACTCTGCTCCTACCCTATGCCACCCATCTCCACCCCGCTGCCTCTCAAGCTCTGTGTTCCTGCAACACATCATCCCCCAGCCGCCTCTGCAGGTCAATTTCCTTGAGCCTCAAACCCCCCCCACAGTGGGTATGGAGGAGTGAAGACCCAAAGGGATGCAGGGACCTCCCCCAGGCCCCTGCACAGCCACCCTTGGAGAACCTGCCACTGGGATCGGCTGTCTCCCTACTCTGACAGGTCCTCCCCCTCGCCAAGGAAAGGGTGCTGCGGGCCGGCGTGAGGAAGGGGCTGGGCGCCAGGCGGGGTTTCTGACCTCCCCTTCCCCCCGCCCCCACTAACCAAGGGAAGCAGCTCAGCTATTGCAGAGGCTTCTTGTGAGGTCCGGGCCCCAGGGAGGGCCGCCCCGCCACGGCCCGGGAGGAGGGCATGAGGCTTGCAGTGAGGGAGACAGGCAGGGGGAGGCAGAAAAAAGCCATTAATCCCATAAATCCTAATTTGGAAGCCCTCCCGGCCCCTCTGAAGTACAGGGAGTTGGGGTGGGTGTAATCCTGGGCGCGGCTGGCGGAAACCCAGGAAAGGGACGGGTTCTGCTGCCTTTCCCCTCCCCCACTGCCCACCCCACCTCACCCACATTCCCACCGTCAGCAGAGCTAAGGGTGCCACATCCTGGGCCCCGGGGAGGCCCTCTGTTTGGGTCCAGGATCTGAAAGGTGCTGGACCAGCGTGCCCAGGACAGGAGAGAAGCTGTGACGAATTGACAGCTTCCAGGGAGGCTGGGCAGTGTGGAGGGGCGGGAGCACAGAGCTAGGGCCAGGGTCGGGGCGGGCAGGGGGCTCCGAGCTGGTGGCTTGGTGGAGCGGAAGGAGGCTGCCAGCCGGGAATTAGCTGGCCCCCCGCCCCTGGCCGCCTCCTACCACGTGTTCTCACTTCCCCTCCCGGCTGGAGGAAGGAAGATGTCAGACAGGAACAGGTGCACGGGCCGCGGGCAGAAACGCCCCCCCCAATCTCTCCCCACCCCCTTGCCTGGGCGCAGGCCTGAGCCATAAAGCCCAGGGAGATCCAGGATGGGAGCTCCTCCCCTCCCCCTCCCCCCATCCCTTGGGCCGTCTGATGCCATCAATGAGGCCTTGGCCAGAAACTTCTTGAAACCTCCAGACCATTAGACACCAACAACTGGCGAACTAGTCTGAGAGAGAGGTGCCTCCCCTGGAAGGAGACGGAGGATGGCAGGTGAGGGACCAGTGGGCCCCGTGGCACAGGCTCACCCCATAGCCCAGATTCCCGGGCAGAAGAGGCTGGAAGCTGGGGCCCTGGGATCCGCCTCTGCCCCCAGGCCACCCTCTCCCACGCCTCCTTCCTGCCCCACGCAGCCCACTCGGCCCTGTCTCCTTTCTCCGCCCCGGGACGGGCCAGTCCCTCTGTCTGCCCGCAGCATTTCCTGTCCCCCAGTCCCTCTTCCCCGCCGGCCTCTCACTCTCCCTTTCACCAGCTGCCTCACCCCCTTTCTCGGTTCACATCTGTTTCTCTCTCATGTCTCTTCACGGCCCCCCACACCCTCCCTCCTCTCTCTCCCACCCCGGCTGCCTCTGCCCTTTCATCTCGCCCTTCCCTGGGCCCTCCCCACTGAAGTTGCCAGTTCCAGAGGCCGTAACTTCAGAAGGAGATCAAAGCTGGGCTCCCCCATCAAAGACCAGACTCTCCAGGACCGCACTCCCCCCACCCAATAGACTGTAACTCTCCCTGACAGGCCAAAGTCCTGCATCCCAGCACCCCGGGAAGCACATTCTCAGCCAGAGCCTGGTTCTGGAAAGGCCATTGTGTTTGATGGAAAGCTCCCAGCACTTGGGATTCAAACAACAAGCTGGAAAACTATAACAGCCAACCGCTTACTGGCTGTGTGACCTTGGGCGAGTCACTGAACCTCTCTGACACATAGCCACATTACATGTTAAACGGGACTATAATCTACTTTATAGGATTGTTGAGTCGATTAAAGGAGAGAATGCAGGTGAAATATCTAGTACGATGCCTGTCTTACAGCTGGTGGTCAGTAAATTGATGCTCTTTTTTTTTTTTTTTTTTTTTTTTGCGGTACGTGGGCCTCTCACTGCTGTGGCCTCTCTGTTGCGGAGCACAGGCTCCAGACGCGCAGGATCAGCGGCCATGGCTCACGGGCCCAGCCGCTCCGCGGCATGTGGGATCCTCCCGGACTGGGGCACGAACCCGTGTCCCCTGCCTCAGCAGGCGGACTCTCAACCACCGCGCCACCAGGGAAGCCCAGTTGATGCTCTTAATACTACTGCTACTACAATAGTACTCCCAGGGCTGGAAGTGTGTAGAGACCAGGGCAGAGGTGTCCAGGGAGTAAGGCCTACTGCTGCCCTGTAGGACAGGAGTCCTAACACCCCCAAGGGGTCACTCGGCACACAGGCTCCACCTGAACCCAGACCTCTGGGCCTCATCCTCACCAGGATGCAGTGGCCACTTGAAAGCCCCTTCCCATCACCTCCACCAGGCACTCAGCTCTATCTCCAAACTGGGCTCTCCTGCCCTGGCGGCCGCTTCTCGCCAAGCCTCTGGCCCAAGTCCTCACCCTCAGCTTCGGCCCGGCCCCACATCCCTCAAGGGGATGATGGCGTCTACATGGGGTGGGAGGTGGAGCTGGAAGGCCGAGGCTGCATTTATGAAACTTTTCTTGGCTCCAAACATCAAGGAACTTCAGGAAGACGTGACTTGAGTAAGTCCCTAAACCTCCCGAAGCTTGTTTTCTCATTTGTAAAATAAGGGGTTAGCGGCCTCAAATCCTCCTTTGGCAGCAGGCGCTGCATGCATTATAATTTTAACGAACCGAGGAAGTAGAACTCAAGGCCCTCTGAGGCCCCCTCCGGACGGGAGACACTGCACAGATCTTCCGTCTGCACCGCTTCCCACAGCCAACAGCCCTGAGCTCTCAGCTCACCGGAGCCTCCACTGGTCCTGCTTTTCCAGGGAGTGGCTGAGGCTCCGGAGGTGACGGGACCTGCCCCCAGGCCACACGGCCAGCCCTGGCCTCTCTCAGGCCCCCAGCCCCACACCATCTGATGGGAATTATTCTTCTCAGGTTGTAAATGCGCACATGGGGGCTCAGAGCCTAGGTACACAGGCCGGGCTCAACGTTGCTGGCCCTGCGCCACCCGCTGGGACCCACTGGACCCTCCCTTGGCTGTCCGCCCCCCATCCAACAAAGCCCATCCCTGACTCCCTAGTCCCAGGGCTTCAAATGGCAGCACCCCACCCTCCAGATCACCTGCCCCCCCCGAACACACTGTGAGGAAAGCAACCTGCTCCTACCTGCTTCCTGGCTCAGTGCCCCCCACACACCCCAGGGCCCCCATAGGACTGTCCGCGCTGATGCCTCCATCAGCTCTGTATCTAAGCTCTCTGGTACACAGCCACCAGCCTCGGACTTGGATGTCAGTATAATCTTATTTTTCATTTTAATTTAAACTGACACACACGGCTAGGGTCTGCCATACTGGACGGCACAGATAGAGGTGCCACCAAAATGCCTGGCCTCTGCCCCTCTCCTCCGCAGGCACATTCAGCAGTGGAGACTTTTGAAGCGTGTCTGTGGATTGTTTGCGGTGGCGAGGTGGACAAGGGAAGTTCCTGCCCCCGGGCTCCCCACACCAGACCAGCCTCCTCGGTTGAGCCCTGAGTGGCCATGGCCCAGATGCGGCCAGGCACGGGGCACGGTGGGAGGTGGAAGGTAGAGTGATGCCCGGAGGGGAAATGGCCACCTTACCCGCTACCCCCAGACACACCCCACCCCCGCAAATCCCTGCAGGGGGTGTGCAGCCTGAGCAACCCCCCAGGCCCTGGCTACTCTTTCCTCCCCTTCCTGAGGACGGCCTTTTCTCCCAGGACCCCTCGCAATCCCACATGTTCTTCCTCCCCTTTAGGCCTGGAGGAGGTGGGAGGCCCAGGCTCACCCCTGGAAGGGGCTTGGGAGCCGAATGGCCAAAGTCTTTTTTTTTTATAAATTTATTTATTTATTTTTGGCTGCATTGGGTCTTTGTTGCTGCGCACGGGCTTTCTCAAGTGCGGCGAGCGGGGGCCACTCTTCGTTGCGGTGCGCGGGCTTCTCACTGCGGTGGCTTCTCTTGTTGCAGAACACGGGCTCTAGTGGGCTTCAGTAGTTGTGGCACGTGGGCTCAGTAGTTGTGGATCGCGGGCTCTAGAGCACAGGCTCAGTAGTTGTGGCACACGGGCTTAGTTGCTCCGTGGCATGTGGGATCTTCCTAGACCAGGGCTCGAACCCGTGTCCCCTGCATTGGCAGGTGGATTCTTAACCACTGTGCCACCAGGGAAGCCCAGCCCAAGTCTTATGGACAACCTCTTGGGAGGCCAGGAGTTGTGCAGGCCGGGCAGGCCAGGGAGAAGAGGGCCGGGGAGCCTCCCCCAGAGCCGGCCAGGCTCCTCCACTCATTGGCCTCAGCTGTCTTCAGAGGGCGGAATGGAAGCTGCTGCCTCGGCCCCTCCAGCCCAGTCAGACCCTAGGAAAGTGAGCTGGTGGGGCAGAGCTCCCCCTGCTGGGCAGCCCTGGAAGCGTGCCCCTGCCCCCAGGCCACTGCAGCCAGGGAGTCCTCAGCCCCAAGGTGAGCTCCCCCAGGGAAGACACTGGAGGACTTCAGGTGGGAGTGGGAACAGGATGGAGTGACTGGGGACCCCGAGACATACTGGCCAGGGCTCAGGGTCGCGGGGAGCCAAGTGAAGATCAGTTCAGGATCCCAGTCATCCCACTGCTACTCACTTCTCGCCCCAGAGAGAACCCCCTTCTCCCCCTTCCCCCCCTCCATTCCTCTAAACCCTCCTCTGCAGCACGGGGAGGTCAGCCCTGGACAGACCTGAGTTCAGGCCCCGCTCTGCCACTTACTTGCGTGTGGCCATGGGTGAACAGGGAGAATAACGACCCCCTCCCACATTGCGGGGAGGAGGGGATGGACTGGGAGGTGCCCAGTGGGCGGCAGACCCCGTTATCACCCGTTCTTTTCCCTGCCCTCCCTCTTCCCCTCCTGTCTTTCCCTGGAGCTCCAGGATGAGACCTGCTGGGCCCCTGGCCCTCCAGAGCTACTGGGAAGACCGCTACCTGGAGCTGGCCACCTACCTGACCACGTCCCCAAGCCTCTTTTCACTGACCTCCCTGGGCTCTGTACCTGCCTCTAATGGCCATCCATGTAGAGGACACTGTCCCCTCTCCCATCCTCATCCCAGCCCCCAGCTGCTGCTCTGGGCCAGCCCAGGACAGAAGCCTCATCCTGTACGCCAGTCCCCTCCACCCAGACCTACAAACCCTCAGGCTCCACTTCCGTCCGGCACACATGGGGCTTTCTTGTGAGTCAACAGTTGGTTGAATGCATGGAATCTGGCTGAGAGTGAGCAGGCTGCCCGAGTGTGTACCTCTCCCCACCACCACACACTCCCCACCCTCTCTCTGATGCTTACAGACAGAGCCCCAGCCTTGACTACTCTCCGTCCCCCACCTCCCTGAAGCCAGGGCCAAGACTGCTGCCTCTCCTCTCCTGCTGGGCAGCTGACCGTTAGGGTCACAGGAAGAGGACAATAGAGCTGACCCCACGAGGCGGCTCCCCCAGGTCTCCAGCACCCCACAAATCACCCCCAAACTCAAATAGCAAGTTCCTTCTTCCCACTCCCCACCAGCTCAGGCACTGTAGGCAGGTCACCAAAAAAGGTCAAGCCACGCGCTCTGCTGGCCGCTCAGAGCTTGGGATATCTATCGGGCCAGGTCCCCTTGCTCACCGTCAGGGGAACGTCAGGGGAAGAGATCCAGGAAACCTGGGGGCTCCCAAATTATGAGATCCTCCTCCTGCAGGAGCTACACGGCTTCTGTTCCAACCAGGCTCTCCTCTGACTGGGAAAGAGCCAACCCAGGAGGCCATGGAGAGGCTCCCATCTTCCAGCAACCTCCAACCCTCGGGCCTGGAGCAGAGTGCATCTCCAGAGTGTCAAGTGCCATTGATTGAGAGGGCCCTGGGGGCATCTGGGCTGGACCTTATAAAGGTGCCATCTGTCCCTCCTACTCACATCTGCCCACAAGCTAGCAGGCCCTGGAGAGCCGGGAGGGGGCAGCGGGGCCTGGCTGTCCCAGTCCCCAGATCACTGGACCGGTATGTGGTCATCTCAGAGTCAACCTTCTTCTTGCTCCTGGGCCAAAGAATGCAAGGAGGGGACCAGGCTGGCTCTTGTACACAATCATGGGTAGAGAGCAAGAGCGGGTCACTGCCAAGGCAGCTCAGGAATGTCCCTATCTCCTGGATAGGATAAATCTTTTCTCCCAGAATTCCCAGTTTCATCTAGGCCCCCCATGGGCTGAAGAGGCTTCAGGGGGCCTCCATCTCCCCCACCAAGTCTTCCCTTCTCAAGAGTCCCCTGGGGATCTATTTCTGGGATCAATCAGATTGAGCCCTACCCTGGCAGAGGGTCAGGAAGCTCAGGAGGAGAAAGGTCCAGCAGAAGGCAGCCGAAGTGTGTGTAGCTTGTCTGAGAGGCCTGAGATAACCTTTCTGGCCTTTGACAAGAAAAAACTTATGCTATCATTCTACATTTCCAGCCAGCTGCCCAGCCTCTAGCCCTGCCCGCCTTCCCCCCACCCACCCTGACCTCAGTCCTCATCCCCAAACTAGGACTGTGGACCCAGCTATGCTTGCAGAGAAGACCTACCATCCCCCCACCACATACAAACTTGTACAGAGTAGGTCATAACCCCGGGAGCACACTGACCCAGCGTAGGTCTGCTAATTTGAGTTCCATTTCTATAAAGCGGGGTGAATCAGTATATCATAGTCACTACATCCTGATTTCAGCAAGGCATTTTTCCAAATGTGGACAAGATAGAGAAATATGGGCTACCTGGGACAGCAAGGTAGGTTCAAAATATCTGTACACTGGTGCCCGGAGGTTCCAGTGTGGTTTTACAGACTCTCTTTTGCTTTGCTTCAGCTCTCATCATTTCTTTGGGTGAAGAAAGTGTGCTTATTGAAACCTTATGGGTAAAAGAGGTAGAGTTGAAAGGAATTAGGAATATTCTGTATCATGAAATTGGTCATTGAAAAGGTCTGTAAAAGATAAGAGCTTAGATCAATTAGATCGAAACCAAAAAATAAAATTTAACAGAAATGAAAAAAAATTTTAACAGAGGCAAATGTAAAGTCCTTTATTTAGGTTCAGAATTCAGTCACATACATTTAGGTTGAGAGAGTCCTGGTTTATTTGCAGTTCATGTAAATTTCATTGACTATATGTTTAAAATGAGTTAGCAGCTTTTGAGGTTTGCTTAAATTGGTAGATACAACCCAGTGCTGTTTAACATAGCTGTTCAATGACTACACCCATTCCCCCATTGTTTGTTTGTTCACTTGCTTGCTTGTTTATTTGTTTTATTTTTACATGTTTTTGCTCTGTGAGCCTCAGTCTTTCCACCCTGCCTTCAACATAGCTTCCCTCATGGTCACAGGATAGCGGCCACAGTTCCAGGCATCACATCTAGGCTCAAATTTCTACTAGAAGAAGAGACCAGCTCTTCTTGTGTCTTTTTAAAAAGGGAGGAAACCTTTACCAGAAGCCTCTAGCAGGCTTCTCCTCCACCTCATTAGCTAGAATTATGTCATGTACCCATGCCCTTGTCAAAATCATTCATTTGGGAAGGGAAATGGGGTGACAGAGAGAAGAGATACAATTAGGTAACCAAAAGTTCCTGCTCTGATGGCAGTGAACTTTCTATCATTAGAGATGCTCAAGACTGAATAAAACCTGCCAGAGATATAAGAGGAGATTCTGGTAGTGGGTCGGAGTTGGATATGATGACCTTGAGGTCCTTTCCAGCCTAGAAGATGTCAGTCTTCTATAATTCAATAACTATACATGGCTCACAAGTGTACACACTTCCTCAACCAAGGACCATGTCTCTGGTTGAGATCTCATGAAGTAGACTTTGTGACTGAAGGCAATCTCCACGCCCTAGGGGTGTCCCTCACTTCACACTGCTCACCCTTCTCTCTCAAAGACCCCCTTCTTTGTCTCCTTCTCTCCATGACCACATCTGGGCACCTCAGAATATCTCAAGAGACTGGAGTAAAAAAACAGACAAAAACAGAACAGGGGCTGATCCCAGCCTTCCGCCCAGGTGCGGGCTCTCGGGGCCCAGCCAGGGAGGGAATTAACACCCACAGTAGCAACACACCTGTGGAGCCACTCTTGTGTGTAAGACAAAAGGAACCAAAGGAAAACTGTCCCTTCGATTTCTGACTCAAAGAGCTTGCAGTATAATTGGAGGCAGGAGACAGAATACACCGTGGAACCAAAAAATAGTCATTCTATTTTCATACACCACACGTGAAAACCAGCCAGGTTTCTTATATCTAAAGAGAAAAATAGTCATCTAAGATTAGTACTCAGCGACAGAGGATGGCGACAGAGAGTAAATGCTCTGGGAACACAGAGGATGAAGAACAGTGTTATTAAAAATAATAGTAGCCGACGATAACAACAACAATAGACATTTCCAAACGTGGTAAGACCGTCCCTTGCCTGGAGACTGTGACCACCAGCTGTGCATCCCCACCATGGAGACTGGGTGCCAGGGAAGATACAGGAGAGGTCCGCACCTGCTCCTGCAGATGTGTGCCCACCTCGCTTCTGATGAGATTTTTGTACCCTTGCCAAATATAAAACAGGACATTATCATGTGTTTGAAAACTAGCAACTCCCAAATTTTGAAGAGTATCCTAGGTGTTGGGCTCAGTGCTAGGAGCTTTAAGTACATTATCTAATTTAATTCTCAATGATCCTAATGCTCTCTTGAAGCCCCTTTAAGGCTCTGAGATTCACCCTTTCCTTTAGTCTTCAGATAAATATGGTTCCCCTCCCCATGCTCTCCAAGATTCCCGAGAATTGCCAGGACCTGGCATTTTCATGATTCCCTCTCATCCTGATGATGTCCTCTTCTCTCTCAGTCCTGTTCTGCCTCAGTTCTGGAGTTCATGCCTTTTTTGTCTTCTTGTTGATCTACAGAAGCGGGGTACTTAACCAGCGGTGGAGTGGGTGCAGGGAGAATCCAGGAAGGAAGGCTTCCTAAAAGAAATGACAGGTGGGGTGGCTCTGCTTTTTCCTTAATTTTCCCCCAAACATTACTAACGTAAGGAGGGACTTAGAACTTTACCGAAAGTTGAGAGTAGCTGGGGAAAATATGGGCGCTTCTCTGAGCCCAGCAAACAGCTGGAAATTTAAAACCCAGATCTGTTCTTGCAAGTTCCACCACCACCACCCCCCGCCACCAGGCACATCCTCTGAGTCGCCTCTTCAGCCTCTGCCCTCCAGTCCCACTGCTAGACCCTCCGCACACCTGCGCCACTTTGGCCCCCTCTTCCCGGATTTCACTCTGCGGGGGTGGGTGAGAGAGCTTTACCTGTCACACTCCAAAGTGTGTCACTTTCCAAAACAAAGATTCCTGTCTCTCTGCCAGCAAGTGGCACCTTCCTCTAGAACACAAACCAGCTAGAGACACTCACTCCATTGGCAACAATCTGCGATACAGTGACCACAGTTACGCAGGGAGAAACCGAGCTTAGGGTGGTTATGAAATTTGTCCAAAGTCACAAATGATGGTGATCTCTGGTTTGAACCAGGTCCGTGGGCTCCAGAACCACTCCTTCTAACTCTGGTGGTAATCTTCAAAGAGGCGAGGCTTGAGGGAACCTTGAAGGAAGGGGATGTGCCCTACAGAAAGCAAAAGGCATGAGGCAGAGCCTGAGACCGGCTGAGCCTGAGACCGGCTGAGCTGAGGGGAGCGAGCAGAGGTGAGCCCGGAGGGAGGGAGCCCAGGCGGAGGCTGGAACAGAAGGAGGCCTCCATGCCAGGCTGGGGGCCACTGGAAAGGAGATAAGGGAGTGGACTGGGAAGCTAATTAGGAGGGGAAAACCTCATGGAAAACTGGATCAAATCAAACAGGACTGAACTTGGAGGGTGAAAGAGAGAATGGCTCCAAGAATCACGCCCAGATTTCTGACGGATGTTCACTGAGGGGGTGACCGTGGTGGGAAGGCAGGGAGGGGCGTTTACAATGCGTTCAATCAAGTGTGCGCATGTGGTGATGGAGGTGCCTGTGAGGCATCCACGCAGACATGTTCGTAAGCTGCTCTGCGTATGGGTTTGCTGCTCCTGAGACAAGCCCACACTGGAGAGGCGGTCATGGGCCTACAGATGGTAATTAAAGCCATGGGAGGGTGAGCTCAGACTGGGACAAGGTGTGAGAGAGGAGGCGAGGACCTTGGACAGAACCCCAGGAGCATCCCCAGGAGCATCCCCAGGAAAGGGAGGGGCCCAGGGAGAAAAACCAGCAAGGAAACCAAGAGAGGAGAGGCCAGGCGGTCAGACGGAGCAGGGAGGACTCATGTCAGGGAATCCAGGGGCACAGGAGGGGCGGTGGGGGGGTGGCAGGAGGCAGAGGTCCGCGTTGTCCAATGCTGCTCCAGAAACATCCTGCGAATGACCATTGGATGGATTTAGAAACAGGGTGTGGGGTGTTGGAGTGGGGCGGGGGGTACTTCAGGGACCACTGGCGATTCCCTTCAGAGGAATATCACCTGAGAAGTAAAGGAGAGATGAGAACATAAGACAGCAAGATATGGAGGAGAAAGGATAAGATGTTATGAGACGAGACAGGTAGGGGTGAGGGAGAGAGGGTTTGGTTTTGTTTTGCGTAAGGAGAGTTGAGCAAGGGTAGATGATGGTGGGAAGGGGCCAGACAGTGGGTGGAGGAGGCTGTAGACAGCAGGAGTGAAGATGCAGTCGGAGACCGACCAGAGACTTCTGAGGCTCGGGGACGGAGGGTCCCACTGGCCTCTCCTAAAGACAGGCTCTGTCAAAAATATCTGACTCCAAGGAGATCCATTAGAGATCTCTGCACGAATCCATGGTCCCAGGAGGGTCATAGGAGGCACAGAGATGCTCCTGATGGAACATCCTAACCCCTTGTGAGGCCAGGCTGGCAGAGGAGAGGCAGTGTTCAGGAAATCCAGGTGCAGTTTGGGTCCTTCTGGCCATCGGTGACCAACCCCCCAACCCTGAGCACAGGGGCCCCGGCAAAGCTCTCTCTGCCCACCCCCCAGGGGCTGTGTGCATGGTCCTTGGATCACCCACTTGAGCTGCCCCTGCCGGTCTGCATGGACTTGGGCTTCAGTATCCCTCTGCACTCTGGGGCTTACTGTGTGCCTGGGTGCAGAGTAAGCTGGCTCCTGGCCCCTTGATTCAGAGCAGAGGTGTCCCAGAGCCTTGGTGCCCAAGAACTCAAGTCCTTCCTTGAGCCCGTCCTCCTCACAGCCACCTGGGAGATGCCTGCAGACACAGCTCCTCCAGCCTCCCCTCCATGTCCCCAGACGTGGTTAGTTCACAGGCAACCCCATTTCTCCAGCACAATTACAGTGGTGGCCCTTTATTGAGCACACGCTACTCATTTATTCATCCGTTTAATGAATACTTATGGAGCACCCCGTGTACCCCGCGCGTTACAGATTGCTGGGGATCCAATGGTGAACAAGGCAGATTCGTCCCTGCCCTTGGGCAGCTTGCAGCCCTCTCCCCTAGTATTTTGCCTGACACCTGGCTTCCTTTATCCTATTTATTCTCATAGCAACCCCGTGAAATAGACATTACTACCTCCATTTTACCAAAAAAAGAGAAACTGAGGCCCAATGTGGTTAAAAATCAGGCAGCTTGTAGTTGAAGAACCTTGATCTACCGCCCTCAGAGGCTCTGTCTCCTCCAAGCACAGCTGATCCCGAGCTTCTCTGCGTTTGGGGTCTCCCAGTTCCCTACTTTAGAGCGACTCCTTCCCCTCCTTCCATTTCCTCCCTCCTTCCTTCTCTCCCTTCTCTTGCTCTTTGGAGGAAAGGGTGAGTCCAGAGTCCCAGGTCTAGCTGGCCAACCTGGAGCTAGCAAATTGTTAGTTTCACTGCTCTGGGCCCACATCCCCCCCTCCCTGAAAAGAGCATGATTATCCCGGCCCTACCCTCTCCAGAAGGCGCTGGGAGGATTAAATGGGGTCAGAGATGTGAAAGCGCTTTCCAAGGCACTCACAGGCAAGGGGTTATTCTTATCAAAACCTTCTCTAAGCGGAAGCCCTGGGATCAGCAAATTACTTGTTAAAGTACATTGCAGTCACTGTATTTCCTGTCCCAGGCTGTTTACACTGCAAGCCCTTCACTAGCTGTGTAATGAAAGGGTTTTCCTCTTCTGAAGGGATTTCAGGTGTCATCTAACAGGGAGCAAAAGGAAGTGGGGGCCTTCCTCACACTTCTGAGATCCCAGCCAAGGAGGGATGAAAGACAAACATGTATCAAGTATTTATTACATGCCAGGCTCTGGGCTAAGCACTTTGTCCACAGCACCTTTGTTTATTTCTCACAACCCCTTAAGACTAAAAACTACTATTTTTACTTTACAGATAAGAAAATTAATTTATCTGAAATTGCAAATCTTTGAAGTGGTGGATTTAGGACTTGGACCTAGACCTGTCTGATTCCCAAACTCATGCCTTTCCCACTGAGAAAAACCCAATCCTGCCAGAAATCCCTGCTGAAGCCACCTCCTCCAATGCAGCCTCAGCAATGTCACCCTATGACAATCACTGATTTGCCTCCCTGCTTGCCCTGTACCAGACAACCAGCCCTGTAAGGACACAGACTGTGTTAAATTCATCTTCGTATTCCCAACCAACAACACAGTTTGCCTGGTTCACGGAAGCTGAATGGTTAATGGTCAAAGAATAATTTCTGTCTTAAAGATAAAATCATGACTCTCACATACAAATATAAAATCAATCTGTATCAAAAATCTTATTTCACTTGTTAATTAATGAGGGAACCCCTGATGTTACAACTCGTTCAAAGGAAAACTCAGAGAACCTCAAATATGTATGTCTTTGTCTCCTCGGGCTGTCATAACAAAATACCACAGGCTGGGTGGCTTAAACAACAAAAATTTATTTCCCATAGTTTGGAGGCTGGAAGTCCAAAATCAGGATGCCAACAGGGTTCTTTCTGGTGAGAGCTTTCTTTCTGTCTTGTAGGCGGCTGCCTTCTCATTATGTCCTCAAGTGGCCTTTCCTTGGTATGTGCCTGTGCAGGGAAGGGGGAGAGAGAGTGAGGTCTCTGGTATCTCTTCTTATAAGGACACTAATCCTATAGATCAGAGAGCCCCACCCTATGACCTCACTTAGCCTTAATTGCTTCCTTAGAGTCTGCATCTCCAAATACAGCCACACTGGAGGTTGGGCTTCAACATATGAATTGGGGGTGCGGCGGGGGGGGAGGGCCACAAACATTCAGTCCATAACAACATGCAAGTAAGGAATGCTGGCATGAATTTACAAAAAGATGTAAAATGGGAATATCCACAGGCAATAACCAATTGCATGCCACTGAACACAATTCAATTACATTTTTAAAGACAACAAGCCTTTGCATTATTATCGGTTTTCTACCACTTGAAGAGCTGTAAAATAGCTCAAAGACAATGAAAAGTTGAAAAAAAAACAAGAATATGCTAGTCAGGACACCTAATTATCTTTTTGGTCCATTTCAGCCTTCCACAGTGTTTCCCTGTAGAATGAATCAATAAAAGTAGTTGTCTGGGCTGCCACAGGAATTGTCCACTCCCCCAGCCATCCCCTTATTCTGTCTCTCTTGGATTGCATTTTTGCACATGTCTTTTATCACCCTATTTCCACCAGACAAGGAGTGGTCCCACAGCCTGTCCCCTATAGGCCTTTCAACTGCCAATCAACTCCCACTCACAGTGACACTAACATCCCAGACTCACAACTACAGCTGCCTGTGGAATATCTCCTTTGTCTAGACTGGAGAAAGTAGGTTGCATCACAATGTACTAAAAGGCAGAGGGCCTCTCACATCAAACAGCCAACATCAAGGGCACAGGTGGGCTGGGGAGATGAGGGTCCTGCAATGCTTGGATTTCCGAGCCACTCACATTTGCATTGGCCCATGGAAGATCTCCATAGCCCAGGAAAGAGATGCATTACACAGTCATACAGGAAAGGGGCATCCCCAGGTCACTCAGGCCCCAAGGGCTCCTTTACCAGCTGGGCACTTTGAAAAGTTTCAGGTCTTTGCCAGAAACTGCACCTGACAGAGGACTGAGAATGTAAGAAAAGACCAGGGATGTGGAGAAGGCTTCTGCTGGAAAATCAATGGAAAGCAAACCTGGGATGTCTAAATGCCAAGTGGAGCCCAGCTAGCTCATTGAGAAATTCAGCCTTGACTTCAGATCCTCTGGAAATCCAACCTTTGCTCTGCGAAAACAATTTCTGATTCCTTTCTCTGCCTTCCTTTTACAAAGGTCAAGTTCTACCTGCAAAATGGAATTTGTGGTGCAAGTCCATGGTGTTTATCACTAGGATAGTCCATGCAAACTGGACAAGGTCCACAACAGCAGTTGACAGCCTCACATCTCTAGCCTGGACTAGCAACAGCCTATAACCAGTTTGCTGGTTAGCTCAGGCTGTTAGCTTAGTCAGCTCAGGCTGTTATAATTGTGTACCATAGACTGGGTGGCTTACAAACAACAGAAATTTATTTCTTACTATTCAGGAAGCTAGAAGTCAGAGATCAGGGTACTAGCAGGGTCAGGTTCTGAGGAGACCCTCTTCCAGGTTGCAGACTTCTTATTGTATCTTCAAATAGTGGAAAAGAGAGTGAAAGCACTCCCTTGGGGTCTCCTTTATATAGGCACTAATCCCATTCATGAGGGCTCCATCCTCATGACCTAATTACCTCCCAAAGGCCTAGCCTTCTAACACTATCACATTGGGTGTTAGAATTTCAAATATGGATTCAAGGGGAACACAAACATTCGGTCCATTGCAGTGACCTCCAGTCTCACCCCTCCAGCTCATCTCACACAGACACCAGAGTCACTTTCTAGATATATTTGCCCATATCATTTTACTTTTTGATGGTTTCCAGTCACCTATAGGATAAGGCCAGTGATGTTCAAGGCACTCCACAGCCCTGCTCGGTTCCCCATCCCCCTCTCTCGTTATCACTTCCTGATCCCCACCTTATGCTCCAGCATCACGAATGAGTAGCTCTCTACTCATCCCAGGGCATTTCTCCAGGCCTTGACTCATGACGTTTCCTCTGCCTGGAATACCCATCTTACATCCTTTCCCTTACCAACTCCTATCCCCCTAGGAGGCTTGGTTCAAATGTCCTCCTTTCCCCTCCTCCTACTCTCCCTCCCCCTGTCATGAGCTCTCTGCTCCAACAGGCCCTTCACTCCAGCACTCCTGTTAGTGTGTCTGCTCCCCCTTCCACTGGACAATGAGCTCCTTGACAGCTGGAATCATTTCTTGTACTACGTTAAATAGTCTCCCCCCAAAATTCATGCCCACCCGGAACCTGTGAACACAACATTACTTGGAAATAGGGTCTTTGCAGATGCAATTAGTTACGATGAGGTCATACTGGAGTAGGATGGATTCTAAATGCAATGTGACTGGTGTCCTTTTAAGAAGAGGGAAATTTGGAAACAGACACCCAAGAGAATGCCGTGTGAAGACAGAGACAGACTGGGGTGATGACTCTATAAACCAAGGAGTACCATGCATTGTCAGAAGCCACCAGAAGTTAGGAGAGAGGCATGGAACAGATTTTTCTCTTGAACCTCAGAGGGAGCATGACCCTGCTGTCGCCTCGATTTTGGGTTCCTAGCCTCCAGAACTGTGAAAGAGTGCATTTCTATTGTTTTAAGCCACCTAGTTGGTGGTACTTTGTTACTGCGGCCCTAGGGAAATGACAGATTTCTTATTAAGGTCCCTAGCATGGTGTT
The DNA here is from genome assembly GCF_949752795.1 of Hyperoodon ampullatus. Lineage (NCBI taxonomy): Eukaryota > Metazoa > Chordata > Mammalia > Artiodactyla > Ziphiidae > Hyperoodon > Hyperoodon ampullatus. Next base: position 94,741,095 of record NC_136920.1, read on the forward strand.
TGGTTCACCAGTATGTGGTCAGTAAATGTTGAAAGAATTAATGAATGATCCTACAGTACTACTATCTGCCTCACTCCCTGGTCTCAAGGAGCAGCCAAGGGAGGGAAGAGGGACTCAGGGCTAGAGGCTCATTCTGACCAAGGGAGGCAGGCTTAGTCAACACATCTTTATTGAGTACTTACCATGTGCAAAGGCTCTACAAGGTATAGTGAATCAGACAGGGCTCCCATGCTGACAGAAATGACCTAAAACCACAGATAATTCAGCCAGTACCCATGGGTGGATCTGCCTTACAAGGAAGTCTAGGTGATGCTCCCATCAGCATGGGTGACTGGAGCACAGCAGCTGAAGGAAGTGAAGATGTGGAGTTTGCAGAGGAGAGGCTTTTAAGGGCAGAGACTCCAAATATGAGACAGACATCGTGGATAAGAAAGATGTATTTACTGTGGCTGCAAGACCGGATATTTGAAATTCACAGAGAAACAAATTAAGGGTCAGTCTAAGACAGAATTTTCTAATACAAGGAGAAGGGAACTAACAATGTTGAATGCCTGCTCTGTGCCAAAAAACCAAATCTGGTTTATTCATACAATGGAATATTATTCAGCCATAACGAGGAATGAAGTACTGACACATGGTACAACACAGATGAACCTTGAAAACACGATGCTAAGTGAAAGAAGCCATGCAAAAGGCCACATGTTATATGAGTCCATTTAAATAAAATAGGCAGAATAGGCAAATCTACAGAAATGGAAAGTTGATTGGTGACTGCCTATGAATAGAGGCGTTGAGGGGATATAGAGAGTGACTGCCAATGGGTACCAGGTTTCCTGCTTTTTGGGGTGATAAAAATGTTCTAAAATTGATTGTGGTGACGGCTCAGCAATTCTGCGAAATTACTAAAAATCACTGAATTGTATACTTGAAAATATTGAATTTTATGGTATGTGAACTATGTTTCAGTTTAAAAAAAATAAGCCATTAAAAACCATTAAGCCATGGTTTTAAGCTGGGAAGTGATATTTTTTGTCTGCAGTTTAGAAAGAAGGTGCTCTGGCCATGGGGTAGAAAACAAAGTGGAAGCAGAGAAGTCCTGACAGTTCTGAGGCTGTTACAGAGTCTTGGTGAGAGATAATGGTGACCCAAACAAAGGAAGTAGCAGTGCAGATGGCGAGGAACGGTCAGATCCAAGAAGTATTTAGGATGGATGTAGCAGGTTTAAACATACAGTCATAACTGAGATTCGCAGAAGTGTGAATTTCTTTATCTCTCTATAACTGAATTCAACTTCGTTCTTGCAGTGGTTTTTAAAATGTCCGCAAAATATTTTGACAGTCATTTCGTCAGAAGGTGGAGTCTAATTCCCCTCTCCTTGAACATGGACCAAATTTAGTGACTCACTTCTAACTAATAGAATGTGGCAGAAGCGAGGCTAAATAACTTCCAAAGCAAGATAATAAAAAGATTTCTCTCTCTCTCTCTCCCTCTCTCTCTCACTGCTCGCTCTGGGGAAAGGCAGCACCATGCCATGAGGACACTAAAGCATCCCTGTGAAGACCCCCACATGGACAGGAATGAACTCTCCCATCACCAGCCAGCACCAACTTGCCAGCTGTGCAAGTGCATCATCTTAGAAGCAGATCCTCAGACCCAGTGAAGCCCTCAGATAACTGCAGCCCTGAGCCTTCGGGTTTTCTAGCTGTGGCCACATAGAGCATAGACGTGCTGTCATTGCTGTGTCTCCACTGAGTCCCTGACCCACTGAAACTTGTGAGAGAGAATAAAAGTGATTGCTGTTCTAAGCCCCTACGTTTTGAGATCATTTGTTATGCAGCAATAAATAACCAATATGGTTCTGAAGCCCAATGTCTACTGAGATCAAAGAAGTTTTAACCTTGCCAAGTGAAGGTAATTGAGTCACTTCCCTTTGAAAACTTAAGTCTCTTTGGGGTCAACACGCAGCAGATTCCAGATTCAAACTCGCTATCAGGGCTTCTGGTTTTCTCTACTCTTGCCTCCTTCCCAGGATGCCTCGTACATGGCAGGGGTTTAATGTAACATCATGGCCCTGAGCAAGGGCTCCCCTGTCCTCCCCTGAGGGCTAGCTTGTCCTCTGTGGTCCTTGGGCATTGATTTCTGCCTTTGCTGCATCTGCCACTGAAGTGGCTACGGGCCAGGTGACCTGCATGATCTGCCCCCTGGATGAGGCCACTCTATGTAGTTGTACAGAGCTTCGTCCAGGAGGTGTGCCAAGGAGGTGAATGGGAACTGAAATCCCAGGAGGAGGAATTTTGTTTCAGTTTCTGGAATTCATCCTCCCCAAACTGAAACAAGATATTAAAGTTTTAATAGAGGCAAGATCCAACCCAGCTCCTTTTTTTTTTTTTTTTTTTTTGCGGTACGCGGGCCTCTCACTGCTGTGGCCTCCCCCGTTGCGGGGCACAGGCTCCGGACGCGCAGGCTCAGCGGCCATGGCTCACGGGCCCAGCCGCTCCGCGGCATGTGGGATCTTCCCAGACCGGGGCACGAACCCGTATCCCCTGCATCGGCAGGCGGACTCTCAACCACTGCGCCACCAGGGAAGCCCCCAGCCCAGCTATTGCACAACCTTGTCTCACTCACCTCACTGTAATCCCAACCCTTGTTCCAATAAAACTTTATTTATAAAACCAGGCAGCCATGATTGCCAATTTGATTTTTTTTAAAGTGCTACAGTAAAATAATATTTATCTTGATTATTGGGTTGCTCCCCTCCTGCTAGCCCTGACTTGTCCCACCAGCCCTCCTCTCTCAGATTGGGGGCCACTCTGGATTTCCTCGTTTCCAGCCACAGGCCAGGAACCTAAAGGGTAGCAGGGGAAGGCTGCTGCCAGAGGCAGTATCTCAGGCCTCTCCCTTACGCTCTGCAGCGTCCACCTGCTGCTGGTGCAGGACATTCTGGGAGTTTCAGAGGGAAGCAGGGCACAATTTGCCTTGGGCTTGGCAGACTCCCTGGGTGGTCTCCATCACCCCCTGGAGTTCTGGTCTCTAAGAGAAAACTGAGGGTGGGGAGGACAGAGAAAACGCCCATCAAAACTCCAGCTCTCTCCCCTTTGGGCTCCCCAGCTTCCCAAGGAGGAGCACCTCCACGTGTGGTACAGCAGCTACCCTCAAGCCCCTAATCTGTGGTTACTGTTTTTTCATTCATACATTCATTTAGCCATTTATTTCACAGTCAGTCCTCGATCTCAACTATGTGCCAAGCATTTGCTAGATTCTAGAGATACAGAGAAAAATTCCAGTACTCGTGGGTCGAACAAGAGGGACCAACATTTACAATTATTAAGGTCATGCATGTAGGGACTTCCCTGGTGGCGCAGTGGTTAAGAATCTGCCTGCCAGTGCAAGGGACACGGGTTCGAGCCCTGGTCTGGGAAGATCCCACATGCCGCGGAGCAACTAAGCCCGTGCGCCACAACTCCTGAGCGTGAGCTCTAGAGCCCGCAAGCCGCAACTACTGAGCCCACGTGCCACAACTACTGAAGCCTGCATGCCTAGAGCCCGTGCTCCGCAACAAGAGAAGCCACGACAATGAGAAGCCCGTGCACTGCAACGAAGAGTAACCCCTGCTCACCGCAACTAGAGAAAGCCTGCGCACAGCAACGAAGACCCAACACAGCCAAAATTTTTTAAAATAATAAATAAATAATTTTTTTAAAAAAGTCATGCATGTAAAGTGCAAAGTCACTTTATAAGTATGCTCAGGTTTAGTTGTAGCAGGGAAGAGAAAGTGATTACCTCTCCCCAGAAGCCTCAGGACAAGGGAGGTTGGAGCTCCCCAAGCTGACAGAGAACCTGGAGGGGTAGCAGTAGTGGAAATAGAAGTAACAGGGTTGATTTAAAGAGAGAGGCCTGTTATAGGGCATAGTATTAGGCAATTGACATGAGTTCATCTGTCACCTGGGGACAATCGTAATACCCTTTTATGAGGTTGTTAAGAGCATTAAATGAGATACATCAAACACACAGTAAGCGACTGTGCAAGCACAATGTTAACTACTATTAGCTATTCAATCTTCAGTCTAATATGAGAAGCATCGCATGAGAATACAAGCTTAGTTGCATGGATAGATTTTTGAACATGGAGAAGGTTAATTCAATCAACAGTGAAGCATCTACAACATCCCTAGATACTCTGTGGTTAACTTTTAAAAATTCAATGACCAATCCTGAGTTTAAACTAAGCCTTTCTGGAGTTTAAAGCTAAATGGCTTCTCTCTTAAGCTCTAGATCTTGCCAGTCAAAATCGCTTTGCTCATAGACTATTATCTGCGTCTGAAAAATCCATTCGGCAACTCATTTGATGTCTGTGTTCTAGGCTGTAGGCACCCTCCCCAGAGGCATCGATACCACTGACTCAGTGGGTGCAGGCTACCCAGTGTAGGGAAGCAAAACCTGCCATCCCAAAGTGTCTCTTTGGCCTGTGGATTATTTCAAGCTGAAACAATCAAGGCCCAAAAGACTCAGAAAACTTGACCTTCTCCCTAACTGCCTGAAGGATTTAGATGGAGGGCCTGTTACGGGAATAGAGATATCACGAGAGAAATCTGGGCTGGGGTTGCTGGAAGACAGAGATCAGAGACCACTCTGTGTCCTATTGTCTCTGCAGCGCCCAACGAACATTTGTTTACCAAACATTTGCTTTTCCATTTCCTTGTGAATTCCCTTCCGCTCCTTTGAAGTCCCAAACCACTACCCTCAACATCCTCTTTTGTCTTTAGCTGAAGACGGTATTTAAAGTGAGGGTTTCAGCCATTTTGGTGAGTCACTCAGTTTTTCTGGGTCTCTCCCATGTATACATGTTATTAAAATTTTGCTTTATTTTCTCCTGTTAATCTGTCTCACGTCAGTTTAATTCTTAGAACAGCCAGAAACCTAGATGGGTAGAGGAAAAAATCTTCCTCCCCACCACCAGCAATAGGACACATTGGTCTAATATTTCAAAATCATTATTCAGCCCCTTAGGAAACTGGCAAGATTTAGGGATGAGGCTTGGTTAGATAAGGGGTGAGAGAAGGCTTAGACCCAAGGGGCTTAATTTACAGAAAGGTTTGTCTTTAGGGGGACTTTTTGGTTCCTCTCAGGAGGGAATAAGACATCCTGCTAAACTATTCCACTTTGTGGGAGGTGGGAGAGCATATATAATATTTACTGAGGCACCTACTCTGTGCCAGGCTCTGTTCAAAGGGGTCCCCCCGAGGACTGGGACAGTTCTGCTTCTGTGACTTCCACCTGAGGCACTTCATGGGGATCTCATGGGGGTAGAATTGTCCCGGCTCTTGGGAGGTTAGAGTGAGGTTATCGTGTGATTGGGAATTTAGAAAAGTGAGCCTATACTTCCACCAGGATTCCTAGCATTCGAAACCTGCCCTTTGGACGCTGATTCCGCTACTTGTGTTTTCTATTCCTATTTTCTATCTTTCAAATACAGTGAAATTTGAAAATACCAGCCTGTTTTTGGCCATGTTCAGAGAACCAAAGAAAGGATTTAATTTCAGCCTGAGCTGAAGTTAAAAAAGAAAAGCTGTCCCCTCTCTCTTGGGGGAGGTGGAGAGGGGACTGGTCCCCAAGGGGATGTGAGGTCCCAGGGAGGAATCTCAGCTACTGGGGAGGCCTCAGGAGATGGAGAGAGGCTGGGCTCCCGATTCCCCTGGTGTCCCTGTCCCCCCACCCTGAGCGGTTCGGCTGTTGTTCCCTTCCTGCCCTGGGGGATCCATGAGAGCCCCTTCCCTGCGCTCTCAATATCTCCCTTGTCACTTGAGCTAGTCTTAGTCTGAGAGGCTTTCTTTCTGTTACTTGCCTGTCACCATCTTAGCTCAAAGGGGTGATTCTAAGAGTGAGAATTATTCTGGGCTAAGAGAGAACCCCCCCCAAAAAAACACCCCCAGAAGCTCCTGATCCTGTCTTCCACACAGCAGTCCACTTAGGCCTTTGTTTGTCCCACAAATATCTATTAAGTGCTTACTGTGTGCCAGGCACCAGGCATAAGAACGAATAAATAAAGACACAGCTCCTGCCTTGAGGAGCTCCCTTCTGACGGGGATGCAGATGGGTAAAAGGACCGGGTGAGCGTCACAGGGGAAAGCAGCAAGAGCCCCAGTTCTGGAATTCCCTCCTCTGAGGACCAGTTAGGCCCCTTAAAATTAACTCCACCAATTAAAGGCATCGTTAGAAGACAATGCTGCCTGTCTTCCTCTTTATTTTTAATTGCAGGGCCTGGTCTAAAGTTGTCAAACCATTTATAATCAGAGCAGAGCTTGTGAGCAGGAAGCCTGGATTGGGGAAGAGAAGAAGGGGTGGAGAAGACAGGGGCTCCCTGCCCAGCACCCCTCCCCCACCCAGTCCTCTGGGCCTGGCCCCGGGGTCTCTCTGCCCCTCGGACTGTGACCAGCTACTGCCCCACTAATGGACTGGGTGGCTGGGGGGGGCACTCTTCCCTCCGGCGCACACCCTGATTATAGTCATTAAGAAGTCACCCTGAGCGATGGGAAGACCAGCGGGTACATCAGTGGCCCAGAAGGCGGGAGGCGGCGGCAGGCCGAAGCAGGACCAGCTGGGACTGGAGCACAGACGTCTGGAGAAAGAGAAGCGGGTGAGGCTTCTCTCCTGCCCTCACCCTGCAGGGAGTCATCCATCTCACCCATAAAACAGCCCACACTGGCACAGCACAAACTGTGAGAGAGGGCCAGCCCAGTGCACGGGGCTCCAGACCAAGGCGGTGCCCCTCGATCAGCCTCTGGGTACCAGCTCAGCCTCACAGCACCCTGCACCCACGACGAGCAGCAGGGCCGAGTCATGGCACTCTTCCCGTAGGCCAGGGCCAGGGAAATGGCTGGGAGGAAAAAGCCAAAGTAAACCTTCTCCCGAAACACAGAAAGTCCATGAACTTGACTTGGTCGGACCTGGGCTCCCACCTCCACCCTCTGCTCAGATACAGAGGGACGGGGCCCCTCTTCCCGTCGTTCAGGGAAGCTCCAGGCGAACACAGAGGGTGATCCGGGGTGGTCCAGACCCCTGAGTTCCCGGTCCCCCTGTCTACCTAGACCAAAGATAGGGAGGCGGGAGACCCATCAGGCTGTGAGCCACCCAGCGCCAAGGCCTCCGTCTCACCAGGCAGGACCCAGGCTCCAAATGCCCCCAGCTCCCACCCTCCCCTTTCCAAGGTAGGGACCAGGGGAACCTGGAGCCAGCCAACCTCCTCTCCCTCCATCTCCCACCCAGCCTGCAGTGACAGTGCTACTCTGGACTCAGTCCTACGTTCCTGGAAAGCATCCACGGCTCAGTAATCCCCTGCCCTTTCATTTTCCAGAAAAAGGCTCACTGCAGAGAACCTCACTTCCCCAGATGACTTAGATTGGACTCGAAGATGACTTCCTCGTTCACCTATGACAGTGCCGGAGACCCTGCAAATGCCCACTCTCTGCCTATGAGAGATGATAGCCCAACCATCTGTCCCCACTGGTCAGTCTGGATGAAATGCCCACTAATTTGACCAAACTTCAGTCAGGCTGCTCTCCCCTGAACTTTGACCCACCCCCTGCCTAAGCCCGCGTAGGGCTCAAAACAACCCCTCCTTAACGACCCCTCCCAGGACTCCGCTGACTGCAGGGAAAAGTGTTCCCTGATCAACTGTCCCTTCAGGCCACCTGCTCGTCCCACCCCAGACCCCAGACACCTGATTTCTTCTAGCCTTGTTTACTTTTCTCTGTTAAAAAAAAAAAAAAAAAAAAAAAGCCCTTTTTGTCTTATCTTTGAGATGCTGACGTCCTATAGCAATTGTCTTTTTGAATAAAATCTCTTCCTCACCTAAACCCAATTTGTTCTTTATTTGACACCAGCCCAGGAACAAAGACCCTTCCCACTTGAAATCGCCTCTCACAGGCCAGCACCTCAGTGACCTCCACGTGACTTTTGTGCTTTACCAGCTCTGCAGGTCACCCCGTTAACAGTTAACGGGTGGGAACTCCCCTTTCTCTACCCCCAACTAGCTTCAGGATTGTCTGGTCAAAGGCTTCCTGGTTAGTAACAAAAGCAAGCATATCTTAGACGTTGATTATGTGCTGACCACTGTGCTAAGTACTTCACAGGCATTTTCTTGACCCTTGTGAGCTGGGCACTATTACTGCCCCCACTTCTCAGATATGGAAATACACGTTCAGAGATGTGTGTAGAAAATAGGGTACAGGAATGAGGACAGAACCATTCAGCCACAGGACAGCAGACCCATGGATACACCCCACGAGCCTTAAAATATCATCGTTTTCTCCTTGCCTTAGAGATTTATTTCTGAGAATTAAATAGCTGAATATACACCATGCTTAGAACAGTGTCTGGCACACCATAGGTGCTATATAAATACTAGCTATTGCTATTAGTATTCCTAATATGATGATAATGGTAATGTCATTTTGTCCAAAGGGTTGGACAGTGCTGGGTTAAGTAACTTGCCCGAAGTCATACAACTAAAATGTATCTACTTCTAATGTGCTATATAATTTACTTCTATATAACCCCACTGCTTACTTATTATGTTCAGTGCTTATTGGCTCCACAACTAGAATGTGAGCTCCACAAGGGCAGAGATCTCTATTTTGTTCACTGCTATATGTACACCTAATGCTTAAAACTGGGTCCAAAACACAGAGGGTGCTCAATAAATATTGTCCAATGAATGAATGAATGAATTCCAAAGCTTGTGCTCCCAATGATTATGCTCTAAGGCAGCCTTCTGATCCTAGACCTACAGCCTCCTTTTAAAGTCAGTCTAAACAATTCCTGATCCAGAAGGTAAAAAGCAAACAGAAAACAAAAAACCAAAACAAACCAAAAAAACACCCAGTCCCCCTAGCCCCGTTAATAATAATTCCTTTACTTAGGTATGAGATTTGTGGGTTTCCAGAAAACTTTCACATGCATCACCTGGTTTTATTATCCATAGATGTTTTTATTATCTCCAGTCTACAGAAGGAGAAAATGGGATGCAGAGAGGGAACCTGACCTATCAGCCAGACCGTCACCCCTGGGTTCCCGGTCCCCGCCCCCTCAAGCCGCCAAGCCGGTGAGCATCCCGGCTTCCTTTCTGCTCTGCTAATTATCCTTTTAACTCGCGCTGGCGTGTTTTTGCGGCGCGATCTGCGGGTTTATTTTTATCTACCTCTCCATAATGGTATCGGGCGGTTGGTTACTCAGGGAAGCTCCCGGCTCTGAGCTGCTCCCCAATTTACAATTGCAATTATGATCTCCGACAGAAACACATGCAGCTGGCGTCAATTTTAAGCAATATTTTGATCGTAATAATTAAAAAACTTATGGCATGCACGCATTAGATAAATTAATGTTCTTCCAGGGCTCTGCTGGAAGGCGTGCATGGGAGAAAGGAGTGGAAAAGAAATGGTGCTCCCGATCTCTCAGGGGCAGGGGGAGTCCGTCTCCAGCACGGGCTCACTCTCCAGCTGGCCCGGCTCACAAATTAACTTTCACGTTGAGTTTAATATCTGCATGCCCTTCAAGTTGAATGCTGCCTGTCCCCGCCCTCCCGCCCCCCACAGACACACGCGTGAAATTGGCGGTTATTAAGGTATTTGGATATAAACAAGCACATCTTCTTGTCACTGCTAGCCAGGCAGGTGACAGGCAGCTGAAAGGATGTTCGCATCTCTCTCCAGCTGGATGTTCAAGACCCAAATGAGGACAAGACCTGAGGGTTGGGGGCTGGGATGGGAAACGGCAAGGACTTCTGAAGGCCCTCTTTCCCAGAGCCCAACACACAGAGCACATACAGGCACTGCGTGGATATATACAGACCTGGACACTTGCACTCATTCATACCCAGGTAACCATATGCACACACACACACACGCTCCCACACGTCTACCTGCCCCAGACACAGGACTCATAACCACACACACACACCCTCACACCTCCAGCCATATCCACAAATTCACATAATTTACTCACACTTATATACATCTGCCCTCTTACACATGACCCATGATTATCACAAAACACTTCCATCCACATACAAGCTGACATACATGCACACACACACACAGGCATCCCCATTCACAAATATACCTGCTCCCAGGCACACAATTCATGACAATAGACATCCTCACACCTCCACCCACAGCATGCACGCAGACATGAACACACACACATCTGAACACATACCTTGATTTACAGGCATCATGTACACAACTATCTGCTCACAGACACACGATTCATAATCACAAACAAGGCCTGCACACAGTCACACAAGGAAACTCATAAACATGCATGCATACATGCACACACATGGATACACACACTCCCTCACACACACGCCCCTCGCACTGCTCAGGCAGGGCACCCCCTGCCCCAACTTGAAGGCCAGGTTATAAGGCAGCATCAGTAGCTTTTCAACTTTTGAGGGGTCCCCAGGTTGGCTGCTCCCTACAGAGAAAAACAGACAGATGCAAAACTTTTGCACACCAATGCAAGGACCTATATCCTTTCTGAAACCCACCCAGCGTCCCCAGCTTAAGTCCCCTGATGTGAGGGTCCCAGGCCATCCTGTTCTTACCCTCATTAGGGTGAATACAGAACTGGCTGTGGGTAGAGGAGGGGAAGGGGAAGTCCCATTCGTCATCTTTCAGGAACAGTTTACTTTAAAAAAAAATGATGATCCTCACTACTTTTGGTAAATGCAAAAAAAAAATCTGCCTTTTCAATACTAATAAGATGTTTTAATTTTGAAAGAGTACTGCTCCTGTCCCCTACCTCCGAGGCCTGAAGGCACAGGACCTTCAGCACAGCAGAGCTGAGCTTATTTCTAAGTGTCTGAGTCAGATGCTTGGGTCCAGATCCTGGCTCCACACCACTCACTGATGAAATGACCTTGGAAAGTGCTTAATTTCAGTGTCTTCAATAGTACCTCCCCTACTTCACGGAGCTGCTCCAGGACCAGATGAGAGGAGGAGCTGTGCGCCGCGCCTGGCACAGAGCGTGAGCCCAGTACCTCTCCTTTGCTGTTGTTTTTGTTTCTAACCTCATCCTGAGGCCAGAGCTCTCTCACATCTGTACTCGCCACTTCCTTCTCTCTCACCTTGCCTGACTTCTCCTTCTCTGCCTCTCCTGCCCGTTCCCCGGGGATGTCCGGCCCCCTGGATCTTCTTCTCCTGTCCCCTCACACACCTCCTTCAGAGGCAACATCCACTCCCATCACCTACCACGGTGGAAAAACGATGGAATCTGAAGGCAAAAGACGGGAGTTTGGATCGTGTGCCCATGGGGTAAGTCACTTAACCTCTTGGGAGCCTCCGCTTCCCCACTGCTAAAACGGGGATAGTGATGCCTGCCTTCCCCATCTCGCAGGGCTGAACAAGGCTGAGTCTGAGAAAGGGCTTTGAGGTTGGGAAGCCCTAGAGACACGTCAGGTGTCACAGTCGACTTTGTCCCATCACCTGGGAACGCTCCTCTAGAACTTCAGTTCCTCCTCTCCCAACCCCCAATGAGTCCTTCTTACTTGCAGGCCAGTCCACAGCACACTTCCAAAACCCATCCTAGATCTCTCCACCGCTCCCTCCTGCGCCCGTATCCCTCCCCGTGACTCCACCCTCTCACACCCAGCCTTCATCACCTGGGCTCCTCCCTCCACCCCCTTTCCTCCAGTCACCACGAGTTCTTCTCTTTCAACTTTCAAACTTTCTCTCTTCCTTCCCCTCCTTCCATCTCCACCGCCACCGCTCGAGCCCATCACTGGTTTTCTGCAAAGTCATTGGCTGGTTTCCTGCCTCCAGCTTCTCCTACGGCCCCGTCCTGCTCATGGCAGGGACGTTCACCCTCTTCAGGCACCGGAAGCAATACCCAGTCGCTCCAGCCACCCCGCCCCCACAAGGTAACGTCCCTCTGCTTGGCTTTCAGTCTCCCTCACAATCCACCTCATTTTCCACCTGTGAGTCAAGTACCGGTGGGCATTTCACCCAGTTAGAGCAAAGAACCTACTAAACACACCTCCATCATAGCCCCCCTGAGCCTTTGCTCTGGCCACCCCTTCCTCCCTTCCTGCTTCCCCCTGCCCATAGAACTCCCCTCTACACACAATACCCAGCTAAAGGAACCCCCCTCCCGGAACCTTCTATGGCAGCTCCAGCCCTCAGAAATCCCTGGCCTGGGGTTTTTCCTTTAAAACATTTTTATTATGAGAGACTACAGACATACAAAAATGTATACTACTATAACAAAATGCATGCAACCAATTTTTTTTATTTTAGTTTTATGTTCTTTATTTTATCAATGTTATACATGCACGTAGTTTGAAGAGTGATAGAATTCTACCAGGTTTGGTATTAAAAACAAAACAAAACAAAACACAACAATCTCCTGCTTTCTATCCTACCCACCACCCCCAGCCCTGCCCTCCCCCCAGGAGGAGGCAACCAATCTCTAGAGGCAACTACTTTCAATGCTTTTAGCTGATTCTTTTGATATTTACCTCCACATCTTTTTTAAAATGTGCTTATATTGCTATTTCTTTGTTTTTCCATTTGGTGCATTACCTGTTGACTTTCCACCATGTAGAATGAGGATTTGGCCCTCTTTGCACTCCTGTCACATCACTCTCACACACATGCGTGTGCACACGTGCACACACACACACACACAATCCTGACAATTTACTTGTATTATATTTCTTACCCACCCACCATCCTGACAACTTACTTGTATTATAATTTTTGTTAGATCAGTAGTTACAAGATTATGACTATAAAGATGCCATTCTGATGTCTAATCCTTTGTAGGAAGCTTGTAGAATCTTCTCTATTTCCGGTGTTCTGAAATTTTGCCATGTTGTGCCTTGGTGTGGTCTATTTTCCATTATTGGGCACTTCGGGGGGGCTTTTCAGTCTGGAAACTTGTATCAGTCAGGCCTGGTACATCTCTTGAGTTAGTTTACGACTTCCTCCCTCCTGTTTTCTCTCTCTGGAAACACTTTGATTCACATAGAGGACCCCCTGGATGGCTCCCCACATTTTCTTATACTTCCTATTTTCTATCTCTGTCTTTGTTCTACTTTCTGGAAGATTTCCTAGACTTTATCCTCTACTGCTTCTCCTGAATTTTTCATTTCTGCTATCATATTTTTAATTTCCAAGAACTCTTTTTTCATTCTTTTTTATAGCATCCATTTCTTAGTTCAAGCAATTATCTTCACTTATCTCTCTAAGGACATTAATGATAATTTTTCTGAAGTTTTCTTCTTCCTGCATAGTACTTATTTCTGCTAAATTGCTTCTTTCTGTTTGTTTTAGTCCCCGTCTCCTGTCTTACACGTTAGTAACTTTTCTCATATAAGTGATAATCCTTGGTGGTCAGCTGCCATGTAAGAGTAGCGGACCAAATGCTAATGGGAAGCTTTTTGTAGGTGATGGGACTTGTTGACTGTGGGATTCCTGTATGCTGATTAGCTGTTTAGTTGGGGAAACTCTGATGTCTATATCCTCAAGTCTCTCTTCTTGAGCTGGTCAGATTCCCCAGAGGAAACCCTTCCAGTCTCCTGCCCTGAGAGTAGAGGCCTGGCTCCCAGCATTCTGGGGAGGGGGGTATAAAGGTCTCAGCATCTTATATACATGAGTTCATTTCATCTCCCCTCCTTTATCAGCATGGCATCCATCCTGGCATCCCCAATCTAGAGATCCTCTGTTTACCATGTCCGGGAACAAAACTCAGTTTTCTGCTGGTGTGGGGAAGCTGCACAGATTTGCGGAGGGTCCCAGGGATCCAAATTCTCAATTTTCAATACCTATTGTCACCAATGCCTGAGACTCTGGAGGGATTTGAGGTGAAAAGTGGATTTTTAGCTTTCTCCTCTTCGGGTTTAGGCTTTAGTTTTTCTGGGTGGGCTAAGTCCACTCATTCATTGCTTTCCAGTCTCCAAACTTCAGCTTCTATTGCCTCCTCTCCCATTCTGTCTACCTTTTGGGTTTCTGACTTTTCAAAAATTCCTTTGTAGCCACTTTAGTAGGTTTTTCAAGAAGAGCGAAATTAACTGTGTGTTCAGTTCACCATCTTTACCTGGAAGTCTCCATCTGCATTTCACCTTTGAACTGAAGGACTTATGCCTTTTAATAAAATCCCCTTACTGTCATTTTCATGGGGTTTGAGGAGAGTATAAACTAATGGATGGTTTCGACTTGCCATCTTTAACTGGAACTGGTTTGTTCTTTATTGAACTTCTTTCTAGATGTAAATGTCTGTCTCCCCACTGTGAGCTTCTTAAGAGATTCCTTCTTCTTTCTTTTTTTTTTTTTTTTATTGCCTTTTTTATTGTTTTGCCTCAAAAAACCAAACAGCAAACAGCACAATGCCTGGATATGATAGGAGCTTCTAAATATTTATGGCTGGACCTGTGCCTTTGTGCTGTCTAATCTAACTTCTCTAGCCTTGACAAATGGGCATTCAGCAAATAAATATTTACCAACTATTTACTCTTTGCCAGGTAATATTCAGGCCCCAGGCATCCAGCAGAGATCACACCTGACTGGGTCTGCTCTTATGAACTTGCATTCAGTTCTGTTAAAGAAAAGGGAACACTCTTGCACTGCTGGTGGGAATGTGAATTGGTACAGCCACTATGGAGAACAGTATGGAGGTTCCTTAAAAAACTAAAAATAGAACTACCATATGACCCAGCAATCCCACTACTGGGCATATACCCTGAGAAAACCATAATTCAAAAAGAGACATGTACCAAAATGTTCATTGCAGCTCTATTCACAATAGCCCGGAGCTGGAAACAACCTAAGTGTCCATCATCGGATGAATGGATAAAGAAGATGTGGCACATATATACAATGGAATATTACTCAGCCATAAAAAGAAACGAAACTGAGCTATTTGTAATGAGGTGGATAGACCTAGAGTCTGTCATACAGAGTGAAGTAAGTCAGAAAGAGAAAGACAAATACCGTATGCTAACACATATATATGGAATTAAAAAAAAAAAAAAATGTCATGAAGAACCTAGGGGTAAAACGGGAATAAAGACACAGACCTACTTGAGAATGGACTTGAGGATATGGGGAAGGGGAAGGGTAAGCTGTGACAAAGGGAAAGAGAGGCATGGACATATATACACTACCAAACGTAAGGTAGATAGATAGTGGGAAGCAGCCGCAGAGCACAGGGAGATCAGCTTGGTGCTTTGTGACCGCCTGGAGGGGTGGGATGGGGAGGGTGGGAGGGAGGGAGATGCATGAGGGAGGGGATGTGGGAACAGATGTATATGTATGACTGATTCACTTTGTTATAAAGCAGAAACTAATAAAAAAAAAAAAAATATCTCCAATGCTGTGAGCTCACTGCCTCTCAAGGCAGCCCACCTGTTGCCAGGAAGCTCCAGCTGAAACCTGGTTCCCTGTTACTCTGGCTCAGTGGTCCAGATTCCTCCTGGCAGAGCCTCCCTCTTTTACAGAACAGATTTCCAGTTCACTAAAATCACCAGCCCCTGGCACCCTCCCCGATTCTCTCCCCATTACAGCCATGGCATGGACCCTCTCATGAATAGGAAGGCATGTTCAAATAAAAAAATATATATTTGGTATTTGTCCTAGGAATTTCCTGAATAATAGGAGTTGCTATAAAGTGTCTTTGTCATAAAGTGCCTCTTTCAACCACACCTGCATTTATGCTAATGAGGTGACTCAGGGTAGGTTCCTAGGTAGTTTAAGAATAAGGGCTGGTCTGTGCTTTGTGACCGCCTGGAGGGGTGGGATAGGGAGGGTGGGAGGGAGGGAGACGCAAGAGGGAAGGGATATGGGAACAGATGTATATGTATAACTGATTCACTTTGTTATAAAGCAGAAACTAATAAAAAAAAAAAGAATAAGGGCTGGGCTGGCTGTTAGGAAAACCAGCTAGGTGACTAGAGGGTTGGAAATTTCATCCCCCACCCTTGGCCTCCAGGGAGGAGAGAGTAGCTGGAGATTGAGTTCAAGCAAGTGGCCGATGATTTGCTCAATCATGCCTACGTAATGAAACCTCCATTAAAAACTCTGAACAATGCGTGCTTCCCAGTTGGTGAACAATCAATGTGGATATACTGCAAAGGAGATGCGCCCTGACCCCACGGGACAGAAGCACTTATGCTTGGGACCCAACAGTCCTGTTTATCTGGCTAATCATTTGTGTTGCTTAGAACAGAACAATAATCATAAGTATAGTACTTTCTATGAGTTCTGTGAATCTTTCTAGAAAATTGTTCAACCTGAGGCATGGGCAGGGGTGTTGCAGCTGGCACCTCAAGTGGACGCAATCTCGCGAGACCAAGCCCCTTAACCTGTGGGGTCTGTGTTAACTCTGGGTAGTTAGTGTCAGAATTGAACTGAATTATAGGCCATCCAGCTGGTGTCAGAGAACTGGAGGATGGAAGATGAGCTTGCCATGATGCCTGGCACCCCCATGTCCCTCCCTCCCAGCCTCACGTGCTCCCTGCCCAGCTGAAGAGGACTCCATTTCCCCAAGGAGGACCACTGTTTGACGGGAGGGCATGGTGGGGGGCTAAACAGCTTCCTTCCTTCTACCTTTGTGGGTATGGCGGTCTATGTTGCCTCTTATTTCCCGTATTTGAAGGGCCACCTGATTACCTCAATTGGACTGTAAAATGCTTCAGAGTTTTCTTAGGTCCTATAAAGTGCCCAACTCAGAATGGGTACCCAGGGGACGCTCAATGGTGCCAGTTGACATGGGCTGGCTTGGTCTGCATTAAGGAAAGCTTCCCCTCCTCCAACATCCCTACCTTCTGCAGGCCCCCATGAAAGCTTGCATGAGTGTTCAAAGGGTCCCCACCTGGCTTAGGTCTTAGAAGCCCTTCTCCAAGTCTAAGTCTCCTGTTGGATGGGGAGGGACCCATGTGGATAAGCATCACACACACACATCCCAGTTTTGGTTGGTGTTGGTTGTAGTTTTGCCTTTTACCGTGGACCATACACATGTCTGGGTAGGTAGTGGCTTGATGAGCCATGTACGCTATGAGGTAAAGTGACCTGGCCAGGCTCTCCCTTCCTGCACACGGGAAAAGCAATAATAACTCACATCTGCACATCACTCTGCAGACTACCCAGTCCTTTCCCATACCGAAGCTCACTTCATCCTCAAATCAAGAGTTTGTCTCACATCATGCCTAATTTACAGATGAGAAGACGGAGGCTAAATGCAGTTTTGGTGACAGTTACCAAGTGAAGAGGATTCAGGTCTTCCGGCTGCACATCTCTTGAGCTTCTGTCCCCTCGTGCTGTGATCCACCTGAGGACAGAGGGGGCTGCAGTGGGTGGGCCGTGAGCAGGGGGCAGCATCCTTCAGTCCCTCTGATCTGCCTTCTGTGCCCTGAGCGGCAGCTCCTCCCTCACCCACTCCAACCCACAGGCCCATTTATGTGCCTCTGCCAGTCCAGCTGTGAGGCTCAAACGCATGTGCCCTGTTAACTAGCTCCCCCCCCCCCCCACCGAGGGATGGCACTGGGGACTGGCAGGAGGGAGCTGCCGGCATCGGGCTGCGGCAACCCACGCCTCCCTCCTTCCCTCCAGCCCTTCCTAGTCTCTGCTTCTGTAATCTGCTTTCCCAAGAGAGGTCACTTTCAGGCTGATTCAGAAGAGGACCAAGGAGGGACTGAGAAAGCAGCCCTCAGGAATCTCTGGGCTTAGCCTAAGTTTAGCCCTTGGGTCCAGCTCAGCAACCTGCAGCAGGGGGTGGGAAAGAGAAAGGCCACTTGGGATCCTTGCCCTGATTTGGGCTTGCCCCACTGCCAGAGCCTCGGCAGGGTCACTTCATCTGATGGCAAAGGAAGTGCTTCCTTACTGCTACTTGCAGAGGCTCTGAAACCCCCAAGTGCCATCAAAGTCGGTCTTATTTGACCAGGGAATAAAGCTCAGGGTTAGTTTTTTGTTTGTTTTTTATCAAAGTCTTAGATTACTTAAATGGAAAATCTTCAGAAAAGATGACCCAAGAATTTACACATGATGTCACCCGGTAACTTATCTTCTAATGCAGGTGTAAATGACTTGTAGAGATACAGTGAGGGAGCAGAGAACATGGGGACATTAAGCCCCTGGAGAGGGTGGGGAAAGGGTGTGGCACAGGAAGGGGAGCTCGGAGTATTGAAGAAAAGTTCTCCTGACGTACTTTGTTGAAGGTTGCCTCAGCATCAGGGCCCAACCTCTTTCTTGTGATGTGTCAGGATGAGATTTGCCACCCTAACTTCCCTGTGATCATGGTATCTTCCCCACCTACATCAAGTTGTAAGCCAAAGAGATATTTTTAAGTGGCTCTTCTCTCTCCAGATTCCTCCAAGCTCCTCCACTTCTCAGCTTTCTCATCCTGGGGTACTTGGATGGCAGTGTCAGAGGAGATCCATCACCATTGCCCTGGAGGAAACTGGAAGGGGGCTTGTGTAGGAGCAGTCAGCATCAGCTGGGCTGGGGGCTACAGAGTAGGTGTTTTCTGATTTGAGAAGAAATCAGAGTGAGACCAGACGGAAAAGACATCCGTCTCTTGATTTGTACAGGTAAATTATCCACACTGTGGCTTTCTTGGAAGCAAACGACCCACACTCGTGTTGCGAACGTCCTCCATTCTGTTTGTCCTAGGCTTTCAAGAACTCAGAGGGAGCCATGCAACCTCAGAAAGACAGCTCATGGAAAAAGAAAGACAGGCAGGGTTGGGGAATTGTGTTCCCAGTGGGCTATCCTGGGCATGCGCAGGAAGACCCCAGGGCTGATAGGAAGGAAGGTGACATATTTCCAGATGCACCTCCATCAACCAGCCACTTAGTTCCAGCCCTCTGGGGGTCTGAAAAGTCCTGGATCCTTCAGGCATGGGGAGCCTGATCTACATGCCTCTTTGTCGCAAAGAGCCTGGATTAGCCAACCTCAACACTCCCCTGAGGAGCATGAAGAGAAGACGGGGCCACTCCACAGCCTAGAAAGTGTGGTTTCCTGGGCCTTTCCAAACCTCAGGGACCAAAAGCCATCCTGGTTGCTCCTGTGGCAGCTCCAGAACCACAGAAAGACCAGGCTGGATGGAAGAAAGCCCCAGCCCCTGTGTGTCACAGATGAAGAGGTCAAGGGCAAGGGCCTTACCCAGGGCACACAAGTGGTTAGCAGAAACCCCAATGTCTGGCTCTAGACTGACCCCTCACGCCCACCCCTCGGGCTCCTTCCAGAACTGCTGCCCGAGCAGGTGGCCTCTCGGGTGCGGGGCCCTGAAGTTGAACCCTGGCCCGGCTCAGGGGTGCCCATGGACACCCCCCACAATCCCTGCGCTGAGGGGCCCTCCGTGCGCGTTCAAGATAGTCTGGAGGGCTGCTACAGCCGGGTCCCTCCTCCCCCTGGGGTCCCCCTGCTGCGCCCTGGCAGCTGTCTGCCGCTGCCAGAGGTGATTGCCATGTTTGCAGCTGCTTCCCTTGTTTGGAAAGATGTGGAGGCAGGTGAGGCTGGAGAGAAAGCAGTACTGACAGGTTGTGATCAGCCTCTGCTGCAGAACGGAGTCTCGGAAGGGCGGGCTGGTTGGCCGCGGGAGCTGTGCTTGGCCTCCGCGCCCCACGCCCCGCGCCCGCCCTCCAGGACCCAGTGCAGACCTCCTCCTCCAGGCCCTGCAGGCTCACCACAGCCGCCAGACCCCTACCAAGGTCCCCTGGCCCTCCCTCTACCTCCGACAGACCCCTAAACGAATCCCGCACCCCCAGCCAGTAGCCCTCCCGCCCCCTGCCAGTCCTTTCTGATGTCTAACTCAAATCTCTGGCTCTGGCACAACGCCTTGTCTTCAAAAGAAGGAACATTATGCGGTCGTGCTGGTTCCCTTCCCCGCACTTGGAGGGACATCAGTCACAGTGGGATTTTTCTCTGCGCCTGACAAGGCAATTTGTGAAGAGCAAGGCTTTCTCTCTCCCGCAGGATGCTAAGTGGGAACCGAGGAGGTGAGGGGGGGTGGTGTTCTAAAGAGATACCCAAATTAAACATCCAATCTGCCATGTCCGGTGTCATTCAACGTTATTCATCTTCTCCCAGGCTCCCCGCTGGGTCGGCTCCCAGAAGCCCGCGGTCGTTAACCGCGCTGTTTATCTGCCTCCACCGCCAAGGAGAACAAATGGACGCCCCGCGGTGCCCCCGCCCCATTGTCATTCAAAGAGCCTGCGGTCCAGCGCTCCGCAGCGCGGGAAAGTACCTCCCAGTCTGTGGGCTGGAGGACCATTGGGCTGCGTTGCGATGGTCAGCGGGGGGAGGAGACAGTGGCCAGGGGGAAGGGCTTGGGGGTTTCTAGAGACCCCCCCGTGGTTGCAGCCAGACTCAGGAAGACCCCTCCCAAGCAGCCTCATAGCACAGGAAGATCAGCTCCGGGCTTTGTGACCACCTGGAGGGGTGGGAGGGAGACGCAAGAGGGAGGGGATATGGGGATATATGTATACGTATAGCTGATTCACTTTGTTGTACAGCAGAAACTAACACACCATTGTAAAGCAACTATACTCCAATAAAGATGTTTAAAAAAAAGATGTAAAAATAAATAACAAGGAAAATAACTAAATCAATCGATAAATGAAGCTTATAGAAAAAAAAAGAAAGATCCCTCCCAACTCCCACTGTCTACCTCAATGACTCAGCAGGGGGCTGGGGCACCCAGCTGAGGGCTGTGCCTAGTCTTTCTTGAGTTTGCACATTCCAGAACCTGGAAGGGACTCTGTTTTTCCTAGGCCTGCTGAGATGCTTCCTCCAACCACGCAGCTAACTGTGCCCCACACCTGCCAGGCCAAGGAGGAGGAGCTCAGGGGCACCTCCCCAAACCCTTGGACACGGCTGTTTGTTGAATCACGTATTTGCAGTGTTGCTTCTTCCCAAACTCAGGTCCTGAGGCTCACTGGAGAATGTCCCCACCAGACCAGCAGGAGGCGCTCTGCCCAGGTTTGGACAGATGAAGACATTTCCTAGCGGAAAACCAAAGGTGACCTCAGAAGATCAGGGGGAGAGGGGTAGGAATGGACACCCCAGCAGTCCTGGCTTTCTGCTCCCAAGGGTTCACTGAGATTGGTTGATGGCTACTCCAACCATAATCACCCACAGCTCACCTCCCAGGTCCCACTTTTCCCCAAGTCTAAGGATTAGCCACCCAGGCTCTCTAGAGCTCATCTTGTCCTTCCCCTGCACCCAGACCTACCCTCCTGTAGACAAGCCACCACCAGCTGGAGCAACAGAGAAGGGATGGAGAAGCGAGAGAGAAGAGGGAAGCAGCGTGGGGCTGGGTTTCCTTTGAAATCCTGCTTTGTGCCAAAGTAAAAGAAGGAGCAGGTACAGCATTGGATTCTGGGCTCCCTCACCTGGAATGGTAGCAAAATCTTCACATCTTTTGGCTCTGTGTTTTTCATCCTGGCTTCTAGTCTCAGCTCTGACACTGATCTTCTCTGTGAATCTGGATGGCCACACGTTCTCTCCCTTCCTCAGTTTCCTGTTTCTAAACTGGAAGTTTGGATACTGATGCCTGAGGGTCCTTCCAGATTCCTTTCTCCTGATCTCCCTCTAGACCCTTGCCTCCTGGTCTGGGACAGCAGTGATCATGGGGGAACAGAGTCCTGGAAATCAGTGACACCAGGGCAGCCCCGGGTACAAATGCCCTGCCACCGTGTCCTCAGAAGTTCACTGGTATTTGTCAGACAGCGAGACCTGACTTATGCTTTGGAAAACTGGTCCCAGAAGTTCAGAGCATTCACAATATTCTCCTGGGTGATAGGGCAAGGAGTTGAGGAGCATCTTGCCCCAGGGCATATTTTGATTCCAAGAGGGGTGGTGACTTGCTTAAGGCTAGAGGTGGCATAGCAAGCCCAGAGACCAGACAGCCTGTCTCCAGACTGGAGCTCTCCCCTCCGATGTTACAGAGCTGCCCGTAGGAATGAATACCTTGTATCCCAAGCCTGAGCCTCTCCAGCTGCTCCTCCAATGCCTCCAACATTTTCTCCCAGTGGCAGCAGGGACCAGTCACTGAGCAGGCCCAGCTGAGTCAATGTTTGCTGGCAGGTAGCGAGAGGAATTATGAACAGGTCCTCATGGGTGGAGAGGTCCGACACATAGCTGTGCTAATTCTTCATAAGCTCTGCCTGCCGCCTTTTATATATCAACCTGAAATGTAATTATCTTTATGGCTGGTGGAGTAAATCACCAGTATGTGTCAAAGAGATTTGCTCCTGTGTTTTATTACGTAATATATTAGCTCTACAGTTTTAAGATGTCATTACTTGGCTAATCACATGAAACGTTTTCATGAGCAAACAGTGGTGCTGACGGGAGCTGGGGACAGAAGAGAACTATGGCTAAGTCCTTGTGGTAAATGTCGAGAGAGGCCTCAGGAGGTCGTCTTGCTCAGCCCTCTGTCTCTAGGCTTAGAGAGGTCTAAGCAGGCAGGGGTTCTTCACAATCTGAGGGACTTCAAGAGGTAGGAGAGAGGGAACAGCAAATGACCCTGCGATTTCACTCCTGGGTATGTACCTAACAGAAACAAGTGCCTTTTGGCTTATGTCCACCAAAGGACATGGATAAGAATGTTCAAAGTGACTTTATCCCTAACAGCCAAAAACTGGAAACAACTTAAATATCGTTGTAGGAGAGGGAAAACTTTTCCTCTACCCTTTAGTTCTGTACCTGGGCTCTGCAAATGAAGCTAACAAAATACAGATTAACAGAAGAAGAGGCATACAAATTACACTGGTGTTCATAGTTATATGTGCCTGAGGCTTCACAGAAAAGAAGTGAAAACCCGAAGAGGTGGTTAAATCCAGCGGCGTATGTACTATTTTAACGAAGGGTAATAAATTGGGAGATGTACCTAGACAAAGGAAAAGGGGGATTTGAGATTCTGGGTGGTAACAAACTGTGGGAAGGTGACCCCAAAATGTATTTATTTTATGGTTGCACTTAAAAGTGGTATGTGTTCAAACTCTTTCTTCTCTTGCTATGATTTTGGTAGCCAAAGGCAGTGTGGTGTAATAGAAGTAACACAGGGTCTGCAATGAAACCCACCCGGCTTTGAATCCTAGCTCTACCGCTTTTTCATTCTGTCATCTTGGACAGATCACTTAAACTCGCTAAGCCTCTATTTCTACATCTACAAAATGGAAATAATAATGCCTGCTTTGCAGTGGTATTGTGGGAAGTAATGAAAAAACGAGAGCAACTTACTTGGCGCTTACATGTTCTTTCTTGCATCATTCATGTGATCGTTCAGTAAACATTTACTGAGCTCCTACACCATCTCAGGCACTAGGCTACAAGCTGGCACACAGCATTGCCATGATCTAGAGTGAACTAGCTGTCTTTTTGCCTGCTTAGCATCCAGTGGTCGAGCATTCTGATTTCCCTTTTGGCAACCAACCCCATTCACTCGCAGTTCAAGTTGTTCACGTATAGCTAACCCCCACTCCATCCCCCAGTTCAGGATATCCCATCCTTCTGCCCACAGAACTTGTTTCTGGGATGGGCTCATGGTCCCAACTGGCTCCATTAGAGTCAGCCCTGGGACTTTTCCTGGAACCATTGAGAAAGAGGTGCTTCTTTTCCACCGAGTATGGTTAGGTAGTCAAATGGAGCCCTGTACCTGCTGAAGGTTGTCTTTGCCACTTCACTGGGAGAGAGTGCCTAGGAATAAAGATGACAGAGAGCAGAGAGAGGAAGAGGGTAGATTTCTAACAGCCTCATTTAAACACCCAGATCCAGCCACACCAGGACTGAGTTGGGTTTCTGACACTTGGAAATAAAATAATCCTGATTAATATACAGTTCTAAAAATGACTAACATTTGATGAGTTTTTACTATATACCAGGCATTGTGCCAGATGACTTACAGGCACCATCTTATTTAATCTTCAAATAATCTTATGAGGTCTGTTGAATAAGTGTCCCCCCCACCTGGCCCACAAAATTTGTGTCAACCTGGAACCTCACAATGTGACCTTATTTTGAAGTAGGGTTTTGCAGATATAATTAGTTATGATGTGGTCATACTGGATTTAGGTGAGTCCTAAATCATATAACTGATGTCTTTATAAGAAGAGGAGAAGACATGGGTGGAGGGGGGAGAAAGAGAAGAACATCATGTAAAGATGGAGGCAGAGATTGGAATGATGTAGCTATAAGCCAAGGGACACCAAGGATTGCTGAGAGCACCAGCAATAGGAAGCAGCAAGAAAGGAATTCTTCCCTAGAGTCTTCAGAGGGACAGTGGCCTTGCCGATGCCTTGACTTCAGAATTCTAGCTTCCAGAGCTGTCAGAGAATACATTTCTGTTGTCTTCAACCATCCAGTTTGTAGTAACTTGTTACAGCAGCCCTGGGAAGCTAATACAGCAGATAATGATCATCACTATTGTTGTAAATGAGAAAACTCAGGCTAAAGAAGTTAAGTAACTTGCCTGAGGTCTTGCAGCTTATTTAACCAGAGGCAGGACTCAACCCCAAGCCGACTCCAGAGTTGTCTCTCTTAATCATTAGGTGCTACATAGCAGGCACATGTTTATTTCCTTCTAGGATCGTGTTTCATTGTTCTTTGCATCCAGCATGCCTAGCTTGGTGTCTGACATTTAGTAGGTGTTCAACAACCATTCATGAGTTAAAATCATGGAGAGCCCTACCGAAAAGGGCATTGAGAGGGCAGAGAGGGATAAGACACAGCCCTCGACCTCCAAGAGTTACCATCTAGACAGGCCATAGAAGGAACATGTGCTCAGGGCTGAGTGGGAGCTTAAAAATAAGCCCTGGAGGAGCTCTGAGAAGGGAGAACGCTAAGAGCTGAGCCAGAAGGAGGCTTTGTGAAAGAGATTGACCTTGACTGGGGCCCAGAGGAACTTAGGAAAGAAGAGGTGAAAGATTGATAAACAAAGGGAAGTCATGAGAAAAGGCTCCAAGGAAGGACTTGGTGTGATGCATCCGGAGCAGGGAGTTCAACCAGGGAGTGGTGGGTGATGGGCTGGGAGGAGTCAGGTAGGGCCAGACCATAGGAATTGTTGAGGGTCAGGCAGGAACTTGGACATGAACTAGTAGCAGGTGCCTGTAGGCTTTGGCAGAGGCAGTTCCTGCACATGTTCCTGCTAGAAACAGAGACTCGACTGCAGATCTGTGCTCCCCACGTTTCCCTGCCACCAGCACTTAGGCAGAGCCATGTGCCTGGTTCTGGCCAATAGACTTAGGTCTAAGTGTCACTTCCAGCTGAAACGTAAAAGAGCAGGTACAAATCCTGCCTGTCTCTCCTCACTTTGTGGCAAGTGTGGCACGTGTTGAGATGGTGCCGTCACCAGATCTAAGCTGCTTGGATCATTGGGGACAGCTGTCCTAGAGAGCCTTGCAGATTTTTGTGAACAAGAAACAAATGTGTATATACTAAACCACGTCGATGAGGGTCTTTTGTTACCAAGGCATAAGTCTAGCCTTTCCTGACTAATGCAAGGTACTGAGTCACTAATAGCAGGAGGCTATTAAGGAGAGGGTAGTGGGTGGGGAGGAAGTAAGGGTCAGGAGAGAGATACGTTTAGAAATGTTGACGGGGGTGGGATGAAGTACATGAAAGGTACTAAAGGGGCTGATGGATTTAGTGATGGGCTGTTGCCTGAGAGAGGCCAGACCAGGGCTGGAGTCGGGGTGGGAAGCTGGGGAGGCGCTGAATCTGATAGCAAGAGTGTGACTTCGCTTTGTGCAGCTGATGAAAAAAATCCCGAAAGAGGGTCAGGAAGCCATGGGAGCATATGAGCAGGTGAGCGGCCTGCCCTCCCCTCCAGGCCTTTCTCTGATAACACCCGTTGCCCCTGCTCCGTGGGCCAGCTGGTGGCAGCAGGGACTTTCAGGCCGTCTTCTCTTCTTGTCCCAAGGTCAACAGCCACAAACCCAAAGGCCTTCCTAAACGTGATTTCATTCTGTTATCACAGCAGCTGTGGGAAGACGGCCTTGTTACCCGAGTTTACAGAGAGAAACGGGCTCAGAGGACTTGAAACCACAGCCAGGCAGTGACAGTCGGGGCTGGATGGGCCGAAGACCACTAGGGCTTCTGACTCCCAGAGCAGAGGCCAACCTCCCACCCCACACATAGGTGCAGCCACGTCAGGGAAGTCCCGCCAAAGCTGGAGACGGCCTGGGAATGGCGAAGGAGCAAGGAGGGAAGGGTGAGGGCTGTGGTGCCTTCTGTTGGGATTCCCCACCATGGGAATTTCTTTTCAGGAGCAGGGCCTGTCCCCAAAGCCCTGAGGCTGTCAGAGAACTCTATCACCCTATCTCAGTGGCAGCCTGCACCATTCAATCACACCAACCCCCCACACTGCCTAGCAAATGTACTTAGCAAAACACTACATTTCTTGCCCGTTTGAGTCAAGGCCCTATCGCTAAGCTCTGGGCTGTGAGATACAAGCAGACGTTTTGGGGTGAGACTTCCAAGAAATTTCCTTAAAAGGGAGACGAACAGTTGGTAAAGCCCTTTTGTCCCACTCTCTTCCTCCTACTTCCTGCCTGGAACTCGACTCGATGGCCGGAGCTCCTGCAGACATCTTAGACCATGAAGTCTAAGAAAGCCATATGTTAAGGGAGGTAAAGCAGAAGTACATAAGAAGCCTGAGTCTATGATGCCCTTGGCACTACCCCAGCAGCCCTGGAAGGCCCAACGCTGGACTTCTGTGTGAGAGAATAAGCTCCTGATTGGAGTAACTATCTGCAGTCAAGTCTCCTAGTAGCAGCTAGACATAATCTAACAATGGTTATGGTGACTGCAGCAGCCAGTGCCCCAGGCTCTGCTTCTTTAACTATGGAACAACAATCAGAGTAATAGCACCTGATGGCATTTCAAATTGGGAGAGAAATAATGGATTTTTAACTAACCATGCCGTGGGAGAATTTTTAAAATAATAATCCGGAAGTGGGGAGGATCTTCTGATAGACACCTAGAAGTCACAAAATAAAGAATTGATCATTTTAACCTCGTCAAAATAAGAAATTTTCTTTGTGGCAAAAATCACCTATATCTGTCAAGATAGGCTAGTTATGCTGCAGCAAGAAAAAAAAGTCAGAATTTTAGTGGCATAAAACAGCAAAGGATTATTTCTTGCCCACACTGCATGTCCTCCTGCAGATTGGCTGGGGTCTCTACTCCCATGTTGTCACTATTGTCACATTCACTTTGGGTGCCCCAGCTGAAGGCATAGCCATCATCTGCTGATGCCGATTGCCATGGCAGGGGGAAAGAGAATGCACAAAGCAATGGCAATTCCAGCTTCAGCCCAGAAGTGACAAACATGCTTCTGTTCACATTTAATTGGCCAAAGCAAGTCACACAGCTGCCCCTGGTCAGCAGGGTAGGAGATATAATGCCTTCTCAGGGAAAGAAACTGGATATTCATGTACAGAAATACACAAAAGCAACAGGCTTAACCCACTGGAAACAGTTTTAGGCTTTCCTATCATAGACAGCTAATTTCTCTGATAAATAAAAAGTACCTACAAATCATCAAGAAAATGACCACATCCAGGAGAAAAACAGGCAAAAGATACATTTTACAGAAAAAGGAATTAAAGATGCTTTAACTCACTGATAATAAGAAAATTACAAATGAAAGTTACATTGAGATACCATTTTTCACCCATCAAATTGGTGAGAGTGGGCAGTCACGTCATACACTGCTGATGGGCAGTAAATTGGGATAACCTCTATGGAAGGTAATTTGGCATATGTTCTTCTACTTTTTGAAATGGATCCTGCAGATGTGTTCACACATGAAGGAAATGATATTTGTTCAAAATTTTTCATTGCATTGTTTGTAACAGCAAATGATTGGGGGAGAACTTATTGCCTTTTAATAGGGAATGGATTAAATAATTTAAATTAACTAAATAATTTCCCTCTATCCAAGGGAATACTATACATATATAAAAAGAATGAAAAGAGGGTTTGTTTGTTTTTTTTTTGGTAATGATATGGAACAGTCTCTAAGATTTAATGTTAAATGAATAAAGGAAGGTGCTGAACAGTGTGTATTGTATGTCACTATTTGTGTAAAAAAGGGAAAAATACATATTCACAATTGTTTATATATGCTAGAAACATTCCCCCAAAATACACTTAAGGTGAAAATATTGGCTGTCTCTGAGGAGAGAGTAGGAATTCTCCTTCTGTACCTTTTAAGTTGTGAAATAATATGGGAATATATTGTCTAATCTAACAATAAAATTTAAAAAATAAAAGAGAGAGCTGACCTAACGATTTTAGTCCTAGGCATATACCCAAAAGAAATAAAAACACACATCCACACAAAAACTTGTGCATGAATATTCATAACATTATTATAATAGCCAAAAGATGGAAACAACCCAAATGTCTATCAATTGGTGAATGGATAAATAAAATGTGGTATATCCATACAACGGATTATTATTCAGCCAGAAAAAGAAATGAGTTACTGATACATGGCTACAGCATGGATGAACCCTGAAAACATTATGCTAAATGAAAGAAGTCAGACACAAAAGCCACACATTGTATAATTCCATTTAAACGAAATGTCTAGAATAGGCATACCTGTAGAGGCAGAAAGTAGATTCATGGTTGCCTGTGTGGGGGGCAGGTTTGAGGGGGAAATGGGTAGTTGACTGCTAATGGGCACCATGTTTCTTTTTATAATGATGAAAATATTCTAAAATTGATCGTGGTGATTTTGTACAACTCTGTGAATGTACCCAAAGCCACTGAATTGCACACTTTAAATGGGTGAGTTGTATGTCATACGAGTTATAGCTCAAGAAAGTCTTTCTTTGTTTGTTTTGTTTTTTGTCTGTTTGTTTTCTCAAAGAAGAAAGGAGAGGAAAAGAAATGGCCCAGGAGACAATGCCTGAGGACGCATCTCACTAGACACCCCCCACCATGATTCACATGTCTGGTGGGTTGAAATAGTTCATTCGCAAGCCTCACAGGAAATCCAGCAGGGCAGCTGTCGGCCTGGGTTCCCCCAAGTGTAGAGGCTTTCACGCAGGTAGCTTCTTTGGGAAAGAGATCCTGGGAAAACGATGATGGGGAGGGGGAGTGGGGAGAGTGGACCAGGGAAGGAGAAATGCCCAAGCCTTCCTAATTGAGCTGGTTACTGCCGGGGGCAACTGAGGCTCAGTTGCTGGGGACCCTGCAAACCATGCAAAATGCACCAGCTCAGGGAAGGGAGGGATTGTTCTGACAGCAGAGAAACGCTGAGCAGATAGCAAGAGAGGCCAGGCACTATCTGACCACATCTGCTGTGACAACCAAGGCTACAATAGTAACAGAATGGTAGGCTGAGAGCTGAAGACGAGAGTGGGCAGTCTTCCAGCCCCTCTGGAGCCTCCTTATTTTTGACTCGCAGAGCTCTTCCCTGCTACCTGATTCTCCAGCCTCAGCCCAGAGTACCGCCACATCATTCCCAAAAGCCAAACCCATCCTCACATAACAAATACCTGCTACCTTTGTGGACTCTCAAAGGCATGTGCTCTAGGCCTCTGAATGCACCAGATGTGATTTTTTTTTTTTTTTTTTTTTTTTTTTTTTAAAATAGGAGGCCTTCTGAGCCAAGTCTTGCTCACAGGGAGCTGTCAGGCTGTGGGCTGCTGTTTAGGTCAAAGATGAGGAGTGATTGGAACGCAAGGCATCTGGCTGATGTAAACTGAGTGACGCAGCACCCAGAGGGGGTTTAGGAGATGCCCCGAGTCCTGGAGGTGCTGCTGAAATAAGCATGCTGCCTCAGAAGTGGGGATTGTTCCCAGGACAACACCCATTCAAATGTAGAGGAGGAGGACGTGCGCAGAGTGGCCCCTGCCCAGGGTGAGGGGAGAGTAAAGTGTCCGGGTTTCTACTCAGAGAGCAGACACTCAAGCCTCCTCCCCCCCGCCAGCCCCGCCCCGCCTCGGAGCACTCAAGGTCCTGCGGTACTGTCCAGTGTCTTAAAGGAAGCCTGGAGGCTGGCTCCATCCGCCTCTCTGGGCTGACTGGGGAGCCGAGGGCTGGAGAAAGGGGCCGAGTCCTTGCTTCATGCTGCAGCCGCAGGTGCCCGCAGCAGGGTGCCCTGCAGCCGATGATATCGGGCTGGCTGCCCCCGCCAACGCCATGGTTGTGGAAGGAACGAGCACCGTGAACCAGCTCGTTCCAGATCCTTGTGAGCCAAGCTGCCCCTGAAGCTCAGACCAAAGTCCCAAATGGGCCTGGCCAGGCCACCGCCTCAGTGGGGAGCCCCTTCAGGAAACAGCAGTTCCTCGGAGTGGTGCTCAGACCAGCAAAGCCCTGTGGACCCACCGGGCCTGAGCCCAGTGAACTAACGCTGTCATCCTCAGCTCACTCTGTTCACCCACCAGCCACCATCCGGGGGCAAGTGGGCCCCAGGAGTCCTTACCTCCAAAGCCTAGAAACACCTTCTCCCCACCTAGCTGATGTTCAGCCACCCCAAGGGGTGGGGTCTGCTTTTCTCTAAGCCCTCTAGCAAGAAGTGCGGTTCACTCCTCTTCTGGACTAATGGAGAAGGGGATGTAAAGACGGTGGCAGAGGCTGGAGTGGTGCAGCCACAAGCCAAGGAACACCTGGAGCCACCGGAAGCTGGAAGAGGCAGGAAGGATCATCCTCTAGAGCCTTCGGAGGGGGCAGGCTCTGCCGGCCCTGATTTCAGACCTCTGGCCTCTATGACTGTGAGAGAATTTGTTTCCATTGCTTTAAGCCACCCAGTGTGTGGTCGTTTGTTACAGCTGTCCTAGGGAACGGTTATAGCCCCTTGATAAAGAACTCCCCCCAAATAAAAAGTGCTTCTTACCTGTGAGAATGGCAAGATGGTGAGACAGGCATGATGATTCAAAGACTTGCTTCCCAAACCAGGGTTCACAAATCCCTCAAAGTCCTGTGAGCACATAGAGACAGGGGCCAAACACAGCCAGCTCCCTGGAATGTGAACATACTCAAAGATCCTGAGGAGAAAGTCGAGTGATTTAACTGATCAGTAATTTAAAACAAAGAGACATGCTTTGTGGAGCAGAACCCCCGATGTGCCTGAACTTTTTTCAGATAAGCAAGGAGCTTCAAGCCAAACCGCTGGTTATCTGGGGGCTGTGCCCCTAGACTCCCCTGTGATCACAGGGGAGTGAGGGAAGAGGGCTTCCCCAGAAGGAAAACCCAAAGTGACAGGAGGTGACTCCTCAGACACCACACTAGGAGGCTCAGCTTCTCCCCCTGGAACGCAAAGGCTGTCGGGTGCGCCCTGAGGTGAGGTGGGGACTTGCCGTGGACCAGGCAGACCAAGCGCTCATCTGACTTCCTGTCCTGATCCCAAGCTCCCCAGCTGACCCCTTAACTTTCTATATCTAGTCGTCTGGCCTGTGTCAAAGGGGCCTCAGACCGTAAGTGTGGCCTAAGGAAGCTTGAGGCGCCAGCAAGGACACGCCCCCATCAGGCCTCAGCAGGAGGACTCTTTTCCAGGATGGGGGTGGGTAATGGGGGAGATGGAGGAAGACTGAGCTCCAGGGGAAACTGCTCTTCCCAGGGGGCAGAGGGGACAAGTCCCTCCGGGTTAGGAGAAGCAAGAGAAGGCCCTTCTCCAACACAGGTGTCCCCAAGCCTCTACTGGGGAGATACTCCTGAGACTTCGCTGGCTCTGAGCCTCCACTCCCAGCTCTGACCCCCAGGGCTCAGGGCAGAACCGAGGGCAGGAGACGGTGGCGGCCACAGGACAAGGCCCCCTCCACCTGTTCCTCCTGCCAGGCCTGCGCTCGGAGGGAGGCCACTTGGAAGTTGGCTCTGGGCTCTGGAGCGAATAATTGTTGACATTTGGAGAGTGGGAGCCGTGCGGGTGTTTTACTGGTGTTAATGTGATGAGGGCAGGATTAGCCATTCCCCAAATTGCTCTCTGGAATAGAGCAAGTGAAGGCAGAATGGGTCTCCTCTCTGCCTCCTGCTGCTCTATTTAGGATTTGATTAAAAGCGCCTTCCCAGTGAAGAAGACAATTGAACGAGCGGCCTGCTGTCTCTGTGCCTGTTGGGAGGAAGGGAGGGGGAAGGGAGAGGGCCCTGGTCCCCTCTGCCCTACCTCCGTGCCTCTCTTCCTGGGAGCACCCCAAACTTTCCTCTGCAGACCTGCCCCTCCCCCAGACCTGAGCTCCAGAAGCCTCTTCTGCCCCCAGACCCCTCTCACCCCCTCATTCCTTTATCCTGCGAGCACGGGCCCTCCATGCTTCCCTGTCTCTCTGGCACAGGATCCTGCAATGGTTTTTGGCTGAGAACTAATACCTGGGCAGATGGGGACTAATCCCCACACACACCACAGGGGCTTGTCTCTCCTGATCCAAGGTTCCGTCCTTGGTCCGAGAGGCCGAATGGCTCTCAGATCAAAAACCAGGACAGAGAGGAAGGGTCTCAGGAGGCCTGGCTGGCTTGCATTTCTCTGGCCCGACCACAGAGAGAGAAATGGGTGCCACATGGAGCCAGGTGGGAGCTGGGGGGCAGAAAGCGGCCCATGAGGTCATCCTGCCCTTAGAGACTCAAGTTTAGCAGCTCCAGGACTATAAACAGGCCCTGTTTTCACGCTGTTTGTACATTTGACAAGGCTTTCCTTGCCATTCTCCCTGGCTTTCCAGCCAGGCCCTTTCTCTTGCCCCTCCTGCAGGGCCCAGTGCCTCCTCTGTCCCTTGCTTACCCCGTGGCACTACCTTCCCTCCCAGCTGGGCCGCCAGGTGCCCAGCTTCCCCATGGGCCCCACAGCCCAGGCTCCTCTGAGCATCACCCCGCTTCACCTCCACTCTGGGTCCTCTGGGGAGGACCATTCCCAGCTCTTCCTGGAGGTCAAACTCCAGGCCTGCTCAGGCTGAGCCAGAGGAGACCCCATGGAGGGGTTTGTGTGTGTGTGTGTGTAGGTGTGTGTGCAGGTGCCTGAATGTGAGCCAGAGGTGAGGTGCATATAAGTGCACGATGGCTCGTGTACTTCAACACATCTATTTGGCCTCAGCTTTCTAGATACTGGAGACTAATCTCCAAAAGAAGGTTCCAGAATCCAGCCATGCTGTGCCTCAGCCCAATCTGCACCATGCCCACAACGGCCACCAGGAATTGAGCAGTAACCATTGCCTGGCACTGAGCTTGAGGCTTTACACAAACTATTTTATTTAATACTTGTAACAACCCAAATGGGAAAGGTACTATAACAATTCCCATTTTACAGATAGAAAGACTGAGTAGTTCTGCCCGAGGGAACAGGAAGCAACGGGCCAACTTGGGATTGCCCCAAGTCTGTCTGAGTCCACAGTTCATGGTCAAACCCCTCTTCTGGGGGGCAGGCTGGCCCACAACCTGGGCAATGAGCAGAGCATCCACGGGTGGTTCCCGACCAATTCCTCCCCCATCACCCCATGAAGTGCCCCCCAGACATGCCATCTTCCAGGCCCATGTCCTCAGCCCTCAGAGTGAGTCCCACCTGCTAGGACCAGTGCCCAGAAGCTGCATATGGTGGGCACCACACACCACACCACACAAGCCAGGGAACTTAAAAGTAATTTTTTTTACTTTTTATTATGGAAAATTTCAGAAGCTGGTAAAATAACTCCCCACGTACCATCACCCAGCTTCAAAACTCAACATTTTGCTAATCTCATTTCATCTCTTCTCCCCACACAAATTTTCTTTTTCTGAAGTATTTTAAAGCAAATCTCAGATATCATTTCATTTCACCTGTAAATACTTCCATATGTATCGCTAACAGATAAGGACTTCATTTCCTTCAACCTAATTACAATAACATTAACACACCTAACAAAATTAACAATGGTTGGGGCTTCCCTGGTGGCGCAGTGGTTAAGAATCCGCTTGCCAATGCCGGGGACACGGGTTCAAGCTCTGGTCCGGGAAGATCCCACATGCCACGGAGCAACTGGGCCCACGAGCCACAACTACCGAAGCCCGCGTGCCTAGAGCACGTGCTCCGCAACAAGAGAAAAGTACAATCTACGATAGAAAAAAAAATCAATAAAGTGGACTGCATCAAATTAAAAAAAAATTAACAATTAACAATGGTTCCTTAATCTTATCTAACACTAAATTGCCTCAACAATGACTGTTTACAGTTGATTTGTTCAAATCTGGATGCAAACAAGGCCTGCCTGTAGCATTTGGCTAATGTCTCTTTGTCTTTAACAGCCCCCATCATCCTCTTCAGGCAGGTGTCCTGTGCTATAGAATGGCCCACGTTCTAACTGACTGATCCCATCCTCACAGTGTGTTGACCATCCTCTTCAACCCCCAAGAGCATTTCTGTAACATAGATCACATCACTTTCCAGCTTAAAACACCTCTGTGGCTTCCCTTTGCCCTAAAAGAAGTCCACACCCCGTTCTGGGCCCACAAGGACCTGCCTATGAATGGCTCCTGATTCCCTCTCAAACTTCACCTCCCTCCCCCCCAGCCCCGCCCCTCCTGCTCCAGTCACACAGGCTTATCTTCCTTACTTTGAACCTCAGGGGCCAGAGCAGACATGGTTCCTTCTACCTTAGCTCTGCCACTGTGGCCACCAGCCTTCAACCTTCTCCTTCTACCTTCCTCGTCCTTCTACCGCCTTTATGTCCCCTCCCCAGAGGGAGGCCTGCCCTGGCCACCGTACCTAAAGAGATCCCTCCCCCGGTGGCTCCCTGGCTCCATCTCTTTTTTGTGTCCGTTGCGCTTCTCAGAATCTGTAGCTACTTTTGCTATTTATTTGTTTCCTTGTGTTTTAAAGGCCTCCTCCCTCCTCCACCACCCAGAATGCAGGCTTTCTGAGGGCAGGACTGCATCCATCTGGGAACTCTGAGGCCTAGAACAGGACTTGGAACATAGTAGATGCTCAAGTATTTGATGATTGAGAGAATAAATGGAAGGCGGCAGGGAGAAAGAAGAGGTTTACCTTTCAAAGAGTTCACAGTCTGGCTGGAGAGACAGGAATACAAGAATGCAAGACCTTTCAATCAATCAATCAATCAGTCGAAATCTATTAAGCACCAACTAATAACTCCACACTTTTCCAGGCATGGAGGGAATATTTTGGGTGTCAGCAGCGCTCAGTTAAAGGATGACCGGGTGCACTTTCTAAGTCTAGGTGGAAATGCTCACATGAGGCTTCATGAGGGAGGGGTCCTGAGCTGAGTCTCCATCAGAAAAATCCCTCAGGGCTTCCCTGGTGGCGCAGTGGTTGAGAGTCCGCCTGCCGATGCAGGGGACACGGGTTCGTGCCCCAGTCCGGGAAGATCCCACATGCCGCGGAGCAGCTGGGCCCGTGAACCATGGCCGCTGAGCCTGCACGTCCGGAGCCTGTGCTCCGCAACAGGAGAGGCCACAACAGTGAGAGGCCCGCGTACCACAAAAAAAAAGAAAAATCCCCCAGCTTTCCTTGGCATCCCAGGTTCCTAAAGGATGCCTGGGAGGCAGGCAGGGCCAGTGTTATGATTCTTCGCTTTTGAGAGATAAAGAAGTTGAGACTCAACTATTTGCCCACAGCTTACAGGGGCAGAACTGGGACTGGAGCCCACAGTGTGTAACTCCTCCCCTCCCTGCTGGGCCGGCAGAGTCAGGAGGAAGGCAGAGGGGAGGCAGGAGGCAGGGACCACCTGGGCAAAGGCCAGGAGGACAGAATAAGCAGAGGCCAGGGAGGATGACTGGGGAGGCCAGAACTGTCCTCCCGGCCCGGAACTGTAGACCTCGGGTGGGAGAGACTCTTCATCATTTCTGCCCCATCAGACGGGGCATCTGAGTACCTGTCTCGGGGGCCAGAGCCTAAGGGAGAGGGAGGGAGAGCTCCCTGGGCCTGACTCTGGGCTGCAGCCTCTGGAAGCCTCACTCACCGAACTTCAGGCTCCCTGCTTTATGGCACAGTTATGTTTAATTTAGACAAAAGACCTCACTTGGCCTTTTATGGTCCCAGTCAATAGTTTTTTGTCTTTTTACCAGAGCTGTCTGTTTTTACTGTTTTGATCTCTACTGTTTTATTAAGTAATCCTTTAGATGTTTTTGTTTGCTTGTTTCTGGTCTTATTTATTTTACTTCTTTTTCCTCTTTTGCTTTTAAATGCAAACAGAGAGGCAGCAGTATCCCCAAGGTGAGGCCAAGAGGAGGCTAATGAGACCTGGGACCCCAGACCATGAGCCTTGGTCCCAAATGTAGCCCCCCAGGAAAGACCGATGTTCCCATTTTAAAATGACCTACTTCGGGCTTCCCTGGTGGTGCAGTGGTTGAGTCCGCCTGCCGATGCAGGGGACACGGGTTCGTGCCCCGGTCCGGGAAGATCCCACGTGCCACGGAGCAGCTGGGCCCATGAGCCATGGCCGCTGAGCCTGCGCGTCCGGAGCCTGTGCTCCGCAACGGGAGGGGCCCCAGCAGTGAGAGGCCCGCGTACCGCAAAAAAAAAAAAAAAAAATGACCCACTTCAGCAGCACAGAGATTCACAGGGCAAATGACTCTCCCAGAAGATAAGATTAGCCCCGCCATGGCCCAGAGGGCTTACTGGAACAGGGCGTTTTAACTTATTTCTGGGAGGGTAAGTGACATCTTGATGAATCTGTTATGACATGAAGACGCTTGATGTGGCCTTTAAAGCAGCCATTAAACTTAGCTTGCTCTTAACTGCCAAGTCACACGCAAAGCAGACTGTTTATGCCTTCCCCAAACCCCACCCCAGGGGCAAGGTAAGAGGTTAGGGTCTTCACAGCAGACATTCCTGGGTAATACGTAACAGACCTGCTACATTTTGGTGTAGCTGCATTACAATGTCTCCTGTGTCAAACCCGAGGAGTTAAAATGTCCTTCCATTCTAACGTTAGGGGCTTTGTCTATTTAGATGTATGGGCACCCTTTAAAAACATAATTTGGTCTGTATTTTGAAATCTACATAAAAGGTTTCAGGCCATCGCTTCTTCTGTCTGTTCCATTTCTTCCCTTTGGGTTTCCCGTGAAATCTTGCCAAGTTGCTGAACTTAGACGCAGGTCATTACTTCTGACTGCTGTGTGGCATCCCATCATATGCCAACGCCATGTTTTATGTACCCATCCCCAGTGAAGGACACCAGGCAGGCTCATCACGACTGGCACTTCCTTGCGCCTGCCTCACAGGGGCAAGACTCTGAAGTTGTACACCCAACAGTGAGTGTGGTGAGGGTGTGTAGACCCTCACTGCTAAGGTCAGCCAGATTTCTCTGCAGCACGACTCACCCTTCCCACTAGCGGGGACTGGGGGCTTCTTGTTCCCACCTCCTCACTAGGACTTGATATGATTCCAATTTTCTCATTTTTGCCAGTTGAAAAAGGTAAAATGGTACCTTACTTTGTGCTTAAAGATTAAGCTAGGGCTTCCCTGGTGGCACAGTTGTTGAGAGTCCGCCTGCCGATGCAGAGGACACAGGTTCGTGCCCTGGACCGGGAAGATCCCACATGCCGCGGAGCGGCTGGGCCCGTGAGCCATGGCCGCTGAGCCTGCGCGTCCAGAGCCTGTGCTCCGCAGCGGGAGAGGCCACAACAGTGAGAGGCCCGCGTACCGCAAAAAAAAAAAAAAAAAGATTAACTACTCTTCATATAGTTATTAGCTCTTCAAAGGGCCACTTATGGGGCTTCCCTGGTGGCGCAGTGGTTGAGAGTCTGCCTTCCAATACAGGGGACACGGGTTCATGCCCCGGTCTGGGAAGATCCCACATGCCACGGAGCGGCTGGGCCCATGAGCCATGGCCGCTGAGCCTGCGCGTCCAGAGCCTGTGCTCCGCAAGGGGAGAGGCCACAACAGTGAGAGGCCCGCGTACTGCAAAAAAAAAAAAAAAAAAAGGGCCACTTATGTGAATGGCCTATTTATAGCCTCTTTCCTTGTTTTCTTTTAGATCCTTGTATTTTTCTTATGGGTTTGTAGTTATTTGTATAAGCTGCATACTAAACCTTTGTCAGTTTTCAACTTCTAAAAACACCTACTCCCACTCTGTTTCCTCTGTTAACTTTGTTTATACTGTTTTTTAAAAAACAGAAATCTCATGTTGATGTGATCAAATCCATTTATTTTGTACCTTATGGTGTTTTTTAAAAATCTTTTCAAAGAAATGCTGACTTTGAAGTTCACAGTTATTTTTTTAACACATTTTCATCTATCTGTGTTTATAATTTTACTTTTTACATTTAGGTCTTTCTCCATTTGGAATTTTTTTAAATATGGTATTGAGTAGGTATCTAACTTAATTTATTTCCAGAAACGGAGCCACCTTTTCCCAATACTCCTGTCTAAATAATTCATCATTCTCACTAATTTGTGATGCTACCTCTATCATATGCTGGGTTCCCTTGTAGTTTTGTTTATTTAGACTTGTTTTTGTCTATATAGTTTGTTTATGTATGTCTAGGTCTGTTCCTGGTCCCTTACTCTATTCCTTTGGCTTATTTGTCTGTTCCTATTCAATAACACACTGTTTTTATTATTATGCTTTTATTGTAATCAGTTTGATTGTCAGCAGAACAAATGTTGCCTCTTTGTTACTTCTTTTCTAATTGGATTAATTATTTGTGGGGTTCAATTCTTCTATATAAATTTTATAATCAATTAGTTTAATTCTCCAAAATTCCTGCTGGAATTTAATTGAATGTGGAAATTAATTTTGGGCTAATAAACATCTTCCCAAGATTAAGTCATTCCAAACATGGATATAGTATTTCTTTTTATTTAGGTCTTTCATTTAATGGTTTTGGTAAAGTTTAATATTTTTTTCCCCTTTGTGGTCTTGTGCCTTTGTTGTTAATCCCTAAGGCCTTTGTGGTTTTCAGTGCTTTTATCAGAGGCTGGTCCACTGTCTTCTCCAGGATCCTGGGAAGGGCCTAGAAATGTGAACATGTTATTGTAAAATTGCAAAAATAGAATATTTTAGCCATAATTGGTAAAGTCTACTGTCTCTTTCCATTCCAGCCTCCCCTCCACTGCACCTCCCTTACTGTTGGGCAGTATTGGAGTGATCACAGGTATTTTGGAGGTCCAGCTAAAGGGAATTTGAGCTGGGGATACATCTAATTTGGGATTTATGGGATGTATCCATGTGGTCACAATCACTTCCATGTATGGTTTAGTCATTGCTAGGCATCCTGGTGTCCGAGTGGCTTCCAAGCATTCATGGAATTCCTTCCACCCACTGTCCTGACTCACCAGACGTCTGGATATAAAGATGGAGAGCTATAGGTAAGTCAGGTGGTTAATTAATTTTTAAAATAATATGTTGCTTTTCTGTTTGTGACATTCATTGTGCTGTTCAGTTTTTTTTAATTGTAATTAGTTGTGATTTCTTATTCTAAATAAACATTTATTTTATACCTAATTTTGGATCTGTACTTTTTAAAAATTTTTCTTAAAGAGGGCTCCTCAAATTGCATAAACTTCTGCCCTCGAAACCTGGATTTGTCCCCTAGATATTGTCAATGGTATTAATGCTTCCTATATTCAAATGTCTATGTTGATCTAGAAACCAGCAATTTTGCTAAACTCCTATTAGTTCTAAAAGTTTGTTGACTCCTTTGAGTTTTCTCATTAAATTATCATATTATCTGCTAATAGTAATTATTTATCTCTTTATTTCCAATACTTATACTGTTCTATTTCTTTTTCCTCTCTTATTGCATTGGTCAAGACTTTCAGTATTCTATTGAATAGTATGATGTCAATAGTGGACATTAATAGGAATACATCAAAAGTTTCTTCTTTAAGTATGATGTTTGCCAAAGGCTTTGGTTGTCTAGTCTTTATCAAGTTAGAAAAGTTCCTATTTTCCTAAGAGGTTCTTTTTTCTTCATTTATTTATTTATTTTTGGCTGCTTTGGGTCTTCACTGCTGCACACGGGCTTTCTCTAGTAGCGGTAAGCAGGGGCTACTCTTCGTTGTGGTGCATGGGCTTCTCATTGTGGTAGCTTCTCTTGTGGAGCACAGGCTCTAGGTGCGCAAGCTTCAGTAGTTGTGGTGCATGGGCTCAGTAGTTGTGGCACAGGGGCGTAATTGCTCCACAGCATGTGGGATCTTCCCGGACCAGGGATCGAGCCCATGTCCCCTGCATTGGCAGGAGGATTCTTAACCACCACACCTCCAGGGAAGTCCCTCCTAAGAGTTTTTTAAAAATTACTTATTGATGAAATAAAGTTTAATTGGAACACAGCCATGTCCATTAATTTACATATTGTCTATAGCTGCTTTCACACCACAGTGGCAGAGTTAAGTAATTGAGATAGATACTGTCTAGGCAATAAAGCCTAAAATATGTATTATCTCACCTTTTACAAGAAAGTTTGCCAACCCCTGCTTTAAAGTGATAAATTATATTGATAGACTTTCTAATATTGAACTATTTTTCCATTACTAGGATAAAATTTTCCCATTTGAAGTACTTTTTTAAATTCATCACAGTATAACTTACATTCAGTAAAGTATAGTAATCTTAAATGTATAGCTTAATAAATTTGTACATATGTATACATCCATTTAAATACCACTCGGACCAAAATAATGAGTACTTTCAGCACTGCAGTTGACTCATTCCCTCAACCAGTCTATATGGCCAGCCACTCACTCCCAAGGTAATGACTCTTCTGAACCCTCTCTCTATAGATTCATTTTGCCTGTCTTGAAATTCTCAGAAATGGATATTCTCAGACTATCAAATAGTTGAGAGTCTTATGTGTCTGGCTTTTCACTCAACAATGTGGATTGTTGTGTAGAGCAATAGTTAGTTTTTTTAAAATATTACTTAGTATTCCATTATTTGAATAAGATGCATTGATTTTTTAACACAGTATTAGAGTCCATTGATATTTTATTTAAGTTTCTTTTACACCTATGTTCTTAAATAAAAGTGGACTAAAGTTTCCTTTTCTTTTTTTTCTTTTCTTTTTTCTTTTTTGGCTGTACCACTCGGCTTGCAGGAGTTACCCGACTTTGAGGATCTCAGTTCCCTGACCAGGGATTGAACGTGGGCCACAGCACTGACAGTGCCAAATCCTAACCACTAGACCACCAGGGAACCCCCTAAAGTTTCCTTTTCTAATAATGTTCTTTTCTTTTTTTGGTGTCAACTTTATACTAAGTTATATCAAGTTCATAAAATAATCTAGACAGCTTTCCCTATTTTTTATTTTTGGAACAATTTGTGTTGGATACTAATTACTTATTTTATGAAATTTTAATAGAATTTACCTAAAAATACTTATAAAACACCATGGGACTTTTGTAAAATCTAACAGGGAGGTTTTTCTAATTACTACTTTAATTTGTCATTTTGCTGTTAGTCTTCAAGTATTATATTTATCTTGTGCCAATTTCAGCATTATATATTTTCCAGAAATATGTGTATTTCATCAAGGCTTTCAAATGTATATTATTGTATATATGTATATAGATGTTCTAAAATTTTATATTTTAAAATCTGAGTTCTATTTCCTGCTTAATTCTGTACCATGGTTATTTGAAAAACTTCTCTTTTGTTTCTTGATGTTTTATTAGTCTTTTTGAAAATGTTTATTTTATGAGTCTTTTCAAAGAAATTTTGGGGGTTTTTTCAGTCATTTGTATTGTATTTGCTACTATTGGTATTCTTAATTTCATTGATTTCTGCTCTAATCTTTATTATTTCCTTCTTGTTTATTTGGGTTTTCTCTACTGGTTTTTTTTTTCCCCCTCCCGATTTGAATACATAGCTCATTTGTTTTCAATCTTTCTTGTTTTCTAATGGATGTGTTTAAAGCTATAAATTTTCCTCTTGGCA
The DNA here is from genome assembly GCF_949752795.1 of Hyperoodon ampullatus. Classification (NCBI taxonomy): domain Eukaryota; kingdom Metazoa; phylum Chordata; class Mammalia; order Artiodactyla; family Ziphiidae; genus Hyperoodon; species Hyperoodon ampullatus. Next base: position 94,782,898 of record NC_136920.1, read on the forward strand.
CTGCTTTATTTTTAGTACATAAATTTTGACAGGCAGAGCTTTCCTTGACATTCAGTTCTAAGTAATTCATAATTTTCCTTAATATTTTCTCTTCAGTCCAAGGGCTATTTGGTAGTATGTTTTTATTTTTCAGACATGTAAGATATTTTGGCTATTCTTTTGGTCTCTTCCCACCTCTTGTGTCTCCTGACTGCCATCATGTTGACATTATCTGGATTTTAGTTCCAGATTTAATTTATATTCATCCTTCATTCAAGTAACAATAAAATTTAATAAATTTATTTTCAATCTTATTTTTCTTATATAAGAAAGATTCACTTTCTTTTTTTATTGCTGGAATATATTCTGCATACATCTTTATGCCTGAGGATATCTTTATTTTACCTCCACAGTTAAATAAATATTTAGCTGTATATAAAATTCAACAGTTTCTAGATATAATTTGATTGTCATCCCATCGTCACTCAGATTCTCCTTATTTGTAGGTGACCTGCTTTTTCTCTATGGAAGTTTTCTCTCTGTTTCTGGTGCTCTTAGATTTCTCCTTAATGCATCTATGTATGAGATATTTTTCTTCTGTATCTTGTTCAGCACTCTCTTAACCCTTTCTGTCTGAAGGCTAATTTGTTCCTTTAATTGTGGGAAAAGTTAAGTCACTGTTTCTTTCAATATTTTCTTCCTTCTATTTATTCTTTTATCTTCTCCAGAGACACACACCTATTAGTGCTTACATTCCTATCCTCGGTATCTCTTGATTTCCTCATAGTCTGAATAGAAAAAAAAAACAACAACAACTCAGTTTTTCCTCCAGTGTTTCTCCCCTATTCTCACACTATTACATCACTCACAACACTTCTGACATCAGATGTATGGGTTTTCCCCATACTGAGCAATTCAACACCCGTTGGCTGTCTTACAATTTAACTCAGTTCTGACACCATTTACATGGAAATAATGTCGCATCCCACAGGTTAAGGGCTCAGTCCCACCAGACTGCCCCCCACTCAAGATGCCCATCAGAAGTAGGAGGTTCCTACCACAACTCTGTCCAACTTAGCTATAAATCAGAGGCCCCCACGTCCCCCTCCCCAAGTTTGATTAATTTGCCAGAGTGGCTCACAGAACTCAGGGAAACACTTATTCATATTTACTAGTTTATTAAAGGGTATAATAAAGGATACAGATGAGCAGCCAGATGGAGAGATACATCATGCAAGGTCTGGGACAGTCACGAACACAGGAGCTTCTGTCCCAGTGGAGCTGGGGGTGCATCATCCTCCTGGAATGTGGATATGTTCACCAATCTGGAAGTTCTTCAAACCCCTCACTATCGGGATTTTTATGGAAGCATGATCAATTAACTCCATTTCCAGTTCCTCTCCCCTCTCTAGAGAAGTGGGGGAGGGGCTGCAATTCCAAGATTCTAATCATGGCTTGGCCTTTCTGGTGACCACTCCCATCCAAGAGCCATCCAGGAGCCCACCCAGTCACCTCATTAGAACAAAGGACACTCCTATCACCCAAGAAATTACAAGAGGTTTGGGAGCTTGGTGTCATGAACTGGGTCAAAGACCAAGTATTCGGGGAAAAAAAAAAAAAAAAGGTGCTCCTGGTACTCTTTCCATTTAGGAAATTACAAGGGTTTTAGGAGTTCTGTGCCAGGAACCAGGGGCAGGGACCAATATATATATTTTCTATTATCTCATACTATCCCTCGAAGAGATCCTTAACCCTTACTTATTTATCCTCTTATGATCCACAGAGTTGGGTTTAGCTGAAACGAATGTTTCCCAAAGGCAAGTCTCCATCCCAGCTTGTCCCTCTGCTGCTGCAGCTGACGAAGTCAGGAAGGCGGCGAAAGTCCATTTCCAGGGGACTTGCCTGGTGGTGCAGTGGTTAAGAATCCGCCTGCCAATGCAGGGGACATGGGTTGGAGCCCTGGTCCGGGAAGATCCCACATGCCGCAGAGCAACTAAGCCCATGCGCCACAACTACGGAGCCTGTGCTCTAGAGCCCGCGAGTCACAACTACTGAAGCCCACGTACCTAGAGCCCGTGCTCCGCAACAAGAGAAACCGCAATGAGAAGCCCACGCACCACAATGAAGAGCAACCCCCGCTTGCTGCAACTAGAGAAAGCCACGCACACAGCAACGAAGACCCAATGTAGCCATAAATACATTTATTTATTATTATTTTTTTTTTAAGTCCATTTCCAGGACCCCACTTCCTGGAACCATCCATTCATTCACTCATTCATTTATTCCTTTCTGCTCTGTGCCAGGCCCCGTCCTTGGTTCTAGAGGCACTGGGTCCCTGATTACTCCTCCAACACACTCATCACTGGCCTCCTTGCTTAACATTCTGCTCCAGCCACTCCGGACCTCTCCCAGCACCTTGAAGATGCGGGGCGTGCTCCCCTCACAAGGCTCTTCCCCTTGCTGTTCTCTGCACCCGCAACGTCCTTCTCCTCCTCCACCTTTCCTGTCCCTGTCAATGTTTACACTGATGACTTTTTCTCATCATTCAAGTCTCAGTTCAAACATTACCTCCTCAAAGAGACCATCCCTGACCACTCTCTAAAGTAGTCAGCCCTCTGGCCACTCTGCTCTATCCTGTTTAATTTCTCTCTATATATATCTTCTACCACTCCTGGAAATTAACCAGGATGGGACAGGCTACGCTGCAGTAACAAAGGTGGTGGGAGAGTCAGAGTTAATGTTTATGCAGGGTTTATCATGTGCAGTGTACTTCATGTAGCGTCTTATATGTATCATCTTATTTAATTTATGCAACACCCATATAATGTACATATTATTGTGATCCTCATTGTACAGGTGAGGAACCTGAGGCTTAAGGAGCTAGAATGTGGTGGAGTCAGGATTTAATCTGAGCCTGTGTGACTCTCGAGCCCCCGTGTTCTCAACAAGTATGACATAGGAGGGAGGAGAAGTGCTCATCCTTCTCTCTGCCTCTTTCCTCCCTGCTGAAGCTCAGCTCTTTCAGAGCACGTCTGGACGCCAGCCCAGAAGGACAAGGGTATCTGGAGCTTGGAGGGGTGCATGGTGCCCCTCAGAGCGCCAGTGAATAGCATGCTCCCTGGAAAGGGCTTTTCTCTCTGCTGGTCCCCACCCCTCTCCCTCCAACAGCACAGGATTGGGAAGGGACTCCAAAAGACCTCCTTCCATTAAGAATCTAGAGAAAAATCCCAAGCTCGTCAATAACCACAGACTCCTTTTGGCCATGATCTTGTACAGGGCTTATCTGATCCCCCTCCTCAACCCCACGAGCTCAATACACACAAGACAAATTAGGGCTCCCCTCCCTGGCCTGAGCCCACCACTTCCACAGGCGTCTAGTCCCACATCTAGAGGAGGGGCCTGGTCCCTGGGCACTGCCAAGATGACAAGTCATAACCAGAGCTCAACCCAACACTCCTGGTTTGTTTCTCCCCACTCCCTCTGGGGCGGGGGAGCTGCTGGGGCCCCAGGTCTTTTCCTTTTCTGGTACCCCACATCCCTTCAGACAGAGGAGGTTCACCCCCTGCCTCCAGGTTAGGGTACGGGTTAGGAAGTGCTGGGCTGAAGTGAGCAGAGCTGTGGCCGGTCCTTTCCCCAACCCCCTTGGCTCTGACCAGAGGGAGGGAGGAGAGAGAGAGGAGAAATTCCCACTCACCCTCCTCCCCACAGTGCCAGATGCTGGTGGAGGAGGCGTGGGGACCTGCCGTGGCGCCCGTCCCTCCCTGGTCAGGAGAGGCTTGGGAAGGACAACACCACGACCCTCACCGGGCCTCACCGCTGAGAGATTTCGCAGTCAGCAGAGACTTCCCACCGTTTCTTCTCTCTCGCCACCACGACAGCTCTTGAAGGTCAGCAGAGAAGGGCTTGTTCGTCCCCATGGTGTAGATGAGGAAACCGAGGCTCAGCAAGGAACAGTTACATACCAAAGGCTACGCTGTGACTTTGGATTGGTGGTCTAGCCAGGACTGTCCTCCGCTACCTCACATTAACATATGCGTGTTCACCTGGGTGTGTGTGCACAGATGTATGTCTGCACATGGGCATGCGTGAAGTGTTTAAATGTCCCTTGTACAAGCCTTCCTGACGCGATCATTGCGAGGGCCATGTGCAGAGGAGTGTCTCCTTAGGCCGGACCCCAGGGCTCCAGACTCTGTTCCTGGCAAGTGCCATGGAAGTGTCAATTTTCCACCTCAGCTTATCTGAATCTTCACATGGTGTTCTCAGACAGGGGCTGTGTGTACGACAACCAGGTTAAATAAACGTTGCATCCTTCCCATCCCCCCAATTCCCCGTCCTCTTGCTGAGGACAGCTGAGTGTCTCCCTGGCTTCCGGAGAAGATACTGGTGTATTGTCACCTGCCTTTATTTGATTAGTGTCTTACTCAAAATGCCTGGGGCCATCGCGCCACAGAGAGGAAGAGAGAGGGAGAGGACAAGTCTCCCCTTTGCCTTTTGCTGCCTGAGCAGCTGGCCCCGGGGGGGTGGCTGGGGGTGGGGGGGCAGGACCACAGGAAGCAGGGTGGGGAGATGGCGTCGTGTGAGGTCAGGGAGGCAGGCAGAGGAGAATCAGAGAAGCCAAGCGTCGAGGACTGTGAGCCTAGGATGGAAGCTCCCAGAACTCGGATTCATAAACCTTTCCAGGCATCTCATGTCCATCCTCCACTTGCCACCGTGACCCATGGAGGCCCCTCCAAGCTCCCATGGTAGGAGCTCATGAGACACTTGGTGTTTTCCCTCATGCAGGAGAAAACTCGAGTCCTGGTGGCCCCAGTGGTGAATGCTTGGTGCCACTGGACCAGAGTCCCCGGATCCTGGTGCCCCAGGGACCTCTGTGGCCTCCTTGACACAGATAGACCAGATACCCAAGAGCCATCAGACAAATAAGCACCTCAGAGCCTCGGAGCCCTGGAAGGCAGTGGCTCCATCCAGGCAGCCCTGCTCCAGGGCCAGAAAAACAGCTGAGAATTTGCTACCTTCTCACATAGGGTCATTGGCACCATCCTACTGTCTTATTCAATTTTCTCAGTAATCCTATGAGACAGCTGGTATTCTTTTCATTTTCCAGATGAGACAGTTGAGGCCCAGGAAGCCAGATGACTTTCTGAAGGTAACAGTCAGCAAGTGGTAGAACCAAGATGCAAAACTAGGTCTTCTGATGTCAACACCAATCCTCCCGCCATAACTCAAGCTAGTCTTGACAGTGGCCGAAAGGGTGGCCCCTGCTGACACGTGAGCTGCTCACCTTACAAGGCACGTCAAGAACACAACAGTCAGGAAGGAGGAGGTCCGTCCAGCCCCCTCAAACAGGTGTCTCCTTGTGTGGCTGTCTTCCTTTGCAGGTAGTCGTGAGCCAAGCTGGCGGATGTTTGACACAGATCCCTACTGAACAACAGCTGTGACATGCATCCTCACGTTCACTTCCAATAGACTGGCAGATGCACCCGTGTGCCGAGCTTGCTGACGTTCCTTTTCACACCCCCGCCTGCATCCCCTGGGAATCTATTCAAAGCTACTCAACAGAGCAGCCAGGAGAAGAAGATAAACCCATATCCACACTGTGTTTCTCTTCGTCTCTCTCCTTGTGGGAAAAAAAAAAAAAAAAGGAACAGTACAAAGCCTCATCCAGTATTCACTGGGAATCATGCTGACATGATCCCAGGAAAATAAGTTCTTTTCAAAGCCAGTGCATCCTCTCCCATGGCTGAGAGCAGGCAGAGCAGACTGTGTGCGGGGCTCCGTGGCTGGCAGAGGCACCCGGCGGTAAGGCTTAATTATGATTCACGGAGCTGCGTTGCGGAGATGGTTTAAAGCCACTTAATTAGTGTAGGAATAAACCACTGTAATTTTCCTGAAATATGGTCTAATTAACCTATGGAAAAGCCAGGGCCACTGGTTGGGAATGCCGGAGACATTAATAGTCTATTAATATACCCGGTCCGCTCTCTGGAATAGCTTTGGGGGTTCACTGGGCTGGGGGAACAGACAGAGGAGAATGGGGTTTACCCTGCAGGGTAATGATTTAAAAATATATGAAGTGGGCAAGGAAAGGAAATAAGATTTACTGAGCACCTATTATGAGCCAAGCAGTGTTTTAATCCATTCCTTATTTAATCCTCAAAATAATCCTTTAAAATAGATACTAAAGTTCAGAGAGGTCCATTAATGAACCCAAGGTCACACAGCCATGAAATAGCCGAACTGGAATTCATTCTCTAGTCAGGCTGTTCCAAAGGCCACACTCTTTCCGTTATTCCTCACTGCCTTTGGCAGATACAGAAGACTTGGGGAAATGGACAAAATAAAGAAAAGAGACCCCTTCAACTCTAAGGAAGCCCCACTCCCTCTGACATTTAGAAAATAGAGTCATGGGCTTCCCTGGTGGTGCAGTGGTTGGGAGTCCGCCTGCCGATGCAGGGGACACGGGTTCGTGCCCCGGTCCAGGAAGATCCCACATGCTGAGGAGCGGCGGGGCCCGTGAGCCATGGCTGCTGAGCCTGCACGTCTGGAGCCTGTACTCCGCAAGGGGAGAGGCCACAACAGTGAGAGGCCCGCGTACCGCAAAAAAAAAAAAAAAAGAAAGAAAAAGAAAATAGAGTCATTCAAGCTTTCTGGAGTCATTCAAGCTTCCTGGACCCTGTACAACCCTAGGAATCCCCATTCACGTAGGCTACAATGGGAATGATGTCCCCTCGAGAACACAATGCACAGCCTGCACAACCATTCACAACAGTCCTGAGAGACCCGCTTAGATGACTTTAATTTCCTTTTCCACTTAAGTCACCAGCCCCAACCCTGGCTTTGAGTCCAGATGTTGGCCCTAGGCCAGAAAAGCCATGTCTTGGATAATTCTTAATGAAGCAGGATTTGAACCCAGTCCTCCCCTGGGGATACTCCAGTGCCCAGGGACGCTCAGACGCCAGGACAAAAGTCCAGAGCCCTCCAGGGGGAGCCCGAGAGCCAGACTTCCACCGCCCAGTCTGGCCGGCAGGTCGAGGAATATTCCAACAACGTCTTCATTCTTCCCTGATCAAAGGAGCTGGGATTGAACCTGCTGTAATCATCCGTCGGGGAGTTTGCTTAAAATTCCCCTAATTATGGGAGAGCAGAAAATTGCTACGCCTCAGAGTGAATAGAGAAATCGAAGGCGCCCTGCTCCAAGCTGCCTAGGGGAGACAAGCCAGGATGGGAACACAGAGCGGGAGGGGGGGGTGGGGGGACAGTGCGGGTACTACGATGGCAGTGATGGGAGGGGAGTGGAGCTCCCGGTCCGTGCCAAGGAGTGGGAGAGGAAGGGAGAGAGCCAGCTGCAAGGGGGTCACGGCGCCTGGCTCAGGTGGTGCACACCGTCCACCCCCCACTCCCTGCAGGGAGAAGGGTGCAGGGGCAAGAAGGGTGAGCACATGGGGAAGAATTAGCCAGAACGTACCCTCCCGTGGCTGGAGCTGGCCTTCTGGAGAGGCTGGGGGAGCCTATAGCTCTGGCTTACTTTAGAAAATAATAGATTCTGGAACATCTTCTCTGCCAGGAGAGGGAAGGAAAGAGCAGATAGACAGACCAGGCAGGGAAGAAGCTGGAAGGGCAGGCTGCCTTCAGGCACCCTCTCTGGGCTCTGCCCTATTCCAGGCAGGTGGAGGGAGGGTCTAGAAGGAGTGTGGTGGGGGAAGGATCCCACCCTTGGGGAGTCTCAGTCTGATGGGGCACACTGAGTGAGCATCCCAACCCAAAGTAAGATTCAAAGAAGCCCTATACACCAGTGCCCAGCACATGACGGCCCTGAACTCTAGGAAGGGGGTCCGGAATGTACTGAACTGGGTGGAGTCAGAAGAGGAAGGCTTGCTGGAGAGGCAAGTACTGAGCAGGAGAAGACAGGAGGAGGAGGAAGGATCGGAGAAGGGAGGGGAGCGTTCGAAGCAACACTGCAAAGTACCAAGGGGTTATGGCTTTCATTTGGGGGGAGGGAAGCACGGCCCAGGGAGGTGAAGTCACTCGTCTAAGGTGACACAGCTCATCAGTGGCTGAGCTGGGGCTCAAACTCCTGGTCTGTGTATTACACCCCCCAGGGAGGAGGAGGGGTGGGGAGGGGCTGGCCGGAAGGCAGAGTGCTAGAATGAAAGAGGAGGCCGCTCCCCGACCAGTAGATGTTGACTCTGAGGGGCAAGCAATATTCTAACGGGTCTCCCCTTTGCTAGCCTGACCCCTTGCAGGAGCTCCCCGGGCTCCCCACCTCTAATAGCTTGGAAAAGGCTGATGCTCCACAAGTCTCATGCTTTCCCAAGGGATTTCTCAGTTCCTCAGTCAAGTCCCTGCACTGGCCCAGCTTGGGTCCTCTGCGGCCCCAGCTGCACTATTGTGTTTGTCCCAGTTATAGGTGTCGGGGTATCAGCTGAGACTCAGGGATTGCAAGTTACAGAATCCACTCAAATGAGCATTTAAATAAGAGGGGAAGTTTATGAAAGGGACACAGGAGTGTCGTGTAGAGCCCCAGCGCAGGAACGCAGTCAAGCCTCAGTCAAGGACATCAAGGACAGGGCTTCCCTGGTGGCGCAGTGGTTGAGAATCCTCCTGCCAGTGAAGGATACATGGCTTCGAGCCCTGGCCCGGGAAGATCCCACATGCCACGGAGCAGCTAGGCCTGTGCGCCACAACTACTGAGACTGCGCTCTAGAGCCCACGAGCCACGACTACTGAGCCGGCGTGCCACAACTACTGAAGCCCGCATGCCTAGAGCCCATGCTCCGCAACAAGAGAAGCCACCGCAATGAGAAACCCACACACCGCAACGAAGAGTAGACCCCGCTCGCCGCAACTAGAGAAAGCCCGCGCACAGCAACAATGACCCAACGCTGCCAAAAATAAATAAATTTAATAAATTAAAAAAAAATTTTTTTTTGAAGAAAGGACATCAAGGACAGGAACGCCAGCCGGAACCTGGAGCTCCTGCCTTCCTGCTCCCCATCTCACATCTGCATCCCCATCTGGTCCTCAGCTTCTCCTTGTACACCTGGGCAGACCCCCAAATTCAAGATGGTGACTCAGGGCTCCCAGGCCTATATGGCTAACCCTAGTGAAGAACAGCATGAAGAGATGGTCTCTAGGCCCCAATTCCAGTACCCCAGAGACAGAATTCTGACCATCCCAGCTTGGCTCAGGTGCCTGTTCTAGTCCGGTCAACCTCAGGCCAAGGGTCGGTCGCACTGAACAAAGGCTGCTGTGTGCCCTCCACTGTGTGTGAGCAGATCAGGTCAGGGACCGTGGGGAGTTGGACAGTAACTCCACAGGGAGAATGTGCTCGGGTAGTGCATGTGCAGTGGATGGGCCTGGGGGTGGGGCTGGGGGCTTACCTGTGTCAGCAGGTCCCTCAAGGGAGTGAAGCCTCCACCTGAAGCCAGGTGGTGAGTGTTTCAGTGGGTCAGACACCAAAGCTATGGCTGAGGCAAATCCTCAAGTGGGAAACTGAGGAGCGGGGGACCCGGCCTGGGCCCTGGCCCCTGGCCCCGTGGGAGCCAAGCTGTGCAGTGGCAGGCCAGTCTGCGAGGCCTGGAGTCTGGCCCGAGGCCTGTGGGAAGGCAGACCAGCGTCTTGGGCTCCAGGGTGGTTATCTGAGACTGGGAAACCTGTACTTTAGAAGCTTGACTGTTTTCATGCTGTTTGTATTTTCTGTAATTACTTCCCTTTTGTTCTCCCATAGTATTTATGCAAATCCTTTGTGAAAATGCCAGCGGATCCCAGCAATGCTGAGAGGAAACAGCAAAGGGGTTTGTGTCTCTTCCTAGGCTCAAGGTAAAAGAGAAACATCCCCTGGAGCCTGGGAGGGGTGGTGCTGGCAGGAACGTGGCCAGGAGGGCTTGGGGGGCGGGGGCAAGGATGGCAGCTGGGAGGCTCCTCCTCCCCTGGTCTCTTTCCAAGCTCTTTCTCAAATGTGGGGAGGCCCTGGGCTCCTATGAATATGAAGTCTGTTGTCCTGAACTGGGCAAGCTGGCAGAGCTGCCCACTTACTCTCTGCCCCATCCTGGGAGGCAGCCGAAGCCACCCTCAGGCCAGTCTTGCACATAAACTCCTGAGGAAGCTGCTTCCTGGGCCCTGGATGCTCCTTGGGTGCTGGGGCAGGGAGGGGACCACCATAGGTGCTAGCCCAGGGCAGGAACGCTGCCTTGAGACCCCAGGAATGGGAACTTGGGCACCTGGGATAAGCCCTCCCTTGACCCCAGTCTCCACGGGGCTCTGAATCTTCCTCCAGTCTCATCTGCCCCAGCCCTGACTTCTTGCTGGGTTCTACCTTAAAAACCCCACACAGGCATCACAGTCCAGTTAAGGTGGGGCTGGGAGTAGGGGGCACCTCAGTTTCTCCCTGAGTCTAAGGGCCTGCCCTTGGGTGAGGAGATGGATGAGGCTCTGGTGTAGGAGATCAGAGGTACCTCTGTGGTTTCTAAAAGGAGAAGAACTGAAGGTCCAAAGTGGTAGAAAGGACCAGAGAAAGAGTCACAGAGGCCTGTGTCCTCTGACATTAAATTATTTGTAAGCAAATAGTCACCAGTGCATCACTGGAAGGTCCCGGCCCTGCCCCCATCCCCACCACCATGGCCGTTCCTGACCAGATGGAGTGATCCTGGGTGGCTGAGCAGCCCCCAGGAGCGACATGTCCACAGGCTGAGAACCGGCAATGACATGGGACATTAGGTGCTGATGGCTTTGCCAAGCAAGAAAATTGCAGTTAAGGATGCAATGGGTCCCTCCGGGTGCTGTCAGACAGGATCTGGAACAAGAGGCAGGGAGCTGGAGTGGGGAGCCAGCACAGGGCTGCAGGGGTCCAGCCTCCATCCTCTCAGCAAGTCCGTCAACAACAGAAATATCATAACACCTGCATTTATTCAGTGCCCAGCAGGCCCCTGGTTGGAAGGCAGGAGTGTAGTTATCTCCATTCTACAGAGAAGATAAGGAAACTGAGGAGTAGAGGTTAAGTAACCTGTCTGCGAGTGGAGATGGAATTCAGGCCCGGCTCCATCTGGCACCGAAGTCAGGACTCAGAGCTGCCCCCCTGCGGTGCCCTCTTCTAAGGGTTCCCCAGACTGGGCTCAGCACTGCCCCTGGGCTTGAGGCTTGAGGCTCCAGGGGCGGGGGTTGGGGGGGAGAACCCGCCCAGACTCCCCGGCAGCCACACCAGGGACACACCTCTCCACCCTGGTGTGGAGGAGGAACATCCGGCCTGGCTGACGAGTGGAAGCTGCTCCAGGGGAGGCGGCAGACCCAGGAAGGTGGGAGGCGAGGAGAGGCACACACGCCCCCTCGAAGCTCCCCACTTACCTTGCTCAAACCTCCCACCTTGCAGAGCCCCCTCTCCCGGACCTCCCACCTCGGGCTTTGGGCAGTGACCTCATTGTCACTAACAGGCTCTTCCTTATCTCTACCAAAGCTGCCTGGAGGAGGGGCACCTGCACCACTCCCCAAGCCCTGCTTGTTTGCACATGCCCACCATGCCCTAGAGTAACCTTGAGGGTCAGGTGGTATGTGGGAAGCAGCCCATGAAAAATTGTGCCTTTTTTTTTTTTTTTTTTTTTTTGCGGTACGCGGGCCTCTCACTGTCGTGGCTTCTCCCGTTGCGGAGCACAGGCCGGACATGCAGGCTCAGCGGCCATGGTTCACGGGCCCAGCCGCTCCGCGGCATGTGGGATCTTCCCGGACCAGGGCACGAACCTGTGTCCCCTGCATCGGCAGGCGGACTCTCAACCACTGCGCCACCAGGGAAGCCCTGTGCCCTTTTTAGGAGCTGATCATATTGCACCCAACGTGGAGGATGGGGAGAGAGTCGGGGAGGGGAGAGGTAAGATGAGGTGAGAGGAAGATGAGAAATGAGATGCTCAGAGGCCCCGAACCAGGTAGGGGCGCCTCACCGCAATGCTGGCAGCTTGCAGCAGTGCTGACCTGGGCATCGGGGAGCCGCTGAAAGGCGGCTGAGAACCAGAGAGACTGAGTCATTCAGTTTTGGCTCAAACCTGCTCCCTCAGGCTGGGCACTGAACCTGTCCTGGAAACACTCTTACCGCAAACTACCCGTCCGGGGTCCTGTTCCATCTGTTTGGAGCCCAAGGAGGTGAAGGGTGATTGAGACCTGAGGTTGCCCCCACTGGTGTCGCTGGTTTGCTGGGAAGAACCTGGGGGCCTGGAGCGTGCAGGACTCACTTCCGACAGCAAAGCCCCATCCAAGAGTTGACTAGAACCCTGAGAGAAGGGGAGAGCTTGCGGGTTCAGAAAGGGAACACAAGAGTGAGGGAATTCAAGATGACCCCCAACTTTGCCTTCAATGCCTGTCCCTTCATTCCCAGCAGCCCAAACCTTACCCATCCTTCAAAATGCAGCAGAAATGCCACCTCTTCCATGAAGCCCTCCCTGACCTCCAAATGAAGTTTTCTCTCTCCCTAAGTACTTTATCCACACTGGTCTCACAAGCCTTGTCATTTTCTTCCTTGCATTGTACCTACCTGGCTAGACTTGGAGCTCCATAGGGCAGAGCCATTGTCCCATCAAGAGCTCCATACCTACCTGTCGGATAAAGGGAGGCTGAGGGAGAGGAGGGTTCGCTAAGGAGCAGGACAGGAGGTGAAGTGCTCAGGTCAGAAGGCACGGGGGGGGGGCTTCAGGAAACACCAGCTGAAACAAGACTGAGAAGAGCCATTATTCGCTACCTGAAATCCAGGTTGCATTTGGGGACCAAATACAAAGGAAGCTTGTTTCTCCAGAGTCCTGGGCAACTGAGAAACCAAATGTAGTGCTCTCTCAGAAGGGGCTACTGGCAGAATAAGTTTTAAAGGAAAAAATGCCCACCTCCGCCATGTGGTTCTGGTAATGGCAGCAGCAGAAATAAACTCATTTATTTGTTCAACAGTATTTTTCATTTCAGATATTTTATTTTCATCTTTGTAAGTTCATCTTCTAAAAATCTTCCATTTCTCTCCTCATCATGTTCACGTTTTCCTCTACATTTCTGAGCATATGGTGCATATTTATAACCACTGCTTTAGCATCCTTGTCTGCTAATTCCATCATCTTTCTCATTGGGGGGTCTGTTTCTGTGGATTGATTTTTCCTCTGGTTATAGGTCCTACTTTTCTGCTTCTTTGCACGGCTGTTAATTTTTTATTTGATGACCAATATTGTGAATTTTCCATTGGGTTCTGGATTTTGTTGTATTCCTTTAAAGAGTGCTGGACTTTGTTCTGCCTCACAGTTATTTGGAGTCACTGTGACCCTTTTAAGTCTTGTTTTTAAGCTCCGTTAGAATGGGTCCAGGGCAGCTTTTGGTCTCGGGCTAAGGTAACATCCTTCTGAGGACTGTATCCAATGCATCACATACTACAAGTTCTCTCCACTCTCGCTGGTGGGAATCTGAACCATTCCCAGCCCTGTGTGAGCTCCAGGAATTGTTCGGTCTTATGCTTTCCAGCAGTTCTTTCCTTAATTATGGTGTTTCACCCCAATTGTTTGCAAATCAGTGTTCAGCCAAAGTTTTAAGGTCCCTTCTACAGATTTCCGGAAATCTCCATGTGCAACTCCCTTATCTCCAGAATTCTTCATCTCAGATCCTAGCCTCCTCAGCCTCAATCCCTGTCTTATCAACTCAACCCCCAGGCTCTGTTTGGGATTCCCCCCTCCTTTGCCTTGGCCTGGAAACTTTCTCCAGCCAGTAAACTGATGAGATAGTGGGGCTGTTTCCCTTCTCTCAGGGACCACCATCCTCTGCTAACTGTTGCCCACTGTCTGAAGGTAGTTGTTTCATACCTTTTGTCCAGTTTCCACTTGTTTTCATCAAGTGGGCAATTACCATAGCTGTTAATCTATGGGCCGAAGGGAAGGCTTCCCATGCACTAAACATTTATTGGGGAAATCTCCAATGAGATTTCCAGTGTGCGAGGCCCTGCTCTAGGCGCTGGGGATAAAGCGCTGAACTAAATGGACAGAATCTCTGCCTTTACGGAGCTGATATTCCAGTCAGTGGGGCAGACAAGAAATAATAAACATAAAAAATTGTATAGCATGTTAGAAGGTGAAAAGTGCTGCGGGGAAAAAAATAGAGCAGTATGAGAGAGAGAGAGAGAGAGAGAGAGAGAGAGAGAGAGCTGCAGAAGGGAGCAGTATTTTAAATAAGGGGCTCAGGGAACACCTCACTGCATAAGTAAACTGAGCCTAGTCCTGAAGGAAGGGAATGAATGAGCCACAGATACAAGGGCGCTGAAGTGGGAGCAGGCCTGGCTTGCTCAGGGAACAGCAGGGAGACCAGTGTAGCCATGCGGATTTGAATGAGAAAGAGACACAGTCAGAAACCAAGGGGAGGGGCTAGACCGTGGCGAGCCTTAGAGGCCACAGAAGGAGAGCAGACAGTTAGTGTAATAACTGAGACAAGAGAAGGTGAGACCTTGGACCTGGGTGGCAGCCACAGACATGGTGAGAAATGAATTCAGAAGATTCTGAATGTTATGTCAAAAGACTGAAAGAGAGAGGAGTCAAGGATGACCCCTGAGTGTTTTGGCCTGAGCAGCTGGAAGGATGGAGGTGCCATTGACCCATGCAGGGAAGGTTGCAGGCCAGCTGAGTCTGTAGGTGGGAGGTGGGGGAGATCACTTTGACGGTGGACCTGTTAGGTTTGAGATGTCTCCTAGACAGCCACGTGGAGGTATCCAGTGGGCAGCTGGACACTAGTTAGGAATTCAGTGGAGAGATCCAAGACAGAATGGAGGGGATGAAGCTGGGGAAATAACCCACTGGTGAAGTCTTTCCTGGTGACACCCTGGGTCACCAGAGAGCACCTTGAGAATCCTCCTCCCCGGACACCCCTCTGCCTCCACACAAGGGGGCAGGATCTGGCAAAGCAGGATGGGACCTTCAGGGGCCAGCTCATCCCTCCTCTTAGTCCAAGAAAGTTGGCCCAAACCACTAAGAGCTGTCAGATCGCATCATTGCACAGGAACCGCCATCCGGACCTTCAAGAAGAAGCTGCATCAGCAACTCTGTCCCCCAGGGCCTGTCATCTGCTACTTCACAGGTTCCCTGGCTCTCATTCATGACTCTGGACGATGATATCTGCTCCCCTTGGCTCTAGGATGGCTCGCCTTGATACCCCACGTCTGACACTGAGTCTCCCAGCTCTTGCTGGCTGTGCTTTCCAAGCAAACCCGGTGCATCTCTGGTCTCAGGCTGCCTTCACTCTCCCTCACAGCTGGTGTGTGACTCAGGGGAACATTTCTCCCACTCCCTATAGAGAGAAGGTCCAAGAGCCCTGGGATCTGAAAATCCTTCCAGATAGCTAACCTCCACCCTTACTGCTTTTATCTGCTGCCCCTGTTTCTTCCTCCCCTGGGTGCCCTCCGTCTCTTTGTCCTTGAGACCCGTCCGCACCGTCCTCGCTCCCGCTCTGCACGGCCTCTCCCCTGCTCTCACCCCACTCAATCATTCGTCTCAGACAGTTAGGTTAGGGGAGTGGAGATGAAATTCTTGCTGACTCTGGTGAAGGTCCTTTCCTCTCCTCACCCCGGGGAGACCAGCAATTATCTCGATGCCCCCAGAGCCCTCTCCGCTCCAGACGTCTCCCTCTCCCTTAGACGCTTCCCGGCCCTCCCTACACTGTCGTGCTGCCGTATCCTGCTGTCCTCACATCGTCCTGACTTTGCCAAAGAGACCTGTCCCTCAGGAGATGAGCACCTTCACCTCCATAGTGACCACCCCTCCTGTCCCCCGCCCATCACACACACGCACGCGCACACTGCTCCTTAAGTGTGGGCCAGGGCAGTGGCCAAGTGATCCATGGCTCCTTTCTCTTCTGCTGCTACGGTAAAATATGGACAGCGGGAACCATGGGAGAAATGAGGCATGGAAATTAATCTGCTTTACAATCCTCATGAATATTTAAAAGCTGATGAATATGTAACTACATTTCTTTTCTCCTCCATTAGTGTCTGCTTTTGAGTTACTCTGTAGCTCCCTTGGTTCCTTTGGGGGCTGGTTGGCTAGACTGATTTTTAAATTGGTTTTACAGATGCCTATAGCTCCCGGGTTCCCCACAACCCCAATCTTGAGAAGAGGATTGGTCCCTTTAAAATTCCCCAGGAAGACCTGACAGAGAGAGACAGAGAGAGAAGAAACTCCCTCTGAAACTCACACTGTGGGATCCCAGAGGGAAGGGCAAAGGTTGAGAGAGTGGGACTTCCACCTTGCAGTGGGGCTCACAGAGTGCACCCTTTGGGGGATAAACCACCTCCCTCTTCCCTGAGCTTCGGCTTCCCCTTGAAGACAATGGCAGGCCCTCGCTCCCCAGCCATTATGGGTCTTTCAGGGCCATAGTCCAGGGTGGCCCTGAGAAACCAAGAAATTAGGTGGCAAAATGTTACCTTCTTCCTACTCAGAAGAATCCAATATTGGGCTAACTGTTTGGTACTTTGCAACCATCTCCTGGCCCCTGGCACCAGCTACTCCATCTAGAACCATGCTTTGGAGCGTCCCCGGTCAACTCTCTGGCCTGTCTTCCCTGCCACTCGTCCTTGGCTCCCCTGGAACCCTGCTTCCCAACCACTCCTACCATCTGAAGCAGTGTGGGGGGAGGCAGGCTCCTCACCCACCCACCGCAGCCGTCAGTCACCCCGAAGCGGAGCGGAAGGGGACAGCAGGGCATCTTCCCAGAGCAGCAAGATTTGTCTTGGAGCCTGAGGCAGGATCCAGCACCGAACTGGCATCCTGTAGAGGGAAGGCTGGGTACTGGCTGGGTGGAGGAAGGCGCCGTGGGGCGGGGCAGTGGGCTGTGGGAGACATCCATCGGGGCAGCAGGGCTGGGTCAGAATGTGCTGAGGGTCCTAAAGAACCACAGCCGTCCAGAGAGCCCCAGGTTCCGTAGCCAGCACCCGGAATTCCAGGTCATAGTGGACTGCTGCTAATTCCCGGGTGTTCATCCGCCCACACCTGTCCTCAGTCTCTCCATCCACTCCTCATTCTACACAAAGCCTTGCAAAGCATTTCACACTGTTATTTTTTTGGGGTACGCGGGCCTCTCACTGTTGTGGCCTCTCCCGTTGTGGAGCACAGGCTCCGGACGTGCAGGCTCAGCAGCCATGGCTCACGGGCTTAGCCGCTCCGCGGCATGTGGGATCTTCCAGGACTGGGGCATGAGCCTGCGTCCCCTGCATTGGCAGGCGGACTCTCAATCACTGCACCACCAGGGAAGCCCCATTTCACACTGTTTTGATCGTATTTCTTCCCTTCTAACCATCCCCAGAGGCTCCTTAATTTCTGGCTTATCAAATTCACATCTGATCTGCCAGCTCCATCATCAGCAACCCCAGGCCCCTCACCCGCCCTAAGTCCCCCCAACCATAGCCATCCAAGCTAACATGCTCACAATCCCAAACATGCTTTCACCCCTTTGCCCCAGGGCCTCTGTTTCCCCTCGAATGGCACCTGTCCTCTCCTTCTTTCCAGGCTCTTCTCAGAACTGCCTCCATCAGGAAGCCTTCCCTGGTTGACCCCAGCCCTACTGAACCACCCTGTCATCTTCTCTAGGCTCTCAGTTTTTCAGTACAGAATCCACAAGGTGTTCATTGGCACCGTCTTCACGTGTGCGGCGCACAGAAGGGGCTGCTTGTCATGCAGTGTCTTTTAAAGCAGACCCACACACAGAGGGCAATCAGTGTCGCAGCCTCCTAGGATGCAGGAATGGTGTCTGTGGATACACTCAGCAGGCTGTCTCACTCTCTCATCACCTGTGCCTTCAGGTCAGCCTCACTCCACCTCCTGTGAATGCCTGTCCTGCTGCAGGAGCATCCCAATGCAGGGACCCCTCAGGAAAGGGCAGGTGAGCTGCCCTTCCTCCCTCCTCTCAACTACCACCTGGGCCTCACACACGCAGAGGGCCTCTGGAGTGACACGGGGCTGGGGACGCAATGGGAGGGATGCCCAACTTGGGGATAGAGCAGTCTCCCTGAGCAGCGAATCAGGAAACCAGGCTCTGGACCTGGCTCCGGACCTGGCTCTGCCCTGCGATCTTGACAGATCCACCTAATATTCTTGGGTCTCCCTTTTTCATCATTCAAATGGGACTAAAGTTCTCTCCCTACATCAAAGGATTATGGTGAGAATCAAATGTGAAAATGCTTTGAAAAATACGAAACACTATATAAATATTAGGTACCTCTGCTATTAAAATAATTAGCAATAAATTGTTATAAAAACCAGAGTATGTGACATCCCCAGCTCCCTCTGTTTCGAGGGGTCCTTCCTGGGCCGGGGGAGAAACAGGAGGCCTAATTCGATGAGTGTCCCTTGGGATCAGCATCTCGTTATCCACGATGGGTTCCCCAAGCAGCAACGTCACCTTCAGCCCCTGGCCTCTCCGCTCAGCTTCCCAGTTGCCTCGACAGCAGGAACAAGCGTGAGCCTTGTCAGACAAGCCCTGCATCTCCGTAAAACATGCTCTAAGCATAATTACCCATCGGAGAAGTGCACGGGCCCCGCCCTTATCAGAGAGCTGCTGCCATGGCTGGATTTTCATTGCTGCAGCAGCTGAAGGCTGAGTTGTCCTGGACCAAAGAAGCAGGGGCAGTGCTCTAGCTAAGCAGGGTCGGATATGACCAGGCCTTGGATGGGAGCCCTGGGCCTCGGCTGCGAAGACCCAAGCCCCCATTGGCCCAAGCAAATGCTGAACTCAGCTTCTCTCCGCCCTTTCATCACCCTCCAAGTTAGCCCCTAACAGCCCATCTTGAGGTTCCCTCTGTATGGGGGCTGTACCCACCCTAGGGTCCCTGTCCCCTGCCTGAGTTCCTCTGCCCTGGCACCTGCGTGGCCCTCTTATTGGTCCTGCTGCCCTCCCTATCCTGAGGTGTCACCTGTGTCTCAGGTGTGGTACCAGCAGCAACCTAGGCAAGTGACAGTGCTTGGAGATGCAGCCAGGCAGTTAGGGTGGGTGGCATTCCCCAGAGCCAGGTGCAGGGCAGGGCAGGAGAGCTGCCACCTCCCACCTCCATCCCCTCCCCGTCTGCCTATGTGCCTTTTCCCGGGAAACACTCCCAAACAACTTTTTGGGAAGATGTGTTCCTGTTTCCTCCATATCTCACCAGGCTACTGCCTGATTGATTTCATACCACGAACATCACTCTTCCTTCCTTCTGGGGAAGGGAAATGACCCAAGCCCCTGGATCCAGCAGAGGTCTGTGTCTTCCACCTACCCGTCTCTAGACGGTGACTATTTCTAGAAAGAGTTGGGGAAACTCAGCCCTGGGCTGAGCACCCAACTCTTCCAACTCATTCTTCTGAGTAGAACACAGGCCAGAGGGTGGGGGGAGATGAGTAGGGGTCCTTGGGAGGCAGTCCGCCTGGCCAGGCTGTCAGAAGCAGCAGGGGCACCTGAGGTGCCACTGTTTATCCTTCTAGCAGTCTCACCTGTGGGAACAGATGCTCTGAAGGAGGGTGATTCTGTTTTCCCTCTTCCTGTGGGGAATAACCTGAAGCAGAAGAAGTCGACTTCCTTTATCCCCCAATGCACCTCCTCGCATCCCACCCTCTTTCAGGCTCAGCCCCAGGGAAGGGCCTGCAGGGCTCATGCTGTCCTCTCCTGAGCCAGGTGTGGGCTCCTCCAAGCAGCCCCAAGCCTACTCTGGGACCCCACATCCCTGCCCCCCAGGATGCCCTGCCCGGTGCCATCTCAGGGCTTCTAGGGAATTATGCCCAAAAATCGAACTCCACACTGAGACCCAAACCAGATCCTTCCATCCAGGATTGAAGGACATCCACACCAAGTGCCAGGGCCCTCCCTCTGAACCTTGAACCCTGAGCCTTATCCCAGCCTTTCCCCGCTAGAGCTCAGCTCCTGTGGGAGTGGCAGCTCTGTGGGAAGGATGCATTGAGACAAACGGGGCTGTGACTAGCCAGCCATCAATATCTCTTAAAGGCCCATTACCTCAGAAGCTGGCAGGTCCCTCCAGTTCCCCCACCCTGAGCCCAGCAGAGATCCCCAGGGCAGCTCAAGCCTCCCTCTTTCTCTCTCCTTCCCTCCCTGCTCTGGCCACATCAGCCAGATGGATTATGTCTTATTTCTCTTGGATTTGGCTGCAGGAACCAAACAGCATTTAAGGCCATTGATCGTTCAGAAGGCAAAGTGTATAAGGCACCAAAACATTAGTTTGGAGTGCCGGGCAGGAGGGCAGCTCAGTTCTGGCCTCAGATTTGCACTGCTCTGGTGGCCAGGAGAGGGAGAGGGGTAGGGGCCAGTGCACCTTTCAATCTCTCCAGGAAGTTCTAGGAAGCTGTCCTCTCCTCATGGCCACCCTGAGCCCTTCTTACCAGCTATGTGCACGGGTGAGCTGCATGACAGCCAAACCTCTCCTAGGTTTCAGCCCCAGCCCACTTGTCCTCCCCCCAAGACACACAGACACAGACTACACTCACATTACACACCCAAGTGTTTTTAAAAATACCTACACATATGCACGCACATGAGACGGGCATGTCACGCACACGCTCACCTATGTACACATGAGACTGTCTTGGAGTCTAGACAAAAGGCATTCCCTTTGTCTGAACAGTCTGGTGCCTAGGAAAGTACCTGACACAAAGAAGGTGATCACTGGGAATTCCCTGGTGGTCCAATGGTTAAGCCTTGGCGCTTTCACTGCCCAGGGCCCGGGGTTCAATCCTGGTCAGGGAACTAAGATCCCACAAGCTATGCCGTGCAGGGAAGGGAGGGAGGAAGGAAGGAAGGAAGAAAGGAAGGAAGGGAGGAAGGGAGGGAGGGAGGGAGGGAGGAAAGAAGGAAGGAAGGAGGGAAGGGAGGGAAGGAGGGAGGGAGGGAGGAAGGAAGGGAGGGAGGGAGGGAGAAAGGAAGGGAGGGAGGGAGGGAGGGAGAAAGGAAGGGAGGGAGGGAGGAGGGAGGGAGGGAGGGAGGAAGGAAGGGAGGGAGGGAGGGAGGAAGGAAGGAAGGAAGGAGGAAGGGAGGGAGGGAGGGAGGAAGGAAGGAAGGAAGGAGGAAGGGAGGGAGGGAGGGAGGGGAGGGAGGAAGGAGAGAAGGGAGGGAGGGAAGGAGGGAGGGAGGTGGGAAGGGAGGAAGGAAGGAAGGAAAGAAAGAAGAAAAAAGTTATCACTGATGTTTATTAGATCAATCAAAATGGTTTCTTGGCTAAATGAATCAGAACCATGGACAGATCCCATTGACCTCCTCTCCCCTCCCTCTGTGATCAATTAGTTCACGGGGCCAAAAACAGCGCCAGCCCACAGCCCACTAGAGCTGTAGTGATGACCATTTTGGTAATCATAAAAATGGCTTCCGTTTTTGAGCTCCTATTGTGCAGCAGTCACGAGCCAAGCTCTTAGTATGAATCATCTCACTGGGTCCTCACCACCTCCCAGAATGTAATGATTGTTATTCCCACTCTACAGATGACAAAACTGAAGCTCATAGAGGTGGAGTGATTTCCCAAAGTTTTCACTGAGCTTGTCTAAAATAACAGAGGCCTGTCTAACTCCAGGGGCCCCTATTAAATTGTACATACTTCATATGACAATAACTTTACCAGATGGGTTTTCCCTGAAAGCAAAGGAGGAGAGGTTGACATGTATCCACCCACAGCAGCAACTCCTCCACGTCAGCCAGCACACGTTTCCTGCCTCCCCCAAGGCCCCAGCCTGTCGGAGACAGGAGGAGTG
This sequence comes from Hyperoodon ampullatus, assembly GCF_949752795.1. Lineage (NCBI taxonomy): Eukaryota > Metazoa > Chordata > Mammalia > Artiodactyla > Ziphiidae > Hyperoodon > Hyperoodon ampullatus. Next base: position 94,804,587 of record NC_136920.1, read on the forward strand.
TGCTGAGTGAGTGGGTAGGCTTGAAGCCTGAAAATCAAGGCCAAACTGAGCCAAAGTCATGGAAATCTTGCAAAGGGGACACTTGAGAGGCTCAAAGGAGTGTGTGAAAGTGAGATAATGTCAAAGGCAGTGGTATGTTACACAGATTCACCAGGCTTAAAGAAAGGAGGGTAAGCAGGACATTTCCAGAAGCAACTGTCCAGCCCCCTCCCACCCCCTCCCCAAGTCCATTGAAAATATTGAAAAAGGTAAAAGATCCAATTCATTGAAAGAGATGATTAACAGTGAGAATGATGGCTGAAGAGTTCAGCCAACGCAAAGAAACAGAGTCCCACAAGGAAAGAAGTAACTGTGTTGTAAAAGGTTGAGCTGCATTCTTGTGACAGAAGAGAGACCTTTCTCATTATTGTGTCTTCCAGATAAAGTCAGACTGAGCAACACCTCTGGCAAGAAAATGATCATCAATGAATTGCTTTGCCCCGGCTAACCCAGGACCAGAGAGCCCACGTATTTGCCAGGAGAACTCCAGCTCCCCTGGCCAAAAAGAGGCTCCAAATCATGAGAAAAGATCATGGATCATTTGGTTTCAGGCATCAGTGCCCTCCTTTCCCCCAACCCTCTCTCCCATCAAATAACCAATCAAGCTTTATTTCACATGTCAAGGTTCTGAAACATTTGAGAAATCTCTGTACCACCCAAAAGCTGGGGCCTGTGGAACAGTGAGTCTTGACACTACACTTCACTGAGAACTGTTTTCAAAGGTTTTTTGATCCAAAGAACAATCACCTACTTTAGTGCCTCACCTATTCTCCGGACTTGAATCCAAATGACTTTGGGGTATTTCCAAAGATCCAGGTCACCCCAAGATAAACACTCACCAATATTCAAAACCATATGCCACAGACTTCCCAAGGGGAGTTGCGAAGGTGTGTTGACAGTGGGACATGATTGGAATACGTATCAAACTTTCCAAGTGGATTACGTTGAAGGGAACAATATACACTTGAATGTAAAAGTTCTGACTTTGTGAGAAAAGAACTTAATCTAATTCTTCTTGTCACATAAGCAGCAGCCACCAGACGTGGATCTGAGTCCTTTCTTACGTTAGTTGATTACTACCTTTAGCCCTGAAGGGGTAAGAAGACAAGGATGGTTTGGTGACATTGGAGTCAGGAGTCCTGGGTTTGATTCTGGCTTTACCTTTGACCACTGTGTGACCAAGGAGCTGAACCCCTTTAAGGCTTGGGTTTATTTCCTTTACAGAATGGTACCAGTAATGCCCCCTGCCCCACCGTGGGACTGGGATTCTGGCTAAATGAGATAGACGACCCAGCACAGGGCTTGGCACGGCACATAGTATGCATTTATTATGTTAGTTGATTCTTCGGAAGGAAGGGGTCAAGCAGACACAGGTCCTGGATGAGGTCCTGAGAGTGGTCCTGAAGCCTGGAAAGAACAAGGGCGAAGCTGGGCATTGAGGAGATAGAGAAGGAGGGCATGAATGGGGGGAGATGGGCAGGAACCTAAGAGACGAACTTACCCTACATGCTTTGTCTAGGGATGGGTCCTATCACAGGGGTACAGGAAGGAGGCAGGGTTTCATCACTTCTCAAATTGAATCTAAGACATGAACTCACCAGGAGAAAGACAGCAAAGTGTGCTTAGAGAGAAAGATGCTCTTCACTATCCTAGTGAAGGGTTCAAATCGGCAGTTAGACAAGAAGAAGAACTTCCACCTAGATCCACTAAATCCTTAAATAGGCTGCCGAGAGAGGCTCAGGAATAGGACAAGCAATTGTCCGGAGACCGGGGCATGGATGAGATGAACTAGTGAGCGACTAGCTCTTCCATCTCTGAGGCTCTGTAAGTCGAGGTCCATCTTAAGAGCAGCTCTCAGCATCAGGAACGGGCTCTGCAAAGCCCCGGGAAAACACCAGTGTGGCAATTTAGTGGTGAGCAGAATGCTAATTAGTGCCAAGAATAACAGTGGCTTCTTAATGGAGCCCTTAATGAAGACTCATTTTGGGTTTTATTAACACAGAGAAAAAGCACACAGTCTCCCCAGCTCTCAGGGAGCAGACAGGATGAAGAGCAGCCCCCCAAAATGGGGCTGATCCTATCCCAGGACCCTGCTTGGGATACCATAATAGGCTCTGGGAAGTGGGGTCAGAAGGGCAAGCTTAGAACCCTGAGATGTTCCTTTGCCCTTTGGGCAGTCCATTTAGACCTGTAGATCCCATACAGTCTCAAGGGGGAGATTTCCAGATGGGCTCAGCCCTGCAATTTACAGGCAAGCAGCAAATAAGAACACAAAGGAGAGCCATCCCCAAGGTGCTGGCAGTGATTTCAAAGGCAGACACGTCCCATTAAATATTTAATTAGGGGGCTTCCCTGGTGGCTCAGTGGTTGAGGGTCCGCCTGCCGATGCATGGGATGCGGGTTCGTGCCCCGGTCCAGGAAGATCCCACATGATGCGGAGCAGCTGGGCCCGTGAGCCATAGCCGCTGAACCTGCGCGTCCGGAGCCTGTGCTCCGCAACGGGAGAGGCCACAGCAGTGCGAGGCCCGCGTACTGCAAAAAAAAAATTTTTTTTAATTAGAATACAATCCCACCAAAGCTCTCCCACCATAAGAGACTAACAAAATGGAGTCCTCTACCCAGTGCTGCTCACTTATTATCAAGTATACAGTTTCTGCTGGCTTCAAATATGGCAAGAAGGATTCAGGTTAGACCTAGAAATTCGGAACTTTAAAACTTGTGTATGACCTTGGAGGTCATCTAGTCAATCCCTTGTATTATGAGAAACTGAGGCCCAGAGAAATGAGAAACACTCAAAAATCAAACAGCTAGTTGTGTCTGAGCCATAATCCAAGACACCTCTGGAAGTGCTCCCCCTTGACACCAGCCTCTGCCCCTGTTTGCCTCCCTCTCCCAGGGCTACATAACCTGGCTACTCAACCATCCTTGGGGCTGGGCCGGCATGAGCAAGATGGTACCTGGGGGGCACTTGTGGCTGAGATCTTGAGGTGTCTCCAATGCCCAAATGCTAACCAGGATGCAGCTCAGAGATGGCTTTCCTCAATCATTTAGGTGCTCAAAATCTCTTTGTGGATTGAAATAGGAGAGCCCACTTTTGTAGATCTTTGACACCCTAAACTCAAATGGGAAACCTCAACAGAGGGATGAAAATCCTCCCCAAATAGCTCCACCACTATTCTGGCCACACCTGCAACCCCGTCACCAACAGTTAATGCACAATTACCAAGTTTGTAAGATGAACGGCCTGAGAGCCTGTGAACGGAGTGGAGGGGGGACTTCTTTCTCATTAGCCGAAACCTGCAGGATGGGGACTGTCTCTGCTTGGTGCTCAGGGAGACCCAAGACAGAGGGGAGGCAGTCTCTGCCTGGAAGGACCCAACCTGATGGGGAGCAGCCTGCCCACGAAAAGATAACAGTGCAATTGCTGAGTGACTGCTGTGTGCCCTGCATCATGAGGCGCTTAACACAAATTATTTCTCATTTAATTCTCACCACATCATTGTAAGGTAGGTATTACTTTGCCTCTTTTAACAGAAGAGGACAATGAGACACAAACGGCTTAAGTCAACTGCCCAAAGTCACACAGCAAGAAATTGATGGAGCCGGGCTCCACCTCCACTCACACGCCAGTACCTGCAAACTGAACCCCTCAGTCCCCAGGGGATCCTGAGTGGGTGACAGTCACTGCAGGGAGCAAACTGTGGATGGTCTCCTGGACAAAGTTCCCTGGGACTTTTGAGAAAGGCCAGCAGTAGCTGGAAGGACCTCATTGACGGTGGCAGAACTGTCAGGAAAAAAGCTGACATTTATTGAGCAACTGCTGTGTGTGCTGAGCTCTATGCCATGTGGCTCACTATCCAATCTCGTCTAATGCGCACAACAACCTTCTGACGAGAGTCAGGTTCAGAGAGAGCAAGTGACTTTCCCAAGGTCACACAGCGAGCAAATGATCAGTTTGGGATCTGAAACTAGATCTGTCTGGTACCAGTTGGAGAGGACAAAACCCAAGGGAATTTGACCTGAGGGGACAGTGGGTGCTGGGGGGAGGCTAAGAAATAGCTCAGAGGCCACCACTGGAGACATCTCTTTCCTGGAAGAGAGGAGCTTATTTTAAGAGGCTTGGCTCTGAAAAGGCAGGAGAAGGGACCAGGTGTGCCTTGACCCGAGGGTCTTTTTTACCACTGCATCCATCCTCTTCCCCCAGGAGAGTCCATGGAGATGACAAAGGATCACATCGATAAGATTCCATTAACACGCAAGGTTATTGCACAGCATTTAAGCATCACCACAGCCACTTTAATCTGTTTTCCCAGAGAGGTTTATGCCCCATCTGTTCACACAGCCCCCGGCACAGCACTGCTCACCGGAGACTGCTGGTTGGCATCCCCATGAGCCCCGCAGCTCAGGCTGCCGGCAGCAATGCAGGCTTTCGAGACAGACAGAACAAAGTTCAAATCCTGGTTTCCCCAGTACTGAGCATTTCCTCATCTCTTAAAAAGAGCTAATCATGCCTGTTTCCTAGGGTTTTCATAAGCATTAAAGAGCTTGTCCCAGCCTCTGCCAAAGCCACCCTTCACTGTCCCCTGCTCCACACGCTTCACTGGCCATTTTGCCTTCAATCATGGAGAAGGTTGAGTCCTCTGAGGCTCTCTCTACTCTGCATCCAGGGCCACCCCCTCCCTGGTGGAAAGGAGAGGAGTTGAGAGAGCCCCATCTCTGCGGAGGACCAGGGGGAGGTGATCCCAGAGGGTGGGGAAGCAGGGAGACAGCCCAGGAGATCCTGGAGGCAGAGGGACCCTGGGGCCCCCAAGACTAAGTGGGCTGACGCCAGGAATCAGACCCCCTCTGCACTGAAGGGGTGCTGGGAAGAGCCTCCAGCTTCACTGGCCCTGTGCTGGGGAAATGGAGGCACTTGGGGACTAGGAGGGCTCCCCTTCCTGAGGGGCCTAAAAGGAGTCAGTGACAAAGGATCCAAACGCCCACCTCCATCCACACAAGCGCTCAGCATGCTGCGGAGGGAAACTGTGCCCTGGCACCGCCACCAAGCCCAGGCAGCAGCTCTGCCTCCAGAGCCTGCTCCACCTCCAGAAACTCCTGAGGGATGAAGCCCAGCCAAACCCGCCCCATCCTTCTTCCCCTGAAGTCACACTAGCCTCCTCAGGCCCCAGACCATGAACCGTCTCACCTTTGAGCCTTTTCTCACACTGGTCCCTTCTTGGTGATGCCTCCTCTTTGCCTCAGCATCTCCCTAAATCAGCGCAGCCTTCAAGGGTCATCATGAGCCATCTCCTCTGTGAACCCGGGTACTGCCCTGGGACAACTCCTCTCTCCTCCCCCTCCAGGGGGTCTTGTCTCTCCCCACCTCTGCTCTGAGCACACACAGCCTGTGTGAAAGGAGTTCTTCTCACCCATTCCCAGAGCCCTGGAGGGCAGAGATGTGGCTGGTTATACCTGCGTCCTCAGCACTCAGCACAGAGCCCGGAAGGAGCGGGTGCCTGGGAAATACCCATAATTAACTCATCACTGAGGAAGCCCTGTTCTTTCCTCCTCTTCCCCTTCTTCCCTAGCACCAGAGATTGGGTCTGTGGAAGATGTAAACATAGGACAGCTGACCCAGGTCAAACTTGGGTGATGCCCTTGGCTGGGAGGCGAGGGATTGGTCCCAATGCCTTGCTCCTGTGATAAGAGAATGATTTTTTTTGTTTTTTGTTTTTTTTGGTCCTTTACCTCCCAGTTGTAAAGCTCTTAAAGAGACCTCAGCTTCTTATTAGCTCCCTCTTTCTTCCTGCCAGTTCTAAAACAAATGTCTGCTTCCTCTGGAGCTCCCTCCTCCCAGGCCTGCCACGCCTCCCCACCTCCCACGCTCTCCCTCCCACCCCATCCCTGTAGCAGGGAATGTAATTAGGCCTTTCCCCAGGACAGCACCCACTCCACGCAGCTGAACTGCCCGTCCAACAGGGGATAATTTATGGAAATGGGTAAAGGTGTTTTTAAATTATTCAATTTAAATGTAAATAGGAGAGATGGTTTCTCTGAATAAATTGTCTTATTTATGTTCCACCCAAATCCCCTCCCAGGGAAATATGGAGCAGTTTGGAGCCCTCTGGAGCCCAGAGCCCTCCACTTCTCTTTAAGGAATGTGGGAGCAGCCCAGGCCCCCGGGGTGGGCAGTGACTGGGAGACAAATGTGCTGACAGCTGCTGTCCCAGCTGGGGTCACAGGACAGGCCGAGCTCTCCCCAAGGGCTGTTTCACCCCATTCCACCTTGGAGAGCTGTGGCCAGGCCACGGCCCGGATGTGGGCAGAAAGCAATTCCTCCATCTTTGTTTGCTGGGGAGTGACAATGGGGCAGGGGCTCCAGGCCCCTCGGCTTCTGCCCAGGGTCTCTTTCCATCTGATGCCGAAGCAATGGGGGGCTTCACACCTCCCTGATAAAAGTCCTTCATTCTCTAAGACACTACCTGACTGTGGGCCATCTTTCCTTGGAGCATTTCTGTCCTAAATAGGGGCTCCTAGACACAGGGCTGCCTTGAAAGTAAAGCCCTTCCTTGATACACCTCAGGCACTGTCACATGTGTCAATGGGAAGGCCTCTGAGGGTGAGGAGAGGGGCCGTTCTTTAGCCCCTCCCTTAGTACCACCTAGATGCCAGCGTTGCCATCTCCTGAGATTGGACCACCGTTACATGGGAGCTACATGATCCATGTAGCTGTTAGGGGATTTTCGGGGGCAAAGGACAGAACATCAAAGTAGCTGAGATTATATGGAAATTTACTAGCCCTGGAAACCTGGAGGCTGGGCAAAATTCAGGTGTAGATCTGGTGTGATCTGGAAGCCTTATCCTGTTTCCCTGTGATTCTTTTTTGTATATCCACCATCCTTGGACTAGATTACGAGATGGCTGGGGGCAGTTAAGAGCCTTAGATCCAACCATGACAATGTTCAGAGAAAACCAGGAGAGGGCAACTCTCAGAGACACTTCAAGAAGCGTGAAGCAGGCTCCTCGCCAACTCCTCAAAAAAAAACTCTCCTTGGTCTTCCCTGGTGGCGCAGTGGTTGAGAGTCCGCCTGCCGATGCAGGGGATACGGGTTCGTGACCTGGTCCGGGAAGATCCCACATGCCGCGGAGCGGCTGGGCCCGTGAGCCATGGCCACTGAGCCTGCATGTCCGGAGGCTGTGCTCCGCAACGGGAGAGGCCACAGCAATGAGAGGCCCGCTTACCGCAAAAAAAAAAAAACTCTCCTTGCATCTCATTGGCCCATCCTAACCTAATGTCTGCAAGGAGATTGGGATTACCTTAGACCAGTCAGAGTGTCCAGGAGCTGGGGGTGGGGCTAGCTTCTTCCTACACAAACATGGGGTCCTGTGAGGGAGGAGGAAGTGGGGACTGGTGCTGGGTAGACAGTACCCACTGGAGTAACAGTTGAATAGTTGAAATCAATACATGTTTTAATGGTTGACCATGTTTGTTTCAACCCCCCTCTGCTTGAAATGGGTCAATTCCTTTCTGCCTAATCCTAAGAACCCCAGGACAGCACCCTTCCACACAGCTGCCCATCTCCCAAAGAGTAGAGAGTCAGACCAGCGACCCAGATCTCAGGCTGATTGGCAAGACTGGACCAAATCAGACACAAATTGCTGTCCAATGCCTTAACTCTTTCCCAGGATACCCATCAATGGAGGAATGGCTTGTCCAAGCCCCACGATCAGCATCACCCCCTCACTGCCATTTATTCACTCATTCTACAAGTATGTCTGGCCTGCCTACCTTGTGCCAGGCACAAGCTAGGGGCAGAAGTTTCACTGGCAAAAAAGAGCCCATTTCCTGTTCTTGCAGACTTACCATCCCTGCAGTGGACTTTATCATGTTTGTTGCCAGTTGTTTCGGCTGTGCACAAACATTTTTGCCAAATTTGGGAGTTTCCAGCCTCAAAGAGTCACACCTTCCCAAGGTAGAAACCAGAAACTCGGTTACCTGGTCTCCTTTGCAGCTGGGGCACAGACATGTGACTCAGACCCCACCAATCAGATTCACTCATAAGAGACTTTGCTCTAGAAGGGAGGGATCTGAGTAAGGAAGCAATGCCCAGAATGCACTGTGCTGGCAAGGGTGGAAGTGGAGATGTCCAGCTTTGGGTAGAAGTGACAGCAGGATTAAGTTCCTGGCCCAGAAGTGCAATCAGTGGGGAGTGGCAGCAGAGGTTCCCTGGTGCCTGGTGGGAAAGCAGCAGCAGCTGTGGTTTCCCCATCAGTCAGCTTCTGTGTGCAGTGGGGCATCAGGCCTGGAAGCTTAGCCTCAAGTCTGGCTCTCCAGCCCTCCGTATGACTAGATGAGACACACCATATTCTTCTAACATATAGATTCCTCAGTCAGTCAGAGTCCCGTCTATTGCCTAGGGCCACTAACCCCGCCTGATGCAGAAGCATGTCCCATCCTTGGTGAGGGTTACTCATTGTGAAGACCTCACCCAGGTAGCCTCTTCCTGGCATCCTACTGAGCCCAGGCACTTTGCTCATACCTCTTAACAGCCGTCTTTTTTTTTTTTATTTTGGCTGCGCCAGGTCTTAGTTGCGGCATGCGAGATCTTCGTTGCGGCATGCATGCAAGATCTAGTTCCCCGAGCAGGGATCGAATCCAGGCCCCCTGCATTGGGAGCACAGAGTCTTACCCACTGGACCACCAGGGAAGTCCCTTAACAGCAGTCTTAACAAAGGTATGAGCCCCTCTATGTGTCTCCACTACACCCCACCCCCAACACACACACTAAACTCTGAGCTCCTTGGGACCTGGGACCACACCTTTTGCACCATTATATCCTCAGGTCTGTTTAGAACCTGGGTCAGAATAGGTGCTCACTAAGTATTGGCTGTGATGCGATCATTGCCACTGTCTTCATTAATGACACCAAAAAGGCCACCAATGGCTGACTCTGGATTGAGCAACACACACAGGGAATGGCCCGTATCTTGTCCTACCTTCTCCAGAATCAGTGACCAGCTTCACATCCACGGGCTCCAGGCACTTCAGTCCCCACAAGAAAGTCCCCTAAAATACCACAGGACTGCCTTCTGACCCCTGCCCATTTCCCTAATCACCCTTGGCAGCTTTGCATTTACTCCTGCCAACCAGCTGGTCCCATCTCATCCTTGCCCTCCTTCCCACCCTGCCCTGGGCAGCCTTGGGAAGATCTCCATCCTTGGACATGGAGATGACATCCCGAAGGCCCCTGGAGAGATATGCCCAGATGGGTTACATAGCCAACCCAAGGGTATACTTTATCCTGGCCAGCTCTGCGAGCATGCCCACACACACTCTCTCTACCCCCTCTGCAGAAAGAGCCAGAGGAAATGGACAAGTTTTCTGGAATCAATTTCACGCCTTGGGCATGATAAACAACCAAGCAGAGAGCAGCACCCATCGAGGGAGCTAATGGCCTTGGTATCTGAGTGATGCATCACTCCGTGAAAAAGAAAGCCTGGCCTTTTCTCCACGCACCGCTCCACTTGGAGCAGACTCGCGCCAGCCCCAGCTGCACATTCCTGGGCGTGGACCAGACAGGCACTTCCCCCTTCCCCAGGCAGCACACGGCCTATCCTCAGCTGGGGGCCTGGGGAGGCCCAAGGCAGAAAGCACCTGACCCATTACCTTAGCTAGCAGGGCCATAGTTCAGATAGAGCCCAGCTACCTGCGTTCAAACCCCAGCTCCACTTCTCACTCTCTGAGTGACTTTGGGCAAGCTACCTAAATAGTACCCACGTCACAGGTTCTTCTGAAGATTAAATGAGGCTTTTTGCAAAGAACACATAATAAGTCTTCAATAATCTTAGCTATTCTTATTATTATTATGACTCCCTGTAGCCAGGAAGTTCTTGGTTCATCTAACTTGAATCCTACCCACTGCCTTTTAGGGCCACTGTAGTTGGTTCTCTTCCTGGTGGGCAAGGAACTCAGCCGTCTCCAGTGTGACGCAGTAGGGAAAATAATGGTGCTGGAAGCAGAAGAACTACGTTCAAACTCATCTCAAGTCTGTTAGCCATGATTCTCCTTATATCCAATCAGTGTAAGACAGATTCTAAATACATGACTACTAGCTGTGTGGACGGACAGATGTCACTCTGCTTCTGTGGGCCAGAGGCTACAGCATCCTTGTTTGTACAATAGGAAAAGAACACCATCTCCAAAAGTCATAGGATGAGGTCAGATGCAGTAACACCTGAGAGAGTGCCTGGGATGGTGGGGGATCAGGGATGTTCGTTGAACCTGGATCTGCACAAACGCTCGAAGTGACACTTAGATCCCTAAGCCTGCTCTACCTGAGACTTATAATGACCCCTTTTCTACAACCTTCTCCGCTTCCTGTCCAACTCAGCATATCCCTCCATGTTTCTTCAGCCTGAGGAGCACTTATTTAATGGTGAGAAACCAACATCAGATTTTACCGGAAGTGAGTAAAACCCTTGCAGCCATCCACGGGAATGCCGATGCCCAGGACAGGGCTGGTGAGTGGCAATTGATGTGTGTTCCACACTCAGCAGTTAACAGATGTGTTCTCGGGTAGTATCTAACCAAATACTTTCCCAGTCCAGTTTTGCCAATGGGGAATCTAGCTCAGAATGGGGCGCCAACTTCCCCCAAAGTGGTAAAGAAGGATGTGAACCTATTTTGCAACCAGTCTTTCCCCGACTCCCTTGGGCACTCTGCCCTCTTCCCGTATGTCCTCCTGCGCCAGCCTGGGAGGTCTTTACTGATCCTCTAGCTCTATACCTGGCAAAATGCCTGGCACAGAGTACAGTCCCAATAATTCATCGTCAAATTTAATCCAAATACTTCATTTCACCCACAGGGAATCTGAGGCAGAAAGAGACGTAGTGAGTAGCCCACGGTCACACAGCTGGAAGGTGATGCGATGGATCCACTAACAGAAGAACATGAGCTCACCCCAAAATGTCAGAACTAGAAGAATCCTAGAAGGTCATGTGGTCAAGGCCCTGCCAGGCCTTCCCTGGTAATCAAAGCCAAGTTCTCCCACTTAGACCTTGGAGGGGAGACAAGAGGCCTCTGAGGCTGGAAGATATAGTAGATTGATTATAAAACGTCCCCAAATCCTCCCCTACTGATATCCATGCCCCTTTACAACGTGGCTTTGCAGCTTCTCCCAACAAGAAGTAGAGTCTGTTTCCCCTCCTATTGAATCTGGGCTGCCTCGTAACTCGCTTTGACCAATAGAATTCAATGGAAGTCATGGTGTCCCAGTTCCAAGGCGAGACTTCAAGAGACCTTGCCAGCTTCCATGCTCCCTAGAGCCCTGCCAGCACCCTGTGAGCAGGCCTGGGCTAGGCTGCTGGAGGATGAGAGACAAGTCAGTGAAAGGCCAGTTGTCCCAGCTGAGGCCTCCCTACTCCTGTCTATGGCCAGCTGACCCCCCAACATGAGAACTCAACCTAGAGCAACAGAGGTACCTCCTCTGCCCATAGCCAACCACAAGGACATGAGTGATTCCAGCCAAGACCAGAAGCACCACCCAGATAACCCATAGGCTCATGAGAAATCATAAATATAATTGTTTTAAGTCCCTGAGTTTTGGGGTGCTTTGTCACAAAGCACCATCTAACAGATACATTGGGCCTTAAGAAAAGACCCCAAGTCATAGGGCTGGAGAAGCTGAGGCCTGTGCTCCTGCAGGGACTTGAGGGAGCAGAACTCTTTTCTGCAAAGAGCCTGATTGAGTTTCTACCTAGTCCGTCCAGTCTCTAGGTCTGGCCCAGCCCAGGACCAAGGAAGTCAGTTCTAGCTCCAGCCCTACCCTTCCCACCCACCTTGGCACCTGCAATACCCACCCAGGGCAGTATCCAGGAGGGGTCCGTACAGGGAGGGCTGCGACAAGAGTCGAGGCTGTCCACAGACCAGGAGGAGTTCATCTCAAAGACAAAGCCCAACAAAGCCCCGAGGTGGGGTCTCCATGGTAGAGAAGCATCCGAGACCAGACGTCGCCCCCCGTCCATCACCCAGGGGGAGCAATCAGCCCCGGAGGAGCTGAGCAGGCCGCTTGACATTTGATGGGAGTCATTATCAGACACTTATTCCCAATCAGGGCTCAAGTGTCTCTGAGGGCCCCTCTGCTGCCTTCTCATTCCAGGGAGCATTAACAGGAGGAGGGGAGGCGCAGGTCTGGGCAAAGGCCCTCAGACCCACCGCTCTGACTCCAGCCCCCTTCTTGCTTCCTGGGGCTCCCAGGGGCAAGCTACCTCATGCCAGAGTGTGGAGAGTGGGGGACTCCAGAGTGGAGAGCTTGACTCCCGGGTCCTCGGGCACAGAGAGGCTCAAAGAGATGTGTGCAGAAGGGCTGGCTCAGAACTCAGATTCCTGCCGGGCCCAAGAAGGGCTTTGTCTCCAAGGCTCATGCCTCTGGGAGTCCTGAGTCCCCGCCCCAAGCAGCCACCGCCTCCCTCAGATAGTCCTCCAAGACCAAGGCCAGGCTCCTCCCTTTGCACAAAGACCAGAACTCTCTCTGCAGCCAGACAGCTCCGCTCAGAGAGAGCCATGGCTCAGGAGTGTGAAGGCCTTGTAAGGCTCTCCTGCCTCCGCAGAGGGATCTTGGCCAAGCTACTTAATCTCCTGCTCTGGAAAGAGGGCAATGATCCCCGCCCTGCCTCCCTGCACAGGGCTATTGCGAGAATCCTGTTCTTTACTGTACGGGAAAACACTTGGTAAACTGTAAAATGAGGGCTGGGCACAATTGTCCCCAGTGGATCATCATCACAATATAGGCGAGCTCAGATGAGCCAGGTGCAGGCGTGTTGGTGGGGTTGTGTGAGTCTGTGTGTGTGTGTGTGTGTGTGTGTGTGTGTGTGTGTATCTGCACTGGTGTCTCACTGCGTGCTTCTGCACTCCAATACCAATATTTCATGGTTTCCGATTATCTGTGAGTTTTCACCATCTGTGTCTCTATTCAGGCAGTGAATCAACTGTGTTCGTGTGTTACAGCCTGAATACAGAGGCAGAGTTTTGAGGTTACAAAAGAAAGGGAGCAAAAACACCTTGTAGTGGCGTCTGACAGTTGAGACAGAGAGTACAGACACACACACACATACACACGTACACACACACCTGTGCTGTCAAGGAACTTAAGGACTCAAAAAACCAAATGCAAAAAATAGAGAAAGAGGTGGGTGGAGAGTCATGGAATAACGGGCCCTGAGAGTGGTCAATCCAGAAGGCTTCCTGGAAGAGGAGGTAAAGTCTGAGCTGGATTTGGTAGAAAGGCAGGAAAAGATGGCTTTGGGAGAAGAATAGACATGAATTGGTTTTAAGTATTCTGTTATCAAATAATGGTAATTATACTTTACCCTGGCAGAGCAACTGAGGATTTACAAAGCTTTTCCACATGTATTTTCTCATATGCGTCTCATCACAGTCCTCTGATCGAGACAAGTCAGGTTTTATTTTCCCCATTTAATAGATGAGAAAACTGAGGCTCAGAGAAGATGAGTGATTTTCCCAGTGTCTCCAAGCTCATAGGCATTGGGGCTGGTAGAAGCTCCCAGGGCTCCTGACTCCTCCCTAACCTGGTACACTTCCCATTGTCTCTCCGCAAGCGCACCCCGCCACCGGGTCTGTTTCCGTCTGTAAGCTCCTTGGGGGCAGGTACCATGTCTGGGTGATGGACTTTGGACAGTGCTTGGGAACTTAGTCAGTAGAGGGGAGTGGTGGCTTTAGAGTCAGACAGAAATGAGGCTCAACCCAAGCTCTGCCATTTACCTTGACTTTGGCTTGTTAATTCCTCTCTGAACCTCTTGTTTCCATAGGCATAGAAGAGATTATTAGGAGGAGCAGAAGGGAGAATGTTTCTGAAGCGCTTGGCACTGTGCCTGGCACATAGTACTTGCTCAAATAATGGTAGCTACTGTCATTAACCTCTCAGTTATTCGTTTATTATTGCTAATTAAGAAGCCTTTCTTTTTTTTCTTTTTTTTTTAAGAAGCCTTTCTTGATGGCCATTTTTCACCCATTTCTCCCTTCCAGGATAAATGGGTCCGTCATTGAACACACACACTGCCCATTCATTACTGTTATGAGAGATGGTCCCCAGTGGGCAAAAGCAATTCACTTCTCCCTCCATCCACCTGGGCCCACATGTCCAGTCCAGACCCCACACCCTGGAGGGGCCCTAGGGATGCTCCTGTACAAGTTGGTGTCGGGCCTGACCCCTCAGCCACCTGTTGAAATCCATTTCAGTCACCAGAGCTCTCATTTCTATTAAAACTTCATTTGCCAAGAAAGCGGAAAGGTAATTATGAATCCTAGTCTTAAATCACTCTGCCGCTGAATTATTAAAGGGAAGAATTAAAAATAATCAGGCTTTTTCATTACACTTCGTAGCAGGGAAATTAAAGGTCTAAGAATGTATTTTTTCCTCGAAGTTAAGTATTCATTTTGGAGATTTATAGAGTAGGTGAAATGATTCCCTGCATGTGCAGCTTTCCCTTTTATAAAAGGGGTAGAGAGGAAAAAACCTTGTAAAATTAAAAGGGAGATAGAGCAAAGAAGGGATTTAACATAAAGAAGTACAACTGAGTGTTTTGCATTTTAATACATTTTTTCTGCACAATTACACCATTGAGTGATATGGCAGCGGGAGATTAGGCTGCTGCTAATTTCAGATACTGGGTAGGGAAATGCTAAGGGGTCTCACCAGTTGTTGGGTCAGAAAAGCGTACTGGGGCATCTGAGCCGGCTCCTCGGATCTCCAAGGCCTGTGAAGCAGGGACCAGTTCAGCACCAAGCTTCCACACCCTCTCTTTTCTTCATGGAAGAACAGGATGAGGGGCCAGGTTCATTTCACAGAGCAGAAAATCCAAGGTACCAAGGTGGGGAAAGCAGCATCTTGGGGCCTGAGACCAAAAGAGGCGGGGCACGGAAGAACTTCCCAGCTGGTTGTCAGATCAGGGTGTCACTCCCTCTGCACTCCCGCCCAAACCCCATGCTCCAAGGCTGAGTGTGAGAAACAGAACTGTCTGAGCTAGGACAGAGACAGGATTCGGGAAGGCCTTAGAGGCCCTGATGGATGAGGCCAAGAATTGATCGAGTCTCTGTTTCCCCATTCCCAGCCGGTCCAGAGGATGCAGACCAGACTCCCCCGAGTCAGGTGAGAAAGAGGTATAAACGCCTCCTCCCCTGGACCAGATGCCAAAGGAGGAGGAAATGATAGCAGAGCAGAGCTGGAGGGAACCCATCCCGGGAGGCTTCGGGAGGAAGGGAGCAGGGAACAGGGACAGAGTTTGCAGGCAGACAGAGAGACGGCAGAGGACAGAGCACGGCAGTGCTTCCCGCTCCACGGCAGCTGGAGACCACTGTGTGCTCTCCCTTCTGGGGGCAATGCGACGACAGAACTAGAATCGGGACACCATCAACACACAAGCATCATTGGCAGCAGCTGGGTAGTCCCAAATCGGACCTAAGGGAGGGTGCTAAGAGCAGGCTGTTCCCATCCAGATATTCTCCAACAGCTGGCCTGCCTTTTGGTGGGGATGCCAAGCCTCTATCCTGCGTCCCTTCCACCCACACAGGCAACAACTGGACAAGGAAGGGGGCGGGGCTCCCCATGGATCCGGGCCCAAGAGCTACTCAGCTGCCTGCCCCCCTCCCCCGAGGTGGTAATGAATTGCAGGGAAACGCTGCTGAGAGGTGTCAGAACAATTTCTATTAAACATAATTTCCTAATGAAAAGGTTACGAGGGAGCTAATCAGGATTGAATGCTCACTCCAATTTACTCCAAGGGAGGGGGCTCGAGGCCAGGGCCTTGGTTCCACCTGGTCTGGACTGGAGAGACGGGCCCCTGGGGCTGGATAAGGCCCTGAGCAGCTTCAATGCATCCCTCTCAAGGTCTTGCATATGCCCATTATCGCAGGGTGACAGGCACTGTGCTAAGTGTTTCCCATGTATCATATCCTCACAACATCCCTGCAAAATTGAAATTATATTCCCATTTTCAAGATGAGCAAATTGAGACTCTGAAAGGTCATGTGACTTGCCCAAGGTCACCTCTCCGGAAATTAGGAAGCAAGGGTCAGATTCGAACCCAGGTCTGTCTGACTGAAAGACGTACCACATCGTCCCTTCCCACCTCCCAGGGCCCCGTCCTACCCCAAGGTCGTAAAGTCCTTTGGAAGGGCAAATGGAGCCCTAGAAATGGAGCAGGACTGGGGCAGGCCAGACGTGCAGCAGAGGCTGCCTCACTCCTGTCCAGCTATCCACACCTTGCCCTGTCTCTGATGATCATCTGGATATCTGTGAATAAAGAAACCACAGTCACAGATTCTAAGTGATTCTGTGTCTCCTCAGAGGCTGGCGTGGTGTCCTACTGAGCCCAGAGGGGACATCTTTGTCCATGCAGCCAACTCAGGGGTGCCGAGAGCCCCTTGAGTCTATATCTTGAGAAAAGAAGTCACTGACCCCATGCAGACCCCGACTCTGGACCCAGACAGTGTTCCCAAGCCAAGCTTGTCTCTGAGCAGGGACGCTGCACCCTTTTCTCCCCCATTAACCTGGATCTCAGATGCTGAATTCCTACATCAGGGCTGTGCTGAGGGTGGGGGCTGTGTGGCCAAAACTAAGAGAAAGGAGGGGGCATTTTTAGAACATTCAGGGATTCTTCCCAAGCCCTCAATTACGAGCTGTTTAAAAATGGCCTTGAGGGCTTCCCTGGTGGCGCAGTGGTTGAGAGTCCGCCTGCCGATGCAGGGGACACAGGTTCGTGCCCCGGTCCGGGAAGATCCCACATGCCGCGGAGCGACTGGGCCCATGAGCCATGGCCGCTGAGCCTGTGCGTCTGGAGCCTGTGCTCCGCAACGGGAGAGGCCACAACGGTGAGAGGCCCGTGTGCCGCAAAAAAAAAAAAAAAAAAAAGAAAATGGCCTTGACCTCTACTGGTGGGAGTTTGGGGATGAGGGATGGAGGAGGAAGGAGCAAACAGGATGTGAATCTGAGACCAAATAGCAATGAGCCCTACTCTCTTCCATTCAGAGACTCCTGATACCACCAGAGCCCAGTTGGGGGCAATTACAGGAACACTGCGGCTTTGCTCTGCCAGAAGCTTCTGCAACTGTTGAGACATCTCTTTGTAGGGAGAGGAATGTTCCAGATGTGCCCCTGGGGACAGAGGCAGGCCCTTAGAGGCTACAGCTGAAAATCTTCCAGGAAACTCACCACCACCCCTATATCCTGGGGGAGGGGGCACTGGGCTACAGGAGGGGCCCAGATGACAGATTCTCCTCCTCTCCTGCCATCCAAACCCACCCACCACCTCCCCCGTCCCTCCCTGCTCCGAAGTCCCTCCACCTCGCCATGAGCCCCAGGCTCTGCACAGCCCCCACAGCTGGGTGCATCTCCCATCCTTCATTACAATGAAGCTGTCACAGACTGCCATGTGCCTGCCTTCCCAGGACCTTCAAAGCCTGGAACAGCATGAAATCTGCAGCTGCCTTCCCCCAGCGCCCACTTCCCACTCAGTTCCCTCCCTCTAATTGCTCTGCACAGATTAAACTTGGATGTTGCAGCTCTGGCTGAGGACAGCCAACACTAACGTTCTCCAAAAACATAGGAGGCTGCTTCTGCCTCTAGGCAAGAAGAGCTCGCTTCCTGGGTGTCTGAGCCGCCCCTCCTCACACACACACTCCCTGCGAGAACATCTCCTCTCAGCCCATCCACCCCTTAGACTGAAGGCTTCCTGGACGGCAGGCAAGGTTTTTGCTGAGAACAGCAGTAGTTCTTGAAGTGCGGCCCCTGGCCCAGCAGCATCAGCATCACCTGAGAACATAGAAATACAAATTCTCAGGCCCTACCCCAGATTTATTGAATCGGAAATTGGGGGTGCGGCCTAGCAATTTAGGATTTATCAAGCCCACCAGACAGCTCCAATTCACTGGTTCTGATTCAAGTTTCAGAAACATTGAACAAAGGACCAGTTCAATCAACAGCTGATCAACTTGATGGAGCTCCCCTGGGCACGCAAGTCTGTGCTAAAGCTGGCAGAGAGGAAAAATACCACCCCCCCTGCATGGGGCTGGCAGTCTGTGACCGACAGGAGGGGTGATAATCAAGTACCCACTGCAAGACCAACCTGAAAACCTGGAAGATGCAGAGGGGTTAGCTGGATGCCGCAGGAAATGAAGGCTCCGTGGATGAGGGGAATTAAACTAAATTGGGGCCTAAATAAATTGAGACCAAGTGAAAATCAAAATCACAATGAAATATCACCTCATACCCATTAGTATGGCTACTATCAAAAACAAAACATAAAATAACAAGTGTTGGTAAGGATGTGGTGAAATTGGAACACTTGTATCCTGCTGGTGGGAATATAAAATGGTGTAGCCACTATAGAAGACAGTATCGTGGTTCCTCTAAAAGTTAAAAATAGAACCATTATATGATACTGCAATTCCACTTCTGGGTATATATCCCAAAGAAATGAAAGCAAGATCTCAAGGAGACGTTTGTACATCCATGTTCATTAGAGCATTATTCACAATAGCCAAAAGATGTAAGCAACCCAAGCTTCCCTCAGTAGGTGACTGGATAAACAGAATGTGGTCTATACATATGATGGAATACTATGCAGCCATAAAAAAGAAGGAAATTCTGACACATGCTACAACACGAATGAACCTTAAGGACATTATGCTAAGTGAAATAAGCCAGTTACAAAAAGACAAATAGTCTTCGATTCCATTTATATGAGGTTCCTAGAGTAGTGAAATTCAGGGCAACACAAAGTAGAATGCTGGTTGCCAGGGGCTGAAGGGATGGGGGAACAGGAAATTGTTGTTTCATGGGTCCAGAGCTTCAGACTCACAAGATGAAAAATTCTGGACAGGCGTTGCAAAATAATACGATTACAATTCACACTACCGAAACATACGCTTAAAAATGGTTAAGATGGCAATTTTAGGTTATGTGTATTTTACCATAATTAAAGACAAAAAATAATCTGGGCCAAAATTTGGGCAGGAAACGGGACACGAACTGCAGCAAGCCTCGTGTGTGCAGTGCATCTCGTTGGGAGAGGAGCAGCGCAGGAGTGAATATCTGATTTTACAGGGAGACAAGCCAGGGAGGAGGGGTGCCCCACCCAAGGTCTGGACACAGCGAGTGGAGAGCTGGGTCTGGGGCTCAACTTCTGACCCCCAGGCCAGCCCTTTCCTCTCATGGTAAAGAGCCCTCCAGGCCCAGGAAGCTGCAGGCCCGCCCCTTGGCAGGATCTTTAGGAGTTGAGGGTGGGGTTGGGAAGCCCTGGGGTGAGGCTTCAGGGTTGAGCCCATGATGTCCACGCCAGTATCACACCTGCTTCCCCCCACAGTCCTTGACAGCGTTCCCTTCAGTCTCAGCAATGTCCCAGTTTGGAAGACAGGTTATATATTCACCCCAACTACAAGTGACCAGAAAGCCAAGGAGCGGAGTTGGGTGGAATTGGGCAGGAAAAAGGAAGCAGCCCAGATTCCTGGAGAGGAGCGTCCTCATGTGCATCTCAGAAGGTCCCTCTGGCTGTGAGCAGAAGACCCAAAGGATGGAGGAGGGAGGCTGTGGAGGAGTGGAGGGTCAGTGGACCGTGGACCCCAGGACCATCACGTGCCTTCTCCTGGCTGTCATGCTCCCCCACCCCCCTTTTCCATCTCACTCCCTGGGTTCCCCATGTGGAACACAAGGGCAGGCCCTGCAGGAGGAATCAGCCATGGGGTTCTCTTCTCCCTCTGAGCTTCCCCACCTCCAGTCAAGGCAAAGTCCAGACCAGCCTACAGAGGCCATCCCATCCCATCCACCCATCTCAGCCCTGGCCAACCTCTCTTCTTCAACTCCCACCTCAATCCCCAACTCACCCCTCCCAACACTGTGCCCTGTAGCTAGAAAACCCCCATGCCCTCAATTCTGAGGCCCTCCGCGTTCCTCCTCTAGGGCCCCTTCCACAGCTCCGAGGCCTTGCAGCCAGAAGACCTGCATCTGACTCCCGCTCCTCCACCTTGTATCTTTGTGATCTGAGGCAAGTCATTTCGCCTCTCAGAACCTCAGCTTTCTCAGCTTCAAAATGGGACTGCATCCCCCACTCAGAGAGTGCAGTGAGGCTCCAACAGGCTGAGCGTGAGAGGAGCCTCTTGATGCTGGTGTTGTGTCTGATACTTCCCGTGCTACTCAGCACTCCTCAGCATTTATGTACAAAGCAGTCCCTTGCCTTGCCTCTGTGAAAGTTTTCTCCACGAGGGGTACCCGCGTTCCCCCTTCCACCCACACCGGGGGCACGATGGACCAGAGTCAGAGACACACGGCAGGTGGAGAGTTGGGGGCAGAATCCAAAGCACCCCATGGCCCACCTTTACCCTTTGCCTTTGGAAAATGATAACGATGTCTTCTCCAAAGACTTTCCCCCTTGGGGAATGTTGTCAGTGCTGACATTGGCATGAGTTTATCAATCCCTGGGCTCCCCCGTCTGATAGTGAGGGCGCTGGGGGCACATGGCCAAGGTCCCTAAGAACAGGGGTGGTGTGACACATCTCTCTATGCCCACACAGGTGCTCAACCATGTTTATAAGGAGGGAGAGAAGAGGAGGGAGTGGGGAGCCAGTCTTCAACCAACCCCAAGACTTTAGGGCTCAGGTATAGTCTGAGATTAGGGTTAGAGGTCAAGTGCTGACTAATACTAGGGCTGAGGTTAGAAATGAGGATAGTGTTTAAATTAAGATTCATATTAAGGAAAGGATGAGGGTGGGGCTGAACTTCATATCTGTATTGGGTTCAAGTCTGCATTCTTTTTTTTTTTCCGCAGGCTCAGCGGCCATGGCTCACGGGCCCTGCCGCTCCGCGGCATGTGGGATCTTCCCGGACCGGGGCACGAACCCATGTCCCCTGCATCGGCAGGCGGACTCTCAACCACTGCACCACCAGGGAAGCCCAAGTCTGCATTCTTGTTAGAGGTCTGGTTAAGGTGAACACTAGACTATAGGCTATAATCGGGTTATTGTTATAAGGTCAGGTTATTGTTAACAGTAAGACTTGAGGTAAAATTCACCTTAGAGTTAGGTATGCCTGCAAGTTCTGGGACTTGCAGCAGGGGTCAGTGCTACAGGCTTGGGCAGGGGTTCTGGACATGACAGGCCTGGCAGACAAGCATCTGGAGAGGTGTGGCCAGCAAGGCTGTGCCAGATGAGATCTGAGGCCAGCACCGTGGACAGCTCCAGGGAATGTGCCTTGGTGAGCAAAGACACGGTAGACAGTCCTTGTTGCCTTCCCCCACCGCCCCCTTCCACAGCATCACAGCCTCTGAGCTATTCGCCCAAGACTGACCCCTGAGAAGGCCAAGATAGCACCATATCCTCCAGCGAGCTTGGGTCGCTCATCTTTTTTTTTTTTTTAATTTTTTTTATGTGGACCACTTTTAAAGTCTTTACTGAATTTGTTACAATATTGCTTCTGTTTTTATGTTTTGATGTTTTGGCCATGAGTCATGTGGGATCTTAGCTCCCCAACCAGGGATCGAACCGGCACCCCTTTCATTGGAAGGCAAAGTCTTAACGACTGGACCGCCAGGGAAGTCCCAAGTCTCTCATCTTAAAGCCTTTGGCTCTCCTTCAGCATCATTCTCATCTCTGACCCTATATGCCCTGGGCCTAGAATCAAGATCTTAACTGGGAAATTTCTGATTTGGGCTTTTATGAGATGATTGTTTTCCTAAAAATCAAAGTTTTTCAAATTCCTCTTTTGACTGCCAGATTCACGCTACCATGTATGACATAACTCTTATCCCTCTGATCCTTCTTCCCCACGGGGAAGTCAGGGGGATACCCAGGCCTGTTCCTCTCATCTCTCTCCTCTCATCTTCCCCTCATCTCTTGAGCCCTGAGAAGTAGGACAGAACACAGGTGAGGGCCTCAGGATGGAACACAGGTGACAGCACACAGTGAACAGTCACCCAGAGGCAGGCAGTGCCCAAGGGTGCAGATTTCCACCCTTCCCTGGGGGACTGAGAGCTGCTCTTCCCTGATTATCCCCAGATACCCCAGCACAAGCAGAGTAGATGTGGAGCAGGGTCCTGCTGAAGGACCCAGTGCTGCACACACTCAGGCCCAGGCCCTGGGAGGTCCGAGAGAAGAGTTCCAAGGCCTTCCCCTCAGCCCACCAAGCCAGCCCCACAGAGTAGGGGGAAGGTCACCAACATGCATTTAGCACCTACTGTATGCCAGACTTTACCTACATTTTTTCACTGAATCATCACACAAGCCTAGTGTGGATTCCTAGGTGTGACTATCCCCTTTCTACACATGAAGAGACGGACGCTCACTAGCAAATAGCAGATCTGGGATTTGAACCTAGGTCGTCTGGCCCTAAGTCTGTTGGCCCAAAGCCCATACATTTTCCACCACATCATGAACTCCGGTTGTTAAAGAGCCCTTCAAGTCAACTCGGCAGGAACTCTCAGCCTTCGTATCAGATGCCATCGGGTCACCAGTCTGGCCTGGATCGCCACAGACATAGCCTTGTGTCCTGAAGCCTGGGAAGAGGGGCCTTATCCTCTGCCTGTGGCGAGCCCCCTCTAGGGCCCGGAAATTCCTGTGAGCTGCCTCCTAGTGGGCAGTGTGTCCATGCGATGGCCAAGCAGTTCAGCATTGTTGTTTCTTCTGATTCCTTTCCCCCACCCCGCCCCCACCCCGCCCCCGCCCCCGCGGGGCATCTCCAGGGGACAGATCTTCATGTGCTACAGGTACAGCCTGAAATTACCCCCTAGGGAGGGGACATGGGAACATCCTCAAACCCCTTTATGAGCCCTGGGGATGTATCCAACCCACCCCTTGGAGGTCACAGGGGTAGGGGGCAAAGGTGAGCCTGGAAAACAGGAAGGTCCCAGCCAGGGGAGGCTCTGGGGAGTTGCAAGCGGAGCCTGGCTCCCCTCCTGTCCTTCTGTAGTCATTAACAGGCCTTTGTTCCTGTCCCTGATCGTGTCTGGCAGAGCCTTAATCATCTTCTTCCCTGCAATGAGCAGCCTTCTCATTAGGGCCTTAAGAACCTCTATTATAAACATGTAAATGGAACGCAACGAGGAGGGAAATATTTGACTGCTCCAATTTCCTTTGTGCTGCTGCCAGCTTTGGGCTGCGCACGCCTGCGATTTCACTGCTCAGCAGCCCGGCGCCAGCACACTGCCCCCACCGGCCTGTCACACCTCTCCGTCTTCTCCTATCGGAATTTAATTACCTTCGCTGGCGAATGTTTGGAGAACCTCTCTCCATCAATTGATTCTGAAGTCAGATTTTTATTCCAAGATACTTAATGGCACCTGGGCTCTTGGGAGCCTGGGAACAGGTGGACCTGGGGCGCAGGGAACTCTTTAACAGCAGGGTTAGGATGGGTCATCACCATTATTCCCCTGCCTCTAAGCAGGTTAATATTTCAGCCAGCCCAGCTGGATAGGAGTCTCTCTTCTTTAAGGTCTAGAGAGAAGCAATTCCTGAGACTCCTGCTGGTCTGGACTGGAAGTTCTTCCTGATGTCTGCCTGAAACTGGGTGAACCTTTTTTCCTTTTCTTTTCATTTTTGTCCTTGATGAGAAAGGAAGAGCCCCATTAGATAGAACGTCTGTCCACTGCCTGAGAAAAAAGCTGATGGTATGACCAGCACCTCTCCCAGGGCCATGATGGCTCTTGCCCATCATGGGCAAGATGGTGACTCACTCCCTGCAGGCCCAGTGCAGCTGCGGGTAAAGGGCTCCCTGGGCATGGTGAGCCCTTCACGCAAAAGTCATGTGCCCAAGTCCTCCTTGATCCAGAGACACTGGAGATGCTTGTCCCCATCTGCCTTCCTTCTGAAGCTCTTTTCAGATCTAAACCTCCATTCTGCTCATTCTTCAAAACCCAGATCACTTCCCTTCCTCCACGAAGCTTGTCTCACACCATTTCTCCCACTACTAACTTCAGAGCATGCTGTCTGCCCTGTTTGTCCATTTAACGGGTGTCACCTGTGTGACAGGTCCCTGCTGACCCTGAGCTGGTCTTATGTCTCCCCAGCCTGGATAATTACTCCAAAGTGTTTCTCCTTCAGGGTGGAAACTGTCCACACAGCTCGGAGCACAGCGCCTGGAAAGGGGTAACATCAAGAAAACAGACCCAGACATAGAAAACAAACTTATGGTTATCAAAGGGGAAAGGAGGGGAGGGAATAAATTAAGAGTATGAAATTAACAGATACACACCCACTAAAAAAATTAAAAGAAAGAACACTGTTGCTGGGTTGGCTGGTAGGTGGGTAGATGGGCTGGTATACTGCTTAGAGGATTGCTAGTTGGTAGGGTATGGGGTGGGTTGTTGGAAGACTAGGCTTCTTAGCTGATTGGCTGATTGGCCCATGGACTCATAGGTTGGTTAGAGGCTTCCTGGGTTGGGGAGGAGGTGGGAGAATGGGCACGCCAGTTATTACCTTATTGCCTCTCAGCTTCAAATCTACTCTTCATTACCTAGTCTGTGATCATGGCTGGACTCTGTACATGTTTCTCCTTTACCAGCTGGCTCTCTGTTAAGCTTTGTTAGTTGAAGGGGCTAAACACAGCAGGAGGAAGGGGTTTCCCTTCCAGGCCCCTGCAGTAAGGCCTCCGCAGCACACAGCTTCCTCCAGCACCCCAAAGGCAGCTTCCCAGGAAGCTCCACCTGTGTGGCACCTAGGGGGCCTCGCCAGCCAGCCGTTCCCTCCCTTAGCAGGGTGGTGATGTCATCAACCCCGGGGCGTGTTTCTGGGGAAGGCTCTTCCAGGTTTGCTCCTTCCTTTATGCTTTGCCTCAGACCCAGAGGCAGTGACCCCTCCCCATGTCTGCTATTCCTTTGTTTCCTTAGAGTAGGTAAGCAGTCTCCTATTAAAATAGTTGGTAGGTAATCTTTAGGAAGTTATCCCCTGTTGTAGTTAATAATGTCTGTATTAAACCCTTCCTGTTAATAGTACTGTGTAGCTTCTGTCTTCTGATTGGACAGTAAGGTGATGGGTTGACTGGCGGGTTGGTTGATAGGCTAGTTAGTGGGGTGGTAGAATGGTGGAAGAACAGGTTAGCTGGCAGACTGGTTGGTGGGTTTCCGGTTGGGGGGGTGGTTGGTAGTTGCTTAGAAGGTTGCCAGGGTGGTGGTGTGGCACCATGTAGGGTCATACATTGGTTGGTGGTTACTGAATTGGTTAGTGGGGTGACGGCTTGATTGGTAAGTTGGTAGACTCGGGGGGTTGATGGGTGAGTTGGAGGGTTGGTGCTTTAGGACATGGGGTTAGCACCACGTCAGAGGGAAGGACAAGCCCCGGGCAGGCCCCTCCCGTGGGCCTCAGTCTCCATTTCTGTCCTACCCACAGAGGCCCATCCTGCCCCCAAGCTGGAATCCTCACGGTTGTGCTGTGGCTGCCAGAGCACCTCTGCGAACAGAAGCAGCGGCTGAGGAGGAGGCTTCCGGGGAACGTGGAGGATGGCCCAAGAGGACAACAATCCGGGAACCCTGAGGCGTACCGGCTGGCCCTTTACCACGCATGCTCCAGAGGGCTCGGACAACGCCCCCGAGGGACCACCTGACTCCCCAGCACCCAGGGGGCCTTCCAGAAAAGGGATTAGAATTCACTGTCCTTCAGGGGGGATTTGTGCCTCTGCCGCATGAGATCTCTGGAGATCCTGACCCAAGGCAGGGGCCTCCTTTAGGTGCTGGGCCACCCCCCGTCCCAACCCCAGCAGGCTGGGATTCTCCTCTGTACCTTCCTCCACGCTTCTGCCCATCAGGACCCCCGACCCCTTCCTCTGGTCCGTCTCTGCCGCCCTCGGTCCTCAGGGTTCCCTCTGCCACACTCTCCCCGCCCACACCTCCCCCTCTGGCCTGACCTTGAGGGCTGAGCTGGAACCCAGCAAGGCCTTAGTCCCTCCCCACCTCCTCCACTGCCCCCAGCCACGCCACAGGGCCCACCCAAGTGCCTTGTAGGTGGCCTGGCCCACACCCCAGCCAGAGGCACCGAGACATTTCCAAATTGCATCTAAGAATCAGAAAAACAGATCTCAGGAGGAAATTGCTTTCCCCACCCCCACCCCAGTCCAGATGGGTTATTTTTTACTTGTCTTTTTCCCCCACTTACAATCTCAGTAAAAAATGAAATCATGTCTAAAGCTTTTCCCTGGGTTGGGGCCAGTCTCTAGCCCTCCTGAGGCCTGGAGGCACCAGAGAGGGCCACATCCCAGGAGGTGGGGGGCAGGCACCCAGCTTCCAGTCCTGCAGATGGGGCTCTATTCTAGGGCTCCCCAAGCCCAGAGCCAGGCCCTGGCAGCTGCCGGAGGAGGGTGCATGGGTGTGCTCACAGCGGCAGAGAGTAGGGCTGTGTTGGGACAAAGCTGTGAAGTGGGAGGTTCGCTGTGTCTCCTGAAGCCCCATCCCCACCCCCAACTGTAACCTCACACTCGCACCTACCACCACCCCTGGCGGCCCCTTTCTCACCCTCCAGGCCTCAGAGCAGGAGCAAAGAACCTGATTCCTCCCCTCACGCCAAGAGTGACAGCCACCTGGTCCAGGCTTTGAGGGCCAGTCCCTGAGCCGGGAGGCCCAAGTTCTAGCCCAGCTTAGAAAGTCACTTTCCCTCTCGTGGCCTCAGTCTTCTCACCTGGAAGGGGTGTGGTGAGCCCTGCACTGCTAGCTCAGAATTGAGGCGGCATCCGATGCGGTGATGCATGACCAGCACCTCGTAAAGTGACAGCCTTGTGCTTCTTGACCACTCATGCCACGCCGCACACCACGCTGAGTGTCTTAAACACTTGGTCTCGTTTTGTGTTCACAAGAACCTTACAGCTGGGTCTGTTGTTATCTCATCTAAAAAGAAGGAATCAAGGTTCAGAGAGGCTGTGGAGCTGCCCAAGGTCACACAGCAGACGAGGTGTGGAGCCAGGCCTCAGGTTCCTGTTCTTAACCCTCACACAGCGTTGTCAGGTGCTATTTTGTGTTTCTTCATTGGAGCCTTTGGAAGAACTATGATCCAAAGAAATAAGTGGAGGAGGAATTCCAGAAGGAGATATAGGGGTGGGAAGAACCTTCTAGAACATCTCAAATGATAATAATAGTGGCTAACACTTATTGAGTACTCAGTGTATGCAGACATCCTGCTGAATTCTTAGGTGTAAACTCAATTAATCTTTACAACAAACCTGTGAGAACCCTTATCTCCAATGTGCAGATGCAAACACTGAGGCACAGAGAAGTTACTTAACTTGTTCAAAGGCATGTGACTAGTTAGCAGCCACACCAAGGAAGTTGCTTCCCCTACTGAGGTTCCCCTTCCTAGACCAGAGGGTATGTTGGGGGATGGAGGCAGCGAGCGGGGGTGGGGGGGCGCTAAGGGTCAGAGTGAGAACCCCAGACCCAGAGCCCACAGGGAGGGTGAGGATGCCTCTGCCTCTGGTTTTCAGGCCAAAGTTCCCTTCTCTCTTGGTCACACCCCTCTCCCACCCCCAAGAGTCTAGTTAGTTGCTCAAGGCTGCAGTGCTGATGGAGGGAGAATGTAGTTCAAGGCTGAGAGACGTGGGCACACATGTGACACGTTGGCCAGCACCCCATCCCCCCCAGCCGGAGCCTCCCAATCTCCCCCTTGAGGGTCTCCCACCTCTGGCCCTCTGTGCCAGCTGCCCTTGTCTCCCCTACACCCACCTATCCCTTCTCCTGGCACCAAACTTCAGATCCAAGGTCACCCCAGCCCCGGTCACAGTAACAGGGGGCCAAGGACAGAATGGTCCATGATTTCATCCTGGAATGAGGCTGTGAAGTCCAAGACTGGCTGAGGAGGGGGGAATTTATCAGGAGATGGCAGGCTGGTGACAAAAGTACACCTGGCCCAAGCAATTCCCGGGCTGTGGCTGAGCAAATCACATTGACTTTTAAAGAGGGCCTGTCAAGAGGAATGGCAGCGAGGGTCCCTGCCCCCAACACAGGAGGTGTATCACCTTCAGCTTCCTCTCTCTGGGGAATCCTCTACTTAGTCCCCTCTCTCCAGGTGGAGCCAGCCTGACCCCACCCTGCACATATGCACATTCATCTCTAAGCAGTAATCTATGCACATCTTGCTGCCAAAACATTCTGAAATAGTTAAAAAGAATGCATGTAATATTCTAAGATTAAACATATAAACGGATGATCTCATCAAAGCAAAAGAGTAGTGGGGCCCCATATTCAGCCGTGTCAGTGGGAAGGCAGGTCCACAAGCGACAGAAGAAGGAAGCAGGGGAAAGAGACACAGAGATAGAGGTGAAGAGGCCTGAGACAGCGAACCAGAGAGGTTCCAGAGAAAGACCAAGAGGAAGCCTTGATCCCCAGCCGCTTCCCGGAGTCCAGAGCCAGTCCACCAGACACTGTACACTCATGATGAATTTCCCTTTTCTGTTAAAAATGATCAAGATTCAGGAAGAAGAAAAGTAGAATAACAAGGTATTTGGGGGTTTAGTGGGCAGGGGCTCCTGAGGGATCAGGTATGGGGTGTGAGGGAAGGAGGGAAGTGGGATGCCTCACCTGGCCCTCAGGGAGGGAGGGGGAGTTTGGTGCACAAGCCAGGGACACAGCAATTCCCTGACGGGCTCAGCTCAGCAGGAGCCCTCAACCACAGTCCCAACGCAGAAATGAAGTGCTGGCCACCAGCCTGGGAAAGGACCACAGCCTGTCCAAAGGCCACCTGAGAGTTACTGCTTCCATGCCAGCTCCACACTCAGCCAGGTCCTCCAGGGCAGGACTGCAGCGTATTCCTCTGCAACCTCAGCACCTACCCAGTGCTGCCACACTCACACTTACACCTTCGAGGTGGCTCCTTGGATGAGTGACCCCACTAATTCTCTTCCTGACACATCAGAAAGAGGAGATCTGGTGGCGCAGTGGTTGGGGGTCTGCCTGCCGATGCAGGGGACACGGGTTTGTGCCCCGGTCCAGGAGGATCCCACATGCCGCAGAGCGGCTGGGCCTGTGAGCCATGGCCGCTGAGCCTGCGCGTCCGGAGCCTGTGCTCCACAACGGGAGAGGCCGCGACAGTGAGAGGCCCGCGTACCACAAAAAAAAAAAGGAGATCTAACCTGTCTAGAATTTAGTAGTTTGTAACCTTTCATGGCTTTGAGACCTCACTGAGAATCTGATGAAAGCCAGGGCTGTCCCCCTCCCCAGAAAACACACACACACACACACACAAACACACACGTCACCTGTGATTTTAGTGACTTTGTGTTTCAAGGGTTCATGTCCCCTCTGGGACCCCAGGTTGAGCAAGCCATGGGCTAGGATCTGGGTAAGGGCCCCTCCAGATCCGAGGTTCAGCCCCCGTTGTCCTGAGCCCCGACGTGGAAGCCTGGAGAGCCGGGAAGCAGACAAGGTGAGACAGGCTGGGTGCTGGCAGGAGGGACGTGTAATCCTGAATGCCGGCATCATTCCCTTCATCCATCTGCCTAGGCCTGGGGGGTGGGAAAAACCAGTGACACCTGATCTAAGAGAAAAATGAAGAAAGAAAATGAAGGCAGAAAAATGAGCACTTGCCATGTACCCAGATGTGTGCCAGGCGCAGCCCTCATCTCCTGTCCTGACAATCACCCAGCAACACGGTGACAAGCCTGTCCTGCCAGCTGCAGCGTCACCCCACCCAACACACACGCACCAGGGCACATCTCCCTCAACCCCGCAGGACCCTGAGCCCACACGCTCCTTCCAGGCCTGGCCCCTCTGCCTGCGCTGCATCTCCGGCTCACTTACACAGAAAGGCTTCTGGTTCTGCCAACGACAGCACGGTGGGCAGGCTGAGGGGCCGAAGAAGGCAGCGTGGACATCTGCGATGACGCCTCGGGGCCAGGCCAGCACAGCCCAGCTCTCCGGGTCCTAGAGCTGGTGGGAAGCAGGAAGGAGGGAGCAGGATGCTGGCAGGCGAAGCAAGGATGAAATATTGATGCTCGTGTCCTGGTAAAGCAGAGAACGCCACTTGTCCATGAATAAAAGATGCGCTGGAGGAGCAGGCTGGGCAGCAGATTAATTAATCTAAGTGAGTCCTCCACCCTGTGCCATGGGGCGAAGCTGGTGGGGGGGGCAGTGGAGTAAACAGACTCACCTCCCAGCTGCCGGCTGCCGCCCCAGCCCTGCAGGCCCCGAGGGGCCAGCAGAAGTCCTCTGTGCCAGGCAGGCAGCTGGTTAAAGCAAGGACACGAGCAGAGCAGCAGTGCCAAGCCCAGATGGGCAGGGAGAGGGACAGAGGCAGCCGGACTGTCCAGGACGGGCCTGGGCCTCTCTGCCCCATGCCTGCCAGGGGCCACACGAGACGGCAGTTTCCCCAGGCAGGTGCAGGGTCTCTGAGGTCAGCGAGGGGGAGCACCTGGGGCTCCTCGGTCCTTTCCTGCTGCCTCAGTTTCTTCCTCAGGGAAATTGTGAGAACCGGAAAAAAGAGGGGGAAGGTAGGGAAAAGGGCAGAGGCAGGAGGCCTAAGATTTGGCAGAGGACGTTGGGCACAGGCTGGCATTGCTCTGAGGAATGTTGGCAGGGAGGGTGGAGGACCACAAGTTCTAAGGCCCAGCGGAGAGCTGGATGGAGCTATAGCTGTATCCGCCCTCGGAAATGCCAAACCCAAGATCCTGACGGCTTCTCGCCTTCAGCATAACATGGAAAATGCGCTCATGGAAAGGAGTGGCCCACAGGTTCTCTGAGGTGGTGGCAGAGGTCCCAACAGGAATCGGCGCTCACGACCTCTGCTTGTATTTGTCTTCACAGTATGTGGCTCTGGAGAGTGTATGTTGCCTGAAGGTTACACTGGACTTTATGGGAAGGGTGGCAACATCCTTCATGACGCTCCTCACTCCAGGGTCCTGCAGGAGGGTGTCGTCTCCAGCAACTGAAGTGTCCTAATGATACGCCCCCAGAAGGAGCACCCCATCCTGACGGTGGCTCCTCCCCCACCCCCACCAGCCTCAGTGGAGCCAGGGTGCCCTTTGCTGGGGTCATCATCCTGGTTTGCTCTATGGACCGTCTCTGGGCGATTCATCATGAGTGGCCTGCTGACATCTCCTGTACTCTGTCTCATATTTGCTATTTAATTTTTTTCACCTAGGTTTAGTCCGGTATCTTCCATTCATTCTTAGCCCCTTGAATGCCAACAAAGTCTTTTTGGTCCTGATAGTGCCTCAAAGCCCTACACAGCCCTGAGCTCACAGGAGGCACATCACACAGACGTCAGAATAAGCGAATGAACAACAACGGCCCAGGCAGCCACCCTCTCTCCTGGTCTGATCTTGGTGCCTGGACAGCCCTCACACTCCTGTCTTTAAGACGGGAACTAGAGACTTCCCTGGCGGTCCAGTGGTTAAGACTCCGTGCTTCCACTGCAGGGGGCATGGATTCGATCCCTGGTCATGGAACTAAGATTCCCACCTGCCACGTGGCATGGCCAAAAAAATTAAAAAAAAAAAAAAAAAGAAAGATGGGAACTAGTCCTTACTGAGGTGTTTTACAGGCACCCGAACTTCCCCACAATGAGGTAGTCACATCTCTCCCATTGTACAGATGACAAAACTGAGGCTCAGCTTTTGGCAAGGTCATCCAGCGGGCAAGTGACAGAGCCAGGAATGGGCCCTGGTCTGAGCCCAGGGTCCTCGCTCATTACTCCACGTGCTGTCAGTGAGAAGCAGCAGGAACACAGAGCAGAGGGGACTTAGCTTTCCTCATTTCCTGTGGAGGAGGAAAGAGGGTTCCCATGGCTGCTAAGACTGGTCGGAGCTGGACAGAGCCCAAGTGCTCAAGGCTGCCCCGGGAATGCGGGAGGGGTCCCATGGCTGAGAGCAGAGAGGAGACAGGTGGTGAAACCCCACTCCTCTCCCAGGGCTCCCTGGAAGATTCCCCAGGGTCTAACCAAATCCATCCAGCTGCCAGAACCTGGCTGCCCAATTCCAGGCACCTCACCATCACCTATGCCTGGAGCTGAGGGCCAGGGCTGGTGATCCTCCTCAGCCCGAAAATAATCTCAGGTTCTCAGGACTGCTGACAGGAGACAAAAAACTGGCAGAAGACTGACCTGGGAGGCACATACATTATCACACACACTCCAGCATTTTATTGCGGAAACGGGGGCATCTAAGTGAGTGAATTTCTGGGGAAAATAGTGGCTGGGAAGCCAGGGACCTGCCATTTCTGTAGTCACAGTGCCACCTGCTGGCAGTACCTGGCATGGCTTGTAGGGGCTGTTCTTGAGCCTGGGGAAGAACTTCCAGACCTCTGGTATCCATTCATTCATTCATTCATTCACAGATATTTATTCAGCACCTGCTGTGTGACAAGTATTGTTTTAGAGGCTGAGTATATAGTAGTGAACAAAACAGACTAAAATTCCTGCCTTTTGGGCGCTTATATTCTAGTGTGGGAAACAATAAACAAGGCCAACAGCATGCTGTAAATATACAGCATGCTAGAAGGGTGAGCACTAGGAGAAAAACAAATCAAGAAGAAGGTAGGGAGCTTCCCTGGTGGCGCAGTGGTTGAGAGTCCACCTGCCGATGCAGGAGCCATGGGTTCGTGCCCCGGTCCGGGAAGATCCCACATGCCGCAGAGCGGCTGGGCCCGTGAGCCATGGCCGCTGAGCCTGCACGTCCGGAGCCTGTGATCCGCAACGGGAGAGGCCACAGCAGTGAGAGGCCCGCGTACCGCAAAAAAAAAAAAAAGAAGAAGGTAGGGATTGCCCAGGTGGTGGTGATTTTAGATAGAGTGATTAGACATGACCTCTCTGAGCCAGTGACGTTTAAGTACAGTCTGGAAGGAGATGAGGAGAAAGCTGTGTAGATTTCTGGGCAGGAACATTCCAGACAAGTGCAGAGGCCACACCATGCCTGCTGTGTCTGGGGAACAGAAGAGGCCAGTGAGGACTAAGTGGAGGGTGGGAGAGCGGTAGGAGGTGGGACCAGATTCCGTAGGAGCTCAGAGGCCATTGTAAGGCTGTTGACCCCACAAAATGGGGCTTCATCGCAGGTGCTGAGCTGAGGAATGGCACAACCCAGCTTGAGTTTTTAAAGGACCTCTCCGGGCCCTGTGTGGAGTCAAGGGTGGAAACGGGAACACTAGTTAGGAAGCCACTGAAACCTCCCATAGGAGGTGATGGTGGCTTGGCCCGGGGGTAGCTGAGGCAGTGGGAGGGGTGGCAGGATTCTCTGGAGTGGGAGAGAAAGAGAGGCGCCATCTTCGACTCCAAGGTTCTGGTGTAAACTACAAAGAGAATGGAGTTGCCCTTACTGAGATGCAGGATTTGCTGGCTTGACGGGAGGAACTGGGAGCTTCATTTGGGACTTGTCCAGTCAAAGTTGCCCATTAGAAGTCCAGGGGACAGTTGGATAAATAAGTCTGGAGCTCAGAGGCGAGGTCCTGCCTGGAGATACAGTTGGAGTCATCAGCTCTTGGATGACATTAAAGTCATGAGACTGGATGAGATCCAAGAGGGTAGAAAGAAAAGTGAGGGACCAAGGACTGAGCCCCGGAACCCTTGACTTATGAGGTCAGGAAGATGCAGGAAAATTAAGAGGAAGAGGGAGTGAAGAGAGGGAACCAGAAGGCTGGGATCCTGGAACCCAAGTCAAGAGAGAGGAAGGGGTGGGCAATCATATCAAAAAGTTGCTGATCCCCATCAGGGCTGAGAAGGCTCTACTGGATTCAACAAGATAGAGGGCGCCGGTGACCTTGAGAAGAACAGTTCTGGAAATGGATGGAGACCAAAAGAGCAAGTGCAACAAAGAATGAAAAGAGAGAAACTGGGGACAAGTTGAAACCACTCTTTTGTGGATTTTGTGGACTCTTTTGTAAAAGGGAGGAGAGAGATGGGAAGGTAGCTGGAGGAGGAGTTGGTTTGGGGTTTTTTAAGGTGGGAAAGAACAAGGACCTCCTTGAATGCTGGCAGGGGTGATTGCAGAGAGAGAGAGAAACCAGTTGGAGGAGACGTAAGGGAGAATCGTGGGAGCACTGTTCTCCAGCAGGTGAGACGGGATGAGATCCGGTTGTTCATCCCGATGGGGTACCACGTCACACCCCCTATGACGGCTAAGACCCAAAAGACAATAATGAGTGTCGGTGAGGATGCGTGTAAGCAGCTCTTTTCAGGAACTGCCCTCAGCAGGAAGCCCCTTTTTTTGTCACTTTAACGGAACTATATCGTAACCAACTTTTAAACCAGTCACCCCTATGCTCTACTCATCTCCGGCCCAAGCACACCTTTCAGATCTTTAAGTCACACAGTACCTTGTCTAACTTGTCAGTTCTTTCCATAGATCGAAGAAGTAGACATGAAGAATAAGTAACTGGTGACCAGATCTCTTCCCTAGCTTCCCCTTCAGCAAACTCCTGAACAAACTGAGTGACCAAGCTTTGCGAACAAGGTAACATCTAGAGGAAGATCACGAGGAATCGACAAATCCTCACATAAGCCTGCACACAGTGGGGGATGGCGACAACTCTGACCCCCTGTCTCAGTGATTAACTAGATTACTTCCCTGTTTCCCTTTAAAAGCTTTCATGGCAGAGCAGAATCTTTGGAGGTGGTTTTGGGGGGACGTTGTGTCCACCATCTCCCCAGATTGCCGGCATTCTGATTAAAGGCATCTTTATTTTCTAACAACATCTGTGAGTATTGATTTTGTAAGCCGTGAGCAGCAGGACCCGATTCAATTCGATAACGTGGAGAAATTGAAAGTCTTGTACATTGTTGGTGGGAATGTAAAGTGGTGCAGCTGCTTTGGAAACAGTCTGGCAGTTCCTGAAAAAGTTAAACGTGGGTGACTACAGTTAATAATACTGTATCGTATATTCGAAAGTTGCTAAGAGAGTTGACCTTAAAAGTTCTCATCAGAAGAAAAGGAATTTTGTAACAATATTTGTGATGGATGTTAACTAGACTTCTTGTGATGATCATTTCACAATACATACAAATATTGAATCACTGTGTTGTACACGTGTATGTATATAACATAATGTTATATGTCAATTATATCTCAATAAAAAAAACTTTAAGTTAAACATGGAGTTACCATATGACCCAGCAATTCCACTCCTACGTGCACCCAAGAGAAATAAAGGCATACGGCCACACAAAAATGTGTACATAAATGTTCATAATAGCCAAAAAGTGGAAACCCAAATGTCCATCAACTAATGAGTGGATAAACACAATGTGGTATATCCATACAGTGGAATATTATTCAGTCATAAAAAGGAATGAACTACTGACACATGCTGTAACATGGATGAACCTTGACAACCTTACACTAAGTGGAAAAAAACAGACACCAAAAGCCACAGATTGTATGACGCCATTCATATGAAAAGTCCAGAGTAGGTGAATTCATAGACACTAGACTTTTCCATAAAGTAGATTAGCTGCTACCAGGAACTGGTGAGTGGGGGACAGAATGGGGAGCAATTGCTAATGGGTATGGGGTTTCATTTGGGGGTGATAAAAATGTTCTGGAATCAGGTAGTGGTGAATCAGGTAGTGGTGATGGTTGCACAACTCGGTGGATATGCTAAAAAACATTGAACTGCACCCTTTAAAAGGGTGAATGTTATGCTTTGTGATTTTTTTTCTCAACAATAGTTGTTGCTGTTGTTGTTGTTGTTGTTGTTGTTGTTGTTTGTGGTACGCGGGCCTCTCACTGTTGTGGCCTCTCCCGTTGCGGAGCACAGGCTCTGGACGCGCAGGCTCAGCGGCCATGGCTCACTGGCCTAGCCACTCTGTGGCATGTGGGATCCTCCCAGACCGGGGCATGAACCCGTGTCCCCTGCATCGGCAGGCGGACTCTCAAACACTGCACCACCAGGGAAGCCCTGTTGTTGTTTTTTAAAGATCCGGTTGTGCAGAGTAGGGGGGCTGCCTTGGCCCCAGGAAACAGGCAGAGGGCTCGGGCACTGAAGCAGGTAGGCGGTTGGGTGTGGTAGTGGGCGACCCTGGACGTTCTCCCCTGGTGGCTTCTACTGTCTCAGTGAGACAGGCGGTGAGGTCATCAGCTGAGAGTGAGTAGGGGGGCAGTTCCAGGAAGAGCGAAGGTGAGGAATGAAGCAAGAGGGGAAATGGATGGACTCTGGACATTGAGTAGGATTGCAGGGTGGGACTGAGGCCCAGGCGAGGGAGGCAGAGGAACAGGAGGGATGAGCTGGTGGGGAGGGGGGAGCCCCAGCAGCCTTGAGAGTATGGGGACCTGGGTCAGGGGCACCATGTTCCCCACACAACACAGCTCTCCTGATCTCCGAACACACAAGTACACATGTGGTGGTGCTGCACCAGCAAACCCTAAAGATGCCCACCCGTGAGCCTTCACAATTGTAAATGCACATCCCTCTCACCCTGGGATCCATTCCTCTTAGGGAATCTAGCCTCAGAGACTCTTGCACATAGACACAAGATGTATGTACAGGATGTTTGCGGCAGCTTTGTTAGTAATAGTAAAAGATTGGAAACAGCCCGAATGTGCATTAGTGGGGAAATGGTCAAATAAATTCTGGTCCGTCCATGCTACGGAAGCGCTAGAGCAGTGAAGACACTGGAGGAGCCTGTGTGTGTGACAGGGAAGGATGCTAAGACGCAGCATCATTAGGTGGGGAAAGGTTGCAGAACAATGAGTGTAATGTCACGTGATTTTCTTTTCTTTTCTTAAAAACAAAAACGGTATTTATAAGTGTATACATAGGTTATTAAATGGTACAAAAGATCTAGAGAGGATGCGATTTACATTGTTAATGGTGTTTAATCTTGAGGTATGGATTTTGGGAAAGGAGTTGAAGAGGGTTAAAGGGATCAAAAGGGTTTTAGAGGGGAACTTTCATTGCTTACTTGATGCATTTTATGTTTTTTGGACTTATAACATGGAGCATAGATGCTTTTGTAATTTAAAAAGGGAAGAACTGCTGTGTCCCCCCACCCTATCCCTGGCTCCTTTCCTGCTCTGGGTCAGGGAGCCCTGTGGGGCCTGCATCCCCCCAGCCCAGACAACTGTGCCCTGCCATGTCCCTGGAGGCAGACGCCAGGCCTGGCCAGAGCGCAGTGGGTCCCCGGCAGCCTTCCCTCTGCCTGCCTTCCCAGCTCCACCCCCCAACCCCCCTTCCCCTCCCCCCATACAACTGTTCCCCTCCAGCCACTTCCCTGCGCAGGAAGGTATCTGATCAATGCACTGGAACCAAAGGTACCAAAGGCAACGGAAGCAGCTGCCCTAGTGATAATACCCAGCACTTATATAGCACTTACTGTGTACCAGGCACAATTCTAAACACTTCATATATGAGCTCCCAACAACCCCACAGGTTCCATATATTACTATTTTCACTTCGTAGCAGATTTTTAAACACAAATAAGAAGGAGGCACGAAAGTCTAAGTCCTTTGCCCCAGGTGCTACATACAGCCCACTGACCTGAGAAAGAGGCCACCTCGCGGGAACCCATGGTCCAGGCCGGCCTCCTCCTCCCACTTCCCTCCCCCGCAGCTGTGGGTCCTGTGATGTTCTGATTGGGCCGTGTGCCTTCCAGGGCGAGGCTATGGTTTCCTCAACCCAGAGCCCCAGCCCTGCACACACCTGACACACAGGCAGCGCTCATCGTGTTTGCTGAATTAATTGCTCCGTCCCCCATCCCCCAGTCCACCGTGGCCCCATGGGCTGTGCCTTGCCCTCTGGGAATTGGTCTCCTCATCTATAAAATGAGGGGGTGGGTGCACTAGACGGCATCCGACCACCACTTCAGGATGAGAATTAAGGTGAAGCCAGTAGGGACTTCCCTGGTGGCACAGTGGTTAAGAATCTGCCTGCCAATGCAGGGGACACAGGTTTGAGCCCTGGTCCGGGAAGATCCCACAGGCCACGGAGCAACTAAGCCCATGTACCACAACTACTGAGCCTGCGCTCTAGAGCCCACGTGCCACAACTACTGAAGCCCGTGTGCCTAGAGCCCGTGCTCCACAACAAGAGAAGCCACCGCAATGAGAAGCCCCTGCACCACAACGAAGAGTAGCCCCCACTCGCCGCAACTAGAGAATATCCACGCGCAGCAACAAAGACCCAACGCAGCCAAAAATAAACAAATAAATAAATACATTTATTTAAAAAAAAAAAAAAAAGGTGAAGCCAGTGCTCATCCCAACGGGGTGACTGTCAATGGTGGGACGTGAGGGCCAGGGTGGAAGGTGGGAGAGCTTCTGAGACGCCTGCCCTCCTGGGCCTTCGGGAGCTGGGAATGCGGGTCTCACCCAACCACAGGCACAGACAGACACTTCACCCGACTGTCCAGTCGACGTGGCTCCAGGGGACAACAGCCCACACCCTGTGCCGTGGGCTCCGCAGGGGCTACCCCTGCCCAGCTTCATGGAAGGTGGGGAGCTGCTTCTGTCACCAAGTCAAAAGTCTTGGCACCCAGGTGGCCGCTACAGGTGGAGGAGATCACATGCCATGTGGGCGGCACATGGTGGCTACATGGGGCAGCGTGGGTCGGTGAGCCTGTCTGGGACTCACGGACACAGGGAGGGGTGGGACTGAGCACTGTCTCTGGTTTCCTTGGGCTGCGGCAGCTGGGGTGTGGGGGGTGCCCTCCCACAGTGTTTGTCCATCCAGCTGGAAAGCGCCAGAACAACCTGGGGGACAAAGAGCCAGTGGAAGGAGGAGGGAGGGGACCCCTCGGCACTGCCGCGAGCAGGCACATTCACACATCCGTTCACAGTGCCCCACGGGAATTGGCTTCCTCATTCCTCGCAGATGAGGAGCCCGAGGCCCAGAGAGGACAGGGACAGGGCCTTTGTCGCCAGCTGGGACCTGAACTGCACTCCTGAGTCCACAGCCCATGCCTCTCCTCATTCCATCTCCTCTGGGTGAACCAGGATTCTGTTCTGGGACTCAGATGCAGCCGCCAGCCCTGTCCTGCCCCAGCCCTGGGCTTCCAGCCTCAGCTCTGGAGCCAACCCTTGGTGCCAACGCAGTGAGTGGCCTCAGGTCTGCGATCCAAGGGGTCCCGGGCTAGATTCCACCGGTGGATTCACCGTCAGCTCCTGAGACCCCAGCCAGCATTCCCCCCACCTCCCCACCACAGCCCCTCATCATCCATAATGGCCCCATCACTTCTCAATGAGTCTCCCAGCCTCCCAGCCCCATCACTCAGGGTCACACAGCCGGGCAACCGCAGGCCTCAGACTTCAAAGGAGGTCCAGGTGGCCCATAGAAAATAAAGGGGGGAAGGGGGGTGGACCCCTCATCCTCCATGCCCCAGAGGTCACCCTCTGAGTGTTTCCTTTTCCCTTTTCTGGAATAGATTTAGGAGCTCTCTGGGGGAGCGCTGGACCTTGACCCTCTCGCATGGTACTAGGGAGGTCTGTGGTCCCAGGGACAGCTCCAAGCTGTTGGCAGACCCATAACCAAGGTGAGTATCCGGGAAGGCTCTCCCTCCAGCGTGCCCATGCCACACAACCACGCTGAGACACGGCCACTCCCCCAAAGAGGACTCAGGCTACCAGTGCCCCCGGGCCCCCTACTCCCCCCTCTATCCCAGTCCCAGGCTGCCCACAGGTGGCCTCCAACCCCTGTGCTGCCAACTCAGAGGATTCAACAGACAGATGACAGCAGGCAGCCCTTCCCCGCCGCCTCCTCGGAGCCTGTTCCTGGGCCAGAGGCCAGAAGGATTTTCCCGGAACTTCTAGGGCCTCTGGCACAAAGATATCAAGAAACCTGGGGGAAGAAAGAACAGGACAGAAGCAGGCAGAACAAGCGGGGGTTGGGGGGAGGGTGTTACCATGGGGGTCATCCAGGTGCCCCCCACCCCTCCCTGTGTCCAGCACTTGCTGCTTCCCTGCCTATGCACATGAAAGCTCCCAGCCACCCCTCCCCAGAACAGACACAAAAGTCAGGGAGGCGGAACTGCAACCAGGTAACATTAAACCAAGTATAGAGGATGCTGCCCGGGCACAGAGGAGGGCCCCATCACAGACACTGTGGATCCAGGAGGACTTCCTAAAGGGAGTGCTTTCTAAGGCCTTGGGGGAAAGACCGTTTCAAGGAGAAACAGTTTGGGCAAAGGCCCTGAGACAACAGAAAGCGTGGTGAGGATTGAGGAGAGTGGGAAGGGTCTGCACAGAGGCAGCAGCCAGAACAGCCCCGCTCCACATTGGTGGCCTCCTAGACATGGCAGGAATGCGCCCAGACTCCTGCTGGCCCCATGAGCATATTTGGGAAAGTCTCTTGTCACAGTCTTCAGCCCAGCCCAAGACTCCTCTGACCTCCCACATCCTCTCTGAGGCCGCTGCTGGGCGGGGTCTCAGCCCTCATCCCTCAAGGAGTTCCTGACTCATCGTGGAAAAAGCTAAAAAGACCAGTCTTCTCAAGAATCAGTCCAACTCTGGGGGGAGGGCGGCTGTGACCCCAGCTCCAGGACACAGGGACAGTGGAGGGGGGCAGGGAGCAAGTCAGAGACAGAAGAAGATGCAGAAACAGAGACCCGGGCAGAGACTGACGGGAAGAGAGGCAGGAGGTGCTAATTACAGACACAGGGACAGGCAGCCCAAGGCAGCAGGACAGAGATATACCAAGCAGCGACAGCTAACATAAGCCAGAAACAAAGCGATACCCCTAGGTACACAGGACAGGCTGCCAAAGACAGCCAAGGACTACAAAGTCAGCTGATCAGCTGATCCAGAGCCAGCCTGTGGACGCCAGAAGAGGTTGGGTGGGGTGCTGGAAGGCAGCTCCCAGCTGTGGGATGGGTCCAGTGACCGCACTTTCAGAGCAAGCCATGAGGGGGCAGTGTTGCTCCAGCCACTGCCCCTCAGCCGGGCGCCCAGCTCCCCAAAGACAAAGGCAGACTCCCTCCATCAGAAGCAGCAGACAAAGACAAAGACAAAGACAAAGCAGCAGACAGGCTCACTGAAGGTATAAGAGACTTGGATGAGGGAACCCAGAGCATCCACACCCTAGCCTGAAGACCCCTCCTCATCCCAACATCTCCTCAAACCTGCCCCTTCCCTCCACATTCCCCATCACCATCCTCGTTCCCCCTTTCCTGACACCTGCCCGGAAAGCCCAGAGCATAGAAGGGAGCCTGGGGATGCCGGCCAATTTCCCCGCCCTTTCTGTAAAGGACATGAGCAGATGCTAGGTCTGAGGCCTGCCCTTGGCTCCTGCCACAGGACCTGGTCCCCTCCTTTACATCTTCCCTTGTAGGCTCTTAGATTCAAAGCATCCCTGACAAAGATACAGAGGTCTGAGCCCACGCTTACCAGCAGACAGCAGTGCTAAAATCACAAGTGCAACCTTGGGCTGCATTAATAGAACCTAATGTCCGGTGGAGGACAGTCATCAGCGAGGAAGTCCAGGCCTCTGCTCACTTCTCTTGAAGAGAAGTTAATAAACCAACGTGACCCAGGAAGGAGGCCACTGTGGAAACATGCTACACATACAAGATCCATCAATGAGCACCAACACTGTGTCAAACACTTTATATATTTATTTCATCTCACCTAGTCCTTACGTCAACTTGCATTATCGTACCCATTTTACAGACAAGGAAACTCAGAGACGCTCCTCTTCCAGTGACTATCCTGTAGGTGTGTGTATTTCTCAAAGCTGCATCTCAGGCCTCTTCTCTTCTACTTTGTACATATTTCCCGAGTGTTCACATTCATTCCTGTGACCTAGACTTAGTTCTCAAGTTAAGTCTTTTGCCGAGATTTTTCTCCCGGGTTCCAGATCAGTCCATCCACCTGCCTTCTCCTGATCTCCTCCTGGATATCTTCAGGGACCTAACATTCTACGTGCCCAACGGTGACTCCAGGTCTTCACGCAGTGGGTGACCCGGGCACAGCTCCCCTCAGCCAGCCTCCACCACTCCCAACCCAGTCAACTTCCAGTAGACTCTGCCCTACGTGAGTCCAGGCACTGCTCTCCGACCCATCCCATCTCCCTGGGCCTTGCCACCGTCATCCTTCACCTCCACCCCGCCACCAACTCCAAGCTTCAATATATACGGATGGACTCGTGTCATTCCCCTGCCTAAACCCATCCAGTGCTTTGAAGTGCTCTCAGGGCAAAGTTCAAGGTCCTCACCGGGGTCTGAACTGTCCTGATGACCAGCCTCCCTCTCCACCTGTCCATCGACACGCCTCACTCCCTCCAGCCAGGCAGCCCTCCCCCGCCACGGACCACTCCCTCTGGCGCAAATGCCTCCTCCTCCTTTCTGCCCTGAAGCCCGTCCTGAAGCCCCCCTGGGTTCATGCTTGAAGAGCCCTCTGACCCTCTCCTTAGCATCCGTCAGGACGCTAACGTGCTCTCCACGCCGTGATTATGCTCTCAGTGCCTGCCGTCCAGCAGAGGGTGAGCTCTGAGCGGGGTCGGACCGCATCTGTGTTGGTCACTGCTGGATCCCAGCCCC
Organism: Hyperoodon ampullatus; assembly: GCF_949752795.1. NCBI lineage: Eukaryota > Metazoa > Chordata > Mammalia > Artiodactyla > Ziphiidae > Hyperoodon > Hyperoodon ampullatus. The sequence goes on from NC_136920.1 coordinate 94,847,035, forward strand.
CGTGAGCCTGCCCGAGCCTGGAGCTGAGTAACTGTCTGTTGAATGAATTCTGCCCCTTCCCCGCCTCCTGGGGTAGCTCAGCATGGCTCTGGACAGAGCTGACTCTTGGTCATGTCTTCCTCCTAGTGAGCGGAATCCTCTCACGTTCTTGAAACAACTTCCATTAGGGCGACTGGGGAGGGTCAAGCGCCATCCCTCTTCCTGCAGCCAGCCTGCTCCCTTCCCCTCTCCCCCTCCACCCGCGGGTCCCTACGCCCTCGGCCAGCCCTCCTGGGCCAGGAAACTGCTGAGGCACCTCTCGGGCTCCTAGCTGTCACCTTTCCTCTTCCCAATGTGTTCCTGGCAGGGAGGAGACGATGTGTTCCCTGCCTTCCGTCTCCAAGCCACCAGCACACGTGTGCACGCACGCATGTGCACACACATACGCAAAACACACACCCTGGCACACATCCTCAGACTACAGTCTGGGCCTCCTGCTCACCTGAGCACACTGCTCCCTCTCTGCCCCAGTAGGGGGCGCCCTCTCCCTCCTCCAAAAGCTCCCCCACCCACACTCCCCCAGCCTCGTCTTGCCCCAGCGCCTCAGTCCTAGGGTCCCCCAGTCTGAGAAGCCGGCCTTGGGCTGGGAGTCCCTCTGTGACTTGTTTGTGGCCTTGGGCTTTCCCTCCCAGACCTCATCTCCACTTCAGTAAAAAGAAATGGTTAGATCATGAGATGACTTCTGAGGTCTCTCCCAGCTCTCCAATCCTGTATTAGTTTGCTTGGCTACCACAAAAAGTACCACAGACTGGGAGGCTTGCACAACAGAGATTTATTTTCTCACAGTTCTGGAGGCTAGCAGTCCCAGAGCAAGCTGTCGGCAGGGCTGGTTTTTTCCGCTGCCTCTCTCCTTGGCTTGCAGATGGCTGTCTGCTCCCTCTAACTTCCCTCTGTGTCCTGACCTCCTCCTCTTAGAGGAGCACCAGTCATAGTTTTACCTTGATCACCTCTTTTTTTTTTTAATTTTGAAGCCCAGTTTATGGATCTTTAATTTTATGATTAACGCTTTTTATTGTGGTAAAATATACATAAAATTTACCATTTTAGCCAATTCTAAGTGTACATTTAGTGACATTAAGTACATTCACACTGTTGTGCAACCATTACCATATCCATCTCCGGAACTTTTCATCATCTTCCCGAACTGAAATTCTGTACTCATGTACACTAACTCCCCACTGCTCCCTTACACAGGCCCTAATAACGACTATTCTTCTTTCTGTCTCTCAATTTGACTATTCTAAGTACTTCACGTAAGTGGAATCATGTAATATTTGTCTTCCTGTGTCTGGCTGATTTCATTTACCATAATGTCCTCAAGGTTCACCTTGATCGCCTCTTTAAAGGCCCTGTCACCAAATACAGTCACATTCTGAGGTCCTGGGGGTGAGGACCTCAACCTATGAATTTTAGGGGGACACAATTCAGCCCAAAACAGATCCCAAAGAGGTGACGTCATCACCCTTGCTGAGTGTCAGGGCAGCAGGGAGGGCTGATGAGTAATGTGTATAAAACACCTGTGGCAGGGCAGGGCACAGAGCTGGTGTTCAATAAAGAGTAGCTGTGAGCATGCTGCTGCTGATGACAATGATGATTACAGTGACATTGGGTGATGTCTTGGGATTGGCCTAAGCAAAGTCACTGAGCCCTTACCTGGTGTTCCCACAACGCAGGCCCCCCGTGAAGGTTTGTGCGTGCGTCTCGCCCTCGCTCCTGGGTCTCTGGCCTGTCCCATCCCTCCCGTCAGGTGAGGAGCTCGCCAAGGACAGCTCCCGGGCCCTTGCCTCTTGCTTCCTCCGCGCCTGTGCAGTATGCCCCGCTCAGGGGTGCTCACTGACCAGCTCCTGGCGGAGGTGGTGGAGGATGGCAGACCAGGCAGATGAAGTGTTCAAGGTGGGGCGCTGAGTTCAGGGGAGTGAAACCAGTCAGGGGCTGGAATGCAGAGCATCCAGGGAAGGGCGGGCCTTAGAGGTCATATAGGGGTTTGCATTATTTCCTAAGAGCCCTGGGAGGCCTTTGATGGGTTTTCAACAGGGAGAGGTGTGATCAGAAGTGGATCGGGGGGGACTTCCCTGGTGGCACAGTGGTTAAGAATCCGCCTGCCAATGCATGGGACACGGGTTCGAGCCCTGGTCCGGGAAGATCCCACATGCCGCGGAGCAACTAAGCCTGCGCGCCACAACTACTGAGCCTGCGCTCTAGAGCCCGTGAGCCACAACTACTGAGCCCACGTGCCACAACTACTGAAGCCCACGCGCCTAGAGGCCGTGCTCCGCAACAGAGAGGCCACCGCAGTGAGAATCCTGCGCACCACAACTAGAGAAAGCCCATGAGCGGCAACGAAGACCCAACGCAGCCAAAAGTAAATAAAGAAAATAAATGTACTAAAAAAAAAAAAAAAAAAAAGAAGTGGATTAGGGGAAGTTGAGATGGGGTGGGGCAGTACCAAGGGAGAGAGTGCCAGGTGAGAAGGGAGGGGGTGGATGCGGACAAGGCAGGGACAGTGGGGGTGGGGGGGAAGAGGGCGGCTGTGGTAATGTGAGACCCTGGCGATGCATGGAATGCGGGGCGAGAGGAAGGGGAGGTACTAGAGGTGATTTCTGAGGGAACAGGTTGGGGAAGAAAATCAGAGATTGGCTTTTGCACACCCTGGGTATGAGGCCCCTGTGAGATACCCAAGGCAGGCAGGTGACTGTATGGCATACCTGGCATGCTCAAGTCTTGGCTGGGGTTCTCACTCGACAGAGGAGAACTGACGCTGTGGGAATAGAAGACATCACTGGGAGATATGTGGGTGGGGCCGTGGGCCGGGACCACATCTGGAGGAACTACAGAATCCATGGCCCACTGGACAAGCACAGGACGACAAAGGAAAAACCCAGAGAAGTCTGTGCCCTGGACCCAGAGGAAAGAGAATGTTTCAAGAGGAAGGAAAGAGTCAGCTGTTACGAAACTGCTGAGATGTAGAAAGGACAAGAGGATATTCGAGAGGGTATATTCAGGGGTATATTCGGTTTGGTGACATGGGGACCATCCATCGGTCATCTCGGCCACAGAAGAGCTGCACAAGATGAGAGTTGGTCTCAGAGGGTAGAGAGATGAAGAAAGGGAGGTGTCACTAAGGACCACTCTTTCAAGAAATTTGTCTGTGATGTAGAAACGGGGAAAGAAAGATTCAGAATATTTTTAAGATAGAGAAAGTCTGCGGATATTTAAATGCTGGAGGAAGAAGCCAGGAGGAGACAGGGTGAAGATACAGGCAAGAAAAATGTCCATCAATAATCCAAGTCCCTGAAGGGGGAGGGGAGGTGGGCAGAGGGCTCTCAGGGAGGGTGGCTGCAGGTGCGAGGAGGCTCCGTACTGGAACTTTGGAAACTGGAAACCGAGTAGATGGTGGCTCTCCGCTGCCCTGAGCCCAGGGGGGAGGGGGAAAGAGTTGGATGTTTGAAATCGACACTATAGAGACACATAGTGGGGCTTCTAAGCAGGAGTACACACCCTGGTGAAAGCCCTGATGCGATGGTGAAGGAGAGGGCCCCGGCTGCTCCAAGGCGCAGCCCTCAAACCAGTGCAGGACAGAGGGCAGCTGGGTGTGCAGGGCCGTCCAGCCCTGCCCTGTGTGGCAGGAATCCTCCCACCGGCTCGGTTCAGTCTACCTTCCTTCGGGCTGAGGGAGCAAGGGGCGAAGGCCTGTTCTCCTGCATCCAGCCCCGTAGGGCAGCCAAGCCCCCGGCCCCAGTGGGCCAGCCGAGGATGTCCACAGGGGCAGCCAAGGCCTTGAGGGGAGGGGTCACGCAGGAGTACTGCTGAGTAATGCTGAGTACTTCGGTCCCCTTCCTCCTCCGCTCCCCACTCCTGCCCCTGGCTCTCCTTCAGTCACCATCATCTCTCTTCCCCTCATCTCTGGGGAACTGGAAAACAGCCCAGCAAGTGAGGGATGGAAGGGGATTTTGGAGCACAAGTGGCGGGGGAGGGAAACACACGCATGGAGAAACAACAGACGCCTTGCTGGAGTGATTCTGCCCCGCAGCCATCCAGGGCTGGGGTTTGGCTCAGCAGGACCAACAAAGGGGCAAACTGGTAAGGGAATTTAGAGTTAGCAGGAGAATGATAGAAATAATGTCATCCAAGCAGACTAGAAAGGAAAATGAAGACAGGAGACGATTGAGGAGAAAACAGAAGTTCTAATGACGCTAAAAAAAAAAAAAAAAACTCTTGTGGAAGGAGTTGATGGAGGAGGCTGGACAGGATGGCTGGAAGGTTGCACAGTCAGTACAGAAAAGGGGAGGGCGGGAGGGAGGAAGGCAGGGCTGGTTGAGCCCTGGGCAGGAATGGGGGCCATTCCCACTGGAGATCCTGGCCACTCTGGATTTCCCCAGGCCACTGGCAGAACCAGAAGAGACAGGGAGGGGCCAGGGTAGAGCAAAGCTGGCTGATGGGAGGGACCCAGGGGACTGGAGGCCTCTGGCATCATGGCAGCCCCTCAGGTTCAAGGTCTAGGAGCCTGAAATAGGATGCGGGACAGGCTGGACTGCCTAGGCTGGGAGCAGGCTGTTTCAGGCCCAGCTGTGGGTAGGAGGGAGGGAGGGAGGGAGAGAGAGAGGGGAGAGGCAGAAACTGGTCAGGAGTTTTCCCAGATTGGGCTGGATCACCTAACCCAGCAGGTGTCAGAGAGTCAGGAGGGAGAAGGGCCAGGCAGGGGTGGGAGGAAGAGGGTCTAGACTCCACTAGGGGGAGCCTCCCAGGTGGGCCTCAAGGGGGAGGGCCTCCAGGTCGAGCCGCGTGGGTGCAGCAGGTGCCCTTTCTGCAGGAAATGCTTTCCCAAACCATTCAAAGGCATATGCGGCCTCAGAAATGTTAGGAGCCACTGGCTGAATGACATTCGGACACCATGTCCAAACTAGGGCCTGTGGGAAGGGCCCGTCTTCCTGCTATGTCACCAAGGCACGAGGGAAGGTGCTGCCAGGAAGGGGTGAGGCAGTTTCCCAGCTTGGTCCCTCTTCCCTGTCACCGAGCACCTCCCCTTAAAGTTCCCTGGTCCAGAATTATTCTTGAGCCCTGCTCTGTGTTGGACACTAGGCTGGGTGCTGGGAAGGCACAGGCAAGTCAGCACAGTCCTTGTCCTTGAGATGCTCACAGGCCTAGAAGGTAAGTGTTCCATCTCCTCACCTGGCACCAAGCAGGTGGGATACAGAGTAGGTGCTCCAGGCCTTTACACATGCTGTTTCCCTTGCCTGGAACACCCTTCCCCTCCCCACACCCATCCCCATACAATTCCTCCCACACATTTTAAGCTGCTTAACTTACCTCCTCCAGGAGTAACAAAGCCTTAGGTGTCACTCCATCTGGGAAGACTTGCTTGAACTCCCAATGTTATGAGTGCCATGACCCCAACCCACCCCACCACTCCCCTTCCCCCAACCTCCCACCTCAGCTGAAGTTCTAAAGATGTGGTGTAGTTGTGACTGATGGTGTGGGCTCCAGAGTCAGAGTCCAGAGGAGGCCTGCAAATCCTGGCGCCTGCACTGACCAGCTGGGGGACCCTGAATAACTCACTTGCTCTAAGTATCAGTTTCCCCATCTGTAAAATGGAGACGGTTTTTCGTTTGTTTGGGTTTTGGTTTTTCTTTTATTTTTTCAGCTTTCTTGAGATATAATTTACATAGAACAGTGTGTAAGTTTAAGGTGTACAACATGTTGATTTGATACACTTATATATGACAAGATGATGACCACCATAGCTTAGCTAACACGCCTTCCTGTCACATGATTACCATTTCTTGTTTGTGGTGAGAACATTTCAGATTTACTCTCTTAGCCACACTCAAGTATATGATACAGTATTAGCTATAATCACCATGCTGTACATTACATCCCCCAAATTTGTTAATCGTCTTTTGTAATTATTGAGCTATAATTGACATCTAACTTTATATTAGTTTGGGGTATGCAATGTGATGATTCAATATTTGTATATACTGTGAAATGATCACAATAAGTCTAGTTAACAACAATTACCACACATAATTACAAATTTTTTTTCCTGTGATGGGAACTTTTAAGATATACTCGCTTAGGGCTTCCCTGGTGGCGCAGTGATTGGGAGTCCGCCTGCCGATGCAGGGGACATGGGTTCGTGCCCCAGTCCAGGAAGATCCCACATGCCGCGGAGTGGCTGGGCCCATGAGCCATGGCCGCTGAGCCTGCACGTCCGGAGCCTGTGCTCTGCAACGGGAGAGGCCACAACAGTGAGAGGCCCACATACTGCAAATTAAAAAAAAGAAAAGAAAAAAACAGAAGCAATCATGTAACAAATTCAATAAAGACTTTAAAAATGGTCCACATCAAAAAACAAAAAAGGCCACCATCAAAATATCTAGAAACAATAAATGCTGGAGAGGGTGTGGAGAAAAGGGAACACTCTTGCACTGCTGGTGGGAATGTGAATTGGTACAGCCACTATGGAGAACAGTATGGAGGTTCCTTAAAAAACTACAAACAGAACTCCCATATGACCCAGCAATCCCACTACTGGGCATATACCCTGAGAAAACCATAATTCAAAAAGAGTCATGTACCAAAATGTTCATTGCAGCTCTATTTACAATAGCCAGGAGATGGAAGCAACCTAAGTGTCCATCATCGGATGAACGGATAAAGAAGATGTGGCACATATATACAATGGAATATTACTCAGCCATAAAAAGAAACGAAATTGAGTTATTTGTAGTGAGGTGGATGGACCTAGAGTCTGTCATACAGAGTGAAGTAAGTCAGAAAGAGAAAGACAAATACCGTATGCTAACACATATATATGGAATCTAAGAAAAAAAAATGTCATGAAGAACCTAGGGGTAAGATGGGAATAAAGACACAGACCTACTAGAGAATGGACTTGAGGATATGGGGAGGGGGAAGGGTAAGCTGGGACGAAGTGAGAGAGTGGCATGGACGTATATACACTACCAAACGTAAAATAACTAGCTAGTGGGAAGCAGCCGCATAGCACAGGGAGATCAGCTCGGTGCTTTGTGACCACCTAGAGGGGTGGGATGGGGAGGTGGGAGGGAGGGAGACGCAAGAGGGAGGAGATATGGGAACATATGTATATGTATAACTGATTCGCTTTGTTATAAAGCAGAAACTAACACGCCACTGTAAAGCAATTATACTCCAATAAAGATGTAAAAAAAAAAAAAAAAGACCACGTAATGTGAGGGCTGAGGCTGCCACAGTGGGCTTCATGCCACAGGACTTACAGGGAAGCAGAAATCTAAGTGAGTGGAGCAGTCTGGCTGGCAGAGAGGGGAATGGATGCAGAGAGAAGCAGGGACAGCAGAAAGGCCATTGCTAAAGCTGCCTTGATGTCTCTGCATCCCCAAACCCCGATCTCTGGGTATCCAAGCAACAAATACCCCTTGTCACCCTAAGGTCAGAAAAGCCATAGCTGGAACCTGTATCCTGCTCACAGGGTCATCTTGAAATGAAAGCATTAGCCCAGAGTCTGGCACAGAGTTGGTGCTCAGTGATAAGGATGGTGGAGATCAGAGCCCAGCATGGGTGAGAAGTCTCAGGAAGGCCCCTGCCCTGCAGCTCGCATACACGCTCCATAGGCCCCTGGGGGCAAAGGAGGGGTGGTGAGCGGCTGCACTCACTAAGCCTTCCCCTCCTGTGCCTCCCAGCAGCAGCCCGCCAGGCCTGGGCACATGCTGATGTCCCAGCAGGGGCCACAAAGGTGAGGGAGGTGGAGACACTCCCACAAGGCCAGCCCTGGCAGGGCTGGAGGCAGGGGGACAGGAGCCGTGAGGCGGTGCCCCAGTGAGGTGCACTTTCAGGTGGCCCTGGTTAAGAGCACAGCTCTGAGACAGAATGCCTGAGTTTGACCCTCTGTGTGACCTTGGGCAGCTCACCTAAGCTGTGTCTCAGTCTCCTTGCAGTAAAATGGGAATGAGAGCAGAACCTACTTCCTGGGGTTGAGGGGGAGGTGGAAAGAGGTCAGGATGGGCCAAAGTCAGAACAATGCAGCAAACAGACGATGAACACTGCAGTTGGTACCTGAAGAGAAGCAGCCAGATGCAGACGCCGGCTTTCACTGGAGAACAGGCCTGGCCTGGGTGCTGGGCTCCCCAAGCCAAGGTCTCAGGACCGCTGCCTCTGGTCTGCTCTGGGATTCCCATGAGCACCGTCTCCTTCCTCCGCCCACAGCCCTGCAGCCCACCTACCCCTCATTCCAATCTCGAACTCCTTCCATACATCCCTCTTGCACAAACATCCGCCCCTGGGAGAAGCTTCCCTAGGGGTCCTCTTCACCCAGGGCCCTCTGCTATTCTGTCTCAGACCCTGGGATCATTTATCATAGAGCTTGAATCACAGGAAAATCCTGCCATAACATTCATTCAGACAGAGCACAGTTGGGGCTTTCCTCGTGCCTTCCAGCTACCCCCCACCATCAGCTGCTGGTGAACAAGGAAATACTCAAGTTCACGTCTTTGGGGGCAGGGACAGGATGTCCAGGAAGCACAGCCTGTGACCATTCGGGACTTTCTCACGTCAGTGTCAGTTTAGTTATGCGTAGTGTAATTTGAACTGTCTTTACTTTTTGTGCCAGGAAAATAATCCACTTTTTAAATTCAATGTTTGCTTTATTTCCGCTTGCAAAACAAAAATCAGTCCCCAAACTAAAAATGTATCCATTTCAAAGTATTCTTATACTATGACATTTGACTATGAAAATCATTTAATATGTCTTTTAAAATTATTTCATACAGGGCATCTATTAAAGCTCTGGATTGGGCTGCCTCGCTGAGAGCAGTGCCATAGCTCAGAATTTTTAGAGGCATAGCAAAGGTACTTACTACATTTTAAAATTTATTTTATGCAGAAATTCTTTTAGGACAGTGACTATAGCTACCCAAGGTCTCCTTTTCTTGATGATGCTAAGAAACCGTGTTCCCAAACCAGAATATTTTTTCTTTTCCATTATGGTTTATTACTATATTGAATATTACTATACTCAATTAGTAATATTGAATATTACTATTACTATGTACTTATTACTGTATTGAATATAGTTCCTGGTGCTATACAATAGGACCTTGTTGTTTATTCACTTGGAATTCTTTTTTTCATTTGAAATTTTTTAATAAACATTTTTTTAGAGCAGCTTTAGGTTCATAGCAACATTGAATAGAAGGTGCAGAGATTTCCCGTACAGCCCCATCCACGTTGCGTAGCCTCCCCCATTATCAACATGCCCAACCAGATAATACACTTTTCATTAACTTCACAGGAGCGTGGTCTCTCATTTTATAATTGGACTATTTGGAACCCATTTAGCACAAAACTATGGGGATTGAACCTCAAGACACTTACTGGGTAACTGGATGTCTGCTCCCCCAGTGGGATGTAAGTTTCACAAAGGAGGAGTCCAGTCTGGGCTTCTCAGTGCTGCATCCCCGGTAGCCTATATAATGCTTCCCAGGAGTGAGAGCTGAACTTGAGAAAATGAATAAGACCCCCCCACAGAAGCAGAGATCAAGCCACCGGTCAGGAGGCCTAACCAGGTAGCCATTGATCACAGCCACATCACTTATCCTCAGCGTAAGGGGAGATCCAGAGGCCAGCAGCCCTCACCCCAGCCCTCTCCTGTGATCACAGGATTCCAAGAAGCCCAAAGAGAAAGACCATGACCTGTCTTACTCCCTGGGGAAACTGGCTCCACAGCTGAACTGCTGGGAGCTCTGCTCTGCCCTCACCCAGGAGCGCTGGGGGTGAGCCAGGCTTCCTCAGTACCCCCAACCTTACCATGATTTATGGAGAAGACAAATCCAGGAAGGAAGCCTCGAGCAAGGACCTGCCAAGAAACATAATAAGCTAATGAGTTAAGCTCATTTGGATGGCTTGGGGGTTTTCTCCGTTACATTTGTATCTTGATTCCAACGGTGTGTCTCTGGTGGGAGCCCCAATAAATAGGTGTCTCCAGTGGGGGGCCCAATAAATAGTCTGGTTTCTGAACAATTTGAGAAATAAAAGAGTAAAAAAAGAATCCACCAAGATGCAACAGTGGGGACCTTGTTCTCACGGAGGGCCACATGACCTTATGCTGCTGCCAAAGAGAACACCCCAAAGTCCAGGAAAACAGCTGAAGGAGGGTCACGAATCAAGCTTCCTGCTACTGTCTGTGTTTATCTCTTATAGGAGTTTATTTGACGTTGTCCTAGGAAGTTATCCTTTGTGTCCCCCAAGGTAAGGCTATGTCCCAGGACAGAGAAGGTGGGAAACGGTGACCCCTGTCACATGTGAAAGGTCAGGATAGAGCCCTGGGCGGGGCAGGGAGATGCTCCAGCTGGCACAGGGCTTGGTTTCATGTTACTTTCTGTGTTTATTTCCCCTTCATCATCCCTGAAGCTTGTGCAATGCTTTGTTAAATACCCCAATCTTGACTCGGCTGTGTTTAGGGAAACTGAGGCAATGATCCCGGTTCCAGCTCAGGCTGGACCAGCCACCTAAAGCCAACGGGAGTGGCCACGGAGATCTTTAGTGACAGAGCCAAAGGAAGCAGAATCCCGGGGGAAATTTGAGACTTCAGAATCCATTCGTGACCTGGAAGTGAAGTTTTGCTCTACACTGCTAACCCTGGAGAACTGGGACTTGAATTTATTCTGAGTCAGCCAGACCCTGTATAGAAAGTCTCCCGGCATTCAGATCTGCTTCCCGGCTTTCCCCACCAGGAGATCTCCCAAGGGTCACGTCACTCAGAGTCTTCTTCCATTCCACACCCCCAGAGGTGGAGGCAGATGCCCTGTTCCCTCCAGGTTCTCCATTGGTAGGAAGATCGTCCCATCTTTCCTTCCTGCTCAACTGCACTCTGCCTGACGAGCAAGCCTGCAGTCACCCAAACGTGATCGTAAATGAACATGTTCTCACCAGGCAGCTCTCCCACTGGGGGGCGGGTGTCTGTCAACAAGGTTACTGTGGATTATGAACTGGATTTTCCACAGACTTCCACTAGGCAAGCAGAGATGTGTTTCTTTCCAAAAAAGGAGGGCAAAGGAGCAAAGTCTGGGAGTGGGAAAAGAAGTAAGCGAGGCTACATAGAGATCTCATTACCCCAGGATGTGGTTTTAATTCTGTGCTTCCCTTGCAGCCTCTACACTGCCCCCAAGTTGACTAAGGGCTCCAGATTAAATATACAAGATGTACTTGTAACATGGAGACCCTGGCTCAGTCTCCTGAGACTGTCAGGGGAAAGAAAACAACCACAAATCGAGGAACAGAGAAAAAGCAGTCTGTGACTTTCAGAATCTCCTTATTCAGTTAATTGCTTAATAGGATAAATAGAAGGAGGGGTTGGCATATCAACTCGGTGCTTGCAGCTCTAAAATCAGCCTTCAAAACACCCTATTTGCCAGGTAGAGCATATTCTCTGTGGGCCCCACTCCCATCTACTAACCTTTCTGGAAGCCCAAAGAAGAGTAGAGAATTTGCCTTTACAATATATTTATTAAGGAGGAGTTGCAAGCAGGAAGGGTCCTTAAATCATTGAGTCTTTAGATAAGGAGCTTATGCCCTGAATGTTTCTGTGAGTGCTTAGCTCCTGATTGAGAGACATCTAGGGAATTAACAAAAGAGCTCTGTTGATGTACCATAGAAAAAAGTATCTTTAGGACTTCCCTGGCAATCCAGTGGTTAAGACTCCACGTTCCCAATGCAGGGGGCACGGGTTCCATTCCTGGTCAGGGAACTAAGGTCCCACATGCCATACAGCATGGCAGAAAAAAAAAGAAAAAATTATCTTTCTCCCCAGGGTTTAACCGGGGCCATCAACTGAATAAAGGGTCCCTGGTACCTAGCATGGTATGAAACATAAACTGACACTCAACAATTTGAAAACCAATGGTTGCATGGATGGATGGATATGTGGATGGATGGATGGATGGATGGATGGATGAAGGTGAAGTAGCTTCCCTTTTTAGGAGGTCCTTCCTTCAGCACTATCCCTAGAAGTGTCCAATCACATAGACATAGATTTGTTCAGCTGAATGAAGACTAGACAGCATATTAGGGTATGTGAAAGGAAGGAGGAGTACAGAGATAGCTTCCAGAATGTATGGAAAGAAGAGACTGTTGCCAACTTATCCTAGTTCTGCATGTATCTATTAACCTAGCATTTTGATTGTTTGTTCTTTTTCAGCCACAGTTAGAAATACTACCACCTTTTCCCTACCACCTATCTCCCTTTGTCAGGGGCACCAGAGACTAAGCCAGAGGACCTTATGGACCATCTAGTCCGAAGAAGCACATGGTCCTCAGACACGTTTTGTTTGGCCTCTGCAGTTATTTAAAATTTTGATTTGGATATTAACATGTAAAAATCAGATTTTATGTAAAAATAGAGTTTTTTCATTTTTCTTGGGGAAAAGAACCCCGAAGACCTGGCAATATTTCCCTGGCACTTTCTCTTAGTGACAACTGACTGGAGCTGGGAATAGGTTGCACTGTCCACTTAGCCACAAGCCCCACCTTGCTCTACTGTACATACTGCCTGCTTCCCTCATTCAACAGTTTCTGTCTGTTTGGTCCCCAAAGTATATGAACCATTTACACAAATCCAATACCCTCACTCTACAGATGAGGAAGCTAAGGCCCAGAGGGGAAATGATTTGACTAAGTTCACACAACAAGCTATCAGCAGAGCCAGGACAGGAACACTAGTAACTACTGGTTTGTTTGTTAGTGTGTAGCATGGTGGATCTTTTAAATACTGGTGAATAAATGAATGTGTGAACTAATTAAACATCCATTTTTCCAACTACCTTGAAGTTTGCCCCATCTGTGCTATTACAGCTGTACTCTCCATGCCCACTCAAAGCACACACGCCAGGAGTTATCCCGGGCCAGCACTCCCTGGACCAGAACTCTCCTGCCGACCTCTGTACCCTGAGATGGTCCCACTGAGATGTGGTGGCTGGGCTTGCCGTTCCAACATTCCTATTATCTACTGTCAAGTCCAAGTGTAAGGAGTTTTCTCATTTTTTGGTTGCCCAGCACCTTTCTCCCCTGCTTTGGTAACTGTCTTTCAATTTTCTCCTCCCCCATTCTCCATCTGTGAGCTTTTTCCTGGAGTTGATGGCCATTCTATTCCCAGAGGTAAGGGGTGAGGGGAGAGGCTGATCGGCTTGAACCAAGACATGGACCCTAAGAAGTCCCTTGCGTCTGGTGATAGGCATTACTCCATTCAAAGTCAACAAGTCTGGAGCAGGAAGTCACTGGTCCTCTAGGAAAGAGATTCCCTGGAATCTGCTAACTGTCATTTGGGGGCCACGATGAGAATGTTTATCTGAGAATGGAGCCTACACAGAAGAAGAGGCACTGAGTAAGGGAAAGAGAAACTGGGTCCCTATTAAGTAGAACCCTGGGCACAGCCTCACCTGAAGTTGACATACGCCTGGATTGTTCAGCTAGTGGGCCAACAAATTCTCTCTCTTGCTTAAGCCAAGTTGGGACAGGTTTCCTGTCATTTCCAACATAAAGAGAACTCCTGGGGACCAGGGCACTTTCCCAAATACTCTCCTCTAAGGAATAGAGGGTGTACGAGTCTGGACTCTTTGGGTTGCAAGTGATGTATGCCACGTGACTGAGCATCCTCTTAGAGAACGTGGCACAGGTCTCTGCTCTGCACTAGGAACTGAGGTTGCAAGGATGACTAAGACATATAGCAGTCACGGCCCAGTGACAGGGGGAAGTCTCCTCCTGGAAAGTGGATAAGACTCAGCAGGAGAGAACATCTTTGTAAGCCATTTAAAGGAGCTTAGACTAATTTTGGGGGTGGGGGGATGGCCACGATGGCCTGAGTTCACCTCCTCTCACAAGTACACCAAAATTGCAAGTATTTACAGAACAACTATCAATGAGAAGGACCCAAAGACTAGCAGAAACGATTTTCCACAGCTAAAGATATAAAGAACCACAGTGAGATGGGCAGAGAGGTGGAGATGCAGTATAGTCAATACCCACACCTCCAGGCAGGTGACCCACAAATGGGAGGATAATCACAATTGCAGAGGTTCTCCCCAAGGAGTGAAGGGTCTGAGACCCGTATTGGACTCCCCAGCCAGGGGGTCTTGCATTGGGAAGATGAGTCCCCAGAACATCTGGCTTTGAAAGCCAGTGCGTCTTGTACATGGGAGGGCTGGCGGACTGTAGGAAAGAGACTCTGCTCTTAAAGGAGCACACAAAATCCCACATGCTCGGAGACTCAGCACAGAGGCAGTAATTTGAAAAGAGCCTGGGTCACACCTACTAGCTTATCTTGGAGAGCCTTCCAGAGAGGCGGGAGGTAACTGGAGCCCACCCTGGGGACATAGATGCTGGCAGCAGCCATTTGGGGAGCTCTTTCTATCATGAGAACTGTGGTGCTAGCAAGCTCCATTTTGGACTCCTCCCTCTAGCCCATTATCCCCAGGGGTTTACCTGTCCACTAACTGGTCAGCCACCTCCACCAGGCCAAGAAGCCAGACCCACGGTGACCCAGCCCCACACACCAGTGAGCCTGCACGAGCTCTGGAACCCCCTCGGCCCCTGCCAGCCACGCCAGGACCAGCCCTGCCCCCAGCAAGCAGCCTCTGCGTAAGGCAGAGCCTGGCAGCCAACTGGGCCAGGGCAGGTCCCACCTACCAGTGCACCCACAGCAGTCACATCCCCAGTGACAGAAGGGCCAATGTAACTCACATGCAGGGCACCCCTAGAGTATTTAACTCTGATGACCAGGGGGTAGTGTCCTGCCAACCCCCACAGGACATCTCCTACATAAGGCCACTTCAAGATCAGGAAACGTAACCAACCTACCTAATACATAGAAATAAAAACAGAGAATTAGGCAAAATAAGGCAACAGAGGTATATGTTCCAAATAGGGGAGCAAGATAAAACCCCAGAAAAAGAACTAAGCAAAGTGGAGATAAGTGATCTACCCAATAAAGAGTTCAAGGTAATGATCATAAAGATGCTCAGAGAACTTGGGAGAAGAATGGATGAACAGAGTGAGAAGTTAGAAGCTTCTAACAAAAAGTTAGAAAATATAAAGAAGAGCCAAACAGAGCTGAAAAATGCAATAACTGAAAGAAAAAATACACTAGAAGGAATCAACAGTAGGTTATATGATACAGAGGAACAGATCAGTGAACTGGAAGACAGAGCAGTGGAAATCACCCAAGCTGAACGGAAAAAAGGAAAAAGAGTTTTTACATTTTTATTTATTTATTTATTTATTGGGGGCTGCACCACATAGCATGTGGGATCTTAGTACCCCAACCAGGGATCAAACCCACACCCCCTGCAGTGGAAGTGTGGAGTCTTAACCATTGGACCACCAGGGAAGTCCCTAGAGTTTTTTTGGGGGGGCGGGTTGGGGGGTTTTTTTTGGCTGTGTTGGGTCTTCATTGCTGTGCATGGTCTTTCTCTAGTTGTGGCGAGTGGGAGCTACTCTTTGTTGTAGTGTGTGGCCTTCTCATTGTGGTGGCTTCTCTTGTTGCGTAGCACAGGATCTAGGCTCACGGGCTTCAGTAGTTGTGGTGTGCCAGCTCAGTAGATGTAGCTTGAGGGCTCTAGAGCGCAGGCTCAGTAGTTGTGGCGCAGGGGCTTAGTTGCTCTGCAGCATGTGGGATCTTCCTGAAGCAGGGCTCGAACCTGTGTCCCCTGCATTGGCAGGAGGATTCTTAACCACTACTCCACCAGGGAAGTCCCTAGAGTTTTTTTTTCAATAAGGATAGTTTAAGAGACCTCTGCGACAACATCAAGGGTACTAACATTTGCATTATAGGGGTCCCAGAAGGAGAAGAGAGGGCAAAAGCATCAGAGAATTTACTTGAAAAAATAATAGCTGAAAATTTTCCTAACCTAGAATGGAAACAGATATCCAGTCCAGGAATTACAGAGAGTCCCAAATAAGATGAACCCAAAGAGAAAAATACCAAGACACATTGTAATTAAAATGGCAAAATTAAAGATAATGAGAGAATCTTAAAAGCAGCAAGGAAAAAGCAACTAGTTACATAGAGGGGAATTCACATAAGACTCTCAGTTGGCTTTTCAGCAGAAACTTTGCAGGCCAGAAGGGAGTGGCATGATATATTTAAAGTGATAAAAGGGAAGCACCAAGAATAGTCTACCCAGCAAGGCTATAATTCAGATTTGAAGGAGAGATAAAGAGTTTTACAGACAAGCAAAAGCTAAGAGTTCAGCACAACTAAACAGGCTTTACAAGAAATGTTAAAGGGAATTTTCAAAGTGGAAAAGAAAAGGCCAAAACTAGAGATATGAAAATTATAAAAGGAAATATCTCATTGTGAAATATGATGTCAAAAATATTAAATGTGGAGGGGGATAAAATACAGGCTTGTTAGAATGTGTTATAACTTAAGAGATCATCAACTTAAAATAGTTAGTTAGTTATAAACCTCATGGTAACCACAAACCATGAATATCTATAATAGATACACACACCAAAAAAGGAGAAAGGAATCAAACACAAAGGAAGAGAGCAAAAGCAGAATGAAGACCCATATATATGTTGCCTACAAGAGACTCGCTTCAAATCTAATGGCACACACAGACTGAAAGTAAGGAGATGGGGAAAAGGTATTCCAAGTAAATGGAAACAAAAAGAAATCTGGAGTGGCAATACTTACATCAGACAAAATTGCCTTTAAAACAGAGACTCAGCCATAGAAAAGAATGAAACCTTGCCATTTGTAACAACATGGATGGACCTGGAGGGTATCACGCTTAAGTGAAATAAGTCAGACAGAGAAAGACAATCTACAGATTCAATGGAATCCCTATCAAAAACCAATGGTATTTTTCACAGAACTAGAACAAATAATTCTAAAATTTGTATGGAAACACAAAAGACCCCAAATAGCCAAAACCATCTTGAGAAAGAACAAAGGTGGTGGTATCACATGCCCTGATTTAAAACTATATTACAAAGTCATAGTAATCAAAACAGTATGGTATGAGCACAAAACAGACACATAGATCAATGGAACAGAATAGAGAGCCCAGAAATAAACCCACAATTATATGGTCAATTAATCTATGACAAAGGAGGTAAGAATGTACAATGGAGAAAAGACAGCATCCGGTATTGAGAAAACTGAACAGCTATATTCAAAAGAATCAAACTAGATTACTTTCTCATACCATATTCAAAAACAACCTCAAAATGGATTAAAGACTTAAATGTAAGGCCTGAAACCATAAAACTCCTAGAAGAACACAAAGGGAGTACACTCTTTGACATTGATCTTAGTAATATTTTTTGGATATGTCACCTCAGGCAAGGGAAACCAAAGCGAAAATAAACAAATGTGACCTAATCAAACTAAAAAGATTTTGCACAGTGAAGGAAACTATCAACAAAACAAAAAGACAGCTTACTGAAAGGGAGAAGATATTTGCAACAGGTATATCTGATAAAGGTTTCATATCTCAAATATATAAAGATATACAAAGAACTCACACAACTCAATGTCAAAAAAAACAAACAACGACAACAACAAAAAAACCAACCCAATTAAAAAATGGGCAGAGGACCCGAACAGACATTTTCCCAAAGAAGACACGTAGATGGCAACAGGTAAATGAAAAGATGTTCAATACCACTAATCATCAGGGGAATGCAAATCAAAACCACAACGAGACTGGAACAGAATAGAGAGCCTAGAAATAAACCCACTTGCCTATGGCCAATTAATCTACAACAAATGAGACAAGGATATACAATAGAGAAAGGACAGTCTCTTCAATAGTGGTGCTGGGAAAACTGGACAGCTAAATGTAAAAGAATGAGATTAGAACATTTTTTCGCACCATATACAAAAATAAACCCAAAATGGATTAAAGACCTAAATGTAAGATCTGAAACCATAAAACTCCTAGAAGAGAACATAGGCAGAACACTCTTTGACATAAATCATAGCAATATTTTTTTGGATCTCTCTCCTAAGGCAAAAGAAATAAAAGTAAAAATACACAAATGGGATCTAATTAAATTTAAAAGCTTTTGCACAGCAAAGGAAACCACTGACAAAATGGAAAGACAGCCTAAAGAATGGGAGAAAATACTTGAAAATGACATAGCCAATAAGGGTCTAATATCCAACATACATAAATAGTTCATACAACTCAGTATCAAAAAAAACCAAACAATTCAAAAAATGAGTAGAAGACTTGAATGGACATTTTTCCAAAGACATACAGATGGCTAACAGGCACATGAAAAGATGCTTGATATCGCTAATTATTAGAGAAATGCAAGTCAAAACCACAATGAGATATCACCTCACACCTGTCAGGATGGCTAACATTAAAAAGTCTACAAATAACAAATGTTAGCGAGGACATGGAGAAAAGGGAACACTTGTACACTGTTGATGGGAATGTAAATTGGTGAAACCACTGTGGAAAACAGTAATGGAGTTTCCTCAAAAAGCTAAAAATATGAACTACCATATGATCCAGCAATTCCACTCCTGGGTACATAACCCCCAAAAGTGAAAACACTAATTGGAAAACATACATGAACCCCATTGCTCATAGCAGCATTGTTTACAATTGCCAAGATATGGAAGCAACCAAATGTCCATCAACAGACAAGTGGATAAAGAAGTGATATATATATATATATATATATATATATATATATATAAATGGAATATTACTTGGCCATAAGAAAGAATGAAATTCTGCCATTTGCAACAATGTGGATGGACATGGAGGGTATTATGCTCAGTGAAATAAGTGAGATAAAGAAAGACAAATACTGTATATTATCACTTATATGTGGAATCTAAAAAATAAAACAAACCAATGAATATAACAAAATAGAAACAGACTCACAGATACAGAGAACAAACTAGTGTTACCAGGGGAGCAGGAAGGGGAAGGGGCAAGATAGGGGTATGGGATTAAGAGCTACAAACCACTGTGTATAAAATAAATAAGCAACAAGGATATATTGCACAGCACAAGGAAATACAGCCATTATTTTATAATAACTTTCAGTGGAGTATGATCTATAAAAATATTGAGTCACTATACATACACCTGAAACTAATATAACATTGTAAATCAACTATATTTCAATTAAAAAAACAATGTCAAAAAGACAACAAATAACAAGTGGTAAGGATATGGTGGTAACGTACACTGCTGATGGGAATGTAAATTGGTGCAGCCACTATGGAAAACAGTATGGAGTTTCCTCAAAAAGTTAAAAATAAGACTACCAAACAATCAAGCGCTTCCACTTCTGGGTATCTTTCCAATAAAAACAAAAACACTAACCCGAAAAGATATATGCACTCCTATGTTCACTGCAGCATTATTTATAATATCCAATGTATGGAAGCAACCTAAGTGTCCTTCAATAGAAAAATGGGTAAAGAATGTGTGGTATATATGTACAGTGGAATATTACTCAGCCATAAAAAAAGAAATGAAATCTTGCCATTTGCAACAAGATGGATGGACCTGAAGGATGTTATGCTAAGTGAAATAAGTCAGAGAAAGACAGATACCATTGATTTCATTTACATGAGGAATCTAAAAAACAAAACAAATGAACAAACATAACAAAACATAAAGAGACTCATAGATACAGAAAAGAAACAGGTGGTTGCCCGAGGGGCAGGGGTGGAGGAGGAGAGAAATAGGTGAGGGAAATTAAGAGGTACAAATTCCCAGTTACAAAATAAATGAGTCATGGGGATGAAATGCACAGCATGGGGAATATAGTCAATAATATAGTAACTTTGTATGTGTCAGATGATAACTAGACTTATTGTGGTGATCATTTTCTAATGTATAGAAATATAGAATCTCTATGTTGTACACCTGGAACTAACATAGTGTTGTAGGTCAATTATACTTCAGTTAAAAACAGTAATAATGAATAAACAAACAAATAAAGGAGCTAAGACTAGTCAAAGGGTAACAATTCAGGATTTTTTTATTTTTCCAGTATAAAAATAATACTCATTTGTTTAAAATTCAAAAACTATCCTAAAAAGTATAGATATTTTAAATCACCCAAAGCCCTACAAATCAGAGTAATCACTGTTAGCATTTTTTGTATATTTCCTTCCAGTCTTTTTTTCTTTTTTTTTTTTGCGGTACGCGGGCCTCTCACTGTTGTGGCTTCTCCCGTTGCGGAGCACAGGCTCCGGACACGCAGGCTCAGCGGCCATGGCTCACGGGCCTAGCCGCTCCGCGGCATGTGGGATCTTCCCGGACCAGGGCACGAACCCGTGTTCCCTGCATAGGCAGGCGGACTCTCAACCACTGAGCCACCAGGGAAGCCCTAGTCTTTTTTTTTTTTCTTTGCGTAATTTTTTAAATTTTATTTTTTTGTGGCAAGAACACTTAGCATGAGGTCTACCCTCTTAACAAATTTTAAGTGTACAGTAAAGTTAACTATACATGCATGAGTTGTACAGCAGATCTCTCGAACTTATTCATCTTGCAAAACTGAAACTTTATGCCCATTGATTAGTAACTCCTCTTTTCCCCCTTCCCCTCCAGCCCCTGGCAACCACCATTTTACTGTGTTTCTATGAGTTTGAATATTTTAGATACATAAGTGGAATCATACAGTATTTGTCTTTTTGTGACTGGTTTATTTCACTTAGCATAATGTCCTCAAGGTTCATCCATGTTGTCACATATTGCAGAATTTCCTTCTCTTTTATGGCTGAATAATATTCCATTGTATGTATAGACCACATTTTGTTTATCCATTCATTGGTTGATAGACATTTACATTGTTTCTACATCTTGGCTATTGTAAATAGTGCTGTAATGTACAAGGGGTGCGAATATCTCTTTGAGATCCTGATTTCAGTTCTTTTGGATAAATACCCAGAAGTGTGATTGCTGGATCACATGGTAGATCTATTTGGAATTTTTTGTGGAACTGCCATGCTGTTTTCCATAGCAGCTGCACCATTTTGCATTCCCACCAACAGCGTACAAGGGTTCCAATTTCTCTACATCCTTCCATAGTTTTCATTTTTTGGATTGTTTAAGAATTGTGACCCTAGACTCTTCCTTTCAACCTGTGATGCCTGAGGTGAAGGTCTGTTTTCTGAGGCCAAGTTTTGCAAGGTGGTGGGAGAAATCTTAAATAGTGACTCACACACACAGCAGCTGGACGGAGATGGACCACACGCTGGATTGTGTTGGAAAAAGAACTTCTCCACTGCTTTCCATCACCTCTCATGGAGGTCAGGAGTCCTGATTTTATTCCCTAAGGAGGCCAATGCAGCAGAAAAACCTGCCACCTCGCTCCTCTGTAGCTAATAAGATGCACTGGCGTTTGATGCCATGGGGCCATGTTTTGTTGGAGAGTGGGCCACTGAAGCAGGTGTGGCGTGCCCTCTTGCCCCTTCCCCACGTCCTTGAGCACTCCCTGAGCTCTGGCCAGGAAGGCTCTCCTGTACTTTTTGTTTGCATGGGGTTCACACACCTGAGCACAGCCCCACCCTACCGTAACCCATGAGAACGCCCGCCATTCCCTGTACCTCATCTGCCCACGTGAGGCAGGCCTGCAGGCCCATTCCATATGCTGACCCAGAGGGAGGGACACTCCAGGTCTGCTCTGTTGGCCTGTCAGAGCTCCATGGCATGCCACTCCCAAGGTTTAGATTTGTGGGGAGAGAAGGGGCCGCATCTAAACTAGAGATCTAAGCTACATCTTCAAATTTAGCTTGTATCAGAGAATCTGATATCAGATTCCCTATAGGTAGGAAACTATACATCGCAGTTTTCCTGAGACAGTCCCAGCTTATGCTTGTCCGTCTGGCATAATTATTAATAGCATCCCCTGTCACTTTCAAAAGTGTCCCAATTTGCACAATACATTATAGGGTGCTTGTGCAGATTAAGAAGATATGAAATTACCTTCTCAGTGGCTGGTGTAATCTCTGGTGGTGGAGGGGAAGGGAGAGGGATACAATTTGTATCCCCAAGCCCCTTCCAGATGGCACAAGTGCCATGGCTTATCAATCCCTGGTTTTAGCAGAAGTCACTGTAACCACAGGAAGTTCCAGGCAAGGAAGCAGGACAGTACTGCAGGGAACTATCTCAGGGAAGATATTCCTCCATTAAGCCATCACCCAGCTCCCAGCCGGCACCCACACAACCTCAGGCCTCCAGGACCCTCTTGCTCTTTGTTTTCTAAGTCTGAACCTCTCGCCTCAACCTGCACCTCCAGATTTGCTGCCAGTGCCCCCCAGCTTCTGCCTTCATCCCCTTGTTTGGCTGCACTGAACCCTTCACACCTGCCTCTACCTCTCAAGGCTCTCTGCCTTGGCCTCCTCCTTGACTACAGCTCAGTCCAGCTCCGTCAGGGACCACCCAGCCTAGGCTGTACCCACAGCAGGGACTCCATCCTGTGCCTCGAAGGCTCTTGATGGAGACCCACACACTAGACAAGACTGTAACCTCCACAGTTTGTCTTCTGAAATTCTGCCTTTGGCTCACTTTAAATTTAAATTTCTGCCCCATCTTTAATATTTTCCACTGGCTCCTTTCCTTCACCATTAGACCTTTGTATGTTTATTTATTCATTCATTCATTCATTCAGTGTTAATTATGGGCCTGTCAGGGCACCAGGCGGAGGATGCAGGTCTTCCCTCTCCTTTGTCACTGCTGTCCCTACCACCCAGCTCTCCTTCCTAACCTAACCTCTCCAGGAAGTGACCTGTTCACAGCTTCCATTTACTTGCTCCCACTTTGCAGTCTTCTGCCCCCACTGATATTCTAAAACTGCCCCTGCTAAGCTCACCAGTAACCTCCGGGTTGCCAGACCAGGAACTGTCCCAGCCTCTTGGCCTTGGCACCACTGGCCCATTTCTTCTTCTCTTGGTGACCTGGACGTTGCCTTTCCCTGACTCTTTCCTGCATCCCACCTGCATCCCACCATCTCCACCCACCCAGGATCTCCCATGTGTCTTGAGAGTATACTGACCCAGTCCCTGGAATTGACTTCATTTTATGGTCCAGCTTCTGTGCCTAGGGGAAGGGGGTAGACCCACCTCTGACCTATTTCACTTAGCATAATGCTCTCAAGGTCCATCCATGTTGTCATGATAGCAAGATTTCATTCTTTTTTATGGCTAAGTAATATTACAGTGTGTGTGTACACTAGATAGATAGATGATAGATACATACATACATACATACATACATACATACATACATACATACCTCATTTTCTTTTTTTTTTTTTTTTTTTTTTTTTTTGTGGTATGCGGGCCTTTCACTGTTGTGGCCTCTCCCGTTGCGGAGCTCAGGCTCTGGATGCGCAGGCTCAGCAGCCATGGCTCACGGGCCCAGCCGCTCCGCGGCATATGGGATCCTCCCAGACCGGGGCACGAACCCGTATCCCCTGCATCGGCAGGCGGACTCTCAACCACTGCGCCACCAGGGAGGCCCCATACCTCATTTTCTTTACCCATTCATCCATCCGTCAGGGGACACTTAGGTTGTTTCTATATCTTGGCTATTGTAAATAATGCTGCAATGAACGTGAGGGTGTGGATGTCTTTTCAAGTTAGTGTTTTCATTTTCTTCAGATAAATACCCAGAAGTAAATTGTTGGATCATATGGTAGTTCTATTTTTAATTTTTTGAGGAAATGCCATACTGTTTCCATAGTGACTACACCAATTTACATTCCCACCAAAAGTGCCCAAGGGTTCCCTTTTCTCCACATCCTGACTAATACTTATTATTTGTTCTTTTTGATAATAGCCATTCTGACAGGTGTGAGGTGATATTGTGGTTTTGATTTTCATTTCCCGGATGATTAGTGATGTTGAGCATATTTTCATATACCTGTTAGCCATCCATATGTGTTCTTTGCAAAAATGTCTATTCAGATCTTCTGCCTATTTTTTAATTGGATTGTTTGGGTTTTTTGCTATTGAGTTGTATGAGTTCTTTACCTATTTTGGATATGAACGCCTTGTCAGATATATGATCGGCAAATATTTTCTTTCATTCAGTAGGTTGCCTTCAGTGTGATGTCCCACTTGATTTTTGCTTTTGTTGCCTTTGCTTTTGAATCAGATTCAAAAAATCATCACCAAGACCTCTGTAAAAAAGCTTACTGCCTATGTTTTCTTCTAGGAGCTTTACGGTTTCAGGTCTTATGTTCAAGTCTATAGTCCATTTTGAGTTCATTTCTGTGTATGCTGTAAGATAGTGGTCCAGTTTCATTCTTTTGCACGTGGCTGTCCAGTTTTCCCAACATCATTTATTGAAGAGACTGTTCTTTCCCCATTGTATATTCTTGGCTCTTCTGTTGTAAATTAGTTGGCCATATGTATGGGTTTATTTCTGGGCTCTCTATTGTATCCCACTGATCTATCTGTCTGTTTGGGGTTTTTGTTTTTTTTTGCGGTATGCGGGCCTCTCACTGTTCCGTCCTCTCCCGTTGCAGAGCACAGGCTCCGGACACGCAGGCTCAGCGGCCATGGCTCACGGGCCCAGCCGTTCTGCAGCATGTGGGATCTTCCCGAACCGGGGCACGAACCCATGTCCCCTGCATCGGCAGGCGGACTCTCAACCACTATGCCACCAGGGAAGCCCCTATCTGTCTGTTTTTATGCCAATACCATACTATGACTTTGTAATATAGTTTGAAACTAGAGAGTGTGATGTCTTCCAGCTTTGGTCCTCTTTCTTAAGATTGCTTTAGCTATTTGGGAATTTTGTGGTTCCATACAAATTTTAAGATTGTTTGTGCTCCGGTCACAACGGCCATCATCAAGAAATCTGGAGACAATAAATGCTGGAGAGGGTGTGGAGAAAAGGGAACACTCTTGCACTGCTGGTGGGAATGTGAATTGGTACAGCCACTATGGAGAACAGTATGGAGGTTCCTTAAGAAACCACAAATAGAACTGCCATATGACCCAGCAATCCCACTACTGGGCATATATCTTGAGAAAACCATAATTCAAAAAGAGTCATGTACCAAAATGTTCATTGCAGCTCTATTTACAATAGCCCAGAGATGGAAACAACCTAAGTGTCCATTATCGGATGAATGAATAAAGAAGATGTGGCACATATATACAATGGAATATTACTCAGCCATAAAAAGAAACGAAATTGAGCTATTTGTAATGAGGTGGATAGACCTAGAGTCTGTCATACAGAGTGAAGTAAGTCAGAAAGAGAAAGACAAATACCATATGCTAACACATATATATGGAATTTAAGAAAAAAAATGTCATGAAGAACCTAGGGGTAAGACAGGAATAAAGACACAGACCTACTAGAGAATGGACTTGAGGATATGGGGAGTGGGAAGGGTAAGCTGTGACAAAGCGAGAGAGAGGCATGGACATGTATACACTACCAAATGTAAGGTAGATAGCTAGTGGGAAGCAGCTGCATAGCACAGGGAGATCAGCTCGGTGCTTTGTGACCGCCTGGAGGGGTGGGATAGGGAGGGTGGGAGGGAGGGAGACGCAAGAGGGAAGGGATATGGGAACATATGTATATGTATAACTGATTCACTTTGTTATAAAGCAGAAATTAACACACTATTGTAAAGCAATTATACTCCAATAAAGATGTAAAAAAAAAAAAAGATTGTTTGTGCTAGTTCTGTGAAAAATGCCATTGGAATTTTGATAGGGATTGCACTGAATCTGTAGATTGCTTTGGGTAGTATGGACATTTTAACAATATTAATTTTTCCAATCCATTGAGCACTTGTTGCCCGTTTTTGAACTTCATATAAATGGAATCATACAGTATGTAGTTTTTTGTATCTGGGTTCTTTCACTCATCCTTATATACATGAGATTCACTCACATTGTTGTGTATAGCAGTTATTTGTTATTTTTTTAATCACTGAATAGTATTCCATTGTCTGAATATTCCACAATTTATTCATTCATTCTACTGTTGATGAGTTGTTTCCAATTTTTGTTATTATGAATAAATATGCTATGAATATTTCTGTTTATGTCTTTTGGATGACATATGCACTCATTTCTCTTGGATATTTACCCAGTAGTGAGATTGCTGAATTACATAAAGCTATATACTTAGCTTTAATAACTATTTCCAAACAGTTTTCCAAAGTAGTTGTACCAATGTACATTCTTCCAGGAAGGTACGAGATTTCAGTGGCTCCAATCTTGACCAACAGTGGTAATCTCAGTTTTAAAAATTTTAGCCATTTGGGGGAGCGGGATGTAGTGATATCTCATTGTGGTTTTAATTTGTATTTCCCTGATGACTAATGATCATGAATGTCTTCTAATATGTATATTGGCCACTTGGATATAGAAAATGCCTGTTCAAGTCCTTTGCCAATTTTTAAATTGGCTTGTCTTTTTGTTTGTAGGAGTTCTTTATATACTCTGGATATGAGTCTTTTGATGGATCTATGTATTATGCATGCCTGCTCCGAGTGTGGGGTTTTCCTTCTCTTTTTTGCATGTGATTTTTTTTTAATTTTAACTGTTATAAAATATACACAACATGAAATTTATCATTTTTAAGTGTATAGATCAGTGACATTAAATATATTCATATCTGCAATCACCACCATCATCTATCTCCAGAACTTTTCAATCTTCCCAAACTGGAACTCTGTACCCATTAAACACTAACTCCCCATTCTCTTCTCCCTCCAGTCCCTGGCAAGCACTGTTCTACTTTCTATCTCTATGAATTTGACTATCCTAGGAACCTCATATAAATTAGAATCATATAATATTTGTCCTTTTGTGACTGCCTTATTACACTTAGCATAATGTCTTCAAGGTTCATCCATGTTGTAGCATGTGTTAGAATTCCCTTCTCCTTTAAATCTGAATAATATTCCACTGTATGGATAGACCACATTTTATTTATCTATTCATCCATTGATGGACACTGAGTTATTTCCACCCTTTGGCTACTGTGAATAATGCTGCTATAAACATGGGTGTATTGCCCTTTCTTTGGTGAAGAAATATTCTTATTTTTTTTAAGTCAGATTTATTGAGGTATAATTTACATTCATTCTTTTTAGGTACTACAGTCTATAAATTCTGAAAACACATGCAGTCATACAGCAATCAAGACAGAGCATTTTTTTTAAATTAATTAATTTATTTATTTATTTATTTTTGGCTGTGTTGGGTCTTTGTTGCTGTGCACGGGCTTTCTCTAGTTGTGCGAGCGGGGTCTACTCTTCGTTGCGGTGCACGGGCTTCTCATTGTAGTGGCTTCTCTTGCTGCGGAGCACGGGCTCTAGGCACACAGGCTTCAGTAGTTGTGGTACGTGGGCTCAGTAGTTGTGGCGTGTGGGTTCAGTAGTTGTAGCGCATGGGCTTAGTTGCTCAGCGGCATGTGGGATCTTCCCAGACCAGGGATTGAACCCATGTCCCCTGCCTTGGCAGGCAGATTCTTAACCACTGCGCCACCAGGGAAGCCCCAGTTATCTATTTTATACATAGTAGTGTATATATGTCAATCCCAGTCTGCCAATTCATCCCACTCCCCTTCTCCCCTTGGTATCCATACGTTTGTTCTCTATATCTGTGTCTCTATTTCTGCTTTGCAAATAAGTTCATCTGTATCATTTTTCTAGATTCCACATATAAGCGATATTATACGATATTTGTTTTTCTTGATAGAACTCTTACAAATACTGTATGCTTTTACTTATACGTGGAATCTAAACAACAAAACAAAACAAAATTAAAACTGACTCACGGATACAGAGAACAAATGGGTGGTTGCCAGAGGGGCAGTAGGTGGAGGTGGAAAAATAGGTGAAGGGGATTAACAGGTACAAACCTCCAGTTATAAAATAAATAAGGCACAGGGATACAATATACAGCATAAGGAATACAGTCAATAATACTTTGTATGGGGACAGATGGTTACCAGACCTATCGTGGTGATCATTTCATAATGTATGCAAATGTTGAATCACTATGTAGTACACCTGAAACTAACATAATATCGTATGTCAATCATATTTCAATTTTTAAAAGGAAAAAAAGTTTAATTAAAATTTTTAAAAATTTTTGAAAGAACTCTCTTGTAAAAGCCTATAAAACTTGTTTTAATGTTATAGGACTATTCGGAATTTTGGTAAGTGACATATCTTCTAGGGATTTGTCCATTTTATCTAACCTCAAATTCATAGATGGTATTATTTGTTGATATTATTTTATTAAACATTGTTGTATCTGTAGTTATATCCTCTTTTCACTCATACTGTTAATTATATATGTCTTTTTCTCTCCTTCTCTCTCTCCCTTCCTCCCTCTGTCTCCTAATTACACCAGAGATTTGCCTATTCGTTTATCTTCTTGAAAAACCAACTTTAACTTTTGTTGAGTCTTTCTACTGCATCAGTGTTTTCTGTTCCACTGATTTCTGCTTATATTTTTACTATGTCCTTCCTTCTGCTTTCTTTGGGCTTATTCTGTTGTTCTTTTCTCAACCACTTAGTTTGGATACTTATATTAATGTTCATCAGCCTTTTTTCTTTTCTAATATAAGAATATAAAACCATAAATTTCCCTTGAAACGTTTTTGTTGTATCCTACAAGTTTTTATATGTAGTATTTCCATTATCATTCAGTTTTAATTACTTTTTTTTAACGTGACATCTAACATTGCCAACTTTATTTTGTGCATTTGTGTAAGAACATTTAGTTTACAGGTTTCGGGGCTCTCTCAAACTGTATAATTTGCTTTGAGAAGTACACTCAATACAATTCTTTAATTGTTGAAAGCTGCATTCAACATCAAACTTACCTTGGGTAACTTTTGACAACTTACATCTGTGGACAAAGCTAATAGTGTTTTTTTAAACATCAACAGCACCTTGCCTGAACAGGACTTTAAAGAAATTAATATATTGAAAAAACATATTTGAACCCTTATTTGATTACTTTAATTGCACCATTAAAACATTTGACTTAAATTATTGGGCCATTCCCGTCAGTGTACTGTTCTGACTTGTCATTGTGTAGGCCAATTTTCCTATCAGTACGCATGTCTTTTTTGCTGGTCTTAAAATTTTTGTGCAATAATTAAAGGCAAAGGACTAGATGCACGATTGTGTAAAGAGATTACACATGACTGTAGCCTACTGCACTTAATCAAATAGTATGTGGGGATTTACAATCACTTGCACTGTTTCACAAAATAAATGTCTCATGTCAAATACTAGATAAGCATCTAAGTTATTTCTACTTAATCCTGTTTAGATACAGGAACAGAATAAACTGTGGTACAGAATAAACCTGGGCCCTCAGCTGCCAGTAGCACCTTCAGTTTCTTGGGTGGTCAGGGGACCCGTTCTGTTAGAGCATCCAAAGTAGACCACACCCTGATATAAGGTAGGCGCTATTATCCTCGATTCGTATTTTTAAAAGTCCTGCTCCTGAGCTAGGGTTTACACCAACTGCCTACTAACCCTGCTAACTTGGGGCCCCCCTCCAGTTATTAAGCACCAAAGCGGCTAGACATGGCACTTGTGCATACCTGCCCTTCAACACGTGCTGCCTTGTACTCAGAAATGATGCACGTTTCACCTAAATCCAGGAGGGATCGTTATCACCTAGAACGTGGCTTACGAAGGAGTGACTGTGCATTTATTTATTTATTTATTTTTACATCTTTATTGGAGTATAATTGCTTTACAATGATGTGTTAGTTTCTGCTAGGTGCCTATGTTGTGCCCCGCAATGCACAGAACCCTGTCTTTGTGAGCTGTTCGAGCTATCTGGGGCATATCCAAATAAGCAGTTGACCCTAAACCGCGGTTTTTCTAAGTAGTCCGCGAATACACCCTCAGCCAGACGAGTTCAGCCCATGCAGCTCAAGACCGGGAGCCAGTTCGTGTCAAGTGCACTACGGCCCTCACTCCGTCTGTTCAAGGCCACATCCGGATTCTCATCTCCCCTCCCTGCAGACGCCCTCCACGCCGCGGTTGAATGAACCTGCCCGTCTCACTGATTTCCACGGAGAGGACACTCGGACTCACAGGACAGGCACAGGAATAAGCAGAGACTGCAGGACCCCCGACGTCTTCCCCAGCCCCCAGTCCCGGCAGCCCAGGGCCGCAGTCTAGCTCGCGGCTTAAAGAGCCGCCGCCGCGGGGGCAGACGGCCCCAGTTATGCGCAAGCGCGTGCTGCTCTGGCGCTGCAGCCTGTCCCCCCCGGCGCCACGCGCAGGCGCGGCGAGGGCTCAAAGGCAGCGCGTTTAATCACTTTTAAAGTTATGCGATGCTTTCTTCTTGATTCATGAGACAGATTTTGGGTTTTTTTTCCAAATATATAGAAAATGTTTTAAATTGTCCTTTTGTTATAAACTTCTATTGAATTGTTTTGTAAACAGAGAGTCTATTATAATTCTTACACTTTAAACTATGTAGGGAAATTTTATCATTAATTTTTATGAATGTTCCATGTATGCTTGGGGAAAAAAATGTTTTCTAATTGTTCGATGCCAAATTTTATATAGGTCCATTAGAAAAAGTCTGTGTTGTGTTTCCATTCATTATACCATTGCTGATATATATTTTTCTACTTATCAATAATCAAGAGAGATGCATTGAAATCTTCCACTAAAATGAAGGATTGTTCATTTTTTCCTTATTGTACTATTAATGATAGATGTGACTTGAATCTCTTTGGATACTGCCTGTCCTTCATTCTTTCTCTTCTCTCCTTTAATTAGACATTTATCAGACCATCTGATTCTAGCTTCTCTCTCTTAATTTCTCATATTCTCCATCTCCTTTTCCTCTTTGTGGCATTCTGGATAATTTCTCCAAATACATCTTTCCATTTACTACTTTTTTCTTCAACTGTGTCTGTCAGAACTGTGCTTTTTAAACCTATCCACTGAGTTTTCATTTCAACAATTACATTTTTCATTTTGAGGTGATCCTTTTTTTTGAGGTTTCATTTATATAACTGGAAATTAATCATTTGAAGTCAGTAGCATTTAGTACATTCACAATATTGTACAACCACCACATTTGGTTTTTTTTATTTCAGATCTGTTTGTTCCTGATAATTTCCTATTATATGCTCTTTGTAATTATATTTCTGTGAAGCACTGCATTTTTATACGTTTAACTCTTTAAACATTTCCTATATAACTAGTCTATATTGAATATCTGACACTCCATCATCTGCAGTCCTTGGAATGTACTGTTCATTGTTATCCATTGTTTCTGTGACTCTCAGGCACAGTAACTTGGCTTCTCATGGGTTTGGTCATCTTTATTCAAGAGCTCATAGTAATAATCTGCGAGGGTACTTTGAGCCTAACTTGAGAAAGCTTTCTTCCAGAGAGGGTTTGCCTCTAAGTACTCTGCTTGCTGGAAGGCACCTCCATACAAAACCACCTCAGCCTCCATGGAGAGTCCGGCTCAGAGAAGGAATCCAGGCTCAGCATCTCCATCACACCTTCCAATGTCAGTGAACACATGGTGGTGTGGATATATGATCCGACCTCAGGGCTCTCCCCCCACCCCACCCCCATGCCTACTGGTCCAGCTGGTTCCCACCACCCTGCTCCACCCCAGCCCCTGATCCAGTCACTTCAGCTACCCTGGGGGCAGTGAGAAGCTCCTTCTACTACTCTTCACCATCAAATCCCAGGCGCTAGTTGCCACAGATGGGGCTCTAGCCACTCTACGACTAGACCATGATTGTTTGTTTTTGGTGGTGGACCTCTGGAGACCTCTCCTTTTGTGAGAACAGTGATGCATCAAAGATTATGTGCTATCTAGGGTCAAGCTGTGG